>NC_136382.1:180704105-181329105 GCF_965140285.1 Lepidochelys kempii | reverse complement strand
GTAGGCTGGTTCCCCAAGGATAACTATTGGCATTTCAACATTCCCGACAGTAATTTTCTGGTCTGGGAAGTAAGTCCCTTCTTGCAGCTGCTTGAACAACCCAGAGTTCCTAAAGATGTGAGTGTCGTGCACCTTTCCTGGCCTTCCCACATTGATGTTGGTGAAATGTTCCTTGTGATCCACCAGTGCTTGCAGCACCATTGAGAAGTACCCCTTGCAGTTTACATACTGGCTACCAAGGTACCAAGATAGGGATATACGTTCCGTCTATTGCCCCACCACAGTTAGGAAACCCCATTGCAGCAAAGCCATCCACTATGACCTACACATTTCCCAGAGTCACTACCCTTGATAACAGAACATCCGTGACCACATGGATCAGCAGCCCCCACAGTAGATTTGCCCACTTCAAATTGATTTTCAACTGACCGGTAGCAGTCAGGCGTAGCAAGCTTCCACAGGGCTATCGTCACTCACTTCTCAACTGTCAGGGCAGCTCTCATCTTGGTATTCCTGCACATCAGGGCTGGGGAAAGAAACCCACAGAGTTCCAAGGAAGTGGCCTTACACAAGCAAAAGTTGCTGGGCCTAGAATTGGCATTCCACTGTATCAACCAGCCCCACAGCCACCATGATGTCCCAATTGCTACAGCTCATGCTTTCAGGAACATCTGTGTCCATGTCCTCATCAAAATCATCCTTGTGCTGGCGTCTCTTAGCCCGGTTCTGCATATACTCCAGGATAATGTGCGAGGTGTTTACGATGCTCACAACAGCAGCGGTGAGCTGAGCGGGCTCCATGCTTGCCGTGATATGGCATCTGCAGGACATTAGGAGAGCAGAGTTGCAGTGGAAGCGGTGGATGATGATGGTTAGCAGTAGTACTGCACCTTCTGCTGACAGCAGCTCCCAGGACACAACAGCAGTGGTGACGGCGAGCTGAGCTGAGCGGGCTCCATGCTTTCCATGGTATGGTGTCTGCATGGAAAAAAGATGTGAAACAATTGTCTGCTGTTAGTTTCAAGGAGGGAGGGGTGACTGACAACATGTACCCCAAACCACCCGTGACAATGTTTTTGCCCCATCAGGCATTGGGAGCTTAACCCAGAATTCCAATGGGTGGCAGAGACTGCGGGAACTGTGGGATAGCTACCCACAGTACACCATTCTGTAAGTCGATGCTAGCCACGGTAGTGAGGACACACTCTACCGACTTAATGCACTTAGTGTGGACATATGCAATCGACTGTATAAAATCGATTTTTAAAAATCGACTTCTATAAAATTGACCTAATTTCGTAGTGTAGACAAACCCTTTGTATGATTGTTTTCAGCCTATAATTGTCCAGGACCATTCTTCTATATCGAGCAACATGGATTATTCATCATTACAGACATTCACTAGCAACATAAGTAGTCTGGAATCAAATTTTGCTCCTCAATCTTTTGTCACTATATGTTAATGTTATAATTTGAGCTAATAGTCTAGTGTTGGTTTGAATGAAAGAAACGGTTGAAAAATTGATGATATAGTACATCCATTGTCTTCTCTTCTATTATGTTGCTGCTACTTAGGTTAAAAAAAAAAAAAGACTGCTAGCATTAACTGCATAAAGTCCTGCCTATTATTATAGTAATAGCTACATGATCTCTTCTTTTATGGTCAAAACAGAGTGTTTCTCTGTGTTCCAGAATTTGATAATCATGCTTAATAATTTGCCTTTAGGCTTCACTCACCTGCCACTATTCATTCAAATTACATTTCAATTTCTTTTGAATGAAGCACCTTGATTCATACATAAAATATTCATGGCACTATCTCTGCAAAAGTAATTGGGTCCTTCAAGTTCAGACACCCCCTGCAGACTGTGCTGGTTTAGATTTTTGCTTAAGTATGGCACATACCATCTTTGGGTATCATTTGTAGATCACACAGAGACTTGCATACCAACTGCTAATTAGATTTCTAAACACTTTCTCTATGTTCCATATCAGTCTATCGTAGCAATATAAATTATTTGAAAAGCTGGTCCACCTAATCTTATTAGATAAAAAGGGTATTTTTATTAATGGAGCAATGGAAAACTCACATATCTATAAAAGCTTTCTTGTAAGGTCTCAGATAAATGTTCTTTGAGGAACTGGTGTACTGTTTTATTCTTGCTACTAACATTGCTCCTTTCAGATCCAGTACCTTCATTGTACAGTCGAACATAAAATGTGTATAGTACCTTGTACCTCAGGAGTGGTCAGGTAGGACCTGATCCAATGCCCTTTGAACTCAATGGAAAGGCTTCTGGTGCCTTCAGTGCGCTTTTGAGCAGGTCCCTACCACCACCTGATCCTATCAGAAGTACATAGTGGGCCATAATGTACCTGGATTTGGGGTACTGAGGATGGTGCAAGGATCCTATCTTTCCCTCCATGTTCTGTGCATATTCAGAAAGCACAAGGACTGCATGAGCCTAACAGAGTTGGGGTGGGACAGCAGGTGGGGTGAGCATAGGACAGGGCCACAGCTACTCATATAGACCAGCAAGGGATAGTACATGCTGTGCCCTATGAAATGCTGTCTTTGTAGTTGTGCCTTTCCTACCCATGGTGAAATATCTCCCAAAACTGCCTTTCTTGCTGCTGCCATGTGCTGTCCAAAAATGTAAATGTTGGGTCTATTAATATAGCTAGGTTCTCTCCTCTACTGTATTAATTAATTCAGGGCCATTTAAACTGTACTTACCATGGCCATTATTTCTACCACAGTACATCACTTTACACTTAAACAGATTAATTTTCACATTCTGCCTATGAATCCATTCACCTAATTCAGGGGTTCCCAAATTTGGATTGTGGCTTGTTCAGGGTAAGCTCCTGGTAGGCTGCGAGACACTTTGTTTACCTGAGCGTCGGCAGGTACAGCATCTCACAGCTCCCAGTGGCAGCAGTTCGCTGTTCCCGGCCAATGGGAACTGTGGGAAACAGTGGCCCAGCCCATGCCACTTCCCGCAGCTCCCATGGGCCAGGAACGGCAAACTATGGCCACTGGGAGCTGCAAGTGGCCGTACCTATGGACGCTTAGGTAAACAAAGCATCTCACGGCCCGCCAGGGGCTTACCCTGAATATGCCGTGAACCAAGTTTGGGTTCTGTCTGTGGGGTTCTCTCTTTACCAACTCCCCTGAATAACAGGTACCTTTAATTCATTTCTCTTTAATTCCTAAGCAATTTCTTATCCATCTTAATAATGTATTAACCCACCCATATTTAGAGAGCTCATACAATCATGTATCACAAGAAACATTGTCAAAAGCTTTCTGCAAAAGCAGATATATTAAATCTATTAATTTAACAGCTGCTCCACATCCTAACAGCAACCACTTCCTTCCCCTATAATGGTAAGAAAAATAACATTTCAAACCATTATGTTAGCCTCGCTCTGCTTGCATTGTATGATGTGACTGCTTCAAAGAATATTTTTAACAAAAGCTGCCAATTTGCACTCGTGGAATAATCGTCACTTTGCAGGCTAGTCTCTTACTCCTACAATCCATATTCCTATTGAAGCCAAAAGATCATCACCTTCTAGAGCTCTGAAACATAAAGGAGAAATAATGCTAATAATAAGGGGGGAAATTGGCCCCCTCCTCGCACATATGGAGGAGATTAGGATTTAGGAAGTCCATGTAGTTGACTTGCCTCCCCTGGGCTGCATGAAGTGCAGCTCCCTGGAAGTCCCCCTAAACTCCATTGTAGAGTGGAGGAAATTGAGAAAGGAGGGAGCCCATGAGGAAGAAGACTGGGCTGGTGAATCCTCCGCTATGTGGAACCTTTGTCCACTTCCCTAGAAAGGGGCACAGCTGGACTAGAGGCTACTGAAGATATGAAGCTGAAAGAGCATCTTTCCTACCATTGTGCAGTCCTAGAGGTAATTTTTCTCTTTCTTCATAGAATCATAGAATCATAGAATATCAGGGTTGGAAGGGACCCCAGAAGGTCATCTAGTCCAACCCCCTGCTCAAAGCAGGACCAATTCCCAGTTAAATCATCCCAGCCAGGGCTTTGTCAAGCCTGACCTTAAAAACCTCTAAGGAAGGAGATTCTACCACCTCCCTATGTAACGCATTCCAATGTTTCACCACCCTCTTAGTGAAAAAGTTTTTCCTAATATCCAATCTAAACCTCCCCCACTGCAACTTGAGACCATTACTCCTCGTTCTGTCATCTGCTACCATTGAGAACAGTCTAGAGCCATCCTCTTTGGAACCCCCTTTCAGGTAGTTGAAAGCAGCTATCAAATCCCCCCTCATTCTTCTCTTCTGCAGGCTAAACAAGCCCAGCTCCCTCAGCCTCTCCTCATAACTCATGTGTTCCAGTCCCCTAATCATTTTTGTTGCCCTTCGCTGGACTCTCTCCAATTTATCCACATCCTTCTTGAAGTGTGGGGCCCAAAACTGGACACAGTACTCCAGATGAGGCCTCACCAATGTCGAATAGAGGGGAACGATCACGTCCCTCGATCTGCTCGCTATGCCCCTTCTTATACATCCCAAAATGCCATTGGCCTTCTTGGCAACAAGGGCACACTGCTGACTCATATCCAGCTTCTCATCCACTGTCACCCCTAGGTCCTTTTCCGCAGAACTGCTGCCTAGCCATTCGGTCCCTAGTCTGTAGCTGTGCATTGGATTCTTCCGTCCTAAGTGCAGGACCCTGCACTTATCCTTATTGAACCTCATCAGATTTCTTTTGGCCCAATCCTCCAATTTGTCTAGGTCCTTCTGTATCCTATCCCTCCCCTCCAGCGTATCTACCACTCCTCCCAGTTTAGTATCATCCGCAAATTTGCTGAGAGTGCAATCCACACCATCCTCCAGATCATTTATGAAGATATTGAACAAAACTGGCCCCAGGACCAACCCTTGGGGTACTCCACTTGATACCGGCTGTCAACTAGACATGGAGCCATTGATCACTACCCGTTGAGCCCGACAATCTAGCCAGCTTTCTACCCACCTTGTAGTGCATTCATCCAGCCCATACTTCCTTAACTTGCTGACAAGAATACTGTGGGAGACCGTGTCAAAAGCTTTGCTAAAGTCAAGAAACAATACATCCACTGCTTTCCCTTCATCCACAGAACCAGTAATCTCATCATAAAAGGCGATTAGATTAGTCAGGCATGACCTTCCCTTGGTGAATCCATGCTGGCTGTTCCTGATCACTTTCCTCTCATGCAAGTGCTTCAGGATTGATTCTTTGAGGACCTGCTCCATGATTTTTCCAGGGACTGAAGTGAGGCTGACTGGCCTGTAGTTCCCAGGATCCTCCTTCTTCCCTTTTTTAAAGATTGGCACTACATTAGCCTTTTTCCAGTCATCCGGGACTTCCCCGGTTCGCCACGAGTTTTCAAAGATAATGGCCAATGGCTCTGCAATCACAGCCGCCAATTCCTTCAGCACTCTCGGATGCAACTCGTCCGGCCCCATGGACTTGTGCACGTCCAGCTTTTCTAAATAGTCCCTAACCACCTCTATCTCCACAGAGGGCTGGCCATCTCTTCCCCATACTGTGCTGCCCAGTGCAGTAGTCTGGGAGCTGACCTTGTTCGTGAAGACAGAGGCAAAAAAAGCATTGAGTACATTAGCTTTTTCCACATCCTCTGTCACTAGGTTGCCTCCCTCATTCAGTAAGGGGCCCACACATTCCTTGGCTTTCTTCTTGTTGCCAACATACCTGAAGAAACCCTTCTTGTTACTCTTAACATCTCTGGCTAGCTGCAGCTCCAGGTGCGATTTGGCCCTCCTGATAACATTCCTACATGCCTGAGCAATATTTTTATACTCTTCCCTGGTCATATGTCCAACCTTCCACTTCTTGTAAGCTTCTTTTTTATGTTTCAGATCCGCTAGGATTTCACCATTAAGCCAAGCTGGTTGCCTGCCATATTTACTATTCTTTCGACTATTCATTTATTTACTATTCTTTCGACTATTCATTTATTTACTATTCATCCGCAGTACCGAAGGAACTCTTCAACTAATCTAGTTAATCCCTAATTTGAGATATTGCCAACTCACAAGACTGACAATATATAGTGTTTTTCCTTAAAGACTGAGCTGTTAGCCTATTGTTATGTTAAAATCTCAGATTTTCTTTGAAAAAAGATGTTTCTAGCCTTAGGGTTCCAGAGAAATGCTTGAAAATATCAATCATGGAAGTTTAGAATTCAGAAAGCAAATAAAAAGAACTCAAAATATACTATGTTTTAAAGACAATGTCATGATTTTTGGGGGGAAGGGACTCATGATATTTAATTTTAATATTTCCCTTTAGCAGGAAATGGCACTCAGCCATAAACAAACTCTTGTAACA
The DNA here is from genome assembly GCF_965140285.1 of Lepidochelys kempii. Taxonomy (NCBI): domain Eukaryota; kingdom Metazoa; phylum Chordata; order Testudines; family Cheloniidae; genus Lepidochelys; species Lepidochelys kempii. The sequence goes on along the minus strand of NC_136382.1, from coordinate 181,322,737 downwards.
TTACTATTGTGCTCCTAATTCAAAAAGGACAGCTGGAAGGTTCTAAGCACACAGCACCATTTGGAATAGCTGAATACTTAATTGGTACTGATTCAAAGGTTTGTTCTTTGCACCCATGGAAAAAAATGCCCATGATTTTGTGAGTCTGTGCATGTATAACATACATATTTGTAGTATTGTTAACAAAGTTTGATACAAGTCATATCATATATTTTGAAAAATATCCTGTAAGTCTTGGTTTATGTTTCAAGTGCCAGGGCTCAAGGGAGGGATAATGACTCTTTGATATTGAAAGGCTTGGAACACATGTGTCACAAAACATTTGAATAGCTGATTGCTGGTAATATAGATTTTAAATGAGAATCTCTGGCTTGAAGAAGTTTGTAGAGTAATTCAAAAAGATCAAAACAAACACTGCTAACTTCTTTGGCTAACTTTGCAGAAAATGTTAAGTGGGGTCAATCTAATTTTTGATAAATGCAAAACTATAAATGACTTAAGTAAATCCTGGAAATTGATGTCTATTGTTAACATCCTGGGTGAGGTCACATCCAAAATATATTCTTGATCACTTTTCAACCTTGAAGAGCTTTTGCTATTTTTGAATTCTTGAATTTAGTACTGACTGAAAACCACAATTGGCAAAGAGCTTTGTGAGTTGGTTTTGATTTTTAATGTGGAGTATAGTATTTCTCCTAATAGTTAATCACAGGCTTTTTGCTGCTTTTCTCATAAATTCATGGAATCAGACTATTCTACAGAAAATTAGTTATGAGTCAAATGCATCACTGGTGTGACTTCACCTGAAGTCAATGGAGTTATACTAGGGATAACTTTTACTCAGTACCTAGTGCCTAAATTTAACTATGATAAATATGGATATTGACTCAAAGTTATCCCAAAGTCACTCTATTGACTTCAGGTGCAATTACACGAAGGATGAATTTGACCCATATCTGCCTGAGACTCCTAAGAATTCTGACAGATGATTGCAGTCAATTTGGTTACATATTTGTAAATAAAAGTTTTGTTGTAGTAATATAATGTCTGACATGTATTTTATACCAGTAGTAAGTGAACTCCCAGAAATGATATTGATCTGTTAATAACAGTATGTAACACTTACAAAGAACTTTGTATTAATGGATCTCAAAGGGCTTGTCACATCCAACAAGGGATTTCATTCCTTCCTTTAATGAAAAATAGTATGTTTCAGAGGAGGGTCATGGGAAAAAGACCTCCTCTCTTTTTAAAGGTAGGGAAAAAAATTTAAAAGTTCAACTTTACCACTAAATCTATGCCTTGTTTTCTGCTCCCTCCTCCCACCAGTGGATTGAGCATTGAAATGGAAGTCAGGAGCAGGGTAAAATGATACATCAATACTTAGTTTACAAAGCCTTTTGGGAGCCAGTGATGAAAAGTGTTTTATAAGTACTCAAAGCAGTTCTGGGAGTTTATCCAAATCTCATGTGAACAGGCTTTCTCTTGAGTTTGTGCTGCTTTGGCTTGAGTTCTGATTGGAACCAAGACATGCATATGCATCCAAAAATTAACAGTGTAATGTTTTAAAGTGGGAGTAGGGCTGATCTTGTGGTTAAGGTAGTGGACTCAGACTCAGCATATCTGGGTTCAATTCTTAGCTCTGCCATGGATTGCTTGTGTGACCTAGGGCAAGTCACTTAATCCCTCTGTGTCTCAGTTCTCTGTCTATAAAAGACCAGAGTATTTCCTTTCTTCCATCTTGTGTCTGTAATAGAATTATAGAAATATAGAGCTGGAAGGGACCTCAAAAAGTCTTCAAGTCCAGTCCCCTGTGATGAGGCTGGACCAAGTAAACCTAGACAGGTGTTTGTCCAACCTGTTCTTAAAAACCTCCAGTGATGAGGATTCCACAACCTTTCTTGGAAGCCTATTCCAGAGCTTAACTACCCTTATAGTTAGAAAGATTTTGCTCATAACTAACCACAATCTCCTTGTTGCAGATTAAGCCCATTATTCCTTGTCTGACCTTCAGTGGACATGGAGAACATGGAGACTTGATCACCATCCTCCTTATAACAGCCCTTAGCATATTTGACAACTGTAATCAGATACCCTCTCAGTCTTCTTTTCTCAAGACTAAACATGTTCAGTTTTTAAAATCTTTCCTCACAGGTCAGGTTTTCTAAACCTCCTATCATTTTTGTTTCTCTCCTCTGGATTCTCTCCAATTTATTCACACATTTCCTGTCTTGCTTTTTTAGATTGTAAGATCTTTGGAGCAGTGATTGTCTCATACTGAATGTGCCCAGGAAAGTAGGGGGTCTTGATCTTTGTTGGAGCCTCCACATGCTACTGGACTACAAATAATAAATGTTAATAAAAATAACTGATATTTGTAAAATTTCACAAATGGTCTGTTCAAGTTTCGGGCAAAGAGTTGGGGTTATTTCTTTTATCTGAATTACTTTGCTCATTTTTGACCACCATCATGCACATAAAGTACATAGTACTATCATCTTTAACGTTGATTACACTGGTTAATCTAACAGCATTAGTATTGTCATTGGATTATGGCAAGAGATCTCAAACTTCATGACCCCACCATGACCCCATCTGACAACAAAAATTACTACACGACCCCAGGAAGGGGGTTCGAAGCCTGAGCCTACCTGAGCCCCACCACCCCAGGAGGGCCCAAAGCCCAAGGGCTTCAGCCCCAGGTAGGGGCCCTGTAACCCGAACCCCACCCACAGGGATGAAGCCCAACCCTAAGCCCTGCCATCCAGGGCTGAAGCTTCCATACCAGATTTAAGTTTACATACCAGATTTCAAAGGGAGTTGATTTTTTCTCTAGAAATTCCTATATATTTCTTCTCATTCTTCCACCCTAAATTTAACATGTGCAGTGTCTTTCATGTTATGGACCAGCCCCCAAAAAGCACATGATGTACATGCCACATAAGTGACAGATAAATTAGGACTTTAAGCCTTAATCTGTTTTTTAGTCTGCTTTCATTGCTACTTCAATACTAACTGGAAAAGAAAGATAACAGGTCAGTAATTCTTCTGTAAATATATATGGATGAATTCTAGACTGAGTGGTGATAGCTAGGTTAGGTGTATGGGGAGGAGATTCTGCCTTTTGTATGTGTGTCTCATTGAGATTTCTAATCACCTGAAAGAACAACATACATGCCCACTCAATGGAGATCTTGAAATGTACCTTTCATGCTGTTCAGTTCAAGCCAAAATTGCTTCTTTGTGTCTTAACCATGCCGCAAATACAACTGAGTCTTACTGTAAGAACAAGTGATTGTGACTAAGATTAAAGTTATATGGAGCTCAAAATCAGTGCCTTCAGCCAGGATGGTTTAATCAGAACATAAGATGGAGTTGCCCTTTATGGGATTCTGTGCCCAAACAACAAGTGCACTGTCCCATTCTGGACTTTTATACTTCAGTGCATCTTAGACACTGTGTAACTGGTGTGTACGCAGGTTACTAAGAATCAGAAATCAGTTTTGAGAGGAAATAAGAGCCACTTTAGATTAGGGATGGGCCTGAGCCAGAAAATTATTTTCCAGATATAAATGCCCTAAGGTTTGAGAATTTGGATATAAAGTTCTGGTTTGATCCACTACACAGCTAGGAGTCAACTGTGGAATGAGGAAATTTGGATAAAGGATTTTTCCTTGAGTCCTCTTCTAAATCAAATCCAACTTTTTTGAAGTACAAAATGTTTGGCTATGTTTTAAATTATTATTTAAGATTAAAGAAAGTGCCATACCAAATCAGATAAGTAGTTTGTTTAGTCCACTATCCTTGTCTTTGACAGTAGTCAGTACCAGATGCTTCAGAGGAAAGTGCAGAAAACCCTTCCAATTAAATAACCTATTAATAAGGAAAAATCTTTTTAATGTCTTAAATTGGCTTATGGTCTGACGCATAAAAATCAACAGCCTTTAGAAATTGTTTATCTTGTCTTTATTTTCATTTTACTGTGACTCACTATGACATTCCAGGCTGTAATCGAGACCACTGAAGGCTTGTGTGACCCCTGCCCTGCAAACTTGCTTTACCATTGTAGCTCTCACTGGGTCTGCTTACAAAAAGCCTTACAGAATGCAGAACGCACCCTGAGTCTATGTGTATAATTGCAGCCTGTCACCCACACATCACACTCTGGCCTCTACCAGCCTGGGTTAACACTTGTAACACACTCCCAGTTCCATATTGCCCCCCAACACACTCCCAGTTCCATATTGCCCCCCCCCCCCCCCCCAAATGTGAGTTCTGCACTCTCGAATCCTCTCCTGGACAGTCCAGATATATTAGGTCTGTTGCCCATTTAAGGGGATCAACATAAATAGAGTTATGCAAACAGTTCAGTTTAAAGACAACACTGGACTAAAGAATAAAACAAGTTTATTCAACTACAAGGAAATAGGTTTTAAGTGATTTCAAGTATAAGTCATTAATATCAGAAATGGTTTACAAGAAAAATAAAAATAAAACACTTCCTACTACTAAAACTTAACAAATTTGACTGTTCAAGATGAAGTCCCTTACCAAGTGTTTCCAGTAACTTTGCTGCTAAAATTCTCAGACCATGATCTGTTCCCAAAGTCCAGTGGCTGTTTCTTTTGTCTTCTTAGGTGAAAAGGAGAGAGATAGATAGGGAGCGATAATTTGGGGTCTTTTTGCCTCTTATTTTTATAGTTCAGTCATCCTTTGAAATCCATTTTCCTGGGGGTTACCCCTAGATAAAGTTCATTCCTGCCGTGGGGACAGAGACAAGGAGTGTGGTGATGAAAAAGGTTCCATGCTGTTGTGTATGCAGGGTCTGAATGAACTCTCCCCTGACAGCTAGCTGGGAGGGGGAGAGACTTCAGGAGCAAACTGTATTCACATGAACATACCTACTCTGCTTAGATATCCAGCAGATAGAACGGTGTTGCTCAAAGTGATCAACTTTGGCTGATGTTGGGTTACAAATCACTTTAGTACTGAATGCAGGGGTAGGGAAATGCTGTTATCAATGTTGTTGTCATTATTGTATGAATGAAGGGGAGCAGAACTGTGCTTAACCTGTATCAAATGAGGGGGTCATCCTCAGCTGAAAGGTCCTTGTTAAACCAAGGACTTGAATGCCAGACCCCGGGTGCCCAGTGAAAGTAAGAGGGGTGGGGACAGGTGTCCCAGCCAGGAGGTGTGGACTTTCCTTAAGGGTCCCCAGTCTGGTTTAACCTGTCACCCTCTTCCCCCATCCCCTGTTCAAAGATAGAGCTAAATAGGTGTCATTAGGAGCCTTTTGTTATGTTAAGTAGTCAATGAGAGCTGAAATCACTCGAGGTGGGGCTGTGTTTCTGCTCAGCCTGCTGAGCACTAAAAATCATGAAGAGACTGATTTACAGAGGTCACTGCAGACAGGCAGGTGGCAGCAAGAGGTGACTGACGGGCGGCCCTGGGGAGCAAACTGCGAAAGTGGTGAGCAGTTGGCTGGCAGGAGGTAGCGAAGAGCAGTGGCTGGAAGGGCAGCCAGTCACAGCAAGTCCTCAGATGGTGGAGCAAGCCATTTGTCTTCTTCCACAGGTGAGAGGTGAACTCATACAAATGCAATTCTGAACCCTGGGTCCTCACTGACCAAGGATAACCACTGTGAGTGGGGTATGGGGAGGGAGCAGAGGAGGGAACAGTGAAGGAGCTTTTGGTTGTAGAACTCAAGAACATGAGGCAGAAGACTCTGTCCCATGCACTTACGGGTGGGTGTCCTGCTCACAGTTTGAGATTTATGAATCCTGCTTGTGGTATTTTCCATAATTAATGTTGGGTGACTCCTCTCCTTTAATTAAAAGTTTCTTTTCTACACTCAGAGTCTGCTTGCGAGTGGGAAAGTATTGCCTCTAAGAGGCACCCATGGGTGGTGTGTAATTTTTGCAGGTTACAGGGTGGGGGCTCAAGCTGGTTCTGTGTTTTATTGTTGAAAAGGAACCCCTAGATATTTAACCCGGCTCTGCTTACTGCTGGCTCCACCTGGCAGAAGGGTTACAGGTGATTGCTAAGATGCAGATCTGTTTGTTCCTGACCCCCTTCCTTGCCAAAGAATGGGTACTTGATAAGCCCATCAGCTTTGATGACACTGGCTAAATGAGTCAGCTTGTCCTTTGTCTTTTTGAGAAACATGTTTACCCACCCCCTTAGACCCGTCTGGTAAACATACTTCAGTCATAATTTCAGCTTATGTTCATAACTTTACATATAATATCACTGCATACATTTTATCATGATATTCTTGACCATCAAGTTATTTGTTTTCGAATGATGCATCAGAGGGAATCTTTTATACAAAGATTGTGATGATAGTATGTAGGGTGTGAATACAGGGGTGCATGCAGTCATACGCTGAACTTCCTGATTTCAGCTGGGATTGGAATTGGTGGAATCAACAAAATAGCATGAGAGGCCATTTCTCACCTGGCTGGAATGCAGTAAGTTCAAAATTAAGCAAAGATTATTTTCTTTAGATTTCCAGACTAATATACTGACAGGAAAATCTTTGGATAAACACAAACTATTTTTCGTTATCCAAAAACCAGAAGATAGTAATGATAAGAACACCACAATCTCCCCTGCCCCAAACTGCATTACCAGTTTCCATGTTATAGTATGAGCAAGCAGCATGGCTGAATTTGTACTCGCTTTACATTTGTGGCAATGAAAGCCAAGTCTTTTATAATATATTTCCAAAGTTACATTTTGTAGTAGATACTTGCTCCTTTTAGATCAATTCTTTTGGGAGTGCTTCAGAGATACTGTCTTAGTAACAATTATTGTACTGCATGTCAGAAATATGCACACAGCAGCTGTAGCAGCAGGAGGAGATTCCTTTGTCTGATAGTGCAGGCTGAGGATTGTTTTGACAGAATGAGTTGAGAAGTTAGGGCAACACAGTAGTAGCTTTTGTGTTAAGGATCTATGGGTTTTTTTATGTTTATGGTGTTAAGTCACATCCTTTTATCCCCTGATATCTGGAAATAAGATACATTTCACAGTGAAGGAAAAATATTAATTTTATCAGTGTGGACTTTAAGATGTTTCAGTGATCCCTCCCACTGCTTGGTGAATAAGGATTTTGAACATTTGTTTATGATTTAATTGAATGAACAGAGCTTTATTATAATCATTCAAATGCAGAAAACCCCACAATCACTTCCTCCCATCAACTCCAGTAATAGCATCTCCTTTCAACAATGTCCAGAAAAGGCTTGGACAGAAAAAAAAAAGTCCCACAAAACTATGACCATTGGGATTTGGCTTCAAAACAAAAACCTCCCCTCCGCTACCTGCCATTTCCTCCTGTGAAGAAGTGAGTGACTGTCATCCATGCTTCATTGTTACAACCCCCCTCATCGTTGTACCACCCTCTCTCTCCAAGTATTGCACTTAGTTATAAAAGAACTACAGCATGCCCTGCAGACATATCTCTATGGCTCATTGTGTAAGCTGCAGCCCCACGTTGCTACTCACTCATCTCAACGGATAGGAGACTTGACTAGACCAAAGTGAAGTAGACAACCCCAGAAGGAGGGACAGAAACCGGCTGGGGAACTCAGGGATGAGCCCTTCCCTCTCCATGGGCTCTTCACCTCCTATTGGCCAACCAGAGGGTGAAGGGAGCTGACTGGCCCCTCAGTCCCTTTCTTGTTAATGTAAACCCTTGCCTGGGGCTTTTGAAGCTTCCTGCTCCCTTTAAGTGATCTGCACCTCCCTCCCTGTAGTATTGGAGCTGAGTATTAGGATTATGTGGGTCTAACCAATTGACAGTTTTGGGGGGCGTCAAGAAGGAATTTTTCCCACTGGAGCCAGAGTGGCATAGAGTTGACTGGTTTCTTTTGCCTTCCTCATAGAATCATAGAGGCACAGTTAGATTAATTAGGAGTAGGACTTAGAAATTAATGTCAGCATTTTGTTGGAACATTTATTTCATCACAACTTGTGACTGGTATCCAAAAGGGCCAGCTCCCAGAAGTAAAGGAGACCTGGGATCATGCTGGTGGGCCTGTTGGCAAAGAGGAGACCAGAAGTATTTGCAATTGAGGTCCCCCTTTCTGGTATCTCTGTCCCCATCATGTGTGATAGGGAGGAAGTGAGAGGATTCAAAGGAGTGAGCTGAATCCTATGGGTAGACTGAAGAGAACCTACCCTAAATTGGGACTGATATATTGGGAGCACTGCAACCCCCACACTGGACCTTGTTAAATTGATGTCTGGTATGCAAGAGTCAGGGAGGATGGGGAGTATTAAGTTAATAAAGCTGTTGCCCAATGCTTAAATTTATCCTTGTTTCTGTCTTCACTCACCAGGGTATCCTGATCAATACCACAGAGAACTCCTGCTTTAATAAAGTTACAATACATAAATAAAAACACCACATGGAAAGCCTCAAACTAAATCACCACTAATCACAACTAGTAAAAGATAACAGCATGCATCCTTCTAAGTGGCCACATCCAACATACTCAGGGGAAGGTGAAATAAATCCAGCTGCAGTGTGAATCTGTGGAAAGGGGAAAAGTCACTTCCCAATTCCAAGTGGTGCTCACATGTATCTCATGAAACAAGGATGTATCTAACTGCCTGGCACTTCTTTCACAATCAAGAATTTTTTGTAATTATTAACCTGATACATAGCTTGGACTTCTGATGGACTTCTGGCACAAGGGAGAACAATTGCCTACCTGAGCCTAGCCGCAATTTATTCCTTCTGTCAGAGGTTTGTGGAATGCAGGAAATAATCAGCTGAGCAGGGCACACACCCTCCTGCAAGGGAAGGGAGTCCTCTCCCTCCCCTCTCAGCCAATCAGTGACTTGGCTTTTTGCTGTTTCCTTTTCCTACTGCATTTTTTTGCAGAAGAACTTGTGAAGAATTGCAGGCCAATCAAAAGTAAAACGTGATATATAGGAATAGTACCATATGTCCTAGCAGAACATGTATTCTGCTAAAACAGACTCAGAAGTTCAACTGGCATGCTATCAAGAGTAACAGAAATAAGACTTTGTTATGGGAAATCACTCTTTATTGTGCAATCCACACAATTATAAAGAGATGATGATCCCTTTTTGAAATTTCAGCATCTTAAACTAAGGATAAGGGTTGACTCAGCTCTGCCAATCTTATAGGAACAAATTTTGAAAGAGAAAGTAGTTAAAGGAAAGTGTGGGCCCCTTACTGAATGAGGGAGGCAACCTAGTGACAGAGGATGTGGAAAAAGCTAATGTACTCAATGCTTTTTTTGCCTCTGTCTTCACAAACAAGGTCAGCTCCCAGACTGCTGCACTGGGCAGCACAGCATAGGGAGGAGGTGACCAGCCCTCTGTGGAGAAAGAAGTGGTTTGTTGCATCCGAGAGTGCTAAAGGAGTTGGCGGGTGCGATTGCAGAGCCATTGGCCATTATCTTTGAAAAACCATGGCGATCGCGGGAGGTCCCAGATGACTGGAAAAAGTCTAATGTAGTGCCCATCTTTAAAAAAGGGAAGAAGGAGGATCCTGGGAACTACAGGCCAGTCAGCCTCACCTCAGTCCCTGGAAAAATCATGGAGCAGGTCCTCAAGGAATCAATTCTGAAGGACTTAGAGGAGAGGAAAGTGATCAGGAACAGTCAGCATGGATTCACCAAGGGCAAGTCATGCCTGACTAATCTAATTGCCTTCTATGACGAGATAACTGGGTCTGTGGATGAAGGGAAAGCAGTGGACGTGTTGTTCCTTGACTTTAGCAAAGCTTTTAACACAGTCTCCCACAGTATTCTTGTCAGCAAGTTAAAGAAAAATGGGCTGGATGAATGGACTATAAGGTGGATAGAAAGTTGGCTAGATTGTCGGGCTCAACGGGTAATGATCAATGGCTCCATGTCTAGTTGGCAGCTGGTATCAAGTGGAGTGCCCCAGGGGTCGGTCCTGGGGCCAGTTTTGTTCAATATCTTCATAAATGATCTGGAGGATGGTGTGGATTGCACCCTCAGCAAGTTTGCAGATGACATTAAACTGGGAGGAGCGGTAGATACGCTGGAGGGTAGGGATAGGATACAGCGAGACCTAGACAAATTGGAGGATTGGGCCAAAAGAAATCTGATGAGCTTCAACAAGGACAAGTGCAGAGTCCTGCACTTAGGACGGAAGAATCCAATGCACCACTACAGACTAGGGACCGAATGGCTAGGCAGCAGTTCTGCAGAAAAGGACCTGGGGTTACAGTGGACGAGAAGTTGGATATGAGTCAACAGTGTGCCCTTGTTGCCAAGAAGGCTAATGGCATTTTGGGCTGTATGAGTAGGAGCATTGCTAGTAGATCGAGAGATGTGATCATTCCCCTCTATTCAGCATTGGTGAGGCCTCATCTGGAGTACTGTGTCCAGTTTTGGGTCCCACACTACAAGAAGGATGTGGAAAAATTGGAGAGAGTCCAGCGGAGGGCGACAAAAATGATGAGGGGACTGGAACACCTGAGTTATGAGGAGAGGCTGAGGGAACTGGGGATGTTTAGTCTTCAGAAGAGAAGAATGAGGGGGGATTTGATAGCTGCTTTCAACTACCTGAAAGGGGGTTCCAAAGAGGATGGCTCTAGACTGTTCTCAGTGGTAGTAGATGTCAGAACAAGGAGTAATGGTCTCAAGTTGCAGTGGGGGAGGTTTAGGTTGGATATTAGGAAAAACTTTTTCACTAGGAGGGTGGTGAAACATTGGAATGTGTTACCTAGGGAGGTGGTGGAATCTCCTTCCTTAGAAGTTTTTAAGGTAGGCTTGACAAAGCCCTGGCTGGGATGATGTAGTCGGGGATCGGTCCTGCTTTGAGCAGGGGTTTGGACTAGATGACCTCCTGAGGTCCCTTCCAACCCTGATATTCTATGGTTCTATGAAATGAGGTAGATTTAAACTAAGATAAAATACAACATGGTTTTACAAAAGTTAGATAGTGCCAGACCAACCTGATCTCTTTCTTTGAAAAGAGAACTGAGCTTTTTTAGACAAAGCACATGCAATAGATGTAATCTGCCTGGATTTCAGTAAGGCATTTGGTAGAGTTACACATGGGAAATTATTAGTTCAATTTGAGAAGATGGGGATTAATGTGAAAACTGAAAGGTGGAAAAGGAAATGGTTAAAGGGGTGGACTGCAACGGGTGATACTGAAAGGTGAACTGTCAGGTTGGAGGGAAGTTATTAGTGGAGTTCCTCAGGGATGTAGTTGGAACCTATGTTCTTTAACATTTTTATTAATGACCTTGGTGCAAAAAAATGGGAGGATGCTAAGAAAATTTACAGGTGGCAAAAAGTTGGACGATATTGCCAATACACAGGAGATCATCATAAGAGATCTGGATGACCTTGAAAACTGGAGTAATAGAAATGGGATGAAATTTAATAATGCAAAGTGAAAGGAACTAACAACAAAAGTTTTTGCTCTAAGATGGGGATTTATCAGTTGGAAGTGACAGAGGGGAAAAAAGACCTGGATGTAATGGTTGATCACAGGATGACTATGAGCCGCCAATGTGATGCAGCCATGAAAAAGGCTAATGTAATCCTAAAATGCCTCAGATGACGTATTTTCCAGTAGAGGTAGGGAAGTATAATTGCAAGTATATAAGACACTGGCGAGACCTCATATGGAATACTATTACAATTCTGGTCTCCCATGCTTAAGAAACATTAATTCAAACTTGAACAGGTGCAGACAAGGGCTACTAGGATGATCTGAGGAACAGAAATTCTACCTTATGAGAGAAGACTCAAAGAGCTTGGCTTGTTTAGCCTAACCAAAAGAAGGCTGAGGGGAGATATGATTGCTTTCTATATATATATTTCAGAAGGATTAATACCAGAGAGGGAGAAGAGTTATTTAACTTAACTGCCAATGTTGGCACAAGTACAAACAGATAACTGACCATCAACAAGTTTAGACTTGAAATTAGATGAAGGTTTCTAACCATCAGAGAGGAGTGAAGTTCTGGAACAGCCTTCCAAGTGGAGCAGTGGGGGGCAAAAATCCTAACTGTCTTCAAGACTGAGCTTGATAAATTTATGGGGGGATGCTATGATGAGATTGCCTACAATAACATGTAGCTGTTCTGTGATAGCCAGTAGCAAATTTTCCCAATGGCCAGAGATGGGACACTGGGATGGGGAGGACTCTGAGTTACTACAGGGAATTCTTTCCCAGGTATCTGCTGTTGGGTCTTGCCAAAATATTCAGTGTTCAATTGATTGCCATATTTAAATCATGATTTGAGGATTTCAGTAACTCTGCCAGAGGTTATGGGTCTATTACAAGAGTCAGTGGGTGCGGTTCTGCAGCCTGCAATGTGCAGGAGATCAGACTAGATGATCATGAGAGTCCCTTTTGGCCTTAAAGTCTATGAGGAAACCCCACAGTGTGTTGGGCATTTGAAGAGAGAACAAATAAATTTATTGTTAACCAGGGCCAGGCAGTTTGAATTTTGCAGTGTGAAGTGAAGATTAGTTGCGCTCTTCAGTAAGTCAACAGTGAGTATTGTTACGAATTAATTAACAGTATGACAAGACAGACATGAGTTACTAGCAGTGCTACTAACTTCACTAGGAAGTTTGTATTGCGGTACTTAGTGGAATACATTTACAAGAGAGGAATAGGGCTTCTACCAGGCAAACCATGACTTTCTCTGCACTGACTTACATGCCAGACATTTACCATTGACTTAACTGAGATACTGCAAGAAAGGGTCTGCTCAGTGTTAGCCCCTGCTCAGGGGACATTTATTATTTGTATTCTAGTAGTGACTCAAGGCCACAAATATGACTGGGGTCTCAATGTGCTAAGTGTTGTACATATGATAAGACAGAGTCCCTGCTCAAAACTACAGAGAAAAGAGGTGGGCAGAAACAGAGATGAAGTGTTTTACCCAAGGTTATACAACAGGTCAGTGATAGATCTGATAATAGCACCTAGATGTCTTGTGTCACAGTCCAGTGCCTTATCTACTGGGTAACAGTGGCTTTAGTAAGGACCAAGTATGGATTTCAGGAAGAGATCCTTTGTTTCCAACCAGACTACTGGATTGGAGGCATCAGAAAGTCTGGTCATCCAGAACTGCCAGACAAACATTTCAGATCAAAAAGAAAAGGAGTACTTGTGGCACCTTAGAGACTAACCAATTTATTTGAGCATGAGCTTTCGTGAGCTACAGCTCACTTCATCGGATGCATGCCGTGGAAACTGCAGCAGACTTTATTTATACACAGAGAATATGAAAAAATACCTCCTCCCAGAGGTATTTTTTCATATTCTCTGTGTATAAATAAAGTCTGCTGCAGTCAGCTCACTTCATCGGATGCATGCCGTGGAAACTGCAGCAGACTTTATTTATACACAGAGAATATGAAAAAATACCTCCTCCCAGAGGTATTTTTTTATATTCTCTGTGTATAAATAAAGTCTGCTGCAGTTTCCACTGCATGCATCCGATGAAGTGAGCTGTAACTCACGAAAGCTCATGCTCAAATAAATTGGTTAGTCTCTAAGGTGCCACAAGTACTCCTTTTCTTTTTGCGAATACAGACTAACATGGCTGTTACTCTGAAACATTTCAGATCAAGAAGTTATCACAAGGCAGATAAGCATCTGAAATGTGAGTACTTCTCTTTGAGCCAAACCTTCAAAAAAAATTAGAAGTACATAAGTTGCCATGTGACGATGCCAACAAAGCTTCAGGAGTCCTGGTTTCTTATTAAATAACCAAACGAAAGAGTTTTCAGTTCGGCCAAATTCCTCTCTGATACCAGTGTTCACCTATTGTCATTCCCTCTATCCAAGTTCTCATCTGGGAAGGGCTTTTTCATCATACACCTGGTTTGCAGCTGTTCCCAAGAAACCATGACAAACGTTTATGGAATCCAAACACAGCTTCTACATGTATATAATGAAATAAATTGGAGTTGCACCTCCATTTCAGTACACCAGCTGGTTTATTCACTGTACCAATGATGGCAGCAAAGTCAACCAGTTCTGTGAGTTGTCATTAACACCAATCACTACTGGGAAGCAGTTACAAGTAATCAGAACGTCCATGTGTGGAATGATCTGAATCCCAAGATACTAAATATGAAGTCTCTTTTAGAAAAAAAATATCCTTTTATAGAGCCAATCTTGTGTTCATTAAAAATTTAAATGTGGAACAGAGGGGTGTTCATGTGAGCTGAACAATGAATTGGCTGGTCAATGTACTAGTGCATGATTCACTCCTATGTGGGAATAAGTTACCCATGCAGATTCAATTATATATGTCGTGGTGACTGAACAGCTACCTAGTTTATATGTTCAAATGTGTGGTTCTAGAACACAATCCTCCTTCATCTCCTTTTCATGACCTTCAACAGTACTTGACTCTTACTGCAACTTATCATTACTTTGGAACATATTTGCAACGGCAATTTCGAGCTAAAATATGAATCATCCCAGCAATGGAGAAACTAATTATTGATGTCATATATCCAAGACTAATGTTGAAAAATTCAAAATTATTCCTTGCTATAACAAAAAAGGACATTACATTCTATTGAATATTTTTAAAGTTTAAAGGCAAAGGTTTTGAATTAACATAAGACTTGCCCTTGACATTGGAGTTTTAGAAAATTGATTTCAAGAAAATATACACCTTTAATGACTATCTCACTGCAAAAAAAACACACTTTTTTTGCAGTGAAGACTGATCCTAAGAAGAAGTTCTCCATCAAATGCAAAATCTCATTGGTTAGGAAGAATCAGCGTGATGACTACCTTTGAGATAACCAAGGATCTAACAGGATAGTTAGTAGAATGTTGACTATGCCAGCCAAAATGTTACGGTTACTCAGCTGATGTAAATAGGTATAGCTCCATTGACTTTAACAGTCTTATAATGAACCAGCTGAGGTTCTGGTCAAAGAGTTCTAATTTTGCATAAGGTTCATCCAGCATACAAACAACCTCCAAATAAGTTTTGTCAAGCGCATGTTCCGTAGACTGTGTGATCCGAGAATAAAAATACTAGATCTGGTCATCTTTTTTCAAAGCTCTCATCCATGATATTGACTTGACACTTCTTAGTGTGTTAGGTGAAGAGGCTGGCTAACAAGTCCAGGTATGCTTCTCAGCTCCTAGAGTATGTAGTCAGTTGGCTTGCCTGCCCCAACCCGCACCTACAAGTGCGTGGAAGCAGGTATTGATAACACACACTCTTCCGTGTACTACCAGATGTAAATAGGGTTGCTGAGTGTACTGTCCCTAAGCCATCTTCAGCTATTCTCTCTGTACACTCAGGCCTTGATTCAGGAAAACACTTAAGCATGTGCTCACTGTAAGAATATGCTTAAGTGCTTTCCTGAATTGAGAGCTCAATCTCTTTTCAGTGGCTGCTGCACTTACATGAGAAGAGACAGAATATAGCCCTTTACCTACAGACAGGAATCACGTAATCCTTCACACTAGTGTGGAATGCAGCAGCAGTTTTACTATGCCCAGTTTAGGATAGGAAATGAAGACTTTCATATACACTTAAAACTGAGGTAGCAATTTAGGCACAACAATTCTAGAGCTAACAGACATGTTCTTGGAGAATGCCCATGGGATCGTTCCTAAATGTTCAGCACCTCTTATGTAGGTCATACAAAAGATGGACAGCTAACAATAAAGCAGTCTAAAGCTTTAAGTGTTTTTTTTTCCCCACAGTTACAAGGGAGACAAAATAATTCAGCAGCTTTGTAGGTCAGTACAGTAAATGTACAGAGATACATTGTTAATATGGGAATATCTGAATCCTACAGCTAACTATAAAGTGATCTTATTGAAAAATGGAGGCAATTTTAGAAAATAAATACATATGGTTATGAATAGAAGGGGTTACTTTACATTTAACTTTTGACTATACATATGCAAATCAGTCACCCTATAGCAAGAGCTAACAAATATATTACTATGATAATTAAAAAGAGAATGTAATAATTAGAAAATAGAATGGTACTGTAAGTCTTTTTGTTATAATTTATATAATGAATATAATATATTGTATATATATAGATAGATAGATAGATATAGTTAGTTATTATATAGTTAATAGTTATTATAATTAAAATATAAGTTATTGAGGTTTTGATGACTTTGCATCCATTCAGCTATTTCCATGATTTTTCATGCACTATGGAATAAAACCAATCCAACAAAAGAAAAAAATATGCTTTAGAATTCATCAATAACTTTTGAACCAAACTTTTTTTTTTTTTTCAAAAATGAAACTGTTGGAAAGAGTCATTTTTGCCAAATTTCCCAGCTAAAAAAATGTTTTCTTAAGAAGTTCTGCAGTTCCCAATATATCCTGTTTCAATATTTCTAAATGAAAAGATTTGCTTCTTCAGTTCAGAACGATTGTTTGTTTTGAAATGTAACGTAATTTATACTAAAAATGGTTAAAGTAAAAAAGTTGAAATCAATGTGAAACATTTCACTTGACCTGAACCAAAAATATTTTCAGTTGTCTGGTCACTAAAATTTTCAATATTTTGACTTTTCATCCTGATTCAGCACAGAAATTATTTTTCAAATATCAAAAATTCTCATGGACTAGAAAAAATATTTCCTGTCCAACCCTAATCAGTTTACAATTATTGTCCTACCAATATTGAATATTTAAGGAGGAGGTAGTGAATTCACTTTTCCTCATTTACATCAGATTAATGTTTACGGAGATCGCTTGACCAGTACTAGGGCAAAGCCATCATAAGAGAATAGTTCATTGTTTCCAATGGATTAAAAAAAAAGTTATGAAAGCAGGTCAACTGATCAGAAGTTTTTCAAAAGCTTATTTTCATAAAATCTGACATTTCTGGTCAAATTTGACTAAAGCTTTCTCTGTTAGTAGGTGAGAGGGAAGAGTGCTCCATCCTGGATCCTGCTTGGCTAGATTTGTAGATGAGGGTTTTTTCCATCCAGGAGAACTTTAAATAGAATCCAGGAATCTATATCAGTTCAAGATATAGAAAATTGTTTAATGTGTGCAGGAAGCACTGATAGCAGATAGGATTTACTATAATTTTATCCTCGGTGGACTGAAACCTGGAAAGATGTTAGAGGACATCCCACTAGACCTATGAATGTGGGAAAATATCAATCAGCTGAGTTACTGAGTGATGCAAGCAGGAGTTTTTGTTTGTTTTGTTTTTATTGTTATCAGAATTAAGGTTCATATAGTTTGTTCTACAGAGTGCTGAATGGGAAATAAGGGGCATACTTTACAATTACATTGATTTCATAGAGTTAAATTCTGCCTCTCACAGCCATGTAAATCTGGAGAAAGCCTAAAATCTTTAATGGACTAGCTCCAAATTCACACCAATATAACTTAGCAGAATTTCTCTCTTTCCATGTACATATACTATATGATGTGTTGCACTGGAAGGGGTTTAAGTGAAGATAATAAATAAATCTAATTGAAATTGTGTCTTGGCTTTTCATGGTTATATAACTACAGAATTCAGACAGTGGAATTTTCCGGGGGCAGAATTGCAGATAACTGTGTCATCATTGCTGTCGCTTTCCCTCAGAATTCAATAAAACGCTCTTGTCTTTAGTTCACAAATTACTCCTGCTATGCTGCAGCATGGCATGACCTCCAACTACTATGATTACTTGGGTGATATGTACCCCATCATTTGAGTCTATCTCCATTGCAAAGAAAATTCACTATTTTACCAGTGTGCCGAAGATAAGAAATCTGAGTTGCTACTAATATGTAAAATAATAATGCTAAGATGTCAAATAGATCAGGGATATAATAATTTCAGTTATTTGTCACTGTCAGTATACAATCAATGCCAAATATTAATCTAACTTTTGAGACTGGATCCAGGCACGGGGAGCTACCATGCCAGCAGGATGTGGTGGGCAGGGGGACTTGGTTACTGAAGACATGGAAAAGAGGAAAATGGGCAGTGGGAAGAAGCAGGGGGGAGGGAACATGGCACAGGGATAAAATGGGGGGATAAAGCCTGAGTAACAGATGGGAAAGGGAGTTGAGCTGTTTTATGAATATAAATCCAGCAAAATGTCTGGATACATGTACTAATCCGTTCTGATCTGGGTATTTGTCACATGTCTGGTTGAACCAAAACACAGATACAGTAAAAAAATCCTGTTCATTCACTTTTCCACAAAACCATGTCCCATGAATGTGCTAAAAATCAAAGTGGATTAAGGCTAGAGTGTGATTTGCACTATGCACCTGTGGGAGGGAATAAGAATGACTTGTATACTACTGCATGACCTTGTGTCCAAGAGCACACAGTAAGTAGGCTATTTGTCAATTTACTCTCTCCCCAGAACCAGGGGGGACAAGCAGGGATGGGGGAGGCGAGGGCAGGTAGGATCAGCACCTTGGACCATCTCCCCTACTTGCTGGAGGAGCAGAGAGAGCACAGGGAAGCAGGAAATACTAATCTGCTCATACAGACAGTGCTCCCTGGGAGAGAGGAGGATGTGGGGAGGAAATGTGACTCAGAGGTATATGTCTGAGACACAGCACTTCCTTGAATTACTTCTGGGTTGGAACATGTTACACAGCATCTTACTCAAGGCTGGGTCCAAAGCCAGAATCTAGTACTTAGTCATTTGATTCTTGTAAAAATGTCGGCTTTTTCCCATCTTCATTTGGAACCAGAAATTGTAAAGATGTAGCATCTGTCTTGGGTACTCATAATCAAATGTTGTAACAGAGCAGTATAATAAATAATGCAGTTGGTGTGCAGGTATATCAGAGATGTCTTACTTCCTCTATAATTCATAAGTAAGTGGAGCATTATTTTGAAGTGTTTCTATAACTGATCTATATTGTAAGGCCTCGGCTTTTCTGCGCCAGCCATCAGGAGAGCATGACAAGATGGGGATGTTGGTAGGCACATTATTTCTTCTGAATATTACACGAGATTGTAAATAGGGATATGATCACATAATTTGCATAGTTGGCAAACTGCAACTGTAGATACCAGATGTACCTCAGGGATCTGGCTGCTCTTGTTTGAGACAATATATTAAGAAATGACACTTTGCTCTCCCAGTACATGAACCACTAAAAGTTGCAATATGAGAAGTGAAATTTCTAAGAGCTTTCAAGTGGTTTTGGCTGCTAGGGAAACCATTCCCTTGGCATTTGAAATGTTAGCACATCTGTCTACTATATGTGTGACTCTCAGACAGAAAACAATAAAAGCAGAGTAGAAACTCATCAAAATCTACAGATAATAGAGAAACTGGCTGAAGCTGTTTCAAAAAGTTCTGGTACCTCTGACAATACTGTCATCTACTAAGCAATAGGTAAATATTATCCAAGAAATCTTATAGTACCCTAATTATACAGGAATGATAACTTGGACAAGGTCTGTGTGGGCCAATTTATCTAAAATTCTGCTACAAAAATTGGCTTTCTTGCCTCTCACATTAACTGTGTAGCTGTCCCGCTCCCTCTTTCTGATTTCCCATTCAGCTATGCATCAGAATGCAACCTTATTTCCATTACACAGCCCCGTCCTCATCCTTTTGAATTTCCACTAGACCCCTTCACTCTGGCAATGATGCCCATGTCGGGCAGTGGAAGAATGTTCACTATTTGTGTTTGTTCATGCACAGTGTAGTCATATTTTTCTCTGAGAAGGAAGTTTGAAACAATACTACATTGAATGCTTTGTGACAAGATAAGTTAACCTGTGGGATAGAGTTTAATGCTGGATCTTTGAGAAAGAGCTGTTCATTGCAGCTTCCACCTGGCAGGCTATCAGCAGCACTTTGGCAAGTACGTGAGTGGACTAGGGAAGAAAAAGGTCACCCAGCTGAAAAAAAGTGAATAAGGACAGGTCTACACTAAAAAGTTAGGTTGACCGATCTACATTGCTCAGGGGCACTGTGACTGGGCGCACTTGCCACGCACTGGTACTGCAAGGGTTAATTCTACTCTCTGGGCCACGAAGGCCATGCCCCCACGGCCCTGCTGGGCATGCTCTGGCTGAAGACTAAATGCAAACGGGAACAGCTCTGTTCATCCCGAAGAGGGAGGATGCACGCTGCAAGCTCCAGCCTGGGAACCACAGAAGCTCCAGATGGCAGAAACCAGGGATGCTGAGACTCCAGAGGAGTCTCAGGAGTGGCAGAGCTCCTGGAGACCACTGAGCAAGGGAGCCCAGAGACCCCCCAGGGACACCTGCATCAAGAACTGGGTAGGACATAGAATCATAGAATCATAGAATATCAGGGTTGGAAGGGACCCCAGAAGGTCATCTAGTCCAACCCCCTGCTCAAAGCAGGACCAATTCCCAGTTAAATCATCCCAGCCAGGGCTTTGTCAAGCCTGACCTTAAAAACCTCTAAGGAAGGAGATTCTACCACCTCCCTACGTAACGCATTCCAGTCTTTCACCACCCTCTTAGTGAAAAAGTTTTTCCTAATATCCAATCTAAACCTCCCCCACTGCAACTTGAGACCATTACTCCTCGTTCTGTCATCTGCTACCATTGAGAACAGTCTAGAGCCACCCTCTTTGGAACCCCCTTTCAGGTAGTTGAAAGCAGCTATCAAATCCCCCCTCATTCTTCTCTTCTGCAGGCTAAACAATCCCAGCTCCCTCAGCCTCTCCTCATAACTCATGTGTTCCAGTCCCCTAATCATTTTTGTTGCCCTTCGCTGGACTCTCTCCAATTTATCCACATCCTTCTTGAAGTGTGGGGCCCAAAACTGGACACAGTACTCCAGATGAGGCCTCACCAATGTCGAATAGAGGGGAACGATCACGTCCCTCGATCTGCTCGCTATGCCCCTACTTATACATCCCAAAATGCCATTGGCCTTCTTGGCAACAAGGGCACACTGCTGACTCATATCCAGCTTCTCGTCCACTGTCACCCCTAGGTCCTTTTCCGCAGAACTGCTGCCTAGCCATTCGGTCCCTAGTCTGTAGCTGTGCATTGGGTTCTTCCGTCCCAAGTGCAGGACCCTGCACTTATCCTTATTGAACCTCATCAGATTTCTTTTGGCCCAATCCTCCAATTTGTCTAGGTCTTTCTGTATCCTATCCCTCCCCTCCAACGTATCTACCACTCCTCCCAGTTTAGTATCACCCGCAAATTTGCTGAGAGTGCAATCCACACCATCCTCCAGATCATTTATGAAGATATTGAACAAAACTGGCCCCAGGACCGACCCCTGGGGTACTCCACTTGATACCGGCTGCCAACTAGATATGGAGCCATTGATCACTACCCGTTGAGCCCGACAATCTAGCCAGCTTTCTACCCACCTTGTAGTGCATTCATCCAGCCCATACTTCCTTAACTTGCTGACAAGAATACTGTGGGAGACCGTGTCAGAAGCTTTGCTAAAGTCAAGAAACAATACATCCACTGCTTTCCCTTCATCCACAGAACCAGTAATCTCATCATAAAAGGCGATTAGATTAGTCAGGCATGACCTTCCCTTGGTGAATCCATGCTGGCTGTTCCTGATCACTTTCCTCTCATGCAAGTGCTTCAGGATTGATTCTTTGAGGACCTGCTCCATGAGCATACCTCAGAGGGACTAATTATTGTGCCACATGGGGTCAGCATGTTTCAGGCAGATTCCCTGCTGACCCAGTGGCAGGCATACTTGCCACTTACAGGGCCCTGAGCTGGGACCTGTTGAAGCAGGGAGGACCCAGGTCCCTCTACCCAGCCACCACCCCACTGTGCCGACTGGCCATCGGGCCAAACAGCCCTACTGAAGAGGGCCATTATACTGACTCTGGCCTTTGGGACACACAGCCCTGAGAGAGGGCAGTTAGACTGACTAGCCACTAGGCCACACAGCCCTGCTGAACAGGGCATTCCTATTGACTTTAGTGAACAGGGCAGCCCAATTGGCTTGACCACTAGGCCACACAGACCCGAGAGAGGGTAGACATATTGACTTTTACCCCTAGACCAAGCTATCCCAAGACAAGGTATGGTTGTATATACTCAGCCATGGGGCCATCATTACCTACACTCCATCCCAAGAAGGGACAGGGCACACTTTCCCCATGACAGGCACAAAAAATTCACACCCCTAAGTGATGCAAAAGGCTAATGGAATCCTAGGATGCATCAGGTGAGGTATTTCCAGTAGATTGAGAGGGAAGTATTAGTACCACTATACAAAACACTGGTGAGACCTCATCTGGAATACTGTGTGCATTTCTGGTTTTCCAAGTTTAAGAAAGACGAATTCAGACTGGAACAGGTGCAGAGAAGGATTACTAGGATGATCAGAGGAATGGAAAACTTACCGTATAAGACAAGTGCTCACACAAGAACAAACAGATGTAAACTGACCATCAACAAGTTTAGGCTTGAAATTAGATGAAGGTTTCTAACCATCAGAGAAGAGAAGTTCTGGAACAGCCTTCCAAGGGGAACAGTGGGAGCAAAAAATATTAGTGATTTCAAGACTGAGCTTGATAAGTTTATGGAGGGGATGGTATAATGGGACTGCCTACAATGGCATGTGACCCATCTGCAACTGCTAGTAGCAAATATCCCCAACTGCTGGTGATGGGACACTAGATGGGGGGGAGCTCTGAGTTACTAATGAGAATTCTTTCCCAGATGTCTGGCTTCTGCATCTTGCTGATATGCTCAGGGTCCAACTGATGGCCATATTTGGGGTCAGGAAGGAATTTTCCCCTGGGTCAGATTGGCAGAGGGTTTTGTTTTTTTGTTTTTTTTTTGCCTTCCTCTGCAGCATGGGACACAGCTCAATTGCAGGGTTAAACTACAGTAAATTGTGCATTCTCTGGAACTTGAAGTCTTCAGATCATGATTTAAGGACTTCTGTAAGTCAACCAGAGGTTAGGGGTCTACTACAGGAGTGGGTGACTGAGGTTCTGTGGCCTGCAACATGTAGGAGTTTAGACTAGATGATCATGATGATCCCTCCTAGCCTTAAATCTCTAGGTACGCTGATCTAACACACGGTGTAGACAGCACTTCCATCAATCTAGCTACGGCCTCTCAGGACAATCCCTCCTGTTGCTGAAGTGAGTGACTACAATGAGCACTAAAATGCTGTAACAGTTTAAATGTAGACTTAGCCCAAGTGAGATGCTAGAGCTAGTGTGGAGAAATGACTAGGGCCTTCAACATGACTAAGGGGCCTTTTCTCCAGTATAGGGTAAACACTTGGATAGTCAGAGCAAGCCATAAACAAAACCAAGGCTGGGAAGAGCTTTATACAGAAAGCAGAGCCCTACCCACAGAAGCTGACATATAGTAAAGTTTTTTGTCAGCTTTGTGTGTTTGAATATTCCTCCCAACCCCTCCAACCTCTTCCCTTCAGAGTGCAACCTTGGCCTTGCTAACTCCCTTCCTCTCCTTTTCTGCACCTTCTTTCAGGGTGCCTGTTCAAACCTTTCTTCTAGACCACAGTTTTTTCTCCTCCCCCCCCCCCCCATGATTTTGTAAGAAGGTGTATGGTAGTTAGTAATTTACTTGCATTACTTGTATTTATTGCTAAACCTATTTTGAAATGGATTTCATGAGCTACAATGCATATTTGCTAATGATTCCATTCATTAATTTAAGCATAATTGATACTAAAAGCAAGTGTAATTGCAGTTTCAATGCATTGTCTTGCGTTGTTGTTTAAAGGGAAACATGTATTTGGATTCCTAGGTGGTCTCATTTAAAGATCCCATGATAACTGATGGTGAAATAATCTAGTCTGGTCTGGTATGTAGCAGGTGTGAAGACTCAAAAAGGGGAGGATGAGGATAGTTAGTATCAGGATGACACTGGGTAGATCATGGTGGGGAGATGGATGGATGATGCTGTCAGTCGCCATGTATTTCTATGATGCTATAAACAAATTATATGTTAATTTGGTGTTGTCCAGGAGTCCTTGGAGAACAAAGGAACTCCTTCCTCAAAGGAGTCTGCAGCAGGAGGGAGGAAGAGGAAACTAGAATCAGGCCCACTATTCTTATCTTAGGCAACATGGACTGCAAGGATATCCGCATGTTTTGAAGGGGCCCAGCTATTTTTAACAGAGCTGAAATACAACATGTTTTCATAAAATCATAGAGCCATAGGGTTGGAAGGGACCATAACTGTCATCTAGTCTAACTCCCTGCCAAGATGCAGAATTTATTGGAAGCTGTCATAAACATACAGCTAAGGGTATCATAAAATCCCTCCTTACCTGTAAAGGGTTAAGAAGCTCAGTTAACCTGGTTGGAACCTGACCAAAAGGACCAATAAGGGGAGAAGATACTTTCAAATCTGTGGGGGAAGGTTTATGCTTTGTTCTCTTTGTTGGTTCTCTCCGGGTCAGCGAGGAATCAGGACAGGGAAATTACATCTCCCAAAGCCCTACTTGAACTAAGCATCTAGATTACAAAAATTGTAAGTCAAGCAAGGAAATGTGTTAGTTTATCTTTTGTTTTAGCTTGTGAATTTTCCCTGTGCTAAAGGGAGGTTTATCCCTGGTTTTTTGTAACTTTTAAGTTTTGCCTAGAGGGAAATGCTCTGTGTTTTCAATCTGATTGTCTTGTAAACTTACTTTCCACCCTGATTTTACAGAGGTGCTTCTTTTAATTTTTTTTCTTTATAATAAAGTTCTGTTTTTTAAGAATCTGATTAGGTTTTTAGTGTCCTACAAACCCAAGGGTCTGGTTTGTGCTCACCTTGTTTATTTTTCAAGCCTCGCCAGGAAAGGGGGAGTAGGCTTGGGGGAATATTTTGTGGGAATAGGAACTCCAAGTGGTCCTTTCCCTGATTCTTTGTCTAAATCACTTGGTGGTGGCAGCACACCTCAGACCAAGGACAAATAGAGATTTGTGCCTTAGGGAATTTTTAACCAAAGCTGGTAGAAATAAGCTTAAGGGGTCTTTCATGCGGGTCCCCACATCTGTACTCTAGATTTCAGAGTGGGGAGGGAACCCTGACAGAAGCATAGGCTGATATGTTTCCATAGAGTTAAGTAACTGACCAGTGCAGGAACTTAACACAATGGGGTTCTGATCTCATTGGGGTCCCTTGGCACTACTCTAAAATAAATAATAATGGGATTATTTAAGTTTATTATTTGCTCTCAGACCATTATCACAGCTTGTTGTATTATGGCTTTTGTGCTTGTTGGAGATGAGCATCATAAGCACCTGCACTGATGAAGTAACATTATGTGAGTAGACCACAGATTGCCATCTGGCTTCATCTCATATGCACACTGGTTTAAGAATGCCAGATCCTTTGATTAGGCCCAGTTTAGTTTGGGTTGGATTGCACATGTCTCTCTTTGATATCCTTACTCCATGGATCTTAGGAGATGGTGGGATGAGTTCTTTTTGTATTTTTTTAATCCTTTCTGAAGCTTTCATTTGTATCCTCTGTAGTCCAATATGGTTTAGATCCTTGAGAATGCAGCTGAGACAGCAGAGGATGATAGGATATTTCAATTATTGTTTCCTCAGAAATATCTAGTTCCAAATATGGGACTAGCTACCGATTCAGTAATGACCATGTTCAGAGTGTGGATTTCAAAACACCTCACATATAACATCCAGAAGCAAGAGGCAGGCAAAAGCAGATTTGAAATGAGATCCATTGTGCTCCTGGGACCTGAACTAGCCAAAAAAAAAAAAAAACATTTAAGGAAGTACTTAACTTTGTATGGATGAAATTCTGTGGGCTTGCGTTACATACAAGGTCAGACCAGGTGATCATAATGGTCCCTTTGGGCCTTAAAAGCTATAAGATTTTTAAGATTCTCACATGCTTTAAGTTAAGTGTGTACTTACATGCCTTGTTCAGCACTGACTTGAGGTTTGCTCCTGCTTCCATTGAAATCACTTGGAATTTCTCCATTGACTCCAATGAGCACAGGAGCAGGCTCTTGGTCAGTTGATATCCTCAGCTACATGGTGAACCTTACTGAGAGGAAACTATCCACAAGGAAAACTTGACAGATTTTAACAGATCCTTTCCCTATCTTCTAGTGTTGTTCTAGTGTTGCTGTTGTTATCCAAATTCCCACCCACTGTAGCATCAGAAACACCAAGGAGAAAATGATGAGTTCTGTAAAGCAATGGTGTGCTGGGTAGGGAAAGAACTGTCAGTGCCGCAGTGCATAGGCATATTGTTCCTTTATAAGGTATAATGTTTCCAGGGGCTTAAAGGGAAGCATTCTGAAAAGTGGGGGTTGACGGGGCTCTACACTTTGAAAAATTCATATCTAGCATCTCCGTGCCCACGTCACCCTACTGCAATCCTGCCAATGTGCGGGTCTGTACCCTCACACCAAGATGCCCCCTGTGGGGCTGCTGGCAACCAGTCTCCACTTCTCTGCTCCATGTAGTATGCTCATCCCTTGCCCAAATATACCAGGACAAAGGCTCTTTGTGCCCACTATAGTGCACCTGCACAGGGCCCAGTGCTAATTTGGCAGAGACAATTACGTGAAAGAAAGTAAAGATAAATGTTCATTATGTGGGAAAGCTTTCATTAAATTTTCTCCAAAATTGAAAAAAAATATAAAGCATGCTGTACTGCTTCAAAGTCTATTAAAAAAGTAGCAGAGTGATGCATAGTTCACCCTAGCACCTTTCACAGTGACTAATATGCAGCTTTCCTGGTATTCACTAGGTTGACTGGTGATAATGATAATGATGAATATCCATGCAAAATATCTGAGGTATTAGGAAAATGGTTCCCTTTGACTCATTAAATACACAGGCTTCACCAACAACTTAATGTGTTGAAAGTTATTTCTGAGGAACACAACATATTACTTCATTTAAACAAACCTGGATAATTTACAAATGACTGAACGTGTCTGGGGATTGCAAATATAAAACAAAAGTACATTTTGCTCTTTTAAGGTCTGTCCTTATAATAGCCATGAAAACATTAAGATTACTTTAGCCACAGTCATCTCTCAATTTTATACTCATAGAATTTTGTGACGGTAATAAATTCTTTGAAAAATTAGTATCCCCTCTACAAAGAACTGCAGCTGGTGCACAAGCATCTCATGGCAGTTTGTTTATAACGTTTAACCTGAGATGTGATGACTACAAATAACTCACTTGCTGTATAATCCTGACATAAAACAAAGCAGACATAAAATAATACACAATCAAATTCAATACATGGCTACATGAAAGAACAAGAAGATCTGACTGGCTCTAAACTGAGTTAATGTGTAAGTTGTTTACTTTATTGAGTGGAATCAGGTGGCAGATAGTTAACTTCAGGCATGATGTGTCTCAAATATTTGAACCTGAAATATAATGAAACAAGTAATTGTCATTTACCTAAGGAGTGCCTCAATTAAATGGGAACACACAAGGAAGCAAGTGGAGTAAAACAAGCATAAAAGCCAGTATTGCCTGGATGAGGCTCTTTTTTGCTAGGAACTTGTGAAAGCGTTTTTTAAAAAAATGAGTAGCATGATTGTGCTTATGCAATGTGTTTCAGAAACAAAAAAGCAGGAATATGGTAGAAATGTTGAAGATTGTAAAAGGTATTTTCAGAATTCCAGTTTCTAAAATTCAAGAGTCAATTAGAAAGCTCTACAGTGGGTTTTACCCCTTCTCTTTTTTACCATATTCTGTATGATTGGCTGCTTGTGGTTAATGTTATCTTCTTCTGGGGCAGATAAACCATCTTTCCTTCAATCCTACTTTGAGGTTGATGAGTGTAAAGAGAGCTGACAGTTTGAGTTTCTGCAGCATGAAAACATGTCCTGTAAGTTGCAATGAGAAGCATGGCTCTTTGCTTCAGTTCTTAGACCTTAAATCTGCCTTTCTGTCAGTTCATTAGAGATGTCATGATGGGAGCCTTTTTCATAAATGATAAAAAAAAACATTTATCAAAGCCTGTTTTAGTTGCTCAAAAATGGAACAAGAATATAAACACTGAGATTCTTCTGATGCAAAATGTTATATTTATTATTTATTTTGATTTGTACTACTCTACAGAAAAACCATGCTCAGTTGCCTGTCAATAACTCCAATGTCAAACAACACAATAACAACATAGATATAACAAAATTTATCCCCTTCCCTAGAATCCTACACATAGGTCTCCCAACCCCTACTTATCACCCATCTCCTTGCAAGGAAGAGAAGATGGGTCCTGTACACACCCTGAAGGTTACCAAACTATGGAAACCTCAAGCATTTAAATAATAAGAAATATTTCCTCTAAATACTCCAGCGGCGAGTGGAAGAGATCTAGCTTCTGCACATGATATGGCAGTATCCTTAACTGACATCCTTCATGTGAAGAATGCTAAAACATATTAAATAGGTAGCCAAAATGAGCATTTCCTCTTACCTGAAGTTCTGCTTGCTCCCCATGGCTGATAGCCTTATCCTTTTTACATTTGGGGTTAGCTTAAAGACAATACAAGCCAGCATTTTCAAACTTAAATGCCTAACGTATGTGAGTAAGACTGGAAGAACTGGGCCCCTAGTAGATAACTGGCTCAGGCTCAAACTCATATATTATGTCAACATTAGAAACTCATTCTGTTTCTTAAAGTGAAAAGGAGATGTGATTGAAATTGTCTGAACTGGATTCCTATAATCAGTCATCCAAAAATAAATTGTATTATTTATACTCTGTGCAGATTTTTGTTTTATGTTTAAGGTTATTTGTTGAGCTGTGCAACACTTAGAGGTCTCTGTTCATAGGCACTCATGCTGACATTCCCTTCTGTTTCAATTGCACAGAGTCTTCACACACACCCTTCACCAAGTTTTACTTGGTATTACAGGTTTGCATTAACCCATACTCTCACAGTGAAACTACCAAGTTGCACCTAGGTTTGTAGCAAAACCACGACAAAACCACAAATGTTGCATAAATCTAAAACCAGGAGTACATTCAGTCTTAGGGTTAGTTCTGGCCAATACATACATGTGGACACAAAGGTGCCCTTTGTACGTCCCAATTTCTGAGGCTATGTTACACCAGTCCAGTTCCATACACTAACTGCCATCAATCCCAAGGGGCTATTATGGACTCATCAGGTCACAGGGACTACAGATCCAAATGTATAAAAGACTATTTGGATGTTTATTTGCCCCCTTGGTAATCTGGTAATTACTGAGAAGTATGAATGAATTTTTGATGCCAGCTGTGTCTGAATTAAAAAAAATTCCTTTCCCATTATTTTTTATAGATTACAGGACTAGGCACGTAACTACTTTTTCCTGATGCCTTTTCGAAACCAAACAAGGAAGTTAGAAAGGAGAGGAGAGAGACTCTCTCCTTCTAGGTCACCAATTAAGCACACCTTGTGATATTGATCTTCTTCTAGAGTCTCAATTGTCTGCTCTTGTTCTTCTGTCTCCAACAAAAAATGAGAAGAGCCTGAGCCTGACCCAATTCCCACTGCTATCTCTGGTATCAGTATCAGATCCTAAAAATCCTTCCTTAGTTTCTCTGATGTCCTCTCTTCCTCCCCCTATAACTCCTTGATTTGTTCTAGGCCTTTTCTATGTGCCTAATCCAAAGCCCACTGAAGTCAACAGGAGTTCTTCCACTGTGTTCATTATGATAAGAATCATGCCCTATACACCTTTCAGGTCACTCTTCTTCCTCTTAGTATTTACCTATCTTTTATTCTTCCTTCTTGCCTCTGGTGATTGCTCACACGAGATGGTTACATTAGTGCTAGTCACTGGGTGATGAAAGGGAGAGAACTTTTTCTCCACTCTGATTTCCTGCAGCAATGGAGACTCTCATGACAGGTGTTGTTATGAGAGAACTGGACTAGACATAACCTGCAGCCATCTTGTGCACTTAGCCATAATAAGCTGGAAGCAAGGACATCACATAGCGAGAAATAATTTGGCCTTGCTTAGGCAGACAAAAACAACTGCACACTAGCAGTGTTACAGATTCATGAGAATGAAAAAGGAGGGTGACCTTGGTTTGGGTGCCTGTGTCTGTAAATTTCTTGCTGGAGTTGCTTTACTGATAAGTAGAAATTGAGTTCTTTGCTGTTGCTAGGGAAATGATCAGCCCATTAGGGGTTACTTTGAGTTATGCTTTGTCTGGAGAAAGCTGTAAAGAGTTTAGTGAGAACCCTGGAAGAAGTTCTTTTGAGAGGATTTCTGTGAGCTTGGAGTCTGACAGCTACCACCTCAGCAGCTAGGAGGAAGGCTGGCCACCGGAACCCTGCCGCTGTCACTCAACTCCACTTCAGACTTTGGTTAACTACTTTCTGGGGCGTTCTAGGCTAATGCTATATTTCTATGTGTGCTTTGGACTTAATAAAAACAAGGATTTTTGAGTGGAAGCAATTGTGTATGCCCAATAATTTATCAGATGGAGTCTTGTGTCCCCCACTGATTCATTTCCTGACACCGCCTGGAAAATGGAGATTAGATACCATCACTTTGGGTTCAAATAACCTCAGGAAATATGGTGAAAATGCATAACTATTACATTTGCAAAAGACTTGGTTCCAGGAGTAAATATGGGACCCACAACATCAAAGTGAGTTCCAGACCCGCTTAGACATATTCCAAAATCTTTAATAAATACTCATACTGGACAAGAATTATCACTGCTCTGTGGTTTTACAAAATAATTGTCCTTAGACTGTGTCTTGGGCTGTTATTGTTTTTTAAAGATTGACTTAAAATTATGACATCAGCATTAAACTTTGCATAGGAACAGGGTATGTCAGGAGTGTGCCAAAATGAGACTTAAACGTCATCCCAGAGTTTACTTTCTTAAGATATAAAATAATATCTGCCTGTTCCCTGAAAAATTGTATAAGTCTGATTCAAGTGATCAAAGGCAGTTCTCCAGTAATGATGCTTTGATTAGCTCCAGGATGAGATGGAACAGAAGCTTGAGATACATTTGATGAAGAGAGAAACAGTGGGGAATACAATTAGGAATTTTCTACTGGTCTGACACAGCGTCACAATGAGCAGATTGCATCCGTGCTTCCTTACACCAAGAATTAAAAGTAAGTATTTTAAACTAGTGGAGAAAATGCAAACCTATTACTTGAGAGTGATTATTGTTGAGAGTGAAGCTTCACCCACAAACTTCAGATCCAGCTGCTGAATGTCAAAGTTTGTGGATAATCACATTTATTTAAGATTATTCAACCAATATGGGGTCTCCCTTGTGCAAGGCATCATAAAAATAAACAAGTGATAGTCCCATCTCTGAAGAGTTAGAATCTAGACAGATAAAGAGTGGTGGTGGTGGTGGGGGGAATTGTCTGCATTTTAAAGGTAGAGATTAATTGATTTGCCATAGATCACATAGTAAGTCTGTGTTAGAACCAGAAATTGCACTCAGATCACCTGAGTCCAAGGCCAGTGCCTTAGCCACAAACCCACCAACCCACCCTTCCCCTGAGAGTACTGACTTGACATTTTGAGTTTCTCTTTTACTCTTTTTAGCAAATTTAATGCTCACGAAGAGTCTGAGGCCCAAATTTTGTTGTGCATGAAACAGAGGCATTTTTTTCTTGCACTGCCCTGTTAATGTATCTCACCGCTGACTTGCCTGCATCTTGGGATAAGGGCAGTTCAGTCCTCAGGCCCATTAAGCCATTGGTCTGTGCTGGGATCACTAATAAGGATGCTGATTCCTTCCAGATAAAATGGTGATTTGGAGTGCACTGACCAGCTAATTCCACCTATCATAGGTCACAGAACAGCTGTCAGATAGTAATTACCTTCAGGGCCTACTGGCCTAAATTGAATTTGAACTGGGGACCTGGAGGTAAAAAGCTTTATAATGTATTCCAAAATCCCACATCCTTTTTTCTTGTGTCTGGTTTAATAAAGTATTTTTCCATTTCTTCCTTTTTGCCTTCCCATAATGTACAGTATTAGTAAGTCTTGACTTAGAAATTCAATATTTAAATGAATTGATTCCTTTATGGACAGCTATCACTATATCTGCTATGGTGAACTTCTGAGTTCAGAAATTGTAAACTTGCGAGACTGTATAGTATTTTAATTTAGAGGGTAATTTGAACTCAGGATGCGTTAGTAGTTGACAATAAACATATATGTTAACTGACAGGAGAACACTGTCCTTGTATTATAGAACACTTATTTTATGCTGGCTCTAGAAAATACAGCAAGCTGAATTAAATTCAGTAGACATCCAAAATACCCAAAGTGCATTTTTCTTCCAATCTTATTTTTCACAAATATGCTTAGAATCATAGAATATCAGGGTAGGAAGGGACCTCAGGAGGTCATCTAGTCCAACCCCCTGCTCAAAGCAGGACCAATCCCCAACTAAATCATCCTAGCCAGGGCTTTGTCAAGCCATGCCTTCAAAATCTCAAAGGATGGAGATGACACCACCTCCCTAGGTAAAGCATTCCAGTGCTTCACCACCCTCCTAGTGAAATAGTGTTTCCTAATACCCAACCTAGACCTCCCCCACTGCAACTTGAGACCATTGCTCCTTGTTCTGTCATCTGCCACTACTGAGAACAGCCTAACTCCCTCCTCTTTGGAACTTCCCTTCAGGTAGTTGACAACTGCTCTCAAATCCCCCCTCATTCTTCTCTTCTGCAGACTAAATAACCCCACTTCCCTCAGCCTCTCCACTTAAGTCATGTGCCCCAGCCCCCTAATCATTTTTGTTGCCCTCCGCTGGACTCTCTCCACTTTTTCCACATCCTTCTTGTAGTGTGGGACCCAAAACTGGACACAGTACTCCAGATGAGGCTTCACCAATGTCGAATAGAGGGGAATGATTCATAGATTCATAGATATTTAGGTCAGAAGGGACCATTATGATCATCTAGTCTGACCTCCCGCACAACGCAGGCCACAGAATTTCACCCACCACTCCTGCAAAAAACCTCACACCTATATCTGTTCTATTGAAGTCCTCAAATTGTAGTTTAAAGACTTCAAGGAGCAGAGAATCCTCCAGCAAGTGACCCGTGCCGCATGCTACAGAGGAAAGGAAAAACCTCCAGGGCCTCTTCCAATCTGCCCTGGAGGAAAATTCCTTCCCGACCCCAAATATGGTGATCAGCTAAACCCTGAGCATATGGGCAAGATTCATCAGCCAGATACTACAGAAAATTCTTTCCTGGATAACTCAGATCCCACCCCATCTAATATCCTATCACAAGCCATTGGGCCTATTTACCATGAATATTTAATTACCAAAACCATGTTATCCCACCATACCATCTCCTCCATAAACTTATCGAGTTTAATCTTAAAGCCAGATAGATCTTTTGGCCCCACTGCTTCCCTTGGAAGGCTATTCCAAAACTTCACTCCTCTGATGGTTAGAAACCTTCGTCTAATTTCTAGTCTAAATTTCCTGGTGGCCAGTTTATATCCATTTGTTCTTGTGTCCACATTGGTACTGAGCTTAAATAAATGATCACATCCCTCCATCTGCTGGCAATGCCCCTACTTATGCATCCCAAAATGCCATTGGCCTTCTTGGCAACAAGGGCACACTGTTGACTCATATCCAGCTTCTCGTCCACTGTCACCCCTAGGTCCTTTTCTGCAGAACTGCTGCCTAGCCATTCGGTCCCTAGTCTGGAGTGGTGCATGGGATTCTTCCATCCTAAGTGCAGGACTCTGCACTTGTCCTTGTTGAACCTCATCAGATTTCTTTTGGCCCAATCCTCTAATTTGTCTAGGGCCCTCTGTATCCTATCCCTACCCTCCAGCGTATCTACCTCTCCTCCCAGTTTAGTGTCAGCTGCAAACTTGCTGAGGGTGCAATCCACACCATCCTCCAGATCATTAATGAAGATATTGAACAAAAATGGTCCCAGGGCCGACCCTTGGGGCACTCTACTTGACACCGACTGCCAACTAGGCATGGAGCCATTGATCACTACCCGTTGAGCCCGACAATCTAACCAGCTTTCTATTCACCTTATAGTCCATTCATCCAGCCCATACTTCTTTAACTTGCTGGCAAGAATACTATGGGAGACTGTGTCAAAAGCTTTGCTAAAGTCAAGGAACAACTAATACACACTGAATAATACGGGTCATGACATTTGCCAGCACATGAGAAAACTCTACCAGTTAACATTTTATTACATGCACTTCTGCTTAGCATTCACACCATCACAATATTTACATTTCCTTCCATTTTGGTAAATCACTAGGGGCCAGACTCTGGCATTTAGCTCAGCTCTGCATTGGGGGAGGTGGGGAAAAAGGTGCACTGGAAGTGCAATGGCTCCTGGAATGTACCAGTGTGCTAGGGGAGAGCACAAACTGCTAGAACCCTTTAAGGATGCAAGTTGCAGTACACTTCCTTTTTTCTCCCTCCCTTTGGCTGACCAGCTCCCCTGGTTGGCACCTGAATGGAGGAGGAGCCATGGGTGCATCTACTCTACTCTAGATGCTCCTAATCTGGGAGACTTCCCCCCTACCCCGCCGCCCACACCCATTCATTTCCTTAGTTCAGGGGCTTCCATTATTAAACTCTGAGGATTAGAGGCTCTTCTGCAAATTTAACTTGGGTTCATGCTTCTTATATTTTTATCAGTGTAGGGCTATATCAGGCAGCCTCCTGTGGGCCATGCAAGATGGAGAAGCTCCTTACACCTTCGCCCATCCTGCTGTGTAGCATGACCCATGACCAAGACCTATATTTTATGAAAGTTTAAGTTATGTTCCAATATGAAACTCATGGACATGCCTCTAAAGCTCAGGGGTTTGGAACCCAATTACATCTCATTTACACATGCCTGCATTCATGCATGTTGACAACAGAACACTAAAACCATTCCCACAAATTCACCATGTGTATGCATTATGCAAGTAATTTAGATACTCTTTTCTTTTCTACAATATCTTCCCTTTCTACCTTCTCTTGTGCACTTCATAATCTCCCTTCATTTCTTAATACTCCTCTCAGGTATACACTCTCCCATCACTGGTCTGGGGATCTCTAGTACAAAATATGCCTTTGAAAAGGCACTGATTACTGCAGGATGCTTATATTTAGGATAAAAGTTTTGGCATACAAAAGGTACTTCTGGTCTTAAGAACATTTGGATTAAATTTAGGGTGATCTCATAACAGAAAATGTGCATATTAACCTGCAGGTACTTGTCTAGTGGTAATGTGAAAATGTAGTGGAAATAACAGCATAAAACTCAGTTCTCCTTCGAGTATTGTCCCTAGGAATGCTCCACTGTAGGTGTATCTGTGCCCCTGTGCTTCTAATCAGAGATTTTAGGTAGCGGTGTCCATTCAGCCTGCACATGCATTCTCCTTCCCTCATGGTCTGCCTCGAGGCTATCTAGCTCTGCGCAGGCAAACCTGCCTCAGTTCCTTCTCGGCAGCCTTTGACCTCGAATGGAGTGAGTAGTTGAGAAATCAGTTGATAGCCTGAACAACTATGCTTTGCAACGTTAGCAGCTATCTACATGCCTGACATGCCCTTTCAGAAGTTGCCAGGCCCACTTTCACAGCAGATGGCAGAATATCACCTCTGAGAGATAGCTCTTGGAGATTATTTCAAAGAGTTACACCATTCAATTCACATTCCTCCCCTATTTCCACCCTCCTTCCCCATCCCTCTTCAGGGATCCTTCCCCCAAGAACCTGCCAGAAAATAGATCATCTGTTATGCCTAGATGCCATAGAACCAGTCTTGGCACATCTCAGGCAAAGGGAGGTTGGAGGTCTATTCTAGATCTAAAGGCATTAAACAAATATGTGAAGGAACAGACATTCAAGACGGTCATGCTCGCAGCCATTATTCCCGCTCTAGAGCAAGGAGATTGGTTTTCGGCCCTCAACCTACAAGATGCCTACTGCCACATCTCAATGTGACTGTCACACAGGAAATTCCTATGATTTCCCTTTGGGCAGGACCATTATCAGTACAGGGTGCTCCCATTCAACCCTTCATCTGCATCCGGGGTATTCTCCAGTGTCCTCTCTGCTATATTGGCACACCTGAAGAATGTTGTGAATCTATTGTGATCTATGTGTACCTACACGACTGCCTCCTCAGGGCTCCTTCATTTCAGGATGCTGTACGAGCCACCCAGATGACCATGCACACATTTGTGAAGCTGGATCTACAGCTTAACTTACAGAAATCAACACTGACCTTATACAGTGACTGGAATTTATTGGTGCCAATCTCAATGCACTACAAGCAAGAACATTCCTCCTGCAGACTCACCACCCTTACAAGTCTCATAGAGACAGTCCAGGCTGGCCCTCAAACATCAGCCAAGAACTGCCTTCAGCTTCTAAGTAACATAGAAGCATGCACCTTCAGCATCCCAAATGCTCAGATGTTCATGAGGTGTCTTCAGATGTGTCTCACTTATGTCTGTTCCTCAAACAGGGAAAAACTAACCAAATTGCTATCACTGCCCTCTGCAGTAAAGCATTCTGTGGACTGCTGGAAAGAGCAATCCAATGTCAGAGCATGCGTTCCATTCATGCAACTACCACCGACGCTGAATCTAATGATAGATGCCTCCCTAATAGTCTGGGGAGCTCACAAC
Organism: Lepidochelys kempii; assembly: GCF_965140285.1. NCBI lineage: Eukaryota > Metazoa > Chordata > Testudines > Cheloniidae > Lepidochelys > Lepidochelys kempii. The sequence continues at coordinate 181,286,176 of NC_136382.1, read as the reverse complement.
TACAAGATTCAAGTGGTCTTCCACAGCATATCAATCTTTTGGAGCTAAAAGCCATCAGGAATACCTGTGCACACTTTTTGCCTTTCATCAAGAACACCCATACAAAGGTCATAACAGGCAATATGACCTATATGTTTTATATAAATCGCTGGGGGGTGGGGGAGAGGAGGGCCAGATCTTCCTCCCTCTGCATGTAATCAATCAAACTCTGGAACTGGTGAATCCATCACAACATTCTCATCTCAGTATCTATTTACCAGGGATACAGAACATAGCATCCAACAGTCTCAGTCAGAACTCTTCTCATGACCACAAATGAGAACTGAACTCAGAGGTGCTTCACAACATATTCACCCTTTGGGGAACCATGAATACAGACCTCTTCGCTACTTACTGGAAGAAGAAATGTCCTTACTGCTCCAGGGCCAGCCTGGGGAAACATTCATTGGGAGATGCCCACATCCTCAAGTGGGACAGGGACCTTTGGATACCTTTCCCCCATTTCCTCTTCTATCCAAGGTGCTGTTGAAAATTCAATGAAATAAAGCCAGAGATATTCTGATTTCCCCTCCTTGCTGAGACAAACCTGGTTCCCTTACCTGACACAGATGGCAATATATGTTCTCTGGTTCCTCTTTGGTCCATTTCCCACCTGATGTCTCAAAGTGATGGGTTGATCCTTCACCGCAACCTGCGAGTTCTCCTCCTCTATGCTTGACTCCTTCTTAGTTCCAAGACTTGGAGGTGGAATGCTCTGACGAGGTGAAAGACATGTTGCTACACAGCCAAAAGTCAACCACTCAACATACTTACCTAGAAAAATTGTTAGCACACACCCAACCTTGTCTTCCCTGTCTCTGATTTTATACTACATTCTAGAACTCAAGAGGTCAAAACTGAACAGGAAAAACAGTGATGTTACACTGCAGATTAAAATGTCTTGTTGCATTTGGTGGGCCCAATTGGTGCTTAGGGAGACTAAAACTGCTTGAGGATTTTCCTTCTATTTGACATGCTGGTTTCACAGAAATTGACTTTAGGCAATTATGATGTGTGGCTTAGCTTTTCTTTTTATCTCTTCTTTTCTATGCATACACACGCACACCCTGTGGCCTGTACACAGATTCCTCCAAACCTTCAAATCCAATCTCCTTTACCCTCTCCACACACACACTTCCAATCCAGACTCCAGGAATCCCTCTTCCTAAATGTAATTGTGGCTAAACTCTGAATGTTGCTTCTCCACTCGGGTAAAATATCTGATCCTCTACCTCAATCCATATCTGTGTGTGAAATTATATTGTAGCTTTTATAATAGATGCACAGAAGCTGTAAGATTCACTGGCTGTGACTACTTCCCTTCATTTTTATATACATTTTATATAATGTTTATAAAAACATAGATTTAAAAAATTAAAGTAAATTTCAGCTTTCTTGTAGCTTTTTTTTTTTAAAGAGAACAGGAAAAGAATGGGGATTTCTGTTTTTTGTTGTTGTTCTGGGATTGATTTCCTTACAACATTAAATTGCATTAGTCTTTTTATCTTTTCCAGGAAATTGTGGGTTGAACACTGGGAAAAAATCAACATTATTAGTTAGAATTATTACAGTAGCATTGAGACGTCTCAATCAATATTGAGATCTCATCATTCTAGGTATTGTACTAACATTTAAGTAAATACATGCTGCTTCTTTACTGTTTGGCCCAAAACAAACCTCTATTGTACTTCTAATAATAATTACTATTTAAAGAGGCTGAGCATCTAGTGGTTAGTGTAGGAGATTTTGAGACAAGAATTTGGAGAAAAGAACAAGAACCAATGGATGGAAGTTAAAGCCAGACACATTCAATTTAGAAATAAGGCACACATTGTTAATAGTGAATGTGATTAACCATTGGAATAAACTACCAAGGGAAGTGATGGATTCACCATCTCTTAATATGTTATCAGATCAAGGTTGGATGCCTTTCTGGAAGATATGTTTTAGACAAACACAATTTGTTAGGCTGAATATAGGAATAACTGGATGAAATTCTGTGACCTATGTTATGTGGGAGGTCAGTCCAGATGACGTGATGATCCCTTCTGGCCTTAAAGTCTATAATCTATGTTTCTATTCCTAGCAGTTTCAAGTGACTATTAAGAATCACAGAATAACTCCCTCTAACACTCAGAGAATTTAAATAGAAAAAAGAAAATGGGCATCTCTCGAACTGTTTGGTGCCCCAATTTGTTTCACTGTAGAACAGTTTTTTCTCAAAAACTTAAAAGCTAAGGCCCCTCTTTCAGTAAAATAAAACCAATCTCCCTCTACAGACCCTCCTTGAGTGCATATAATCATCTAATTTTGCATATCACAGCCCATAGAATTTCACAAAGTAATTCCTTCATTAAGCCTATAATTTCTGGTTGAGCCAGAGCATATCTTTTAGGAAGACATCCAATCTTGATTTAAAGACTTCAGATGAAGGAGAGTTCTCCACATCCCTAAGTAACTTGTTCCAATAGTTAATCACACACACACACATTTGTGCCTTATTTCCAGTCTGAATCTGTCTAGTTTTAGCTGCCAGCCATTGAATCATATTGTACCTTTGTCCTCTAAATTAAAGAGCCTTCTACCATCAAATTTTCTCCAAAGCTTTCATTCTTGTGTCTTCTGTGAATCTTCTCCAATTCTTCCAACATCATTCTTGAACTGTGGCACTAGAGCTGGACACAATGTTCCAGTACTGGTCTCTGTCATGCCGAATACAGAGGTAATATATAATATAGCTCCTCCATTCCTACTTGGTACTCCCATTTATACATCCAAGGATCACATTAGCCTTTTTGACCAAAAGCATCATGCTGCGAGTTCAGGTTCAGTTAAGTATCCGCAATGACTCCCAAGTCCTTTAAAGCATCCCTGCTTCCCAGATAGAGTCCCCCATCCTCTAAATATGACCTATAGTCTTTGTTTCTAGATACATGATCATGGCCATATTGAACTTCATATTGTTTGCTTTTACCCAGTTTACCAAGCCATCCAGATTGCTCTGATCCATTATCATTTACCACTTCTCCAATCTTTGTGTCATCTACAAACTTTATAGGTAATGATTTTATATTTTCTTCTGTCATTGATAAAAATATTAAATAATGATGGACCAAGAACTGATTCCTGCAGGACCCTATTAGAAACACATGCTTGATGATTCCACATTGACAATTTCATTTTGAGACCCATCAATTAGCCTGATTTTAATCCATTTAATATGTACTATTTGAATTTTGCATTGGTCTAGGTTCTTAATCAAAATGTTGTATGGCACCAAGTCATCTTTTATAGAAACCTAAGTATATTACCTAGATATTAACTTACCTAAGTATAATAGTATTACCTTTAACAACCAAACTTGTAGTCTTATTGAAAATTATATCCTTATGTTGATGAGATCTATTTTTCCTAATCCCTTGTTTTTTTTACATTAATTATGTTACCCTCCTCTAATTCTTTATTAAGTCTCATGTCAATTATTCCATTATTTTTCCCAAGTCCAGCATCAGGCTGACAGACATAATTTCTCAGATCACCCTTTTTAAATATTGACACAATATTAGCTTTCTTTTAGTCCTCTGGAACTTCCCCAGTGTTGCAAAACTTATTGAAAATTAATATTAATGATCTAGGGAACTCCTCAGACAGCTCTTTTAAAATTCTTGGGTGCAAGCTATGTAGATCTAGTGATTTAAAAAGTCTAACTTTAATAGCTTCTTCTTAATATCATCTTTGGCTATTATTGGAATGTAAAGTATTTAACCATCATCTGACATGATGATCATTTGGCTTTTTTCAAAATACAGAACAGAAATATCCAATGAACACTTCTACATATCTTGAATAATTATGAGTATTTTTTGTGAAGTTTAATTTCTGCATAGACAGAATCTGATACTGTAGGACCCATGGGTGCAAAACTCCCATTGACTTCAGTGAGAGTTTTGCACATGGAGAGATTGCAGGATCAGACATAGGTTTCACCTTTAGTGGTGGGGCAGAACCAAGACTAGCTCCCAGAACACAACTGATGTCAGTGCCCCATCCCTCCTCCAATGGCCCCAGTTCTCGCCTTCCCAGAGGCAGGACCCAAACCCATGGGAAGCAGAGACTCTATCTGCAACTGAACCAGCTATAGCAGTGGGGTGAGGAAATGCTCACACCTTCATAGACTCAGGAGCCATTGTAGATAACGGTCTTTGGAGAAAACTAAAAAACATTATGATGTCAACAGGTTTCTACTCATTTTATCTAGAGGAGGAGACTATTTCTGTGAGGTGGATGCTGTAAGCAATTCAAGCATCCATATTTGCTCTGAAGAGAAAGCTGAAGAATTGTCTTCAGAAAAAAAAAAGTCACTACCCTATTTCATAACTGTTGTTCTTTGAGATATGTTGCAATAAAGAGTGTAGAATAACTTAGCCAACTCTAGCATCATCTCTGCTGTCTTGAGCCACAGCATAGTGAGAGGCAAATGTGTGGAAGACTAGGCTGCCTCTCTATAGATGTCGGCATTTGGAATCTGGGCTAGAAAGACTGCCAAGGCAGATTGCAACATTGTCAAATGAGCTGTGACTCTGTCAGGCAGAGCAACATTAGCCAAGTCATAGCACATGCATATTCAAGATGCGATCCAGGAGAAAATTCTCTGGGTGGAGACTGATTGACCTTTTACTCTGTCCACCACTGCTATAAACAGTCAAGAGGATTTACAAAAGCGCCTGGTAAAATGCTATGGCTCTCCTGACATCCAAGGTATGCAAATGCTTTTTCTTCATACTCGGATGTAGCTTTGGGTAAAATATGAGCAAAATTGTTGCATGGTTGATGTGGAAAGAAGGAACCACCTTTGGGATGAAGTTTGGATAAGCACACTGGTAAATGGCTCAAACGGGGAACCCCGGATTCTTAACAGTACAAAGTTTAGATCGCATTGGGGAACTGAACATAATTTAACTAAGCGTTTTAAAAACCTTATGGACATATCATTGGAGAAAATAGAATGATTTTCCCTTTAGAATGGAATGCTGAAATAGCTGCCAGATGTATCTTGATGGAACTAACCACTAAACCTTGGCTTTTCAGGTATAATAAGATGTCCAGAATAAGTTGAACAGAAGAACTGGTTGGTGATACTCCATACTGACATGACCAGACAGAAAACTTTTCCATTTAGAGAGGTAAGTAGCTCTTGTAGAAGGCTTTCTACTATTTAGCAGGATCTCTTGAATGTCTTTGGAGCAGGCCTTCTCTCTAGTGTCTAGCTATGGAACATCCATGCAGTTAAGTGAAGAGATTATAGACTCAGATGCAGTAGGCAGTTATGAACCTTGAAGGTTAGGTCTTAGTCCAGTGGAAGTGAATTGGAGGTTTCACTGACAGCACCAGGAAAGTGGATAACCAGTGCTGATGGGACCCTGCTGGGACTATAAGTGTGACTCAGGCTTAGTTCTATCTTATCTTTAGTAAAACCCTTGAATTAGTGGGATTGGTGGAAAAGCTTAAAGAAGTCTGCCTGACCACGTCAATAAAAAGGCATATTTTATGGAACTGGGGCTGTGACCCCATAGGGAGCAGAACTTTCTGTTAGACTTTGCTGCAAATAGGTTTACTGGAAAAACCCTCATTGCTGGAAGATATGTCTGGCCATATCTGTGTGAAGAGACCACTCAGGGGGACTCAAAAATGATCTGTTCAAGTGGTCTGCTGGATCATTCTGGACCCCTTGCATTCTGGACCCCATTCTGGTCTGCTGGGTCATTTTGGACCTAGATGCGTCTAGCTCCATCAAGTATGCAATACAGAGATCCCAGAATATAGTCACTTCTTGTCAGAGTGGAGAAGAGCAGGCTCCCCTGCTACTTAGTGAAGTAAAACATTGGTGCTATGTTGTCTGAGAGGACTAACAGGTTGCTTCCCCTGCTCTGCAATGGAAATACTTGGCATGCCAGTCTGACAGCTCTCAGTTCTCTGACATTGATGTGTAAAGCTAAGTCCACGGAGGACCATAGACCCTGCATCTGTAGAGAGCCCAGGTGGGCTCCCCAACCCAGAGCAGAAGCATCCGTCACTAATGTGAGAGTCAGTTGTGGGCAGGCAAATGGAAAGCCTATACATTTATTGGCTGGATTTGTGCACCAATATAGGGAGGTGATGACATGGGTGGGCACTGTTACCATCGAGTCTAATTGATAATAGGTTTGTGAGTAGACTGATGCTAGCCATCCCTGCAGAGTTCTTAGCTGAAGTCTGGCATATTGAACCATGTAGGTGCAAAAAACCATGTGACCCAGAAACTTCAAAGATTTCCATGCTGTTGTGACCAGGTGAGCCTTCAAACATATAATAATTGATCTGATTGCCTGGAACCTGAAATCTGGAAGAAAGTCCTTGGCTTGAGATGAGTCCAGTACAGCCCCTATAAACTCTATCCTCCAGACCAGGGAGTGGAGAGATTTTTCTGTGTTAACAGTCCCAGAGCTTTGAACATTGACTAGATCAGGACAAAAACTGTTTTGTACTTGCAGTTTGGATTGGCCCCTGACCAGCCTGTCATCCAGGTAGCAGTAAACCTGAACTCCCAATCTTTGGAGGAATGCAGCTATTACTGCCATGACCTTTGTACAGATCCTGGGAGCTTTTGACAGGCCAAAAGGCAGTACGGTGAACTGATACTGCTTTTGATTTATCATAAATCAGAGGTTCTTCCTATGATCTTGATTGATTGCCACATGGAAGCACACATCTTTTAAGATGAGGACAGCATACCGGTCCTAATGATCCAGAGAAGGGATAATAAAAGCTAGGGTGACCATGTGAAACTTTATCTTTTTTTAAGAGTTTGTTGAGTTGATGCAGGTCTAAAATTGGTCTGAGATCCCTCTCTCCTTTTGGGATTAGGAAATATTAGGAATAAATCCCCTTCCTTCTGAGTCCACATGGAACTTTCTCTATTGCTCTGAAGCAAAAGAGAAATTGTACTTTCTGGAGTGGTCCCTGAAGAGGAACAGGGAGAGAGGATGGAAGGAAGGGGTAAAAAAACTGGAGAGTATATCCCACTTCCACAGTGCTCAAGACCCTCTGGTCTGAGTTAACCTGGGACTAAGCACTGGAGAAGGGAGACAAACAATTTGTGAAGGTAAGGGAGTTTGACGATGGAGACTGGTATGTTGATCTTGACTGGCCCATAAAAATGACTGCTTTGCACTTCCTGAGTGTCTTGAAGGCCCAGAGCTAGATCTGAAGCAACAGCAGGGGGAGGCCTATGCCTATAAACCCTTGACCTCTTTTTTGACAGTTTATGTCAAGGAAGAGCAGTGGAATATCAGTGCACCTGCTGGGACTGATAGTGCTTCCTGACCAGGGCAAGTGTGTATAGTCCTTAAGTCCATGGAGCTTGCTGTCTGTCCAGCCCGAGAATAGAGAAGGACCCTCAAATGGCAAGTCCTGGAAAATATTCTGGACCTCAAAGGGAAAACCAGAAGACTAACCAGGATGATCTACATATGGCAACTTCAGAAGCCTTGGTTCTAGCTGTCAAGTCTGCTGCCTCCAGCCCCACTTGCAGTGACGTTCTAACAACTAGTCTGCCCTCATTCACCAAGAATAAGAACTCCATCCTACCATTCTTCAGGAGCAGCTCTCCAAACTTTCCCATGGAGCTCCACAAATTGAAATCATTCCAATCCGACATTGCTAATTGTTGATTAGCAATATGAAGCAGCAAGCCCCCTATTTCATACATCTGTCTGATGAAAATGTCTAGACTTTCAGTACCTTTTGACTTGGGGGTGGCAGCCTGGTGCCCTTGATGCTATCTCTCATTGGCCACTCTGACAACTAATGAACCTGGAGGTGGGTAAATATAGAGGTACTCAAACCTTGGAAAGTACATAGTACTTTCTTTCTGCCCTTTTAGAGGTGGGCGGCAAAGAGGATGGAATCTGCCATAAAGCTTTTATACCTTTAATTGGCAAAGCTACTATGGAGGACTCAAAGATAATAAGCTGTCCAAGAGGCGACGTGAAGACTCCCTAACCTCCCTGACTTTTACTCCTAAGTCTGTAGACACTCTCTTTAACAACTTCTGATTAACTTTAAATCATCCGGGGGTGGGGCGGGGGGTGATGTTGTCCTGGACAAAATAGCCTCATCTGGCGAGGACGAAGAGGAAGCCAAGATTGGAGGGGTAGAATCTCTTCTATTGGCTGTTGCTCTGGTTCTAGTACTTCTTATTGATGCTGAGTCCCAGGCCCAGACTCTGGGGTGGAGCAATTCAGTGTGCAGACTCTGCCCTTCTTGACAAGGGTACCGAGTACGCATGGTGTGGGGAAGAACTGCAAAATGAGGGAAAACCCCGAGGGTTCCAAAATCGTTACTGGTATGAAACAGGTCCCCATTGTCCTCTCTACATTCCCAAGGCAGGTTCCGTTAAGGATCACAGTAGTAGGTCAAAAGAGGATCTTTGAGGAAACCAGTGGGTCCTGCTTTCGGGGTGTGAGATGTAAGATCCCACTTCCAATTCTGACAATGAAATTTCCCTTTTCTCTGACCATGGGTGGAGCAATGCCAACATTGTATCCCCTTGGATGGCAGTGAGGGTGCACCTGTCCAGGAAGCAGGCACCTGCAGTGGGGGGTTTGAATCCCTGGCAGATGAGATGGCAATGCACAGGATTGGATTCCTGTAAGGAAGGAGACACCAGCTCCAAGAGGCAGAGCAGCTCTCTTCTCACTGCAAACGCCACCACAGTAATCAACACTGCGATGGTCTCTTGTTGCAGTGCTGAAGAAGTTGAAAGTACTGCTTCTGGCACCGGGCGCAGTGGTGCTCATTGCATCACCAGAACTGACTGAGACAACTTAAGCACTGATTTGGAGGAGGAGAGTTAGGTTTCAGGTGCACTCCACTCAACTGCTTCTTGCACCTCTTACCAGATTAAGAGTGGCCAGAGCTTCCTCTCTGGAAGTTTTATATTTCTTCCTTGGTATAAGCAAGGGAGAATGTTGTAGCCACTCTGCTAAAGCTTGAGGTGTGCTTCTCACTGACGCTGCAGCACTTGACACCAAGTCAGACGGGGACATCTCCAAAGATGGCCCGAGTGCTGCCTCCATCAGCAGGAATTTCAGCCTAACCTCCCTATCCTTCTTCATCCTGTGCTTGAAATCCCTGCAAATCCAGCACTGGTCCTTTACATGTACTTCCTCCAAGCACTTCAGGCAGCTATTGTGCAGGTCGGTCACTGGCCTTGAGCAAGAATAGCATGCCTTTAAGCCTGGTGACCAGCACATACCTCAGTAGAATGAATAGAAAAAAACCCAAATGCGGAAACAAGTACAACTTTTTTTAAACACAAAAAAACCCTTACTAACTAGAATAATTTTATATATATATATATATATATATATATACACAAACACACATTATATTTTAAATGGCTGAGAGAGAAAACAGCTTTGGTATTGACAGAGTTCCAAAGAAGGAACTGAGGGGGATTAGTGGTGGCTCTGCTCTTTATACCAGCATGCAGTGGCATATAGCAGCAGGGGGATCTCGAGCTGCCCAGTGGGTACTGCTGAGGGGAAAAGTTCCCGTTGTGCCCACCAACACCAAGAGTGAAATGCCATCACACATAGAAGAAAGGAATGACTTAATAAACCATGAAATTATCAGAAAGGCCTCTCCCACTCTTTTTCACTCTTTATTTAGCTTGTTCCCTTTTTATATAAATTGCTCAAATTATATTTTCTTTGAAACAAAAAGCTTTTACCATTTGGTATCACACAAAAAAATTGGCCTAGTTCTCCACCCTTACTCACACTGAGTTGTACTTTACTTGCATCTGCAATCCACTGGCTCATGGACTATTTGCATGAATAAGATATTGTGTAATAAGGCTTATTCTGGTCTTGTTCTGTTTGCACTGGTATAACTATCATTTTCAGTAATACAGATTTACTTTGGTTTCATTGAGATCAGAATTAGACACACTGTGAGTAAGGCTGGCAGAGTCAGACCTAAAGGAATACATCAAAGAAACAGATACATAGTCCAAGAAATTTGATGAAGTAAGAAAAATTACACCAATAATTATTTTATTTCTCACACTGACCATTTAAAAACATATCATTACCCTTTACTTTAAATGGAAGCTTTGAAGTTCATTTTCTGGGCATCAGCTTCCAATGAATGCATCCGATGAAGTGAGCTGTAGCTCACAAAAGTTTATGCTCAAATACATTGATTAGTCTCTAAGGTGCCACAAGTCCTCCTGTTCTTTTAGCTTCCAATAGGAGAGCATGTTGAACTTGTGGGTTACTGGAACAAGATGATTGACATCACTGATCAATGATGGTAAATACTCTAATTAGACCAAAATCACAAATTAAATGCTACAGCTCTGAGATATTTAAAACAATTAATTTGTTCTTAATTAATTTCCAGTAGGAATGATTGAAATACTTATAAAACGTGTTAACAAAAAGTAACTTTTCTGCTTAGGAAATAAATTGTAAAAATAATTATCTCCCCCAAAATATCATAAATGGAACATATCAGTTAATCATAATCTCATAATTGCACCAAAGAAATTACAAACAATAATAATAAATAAGACATCAGACATAAAAGAAACGTCTTATTCATTTGTTTCACTAGAATGGAAATGGATGAGAAGCAGCACTATGGAAATTATTCAGAGTTCAACTGCTACATTATTCTGTGGTGTGGTCTAGACATCTAACTACAGGCCCAGGATTGAAGAATACATGTGAGCCAATACCAGCTCTCTGTGGATTTGGACAAACGCCTTCCTCAGTTTCCCCCCATCTGTAAAATGCAAATAACACTATTTAACTAACTGACATGGGATGTTTATAAAGTGCTTTGCAGATCAAAAAGGCTTATTAAATAGAACAATACGTATAATCATTAAACTATTTTTTTCAGTCTACCAGTGTTAACACTATGGGTTGTGACTCTGTTAGACTCTGGCTAAGATTATACACCCATCTAGGGGTCTAAAATAGTACAACTCTCCTATCTGGGTTACCTGGACCTTGGTAGGAGTAGGTAAGGCTATTCACATGCTTACTGCATGTTGTTGGGGTGTGGATGGGGAATGGACAGATCCTTGACTCCACCGCACCTCTACTCACTGACCAGAGCCACAGACGAGCACCCTAAGGTGCTGCTGTTATAGGCCAGAAGAAAATTACATGCCCCCAGCAGAAAGAATGATTCGGGGGAGGGATGATGACTCAGAAGGGTGTGTCTGAGTGACGATACCTTCTGAGGTGTATGCCTTACCCTTTCCTCAGGGCTGTGCCTAAAGTCACAATCTACCCATATAATGGTCTTTTTGTAACATGTATTGTTTTTTACCACTGTGTGTGTAAAAACACAAAGAGATCCTGATGGATGAGTGCCAGGCATGCCACATGACTTTAAAGCAAAATACTAAAGCTCATCAAAATTACAGGTTTCTAATTTTTCGCAATGTTGTCAAATTCATCTGAATGTAGAAGTTTTTGAATCCAGGCACCAGGCGGTTAATAAGCTGTTTGGAGACTATTGTTTTCCTATAAAACTGCACAACTGAACTTCATTTCAAATATTTCAATAGCTGTCTTACATGTCTATTTTCAAGGGTGAACACCCCACGGCTGTCATGCTGTTGCTTAATAATTTTGACATCTGTTATGGTCATTTTTCACAATTAAATGACATGAAACTTTTATGTTTTCCTAATCCACCTACTTTTGAAGCTTTTAAAAATTTTACATATGGTATAAACATTTTCATCTCAGGCTCATTAGTGTTCACTGGGCTTCCAGTTTTGACAAGACCTTTCTAAATGATCCATGATGGGGGTTGTCATAAATATAAAGGGAAGGGTAAACCCCTTTAAAATCCCTCCTGGCCAGAGGAAAAATCCTCTCACCTGTAAAGGATTAAGAAGCTAAAGGTAACCTCGCTGGCACCTGACCAAAATGACCAATGAGGAGACAAGATACTTTCAAAAGCTGGGAGGAGGGAGAGAAACAAAGGGTCTGTGTCTGTCTGTATGCTGCTTTTGCTGGGGATAGACCAGGAATGGAGTCTTAGAACTTTAGTAAGTAATCTAGCTAGGTATGTGTTAGATTATGATTTCTTTAAATGGCTGAGAAAAGAACTGTGCTGAATAGAATGACTATTCCTGACTGTGTGTCCTTTTTGTAACTTAAGATTTTGCCTAGAGGGATTCTCTATGTTTTGAATCTAATTACCCTGTAAGGTATCTACCATCCTGATTTTACAGAGATGATTCCTTTTTACTTCTATTAAAAGTCTTCTTGTAAGGAAACTGAATGCTTTTTCATTGTTCTGAGATCCAACGGTTTGGGTCTGTGGTCACCTATGCAAATTGGTGAGGATTTTTACCAAACCTTCCCCAGGAAGTGGGGTGCAAGGGTTGGGAGGATTTTGGGGGGAAAGACATGTCCAAACTATGTTTCCCAGTAAACCCAGTTAGAGTTTGGTGGTGGCAGTGGAGATCCAGGGACAAAGGATAAAATTAATTTGTACCTTGGGGAAGTTTTAACCTAAGCTGGTGAAAGTAAGCTTAGGAGGTTTTCATGCAGGTCTCCACATCCACACCCTAGAGTTCAGAGTGCGGGAGGAAACTTGACAGGGGTCAAAAAGCATTTTTTGTGACAAATGGTGATGTTGAGCACAACATGATTTGGCCCAAACGTATTCCCATTTAAAGTCATCGGAATTTTGCCACCGGCACAAGATTCTAGATTGATTCATTAGAAACAAATTCTGATCTCTTTTCCCGCATATGCTAACTGACTATTGCTGTAAGAACAGCATAGGCAAATACAATATATGTAACTGAGAAACAGTATTTATCAAGTTATGCACTCCAGTTCCAGACAAAAATAATCCTTATGGGCCTGATTTGGGCAAAAGTAACTATTCTTTACCCATACACCACTGTAAAATCATCAGAGGGGTAGCCTCATTAGTCTGTATCCACAAAAAACAATGAGGAGTCTGATGGCACCTTAAAGACTAACAGATTTATTTGGTCATAAGCTTTTGTGGGTAAAAAAAAACAACATTTCTTCAGAAAACTTATGTCCAAATAAATTGGTTAGTTTTTAAGGTGCCACTGGACTCGTTGTTTTTGTAAAATCATCCTGACTCATGAATAGTTCCATGCTGGTTCCATGAACAGCACCAACATATTTGTTGATTTATGTAAATTTGTAAAAACACTAATAGATGCCCATTCTGAGAATCTGAGCACTTTCATATAATGTATTTCACAATTTGACAAATTTCATATAATGGCTGCTCTTCCTACTAAGATCACTGTTAGGGTATTCCCATCAATTGAAATGGGGGCCTGACTCTGCTCTCCCTCTTAGGTACATAAATAAGGATTAACTCATCTGAAGTCCATGGAGTTACAGAGGTGTAAACCTGGTGCAAGCCAGAGCAGAATTCTGGCCTGCTGATTGTAAAAAAGCCCTTTAATTAAAGGTATCTTAAACCCACCCAGCACGCCTCAAATGCCCAAAATAAAAGATGGGCTTTGCAACATGTTTAGAAGGTTAACAAATCAGGCTCTAGCAAAACAAGGGAAGTGAGTGATTTCCAGAGTTCCGGGGCCCTCAGGGGTGTGTGTGCAATTCCAGCTGATTCTTGCTGTTTACACTTGGGGGTTAAGGAAGAACATGAAGTGGAGTTCCCTCAGTGGCAGAGATATGAGGTCTCTCAAATAACTTGGTTCCAAACGATCTAGGACTATAAAGGATACACCAACATCTTAAATTCTGCTCAGAAACTCCTAGGCAGTCATTGCTGTTCAGAGCACCAGGTTTATGTGAATGCACTCAAAATTGTACCTCAATTCATGGGAGATGAGTTGTAGAAATCAGGTTATCCACTATCTAGCATTTATCTCAAAGTCTTATTCTAAGAGTCTTGTCACTTGACAGTAGGTCATGATCATGTTCCCTTGTGCACAGCAATGGTAGTGAAACAGCTACCAGGCTACCCATTTTCAAAATACCTACATAAGGAAGAGATGGGAGGTTAGGTAGGGGTTGAAGAGCATTAGCTAAACTTGGCGTACTTCCAACATTTTTACTAGGTAAATGTTAATGATTTATTTGGGGGAGGTCAACCTTTGGGGAGGAAGCTAATGTGGTCACTTCCCTTGAAAATTTTCCTAATCTAGACAAACACATAGAAGAAAAAACAACTTTAAAATGTTGCTTTCCATTTCCATTTTTAGATTCCTAGAATATAAGATCAACTTCATAGAATCATAGGACTGGAAGGGACCTCGAGAGGTCATCTAGTCCAGTCCCCTGCACTTAAGGCAGGACTAAGGCCTAGTCTACACACGGGAGGGAGGGGGGAATCAATTTAAGTTGTGCAATTTCAGCTAAGTGAATAACATATCTGAAATTGACGTACTTAGACCTACTCACCACGGTGTTGTCACTGCGGTGAGTCGACTGCTACCGCTCCCCTGTCGACTCTGTCTGGGCCTCTCACAGCGGTGGAGTACAGGAATTGACGGGAGAGCACTCAGGGGTTGATTTATCGCTTCTAGACTAGGGGAGATAAATCGACCTCAGCTGGATCAATCGCTGCCCGCCGATCCAGCGGGTAGTATAGACATACCCTAAGTATTATCTAGACCATCTCTGACAGGTGTTTGTCTAACCTGCTCTTAAAAATCTCCAATGACTGAGATTCCACAATCTCCCTAGGCAATTTATGCCAGTGCTTAACCACCATAACAGTTAGGAAGTTTTTCCTAATGTCCAACTAAACCTCCCTTGCTGTAATTTAAGCCCATAGCTTCTTGTCCTATCCTCAGAACAACTTTTCTCCCTCCTCCTTGTAACAACTTTTTATGTACTTGAAAACTGTTATTATGCCCCTTCTCAGTTTTCTCTTTTTCCAGACTCAACAAACCCAATTTTTTCAATCTTCCTGCATAGGTCATGTTTTCTAGACCTTTAATAATTTTTGTTGCTCTCCTCTGGACTTTCTCCAATTTGTCCACATCTTTTCTGAAATGTGGCACCCAGAACTGGACACAATACTCCAGTTGAGGCCTAATCAGCGTGGAAAAAAGTGGAAGAATTACTTCTTCTGTCTTGCTTATAACACTTCTGCTAATACTCCCAGAATGATGTTTGCTTTTTTTGTAACTGTTGATTCATATTTAGCTTGTGGTCCACTGTCACCCCCCCAGGTCCCTTTCTGCAGTATTCCTTTTCTGTTATTGTCCCCCCCCGCCCCGCCCCATCATTAGGTAACAGGCCTACCCTGTTCTTGGTCTTCCTCTTGCTTCTAATGTATTTGCAGAATGTTTTCTTGTTACCCTTTATGTCTCTAGCTAGTTTGATCTTGTTTTGTGCCTTGGACTTTCTAATTTTGTCCCTACATACTTGTATTTTTTGTTTATATTCATCTTTTGTAATTTGACATAGTTTCCACTTTTTGTAGAACTCTTTTTTTTATTTTAGATCATTGACGATCTCCTGGTTAAGCCAGGGTGGGCTCTCACCATGCTTCCTATCTTTCCTACACAGTGGGATAGTTTGCTCTTGTGCCCTTAATAATGTGTCTTTGAAAAACTGCCAACTGTCTTCAATTGTTTTTCCCCTTAGACTTGCTTCCCATGGGATCTTACCTACCAACTCCTTGAGTTTGCTAAAGTCTGCCTTCTTGAAATCATTGTCTTTATTTTGCTGTTCTCCCTCCTCCCATTCCTTACAATCATGAACTCTACCATTTCATGATTGCTTTTACCCAAGCTGCCTTCCACGTTCAAAATCTCAACCAGTTCCTCCCTATTAGTCAAAATCAAATTTAGAACAACCTCTCCCCTAGTAGCTTTTTCCACCTTCTGAAATAAAAAAAAAATGTGTCCAATACATTCCAAGAACTTGTTGGATAATCATGCTCTGCTGTGTTATTTTCCCAACAGATGTCTGAGTAGTTGAAGTCCCTCATCACCACCAAGTCCTGTGCTTTGAATGATTTTGCCCTTCTCCCTTTGACTGATGATTTATATTATTAGCAGTTGTGAATGGATGCAGCCAAACAGCATGGACAAAAGCATGCTATTTTAATCCAGTGGCCATGACTTTATTATGATTTAAAACAACCAACAAGATAAAGGCTGCCAACTCTCAAAGTGATATCTGGGAATTCTTAAGTAATCAAATAACCTGAAATGTGAGCCATCATCTTCCTCATCACCATCACCCTCCCCATCATCAACAGTGGCCATCATTCTGTCACCTCCCAAGGGCTTTATCTCTTTCTCCTCCTGGACCTAGAGTGGGATGCAACTTTTATTACATGACATGCTGACACCATTATGTTTGATACATATTCAATATGGGTTTTCCCTCTTTCCCTTATTCATATTTCTTTACCTTATTCGTATTGGAATGTCCTTCTATAGGTTAGTCTATCAATGATCTCAGCTTATTATCATATACATCAATTTGTTGCCATGACACTTTTGTGGTTGGGTCATGTTCCTGTTGTCAGAAATTTCCCGTAAATACTCTATTTTAGGCTCCCCAATACTTTGGGTTTTCCATTGGGCTGTTTTTCTGTTCAAAGTTTATCTGTTCAAAATTCATAGGTCTCAAGCCTTTGGCTAACTTGCTGAAGCTAATGTCTTACAGGGTACAGGCCTGTAGGTTCCTTGCATTACTGCTGAATATAATGAAGACAGAATATATTGCAAAGCAGTGAATATAATAAAGGCAAGCTAACTGTGTGGGCTACTAGGCCACCTGTCCTGGCAGCAGGGAAAAGGAGGGATACTACAGATACCACATGCTTCCTCAACCAATCTGACTGTCCAAGGCCTAACCAGCCTTCTTAAACCCAAGACTCTGGTGGGCCTAAGAAGTTCCAAGTCATTCAGTGGCTTCTAATCCGATGCAGGCTACTATCACTGCATTTAGAGGAACACATTTCACGAAAGGCATATAAACAAGCAGCGAGGTAATTGCCTGACTTCCCCCATAGCACATAGCAGGCTAGCTTTGAGAGGTTTCCTTACTCGTTTCTGTCATATCCACTATCACATGGTCAGGAAGCGTAAGAACATTCTGTAAACAATGTGTCAGCTTCTGGCCAAGTATTGTGCACATGTGGCTGCTGAAGAGAACCCCTGTCCAGTTGGTAAAAAAAGGGGTGAAGGGTTCCAGGCCCCAATCCTAACTGCTCCTCAGCCTATGTTCATAGAAAGGTGCCTATACAAGTCGATCCATCAGACCCTCTTTACAGTTAGGGTGATGGTCTGAACATTTAAGTACATTCATCTTCAGACCCAGCAATGACATAATATGGTAGTCATAATCGCAGTGGGGAAAAAATGTGTGTATTGGGCTGTGCATGAGGCTGCTAAGGACCAGAATTCAGGCATGCATTAGTGTTCCTTTTCCAACATCGGCGAACATACATTTGAGGGTGATTTGACTCATTTCTGTATCAAGGCAGAGTTTGTCCCAGTGACTGCATTCTCAGTAACATATTTCTTGCACACTTACACAGATGAGAATGTTTAGAAAGTGTTGGAAGACCTTCTTAATGTTTAGATCATTTCACAAAATCTGACACATGAGCTCCTACTTGCCAGCTGTGATGGAACTTGACACAAGCACTCAAGGATTTTTTTTTTATTCTACTTGTTGTTTTACAGTTTTGCAAAAGACTGAAATTATTCCTCAGGTCCCAATTAAAATGAGTTTGGTGGCTTCATTCTGACAGGGGCTAATAAACCATACTGTTTGGAACTGATTTACCTTAATATATGTACTTTGGGTCTGATTTTCAGAAGCCCTGAGCTCCTGCAGCTCCCATTGAAGGCAATGGGAGTTGTGGGTGATCAGCACCTCTGGAACTCAAGCCAATTCTTTTTCAGAGTTTGCACTTAAAAAAAAATACTTAAAAATCGCTAATGTGAATGTTCCAGGCATTCTTCATGTGTTCAGGACATGCACAAAGCTTTTCTATTATATATAAACAAGATTATCAGCAAAAACTAGTGTACAGAGGTAAGATTATCAGACTGAATATCCCTTCAGATCTCAAAATATGTATTCTGATAAATGTTCAGAAACATTAAGAGGGATCTACATGTGAACAGATTTGTGAATACATCTGCAAGTGCCTCAGGACTTAGCTTGCTTCCTCCTCAGCTCCAACTTGATGATCTTCTGGGCACGCTGCCAAATCAGTTTATCAGATAGCCTTGATCTTTCCCCCCAAACCCTGTGTTTTCTGTGATGGTTAAAAGGTCTGTTTTGCTGCTTTGATTTATTGGCTCTATCAGTTCATTCATTATTTGTCTATTTTTATTTATTTATTTATTTATTTATTTTGCTGCTAGGTGGTCAACATTTGTAATTGTAACTCTAATAAATTGTCAGGGCTCCTAAAGCTTTATGTATGGGTTTTTTTATTATTTAAATCTAAATAAATAAATAAATAAATACAATAAACAATCAGATTATGTTAGTGGAAAGAAAAGAATGGCTCTCCCAGGACAGGTGGAAAATATGCCAGGAGAAAAGGACTGGACCACAGACTTAGAACAAAAAAAATATTAGAACAATAGAAAAAAAGCCTGCAACCAATGATAATGGCAGTGTATGGACTTCAGCCTCACTTTTAGACCTAGGACTAGATCCACAAAGGGATTTTGGTGCCTAACTGCCACTTTAGAGACCTGACCCAACATTAAGCCACCACTGAGATCCTCAAAAACTCCCTTTCCGCTGCTACCTAGAAGTGTCTAAATTTCTTCCGCTGAAGTCCCCAAGCCACCTAAGTTTCCACCAGTGAACATGTACAAAGCTACCTAAGTCTTGATGCCACCAAGCTTTTTGGCACCCTAGCTCATGCCTGAGCCCCAGCAGGATTCTCAGACTAGAAACTCCCTCTCCCTCCGCTCCTGCAGTGCCTGCTCCAGAGACCACCTATAAAAAGGACAGCCAGCAGCAACAAGGACCTGGAATGTTTGGGTATTTATGCATCCCCCCAAGAGCCCTGTGGTTAGGGCACTCATGAAGGCTGTGGAAGACTTGTTTTCAGATCCCCACTCTGCCTGATTTGGATCAGGGACATGAACCTGGGTCTCCCACAGCCTCAGTGAGTGCCCAACCACCATACTACCAGGTATTCTGAAACAGGAAGCTTTCCTGTTGGGTCAGAATGATAACGAGTCTATAGCCTGTTGGGTAGGGCACTCACCCAGTTCATGTCCCTGAATAATTAATTGTTTGTTCAAAGTAGAACAGCTTCAACAGGAGACTGTGAAGTTCCCACCCTAATGTATTCTATAGCCTGGTGGTCAGGGCACTTATCTCTGAGATAGAAGATCCATATTCAAGCCACTGCTCCACATCTAGTCTGGAATTAGCTCTTAACTACTACTCAGGCATGGCTATGACATTTTCTTCATAGTGCACATGTGGCTAGCTCAAATGCTTCTGGCTAGCTCCCATGAATCTCTTGTCCTACACACTTAACTCTCCCCATACATTACATAGGGAGCCTAGATTCTTGATTTCACTGGGCAACAGGATGCCTAAAAGTTAGGCATTGCAACACCTAAGTCCCTATGTGGATCTAGCCTCTAGTGTCTCCATATTGGTCTCTGTGACTCTACAGAAAGTAACCCACCAAACCCTGCAAGTTCCTTGGGAACATCAATTAATTCTCCTTTACACGCAGACATTGGGCTTGTCTACACAGTGCAACAGTACACACTATGGGGGTGTGATTTCTAAAGCTCACTAAAGTGTTGTGCATTAATTGGCCCATGTAAACCATGCTGGAGTGCATTAAAGTTTCTCTAGTACACTTTAACATGGTCCAGAGAGCACTAGAGAACTGTTACTGTGCACCACCAGGGTCTACATAGATCAATTAATGCCCATTAGTGCATTTAAGAAACCACACCACTGTGGAGCACGTTACCCTTCTGTGTGGACAAGCCCATTTTTGCGCTAATTCAACTCTTTCAAGCAACAATGAGGAATGCAGGCTGTAAAGGTTTTATAGTGAACGACACAGAAAGACCTATTTTAACATGATGCTCATCAGTGCTTTTATCCATGGGGATAGCTCAACCCATAGTATGGGTAGTACCATTAAAGGCTATAGGAGTTCTTGCACTGTGAGCCACTACTCAGTGTGAGTAAGGGTATAACAATCTGATCCCATATTATTTTTATCTAGTAAATTCTGCAGGTCATAGTCAGACCCTGATCATTCCTCCCCTGGCCTACTCCCATCTCACTTCCTCCCCAAACACAGAGCCTTTCTTGGAGTTCAGGAAAGGGGCCAGTAGTAATGCAGGGGAAGTAACTGCCCTTCCTTATAGGGAATGGGTGGTTCAGGGGCCATGAACAGGCCCATACCGTGTAACACAGTGCTGGATTGTGGTATGACTATAAGAAGTTCACAAAAACTGTTAATCTGGAACATGAGTTTGTGAATCGGCCAATTTGTTCCAGGTTTTAAAAATGCTTTTCTGCCTGAAGGGAAGACTTGAACCTTTCTGCATCTCAGCCTTGGTCTATTCCTCATAAGGAAACTCATCCTATTAGAATATGTGATTCCCAGTTTTTCATTTTATAAATGGTAATTACTGTTGATTAAACTCATACAATTTATTTGCATTGTTTGCCATAACGTTAAGTTCTTTTTAAGTTCATTTATTGACTTATTCTACTGATTTCTGGTGCCCTAAAGATAAAATGATGTTTAGGGCTATATTAAAATATTTTAATGAATAAAAAACTTGAAGTACTTGATGATGACCACCAGCAATGCTTAGAGGATTAAGTGGTTTTGATTTTGGAGGGTTTTTTTGAGAGAGAGAGGAAGAGCAAGCATTGCAATTATTTCTGTAAGAGCTTAGAACAAAGCTATTGGTGAGCAAGCTTTGTTCTCTCTTTGGTTTTCAAGCTCTCCAGTCTTGTGAGACAAAGAAAAATGTAAAATTACTTGAAATTAAATGCAGACACTATTTTGAGTGGCTCCTGTTTAATTGCTACATTGAATCAGGGAAGCTGGATTAACAGTCATTCAAAAAAAGACTGTGACCATGCTCCTGTCAGTGCAGTGTATTTTCTGATTCCTTATCAGATGGCACTTCCAGTACTTCTGAGGTAAACTATCAAGAAAAGGTATATTTTAAATGGACGTACTTAAAACATACTGCTGCCCCATGGCCCTCCCCTTGCCAGGGTGGTGAATCCCATTCTTCAACTTCCTTTAGAGAAGAAGTACATGGTTTTTTTCATATACATCAAAAGAGTTAAAGTCCAGATAATAGATATTGCAATAGCTATTCTATGGCCTGGTGCTTTTTCTCATTGTCCCCCTCCAGCACTGTTCTGCTGTTGCTGAAATCCATCATTCTTCATCCATTCTGAATGGTGGAGCGAATCAGGTCACTGAGATAATGATACTCCCAACAGTGAGCCAGCAGGGTGTGCTTAAAGAAGAGCCAATATATTCCTTCTGCTTTTACATATACTGCAGAAATATTTGCAAAGGTTCTACCTATCAGCATGTTATTTGGCACCACTGACTCCAGAAAACTCTGTTTAGGTTATGTCAGTTACATAACAGAGTTTGCATTCGTGGTTAGACTTCAAAGCCACAAAGTTCCAGTGAAGGTTTGCTCTTCTCAAATGCTTCATCCTATTGTCTACTAGTATTCCAAGGTGAATACGAACACCTCCTCTATGATGGTGCCCAAAGGGATCAAGTAGAAAGCCATTGTTTCCTTCACCTCAATACAACTTCTATTTTCTCTGAAGAAAGACTCACAGTTTTGGTTGTTCTTATTTAGGAGACCAAGAGATCGAACTAAAAATACAATTTTCTTTAAATACTTAGTGTTATTTAAACTTGCTACATTATAAGTTTCACTCACTCAATCCCACTTATTAATGCATTGTTTTCTTAACAGGTATACATTTGATTCTCTTAACACATGGACAACTCAAGTAGCTTAATAGAACGTTTTATTTTTTGTTTCAAAGATATACAACTCTGAAAGAAACAGACTTAGCCGTAAAGGGACAAATCAATAATACATTTTCTGTACATTTATCAGATTATTACTGAGAACACTAATTTAGTGCACATTATATCTTAATTACTCTTATCTCTGTCCCTAAAGAGTCCCATTAACATAAGTGAGCTTTAGATGGCCTATTAATAGACAGCCTGGTATGGCATATTGCAATTTGGGTATACACTTGACAAAAATTCCCCTCCTCCTTTCCCACGGGTTGCCTCTTTCATCTTTGTTCCTTGTAAACTAACCTCACATCTATTTAACACATATCTCCAATGAGGCTTATACACTTTTACCTTTTATGCATTAAAATAAAAGGCACTGAATTAAAACAGAGGAATTAAAACAACAAAAATCCCTTCTTTCTTCACCCTCTAAGGCTCAGATGACACAAGCTGTTCCTGTTTTTCTTGAAATTTCAATAGGGCCTGTGATATAGGGTGCAACTGACCATGCTAGCTCCTCCTGCTGGTCCTCTTACAGATCAGCTCCACAGGTCGGTATGCAGACTCTGGTGGTATCCTGCCTGCCATCATTTCTGCTCCTGGACCTGTGTCACTCCAACGACTGTGGCGTCCTTTTCAGGACAGTCCTCCAGCTGGGCCACACTCTGTGCTCTCCCCTTCCAGGCCCAGCCACTCCCTCAGTGGCAAGAAGGGCATGGGGGGGAACCAGGATCACCCATTACTCCATCTCCCAGCCCAGGAACCCTGTAGATTGCAGCTTTGTGCTGTACCCCCTCCAACTTCTCAGTCTATTTCCCTGGGTCACTTCCCCACAGCCCCAGCATCTTTCCCACTCTTATCTCAGGGCCTCAGCATGCCAGTCTTAATAGTCAGCCAGGAGCTTACTTTTAGTCCCCAGATCTTGGCCAGTATTGCTCTGTCCAAGGTGCTAGTATTCTTCCTCCTGGAAGGCAGCCAGGCCTCCCTCCTCAAGCTCCAGGGAGAACTGAAGCTGCTCAGTCCTGTAGTCCTTCTTATATGGGCCTGCCCGTCCCTGACTGACTCCTTATCCCAGCCCTCTCTTGGGCCCTCTCTAATTGGCTGCCTCCTGCACAGCCTTCCTAGGGCTCTATTAACCCTTATGGGTCAGTGTGGGGCAGATGCCCCATCACTGGACCCCACACAGACACCTCATCCTTCCCTTCTCTCTTATCATTTACTTCTCCTATCCCCTTCCTAAGGTTATCATATTCTCCTGTTCTTCTTATCTCAAAATGAGTTAAATGAAACAATCCACTGAATGCATCCGATGAAGTGAGCTGTAGCTCACGAAAGCTTATTCTCAAATAAATTGGTTAGTCTCTAAGGTGCCACAAGTACCCCTTTTCTTTTTGCGGATACAGACTAACACAGCTGCTACTCTGAAAAAAATTCATGTTGTGTTACTCATGCACATATATATTTGCAGGATGTGATCCCTATGACTTACAAACGCTTCAGATAATATGCCCTACACAGAAATGGCTCTATAGGCATGACAGACACTACATTAGAATAATGATACTATTATTAATAATGGGAACAGGGGTGTTTTTGATTTTTGGGGTTCTCTCAGAGATAAGCTCCCAGCAGTGAACCCCACGAACTGACACACAGCTGACTTTTAACATTGACAGTCTCCATCTGTACTCTCATGAAAGACAGGTGTTCTCTCTCAGGAGGTGTGGGCATTTGGCTGTGGGTTCACATAATACTGAATGATCACTGTTAAAATTAAACAGTTAACACATAGCACAAACTACCCGCAGCTCCCTTAAAATAAGAAGGAAGCATCCCTTGTGGACAGCATCTATATTGTAAGTGTTTTCTGTAGCAGAGCTTCCAAGCTGAAATGTATGTAGCTGAAAAGTCAGGGGTGGGGAAACAAAACAAAAAACTTAATCATATCTGACAATGTTTTCTGTATTGAAAAGGATATGCTTAATAGAAAGCCAAGAAGCATAAGATATAATCCATTTCTGGTGTGTAGTATCACCTAATATTTTAATATGTGACCTTGCTTTCATTTCAATAGATTTCCAGATTCTCTGGAAGCTAACCATTGGGCCTATTTACTGAATGGTACTAAAAGATATGAAATTCATATTTATAATGAGAACCAACTTCTGCATTTTCCAACTGTGAATGGAAGCAGTATAATTGACAGGAGCAAATTAAAAAGAAAATGTAGCATTGGATGAATTTGATATCTTGGCTCTGCTATATGATGATATCTCTGCTGCTTTTGCATAATTATTCTCCACTGACTAAAGAGTCAATAAAATACTCTTTGAAAATATCCTGTATGGGGGAGTTAACTGAAACCCCTCCAGTTCAGAAAGGCTCACTAGCCACTAATAATAGTACATATCAGTGTACCCATATGAATGTATGGGGATCTAGCAGATCCTGGCCAGCTCCCTGTTACTCCATTATAAACAGCTATTATTCTGTCCTAATATTGTTATTACCAAAGCACTTATATCAGGGACCATAGACTCACAGAATACCAGGATTGGAAGGGACCTCAAGAGGTCATCTAGTCCAACCCCCTGCTCAAAGCAGGACCAATCCCCAATTTTTGCCCCAGATCCCTATATGCCCCCCCCAAGGATTAAACTCACAACCCTGGGTTTAGCAGGCCAATGCTCAAACCACTGAGCTATCCTTCCCCCTGTGCATGATGTGTACACAGTGTAAGATGTAAGTATCTTACACAGTGTAGCATCCCTGTGCATGATGTGTACACAGCGTAAGATATAATAACTGCTCCACAGACTGTAAATAGATAAGAAAGACAAAGAGTGGGAGAAAGGAAGGAATATTGTCATGGGTGGCAGGTATGAGAGGCTGGGGAAGACTTTGCTTTCCCAAACAGCCAGGTGTGGCACCACCCACGCTCCTCCCCCAGATCCCCGTCTGCTTCCTGTTCTGGCCCATTCTTCCCAGTTCCGCTGTGCAGTGCCGCCCGCCCACCTGGTGCTCCGGGGCTGGGGAGACTGCAGCCATGCCACCTGCCCTCCTGGCACTCTGGGGCTGGAGGGGGCTGGGGCCACTCTGGGTTGGGAGCACTAGCCTGGGGTGCGGGACAGTGGCAGTGGTGGGGGGCTCTGGGCTGCAGCGGATGGGCGCGTCGGCCAGAAGGAGCGGGGCTGGGGGCTAGCCTTTCCCAGCTGGCAGTCCATGTGCCACCCATGAATACTGTCCTTATTTTTTCAGATTTCAGGAGAACAACCCAAGGTTACACAACCAGTCTGTGACTAAAGCAGGAATTAAACCTAGCTCTCCCAAGTCCTACTCCAACCATAAGATCTTTCTTCACTTATGGCTGAAATATTTTATGCTCAAAACATTATTCCAAGATCCTCCTTTTGTAATGATAGTATGTTAGCATAAATGTGTTAGTTGGAGCATATAATGCCCCCTTTAGTCCAGCCACATCTCTTTTTGAGTTCCAACATTTCAAGTGTGGAGGCCAAACAGATGTGAGGACATAAAACTGGAGGAACAGCATAGAATCAGGCAGAATCAACAAAGAAGCATGTAAAATATGTAGCCCAGCTGTTTTTACTTTCTGATCAGGGGATCTGGTATAATGAAAGGTCATCCAAAATTACACTTCTTCATTCCTGTGATACTTCTGGCTAGAAGAGGGGAGAAAAAACAACAAATAGTGGAAAAAGAAGATCAACTTAATCCATTTCAGTTTAACTCTGCAGGAGCTATGGTGAACTCTGGAGTAAGTGACACTAAGCTGAAATCCATGAAATGGTTGTCTCTCTGAAAAACCTCTTCTTAATAGCAAGTATTTGTTGAAGCTTGCACTGTCCTATCAAAGCTGATGATTAGCTAATTAAATACGTTCCTAGTGCCAGCTGAATCTGGTGTCTGTTTCTATCTTTTTGTAGTATTAATAATGCTAATAATTAATAATAAATTATATATATATGAATGCAGCTACTTTCATCTGAAACATCACAATGCCTATTGACCGTTCTGATGTGAATAGGTTTGCATGGATTCAGAATTTAGCAAGATCTGTATATAAGAATCACCTGAAGGGTAAAATCCAGGGGTACAAAAGCACAACAAATTACACTGGTGGTATTAATGGTTATCAAGCAGATGCTAGTCTGGGTTATACGCTGTAAAGGGAGGCTCATTTACCTGTGCTGCATTCACAATTTTGGTTTTCATTAAACTGAGGAATGACAGTTATTGGGGCTGCTCATTTTGGGAGTTCAGGAAGGAGAGGCCTTTATAAAGTTGTTTTTCCTTCTAATGAGCATGCATTATACACCTAAGCTCAGAAATGGGACCTCTTTTCTCTTCACATTACCAAAATAATGATACATTGTATCACCCAGGATGCTTGGGGAGTGAGGAGCAGAGAGGGAGACAGAGAGAGGCAGTTATTGGTCTGTTATCAGCATGTAGTTAGTTTTTGTCCTTACAGTCCCTTCTAAAATTCCAGAGTGTTAATTACCTTGAAAAATAAAAATCACTTTCTAAAAAAATTGTGTGAGTTTTGGATTGGGAGGCAAAATGATTTTGTAGCTAATGCCCTAAAAATAACCAGACTGGTATTCGGATGGTACCAAGCAATGTGCCAGCCTATCAATTCCCTTACAAAGCGCACCATTTTTAAAAAAATTCTTCTTAGTTAAAAGAAAATTATTTAAATCAGCTTATCTATTTTTATCTTAGATTCTATCAAAAACTAAGCAAATTATAGTATTCTCAGGGTTTCAAAAGGTTATTGATGCTCATGTCAAGCAAGATATATTTAATTTTCAAGAACAAAGTATAATGAAGCCACCACTAAACATCACTCTTTCTTAAAGCCAGCTCTGCTAATCAGTTTATATTTGTTGGTCTCTTGGGTGGCTGATTAAAATGGGTTCACTTTAAGATTTTGGCAGGCTAGTCTCCCCTCATTGTCTACCCCAACAGCACCTCTCCCCACCCCATACAGAATGTTTCATTGCGGAACACAGCTTTAGCTCGGCCCGTTCCCTAGCCCTCTTCACCCACCTGCTCACAAATGGACAGTAAGTGAACACTCAGTTCCTGCTTACTTCTGCACACCCAGGCCCAAGGTAAACTACCAAGAGAGGTAACTCTCCCTCATTCCACTGCTTGGGCATGTAATCCAAGTCACAATCTAGCTCATAGTTATTACCATAAATGACTAAGGACCAGATTCTGATACCATTACTCACACTGCAAAGCACCTCACTGCATGAGTAGTCCCACTGAAGTCAGCAAGACTGTTCATGGAGGAAGATGCTACTCAGCTTGAACATGGGTATCAGAATATCGTACACACACACACACACATAAAAATAAGGGGTCTGTTTCTGATTTCTCTGATACTAGTGAACAGGAACAACTCTGTTGAAGTCAATGGAATTATGCCAGTGTAAGTAAAAGCAGAATCAGGCCCAAGGGGGTTTAAATAATCTAAAATGAGCTCTAAGGCTAAATGAATGGAATACTACATAAAAGGCAATGGGAAAAATATTTTTAGAAGCTTGCAGATCCACCTATCAAGTGGCTTCCTCCAAAGAGGCATCAGTTGAGCTGTCTGTTCTACAGTAGGTCAAATCTGTCTCTAAAGGCCAGTTCTGACAGGCTGGCTGCTAATGCCAAGTCAAGAAATGGAAATCTGCAGGGCTTTCTCAACTTCTTGCAGACTGATGACCTTTCTGAAACCTAATACAAAACATGATGTATTGGTGGAGGTGTTTAGGGATCACCCAGTATAACAAATATGCAGCTTACCATTTGCTTTGTACAGTAACTGGGTTTTGTTTGCAAAGAATTGATTCCACTGATAGGGAGCATGCAGATGTAGTGAAAAAACAAACAGCAAAATAAGTGAAACTGGCACCCATAAAAAATAAAAACAGTTAGTGAAGCTGTTACTAAATCATCTCCCGCAAACAAAAGGAACAGAAAGAAAAAAAAAAAACCTGAAATGCATTTGAATTTTATCACAGCCTTCAAATGAAATGTTAGATGAAGTGACGGTCTCATCTTTTTTCTCAAGTTGTTAATGTTCAAGCTAACGTTCAAAGTTCAAAGTTAATGTTCAAGTTGTTTGTTCAATATCTTCATAAATGATCTGGAGGATGGTGTGGATTGCACTCTCAGCAAATTTGCGGATGATACTAAACTGGGAGGAGTGGTAGATATGCTGGAGGGGAGGGATAGGATACAGAAGGACCTAGACAAATTGGAGGATTGTGCCAAAAGAAATCTGATGAGGTTCAATAAGGGTAAGTGCAGGGTCCTGCACTTAGGATGGAAGAATCCAATGCACCGCTACAGACTAGGGACCGAATGGCTAGGCAGCAGTTCTGCGGAAAAGGACCTAGGGGTGACAGTGGACGAGAAGCTGGATATGAGTCAGCAGTGTGCCCTTGTTGCCAAGAAGGCCAATGGCATTTTGGGATGTATAAGTAGGGGCATAGCGAGCAGATCGAGGGACGTGATCGTTCCCCTCTATTCGACATTGGTGAGGCCTCATCTGGAGTACTGTGTCCAGTTTTGGGCCCCACACTACAAGAAGGATGTGGATAAATTGGAGAGAGTCCAGCAAAGGGCAACAAAAATGATGAGGGGTCTGGAACACATGACTTATGAGGAGAGGCTGAGGGAGCTGGGATTGTTTAGCCTGCAGAAGAGAAGAATGAGGGGGGATTTGATAGCTGCTTTCAACTACCTGAAAGGGGGTTCCAAAGAGGATGGCTCTAGACTGTTCTCAATGGTAGCAGATGACAGAACGAGGAGTAATGGTCTCAAGTTGCAGTGGGGGAGGTTTAGATTGGATATTAGGAAAAACTTTTTCACTAAGAGGGTGGTGAAACACTGGAATGCGTTACCTAGGGAGGTGGTAGAATCTCCTTCCTTAGAGGTTTTTAAGGTCAGGCTTGACAAAGCCCTGGCTGGGATGATTTAACTGGGAATTGGTCCTGCTTCAAGCAGGGGGTTGGACTAGATGACCTCCAGGGGTCCCTTCCAACCCTGATATTCTATGATTCTATTATTCTATGTGCTGTTATATTCACCACTACATCTCTCCTTGTTGAATTCAGGGGAAAAGAGAAGCAAACTTAGGGCATGTCTACACTGGCAGAGTTACAGCATCAAGAGTTACAGAGCCGCTCAGAGAGCATCAAAGGGAAACCGCTGTTGTGTGTTCACACTGTTAGCTGCCTGCGCAATAGCGTGTTCACACTTGCGGCACTTGCAACGGTATTCAGAGTGGTGCACTCTGGACAGCTGTCCCACAGAGCATTTCTTCCTCTTCTGCCGCTAAGAGTTGTGGGAAGATGGAGGGGGTCACGGGGCATCCTGGGTCTTGTCCCAACCAAGCAATCCCTGTGCTTCCGTCTACATTTGGCCCCATCTTTCAACGGTTGGTGTACTGCGTGCCCTGCCTCTTCGGGCTGCAGGAATGGATCCCGAACTCTTGACCAATATGCTGCCCGCTCTGACCAACATGTCACAAGTGGCAGTGGAGTTATTACTTAAACTACAAAGGCAAGAGGAGTGCGATGTTGATCTCTCCATGCATAGTAGCTATGACACGAGATTGCTTGTGGCTTTCATGGAGGTACTGATGACAGTGGAATGACACTTTTGGGCTCGGGAAACAAGCACTGAGTGGTGGGATCACATCGTGATGCACGTCTGGGATGATGAGCAGTGGCTGCAGAACTTTCAGATGAGGAAATCCACATTAATGGTACTGTGTGATGAGCTCGCCCCAGCCTTGCAGTGCAAGGACACGAGAATGAGAGCTGCCCTGCCATTGGAGAAGCATGTGGTGATTGCACTGTGGAAGCTTGCTACTCCAGATTGCTACTGATCAGCCGCTAACCAATTCAGAGTGTGAAAGTCCACCATTGGACTCGTGTTGACAGAAATGTGCAGGGCCATTAATGGCATCCTCCTCTGAAAGACTGTGACTCTGGGCAATGTGCGTGACATTGTAGATGGCTTTGCACAAATAGGCTTTCCTAACTGTGGTGGGGCGATAGATGGCATGCACATTCCAATTCTGGCACCAGACCACCTAGCCACTGAGTACATTAATCGCAAGGGGTATTTCTCAGTGGTTCTCCGGGCGCTTCTAGATCACTGTGGGCCTTTCACAGACATTAATGCAGGCTGGTCCAGAAAGGTGCATGACCCACGTATCTTTGGGAACACTGGCCTGTTCAGGAAGCTGCAAGCAGGGACTTTCTTCCCGGACCAGAAGATCACCGTAGGGGAAGTTGAAATGCCCATTGTAATCCTGGGAGACCCTGCCTACCCCTTAATGCCGTGGCTTATGAAGCCATACATAGGGTAACTTGATAGCAGCAAGTAGCAGGTTCAACAACAGGCTGAGCAAGTGCAGAATGACTGTTGAGTGTGCTTTTGGCACTGCCTCTGTGGGAAGCTGGACCTGACCAATGACAATATTCCTATGCTTCTAGCTGTGTGCTGTATGCTCCATAATATTTGAGAAGGGACTGGTGAAAGCTTCACTCAGGGCTGGACCACAGAGGCTAAGCACCTGGAGGCTGAGTTTGAACAGCCAGAGACCAGGGCTATTAGAGGGGTGCAGCACGAGGCTGTAAGGATCAGGGATGCCTTGAGGCAGCAATTTGAAGCTGAAAGGCACTGATGTTTGTTGTTATGCTCAGGAGTTAAGTGCTTGTAATGCTAGGAGGTGATTGGTGCAGAAAATGTAATTGTATGTTGCTTTGCAGGGCTCTTTTTGCTTTCAATTAATAGAATAAAGATTGATTTTAAACCAACACAATTCTTTTATTAAAAAACAACAACCGGAGGAGTGACTCAAAAAAAAAACCCGAAAAACCATCAGCAGTGAGGGGGATAGGGGAAGGGAAGGTCCCAGGAGGAGGTGGGGTCCTGGGACAGATCGTAACCAAACTTCTCCTTTGGAGTACAATGCAGTGGGTACTGTACTTCAGCAGGGCCAACCTGCAGAGGGATGGGTGTTGAGTACAGTGAGTAGTGGGAGTCCACAGTGCTGGACTGTGAGGGGGTAGGAGTGGAATGCCGCGGGTACAGACTAGAGCCAGGAGATTGATAACAGTGTGTTGGTGGTGTCTGCGGGGAGCATGGGAAAGAGTTTTGCGACCACAGCTTCACGGGAGGTCGGGCGCAGAGCTGCTCGGTTTGCAAAGCTAGTATCTCCTAGAGCATATCTGCTTGGTGTTCCATAACCTTTAAGAGCCGCCCCATGGCTTCATTCTGGTGTGCCGCATTCTCCTTTCAGTCCCTTTTCTCGCGGCCCCACCACTCCTCAATTCCTGTTTCTCAGCAGCAGAGTGTATCATAACATCATGCAGAAAGTCCTCCTTAGTTCTTCTTGGTCATTTTCTAATTCTGTGCAGCCATTCAGCTGCAGATAACAAAGAGGGAGGCTGGGCTCCCAAGGTCATCTCTGTGAAGTTTAAATGCAACATTTTACAGAAGCAGGATTGTTTACAACATCGAGAACACTGATTCAGTTATTTAAAACACATCCAGTTCTCACACACCTGTCACTAACTGGCTGACCCCAGGCAAGCACACATGAGCCACAAGACCCCCAAAATGGTGTGTAGCTGCAGGTGCAGGGTAAAACACTCTTCCTGGGCCCTGCTGTATACTGGGCAAGTGGCTCTTGGGGAGAACCGGCACTGCAGGGGGGCCTGATAATCATTTATCTCCCCACACTTTACACAGGATGTGATCATTATGGAAGATATCTCGCTGCTGAGGGTGAGCAGGGAATCAAGAGAGGGTATTCTCCAAGACTGCAGCTTTCGCTCTGGCCCCTATGCAGCTCGTCTGTGTGCAGCAATGGTTCCCCCAACTCTGTGATGGCACAGTGGTGAGGGAAAGTTACCGTTAATGGGGCAAGAAACAAAGCAGCTCTGCCGAGGAACCTGCAGCAGTGGATTGCCCAGTGTCTCCACGAGAGTTTCCTGGAGATCTCTGAAGGAGATTCTCGTGAAGTGAGGGAGTCTATCAGCAGCCTGTTCTGCCACTCAGACTAGGCATGTGGTGGGAAACAAACCTGCTTTCTGCAACCCTCCTGCCCCCAACAACTTGCTTCAGAGATTCCAAAAATCAAATCCACTTACCAGGGGCCTCCTCTCCTGATTGTACTTTGCCAACATCTGACAGCTGTGACTGGCTAGCCTCCTCCAGGGTAGAAAAGAGCTCCTGGCTGCATGCATCTCTGATCTCCAAATCATCCTCTGCCTCTGGGTCTCCCTCCCTGTCCACATCCTTGGCCAAGATTTCCTCCTCCTGGCTTGGTCCACTCTTGACTGGCATGCGAGCCACCCTAGTATCCACAG
This sequence comes from Lepidochelys kempii, assembly GCF_965140285.1. Lineage (NCBI taxonomy): Eukaryota > Metazoa > Chordata > Testudines > Cheloniidae > Lepidochelys > Lepidochelys kempii. Next base: position 181,253,645 of record NC_136382.1, on the reverse strand, counting down.
TGGTCTTCATAGTGGAGGTGGGGTCACCTCCCAGTATCACATGCAGCTCTTTGTAGAACTGGGAGCTCGTGGGCTCAGCACCAGAGCGGCAGTTTGCCTTCCGCGCCTTGTGGTAGGCGTTCCACAGCTCCTTCACTTTGACCCTGCACTGCAATGTGTCCCAGTCATGGAATTTACAGGGTGGGGATAATGATTGGTCACCTGAGGGCAGGGCAGTAGAGTTCAAACCGACGACCAGAAAGGCGAGAACAGGCATTGTGGGACAGCTCCCAGAGGCCAATTGCAGTGCTGTAATCGACCACAGTGTCTACACTGGCATCGCAGCATCTACACTGGCACCGGTGCAGAAAGCTGCATGCCTCTCATTGGGGAGGTTTTTTTAAAAGCACCACAACTGCGCAGTTTCTGTGCACTAAGTGGTGTGGCCGTGTGTGCACCTCGGGAGTTACAGCGCAGAAAGCTGCTTTACTGCCCAGAAACTTGCCAGTGTAGACAGGGCTTTAGGGTTTGTCTGGACAGTCAGCTAGGGAGTGGCAAGCCAGGGTGCGAACCTACCATGCACTAGCTTGCCGCGCACTAACTGGCCTCATGGACTCTGCTACTAAAAGGACTCTGCTAAAAGGCCTATAGCGTGCTTTGACATACTGTTACCAGCTCAATTTAGGGCACCCCACCTATACCCTACCGAGCTAGAATATGGGGGAGTAGATCAGATCTCAGGCCAACAATACTGCTGTTTGAAACACAACACAAATTCTACACCCCATGCTAACTCTAAAAAGATCATTCTAAAACTCAAAAGCAATTCCTACTTGATGTCATCCAAGTCCCCACTCAACATCAATAATAATAAATAAGAATTCATAGCACATTACAGGCCAGATCTTCAGCTGCACTACTTTTGCACTGCTGAGGGGACGTACGTGAAAAAGTGAGGTTATGCCACCATTGCAGTTTTCCAGTCTTGGAGCTGGCTCTGAGCTGCAACTGGCTGCAATGGCCCCTCGGGGACATTCTGGCTCCCTTTCCCTGGGAACTGTCTGAACATGCTCCCTGTGCTGAGTGCTGGCAAAGGAAGGGGTCACATAAAGTTTTCTACTCTGACATTACAGCATCTGTTGATTTCCGTGCATGAGGAGTCCCCAGGTAGCCTGTAAAATTAACTTTCTGGCTGCTTAGGCGGTGACTGTCTGTATAGAGCAGAGCTGCCAACCTTGCTCTGAGACTTTGGGAATTCCCTATTCCCCTCTCCTCAGTGGCCTCGAGTGCTCCCAGAGAAACAAGGATCTCGCCTTCCTTCCATTCTTGTCTATGGCCCAGGCAGGGGGATTAGACCCTCTGCTCATTGCACCCCTAGCCCGAACCCAAAAACAGGGAAAAGGAGAGGATCAGCCTTAGGAAAGCTGCCTTCCTATGACGCCTATGGCCCTTAATTACTTTGGCCAGTCTTGGGCCTGGACCTCCTTCCTGGGGTGATCCTCCTCCTCTTCTCCCTCCTCTGTCACATTCCCATCACTCCTTCCTGGGGTGATCCTCCTCCTCCACTACCACCACCTCCTTCTGCCCCTTTGGCTGCTCCCCCACCTTCACGCCCCACAGTGAGGGTCGACAGGAGGCAAGCAGCTGTGATCGTTATTGGGATTTGGGGCACTGGATTCACTGCCCACAGCACCCTCTGTGGGCCTGCTGGCACACTTTAGGAACCTACAGCAAGTTAATGTTGCCCATCTGGGTCCACATGGTGTAGTTAGACTGTAACATGCAGGCTGTGGCTTGCCCAGTGAATCCAGCAGCCCCCAACCATTCAGAATCACTAGGGTTTGCCTTCAATCAACCCTCTCTATGCAGTCTATGCATGCAACACGGGGCAGTGAAGAAGAATGCCCCCTGCAGCTATGGCACTCTTTTCTGAGCTTCTCAGACCTGAGTCATAATGGGTCAGTCACTCCCTCTCCTTCTCTCTCTGTCACACACACACTTTATATATCTACATGTATACAGATGGGGGGGGTGCATGTGCAAAATTAGTAGATTTAATAACGAACTGGTGATTTCATAATTACATATAAAAAGCAGGCATATTATGGAAAATCAGAGAGGAATGGCATCTCTGATAGAAGTGAATTTCACTTTTTATGCTTATATCCAAATGCTATTGTATAAGAAAGCAAATAATCCCGGAGAATTTGAGCAATTTATTTAAAAGTAGGAATGTAAAAACACAAATAATCCATTACAAACAAAATACTCTAAACTGATAGTTAAAGATGAAGGAACCATGAAAACTTTCTCCAAGAGTTATAAAAGTCTTGTTAATAAATACTGCTGATAAAATTTAAAGGGACTAACTATTACAGTATGATAATCACTTGTAACCTGTGTTAAGCAAGTATTTGAAATTTTCAGTTTCTAGTCTGCTGAATATGTCAAACATTGAAGACTATTGATAACATAAGAAAAAACATTAGTCAGGAATGGGCAAAAATAGTGTTCTGATAATTCCCAGTCATTTACAACCTTTTTGCTTCTCTTCATGTAAGATCCTTTAATGCTCAAAATGTATTTGTCAATTCACAATGTTTTTTTTAATCTGTCCTTTGCACTCTATGCAGCCTAATAAAACAGCTATCAAGTTTCCTAGGAAACTAGCACCAATCCTACTACATAAATCATCAAATTGAGCAAGTCCTATCTTCTATGTCTTAGTTTTCTAGTTATAGAGATGTGGATAAAAATATTCACCTTCTCTTTAAATATGATGGACAATATCTCTGATACCTAGATTGTTCAGTCAAAAATGGTAACTGAGCAGAGCTAATGTCTTGATGGTGAACAGAGGGACATTGGAGAATGTACACTGTTTTTGTTCGGGCTGGGCAAAAAGCAAGCAATGTTTACTTATTAGAAAATGTGGTTCTACATAATTTTTCTGCAGGAAAAAGACTGATTCTGGTGTAATTTTATGTTAGGGAAATCTAAACAAAACATTTCATTTCAGGTCAATTCTAATCTTTGTGTCTGAGTCACCATGGTGTCTCATGGGAGTTGAAGTTCTGGGTCTCTCATTTCCTCATTTTCCCTCTTGGACACTGCCCCTCAGCTGGACTACATCTCCCATAAGTCATCACAGCAGATCAGCCACAAGGACAGACTATGATGTATTATGGGAGATGTAGTACAACTCAGGAGTTCAGGGTGTCACCAAACTCTTGCATTGAAGTCAACCACGAGGATAAGCTTGTCTTCCTTGGCAGTAGCAGTCAGAACTCTATCAAGAGCACAGTAAAACTGCTCCTTGTTGTCTTCATCATCAAGTGTAGGAGTGCATACACATCAGTATGTGACAGCGCATGACATCAGACTGTGGCATACTGGTTGTTACTAAGCTTAAGATGAAGAGTCGTAACACATTCATTAATAACCATAGGGAGCTCTAAAAGCTGGCTAGCAATTTTGTCCTTGATGGCAAAACCAACCCCATGAATATACCTCTCTTCAGGCAACACCCCGAACTCTGGAGAGACACCGTTGGGAAAGAAGGAGTGGAGAAAGTCAACTTGAAAGGCATTCTTCTCCTCAGCACATGTGTGAGGCATGATCTGCTTATCAAAAATACCATCTTTATACACAGGGACAAGTATAAGACCACTTAGAAACATTTACTTTCTGAACACTGGCATCTTCTTGATTATGTCATCATGAGAGCCCATGACCATACTAATGTCCTTATTACATGAGCCACGAGAGGTACTGTCAAGGTTCCTTCCCCACTCTGAACTCTAGGGTACAGATGTGGGGACCTGCATGAAAACCTCCTAAGCTTACTTTTACCAGCTTAGGTTAAAACTTCCCCAAGGTACAAACTATTTTACCCTTTGCCCTTGGACTTTCACTGCCACGACCAAATGTTTATCTGGGTTTATTGGGAAAACGTTGCTTGGAAACGTCTTTCCCCCCAAAATCCTCCCAAACCCTACACCCCCTTTCCTGGGGAAGGCTTGATAAAAATCCTCACCAATTTGCATAGGTGACCACAGACCCAAACCCTTGGATCTTAGAACAATGAAAAAAGCATTCAGTTCTTGAAAAGAAACATTTTAATAGAAGAAACAGTAAAAAGAATCACCTCTGTAAAATCAGGATGGTAAATACCTTACAGGGTAATTAGATTCAAAACACAGAGAATCCCTCTAGGCAAAACCTTAAGTTACAAAAAAGACACACAGACAGGAATATTCATTCTATTCAGCTCAACTTAATTTCTCAGCCATTTAAAAAAATCATAATCTAACGCATACCTAGCTAGATTACTTACTAAGTTCTAAGACTCCATTCCTGTTCTGTCCCCAGCAAAAACATCACACAGACAGACCCAGACCCTTTATTCTTCTCCCTCCTCCCAGCTTTTGAAAGTATCTTGTTTCCTCATTGGTCATTTTGGTCAGGTGCCAGCGAGGTTACCTTTAGCTTCTTAACCCTTTACAGGTGAGAGGATTTTTCCTCTGGCCAGGAGGGATTTTAAAGGTGTTTATATATTTATATTTATGACAGGTATGGATGACTGCTGGACAGATCATTGTTTAGTCAGATCAATCATGAACATGAGGCTTTCTCCACAACACTACAAACAACTGAAAGGAATGCAGAAGAGATTTAACATCAACATGCTTCAGAATCATGCTAGTAGTGAGACTCTTCAGCAACGCCTCCTTGAGATGCTTTCTGATCTACCTGACAACATCAGTGACATCCAAACACATTGGGAGGAGCTCCAAACCATTATTGACAAAGCATGTGCTGAATTGATTGGATATTCACCACCATAGGGACTGGTTTGATGAGAACGAGGAAATCCTAGCACTGATTCATCAGAAGAGAAGTGCATTTTGCACTTGGCAAAATGAATCCTCTAACCAGCGAAACAAGACATTAATCATCAGCTTAAAGCTGAAGTTCAAAGGCGATTGCACAACATCAAGAATCAAGGTGGCAAGCAAAGGCCATGGAGATCCAGAGTTTTTCTGATCAACATGACACGAGAAACTTTTTTCAAGCAACTAAAGCCATCTATGGACCAAGTTCAAGCAACATAACTCCTCTGCAATCTCAGGAGAGCTCCACTCTTAAGGACAAGGTAGCTGTCAAGCAACATTGAAAGGAGCACTTTGAGACTCTATTGAATTGTGAATCTGAAGCCTCAGCTGCTTCCATCGAGTCCATCCCTCAGCATCCAGTAATAGAACCTCTTGCCAACCCCCCATCTTCTGAGGAAGTTTGATGTGCCACCACTCAGACTAGAAACACAAAGGCATCAGGACCAGATGGCATCCCCATGGAAATCTTCAAAGCTGGTGGAATAGCACTCATGCAAAAACTTTATCAACTTTTTGTTAGAATTTAGGTTAACGAGGAAATTCCACCTGACCTAAAGAATGCCAATATTGTGACCATTTTTCCAAAAGGGGACAAGAATTATGAAGGCATTGCCCTCCTCTTTGTTGCCAGGAAGATCCTTGCTCATATGTTTTTGAACTGTCTCTGCCCTCTTGCTGAAGACGTCCTTCTGGAATTCCAATGTGGTTTCAAACCAACTTGGGGCACCGCCAACATGATTTTTATCACATGAAAGATCCAAGAGAAGTTCAGAGAAGAATATCAGCCATTGTTTATGGCATTTATTGACCTAAGACCTTTGATTCCATCAATGTGAAGCATTATTGAAGGTACTGACTTGGTTCAGTTGTTCATTGAAATACATTGGTGTTCTCAAGCTACTTCATGATTGTATGACCACCACTGTCCTCTGTAATGGGTTGGAGATGGACCCATTTCCAGTGCATACTGGAAGGGCAGGGCTGTGTTATTGCCCCTGCACTATCTTGCATGATCTTGATTTTTATTCATGACTGCCTTTCTTCTGGGATTGGGATTAAGTATCTCATGGGCAGCCAACTCATCAACCTACAGAGTCTTCATTCTAAAACTGATGTCAACAGGACTGTTATTACTGGCCTTTGGTATGCTGACGACTGTGTTACCCTTGTGCACACTGTGGCTAACTTGCAATCCACTTGAGACCTTTTCTCAGGCTCCTATCATAGCCTGGGACTTTCCCTCAACATTGGGAAGACTAAGGTGCTCCACCAGCCACAAGTTGCTCCCCTGGTCCGACAAATTGTCAACGGTGGTGAACCTTGGAAAATGTTGAGCATTTCCCTTATGTTGGTATCCACCTCACCCAGACAGCCAATCTTGATGTTGAGATCAAACATAGGATCTGTTGTGCCAGCACATCCTTCAGAAAGTTGTTTCATGGTGTCTTTATTGACAGAAACCTTCAGATGGAAACTGAGATCCTAGTCTTAAATGCAGGAGTGAGTCATCCCCAGTCTTCTTTATGGGTGTGAGACATGGGTGACATACCAAAGCCATCTTAAGCATCTGGAGTGGTACCAACAGTGCTGCCGTAGGAAGATTCTCCATATCAAATGGGAAGACCTTTGCACCAATGCCAGCACTCTCTGTGCAGCTAACATCACCAGTATTGAGGCAAAGATTATGAAACATCAACTTTGTTGGGCTGGCCATTGTATGTGGATGGCTGATACTCATCTTCCAAAGCAATTCCTCTTTTTCTCAACTTAGTCATGGGAAGAGGACTTGTGGAAGACAGAGGAAACGCTACAAGGACACCCTGAAAGTATATTAAGAAGGGAAGCACAGACCCCACAAATTGGGAAGAGCTGGCTGGCAATAGACTACAATGGCATTGTATCATACATCAAAGCTCAGACCATTTTGAAGAGAATCACCTTGTTCAAGAGGCTGAGAAATGGCTGAGAAGGAAGAAAAGGGTGCAGCATCCCAGCCAGCAGTTGTTCTCTCTTCAAGCAACCACTTGTCACATAGGTGAAAAAACCTGTAGAGCATGGATTGGATTCCTCTACCATCTTAAGTCTTATCAATTACTTTTCCCTAGGAGACATCATCCTCGTATCAAGGGATAGCAGACGATGGCACCAATTGAGAAGCAGGGATCATAAAGGATAATGGAGGCATGAGGAATCTGGTAACTATGACTTTCATGAAGAAATCTGGCAGCTCAGGCTAATGCAGAGATTAATGTCAACATGACTTGAAACTAAACATTTTGATTTGGGAATGTCAAAACAGTTTGTTTTGATCTAAAATATTGATTCTTTTCAGAAATTTTCATTCTGCAAAGAGTTTTTATGTTTTGACTTTTGTCTAATGTTGAAGCAAAAATCAAAATGTTGAAATAGTGGAATCTACTCCAGGATGGGAATATTTTTCTAACAGTACTAGTACTCAGTATATAATTGACAAAGAATGAGTCAATGATTTTATTCCCCCTGGAAATAATGTCTGCAGGTGTGGGTCCCAGCTATTTCCCCCCCCAAAAAAATTGCATCTAAGCTGTTTTTTATTCAACGTAGCCCTTAATATTTTAATGTGTTCACAATTCTTGGGGCGAAATTTACAGACCTACTTTTTTTAAGTGGCTCTTTAGAAAAAATCCTGTTTAAAACCATTGTGCATGAAAATGCCACATCCCAAATGCAGTCAAATAGTGTATGTACATCCCTTTATAGGGACATCAATTTATGTGTGCAAATGTAACATTTGTGTATGCAACAGGTACATAAGCATTTGTTGCAAATTTTACTTAGGTAAATTTCAAATCTGAAAATTTAGCCTTTGGGGAGGAATTTTTTTGTCCCTAACAGAAAGTGAAGTCCAAGAAAGATTAAGCATAACAATGAGTAAAATTAACCACACGGTAAAAGCTGTGTTCTAATACAATAAAACAACCCTCATTTCAACTGACTTCGTAAGAAATGGGTATAACAGAGGGCACAATTGGGCCTTTAACATGCAAAAAGTATTGAAGAAAGAATTTAACTACTTAGTTTTTAACCTAGGTAGATTTTTAAAAGAATAACTGAGACTTTATCCTTGTTTTTAGCTTGAGAAAGAAAAAGTTGTTCTCATGCGAGTAGCCAACCTTTTGTGTGGGAATGGTGTGATCTGTGTGAGTATAAAAATATGAAGAAGCAACTCAGCAAAGACAGTGAGCAAGAGTCCAGTAATGGGGAAAAAATGCTGGCAAAGAGTTGAAATTACAGGGAAAGAATTTCAAAAATCTAGTGGGAAAAGAATAAACAGCAGTGTAGTCTTAAATCAAAAAGCAGTCAATGGTCTGACAAAACATTAATAGAAACTGTCAGTCAGCTAAGGGCCTAATTGCTACCAAGCAAGTGTAAATTATTATTGATGGGTCACAGATTATGAGTTTTTGCTACTCAAAGATTGTTCTATCACTAAAGCAGGGATAGTGTTATTTAGCTTGTATCATTAAAGAGCATTTCTCTCAGAATCAGCAATAGATTTGCATTTTCTGGAAACCAATCCAAAGAGTCTGAACTAAAATGGTTTTGGGGGTCTTTTCACCTGAGTATATTTTGTTTCAAGCTTCTTTTCTGGGGATGGAAAAAATGGTATACAGGGAGAACTGTTTCATTCATACAGTGTTTCTATTCACATATAATGTAGCACAGAGGAACCCGAAAATTCTGCACCTTTTCTCCGATTTATAGTCAAACAAACTATTCACCAGCATAACTCCTTTCCCATTCACACTTGTTAAATGACTGTATAGGCATACTGGAAGCCATTTTGGAATATTTTAAGTGATTATTTTGATGTCTTTCCAAATTTTAGAGCCAAATACTGTCCTTCTTGGACCAGACTCTCTCTGGTCTTCACATGTATGTAGGAGTGGAGCAGAAGCACACAAAGAACCTGCCCCTCCTCTGTGCACCCCATTTAATGAGAGAATTCCCGGCTCTCTGTACTTTCCCCATGGATGCGTGGCGGTGAGAAGTTAGAGGGCAATATGCTGCATCCCATAAGAAGATATAATAGTGGGTGCACTGCCTCTGCATACCCTGGAGTTCTGGAAGTATTTCCCTTCCCTTGAGGTGGTCCAATTCAACTCCCCCTGACACAGAGGTGTAATTGAGCCCTCTGTTATTACTAGAGCTAAAAAAAAATAATTTTCAGCTGTCTACAACCAGATATAACAATTTTTGAGTTCATTCTACCTTTGGCATTATTTACAAGTTTCTTTGGTAAATAATTCTTCTTCTGAAGATTGTAAATTGCAAACTTATCTTAAATTCAGAATTCATGCTGTGTTGCTTAGTTAGCCTCGACAAGGACTAAAGTGGTGTCTTGGCCTTGTGCTAACTCTCAGCATAGGAATAAATTTAAGCTAATTGAATTTACATTTCTAGATTTCTTGGACTATTTAATTCTGAAATAGCCTTGTACTTGCATTCCAAGACTAGAAGTAACTTACTGTTAAAATCAAGTATAGAGTTAGTGGAACATGGACTGAATAATGTTACCTTACTGTCTCACTTTACTTGATTTTTTAAAATCACTTTTGAACCAAGCTACCCAGAAGCAAACAGCATAAAGGGAGATGAAAGCTACCATCTTTTACGTTGGAATGTATTGTTTGTTATCTGTCTGGGTCTTCTGTGAATTGAGTTTCCTTTATTTTTATTCCTTTATAATTGCAAAATCTGGCTTGATTTTTTGCAGTGGGGTGTGGGGCAGGTGGGCTGGAAGAAGACAGTAACTTATCCTTCTAAGTGTATTGTATAGTTTTAATGTTTAAGAAGATGACTCCAGTTTTAAAGAGATTAGCTATTATTTAGTGAAGCTATTACTCATATCGTACTGATCCCATGTACAGGCATGACCATGTTAGGTTAAGGTGAAAATGTGAATCTCAAAATATGAGTCTTACGGTATGCATCAGGTGAAAGAAATCATCCAGCTGCTTGAATTGACTAGTACCCATTGCCTCAAATTAAATATTGTCAGTTTCCTGCAGCGGTGGTTACACACATCCTTTGAAAAGTCTGAATGAATTCAGCTCAGTGTGTCCATTATCACCCTAATGAATATTTTAGTGATTTTCCTTGCTAATACATTCTACTTTTCCTGGAAATGAAAAAAAAAAAATCAGAGATCTGGGAGAAGTGTCTGTGCTAGAACTTTTTCTGACAGTCCAATAACCATTTTGGGATTTGGAACCTCTGTTGAGATCTCTGTTTCAGTATTTTCACAAAAACTTAAATATCAGCTCTGATACACTGGTTATGTGGAGGTTTGACTGACAGGTCCAACTCTTCAAATCCTCAGTGCAGTCAAGGTGACTGCACTGTAGTTCTATGAATTTCAGAATTATACAGCATGAATCTGATGCTCAAAAGTACACATGCTCACTTTCCTGCACAGATATGTGCAGTAATAACCATAACTGTTCAAGCAAATCAGACAGTTGTGTAAACAAATGGCCACTTATTCATGTAAGTGGCCAAATGTATTTGTAATTAACCTGATATGCTGTCATGGTCACTGTCAAGGTTCCTCCCCCACTCTGAACTCTAGGGTACAGATGTGGGGACCTGCATGAAAAACCTCCTAAGCTTATCTTTACCAGCTTAGGTCAAAACTTCCCCAAGGTACAAAATATTCCACCCTTTGTCCTTGGATTGGCTGCTACCACCACCAAACTAATACTGGTTACTGGGGAAGAGCTGTTTGGACACGTCTTTCCCCCCAAAATACTTCCCAAAACCTTGCACCCCACTTCCTGGACAAGGTTTGGTAAAAAGCCTCACCAATTTGCCTAGGTGACTACAGACCCAGACCCTTGGATCTTAAGAACAATGAACAATCCTCCCAACACTTGCATCCCCCCTTTCCTGGGAAATGTTGGATAAAAAGCCTCACCAAATTGCATAGGTGACCACAGACCCAAACCCTTGGATCTGAGAACGATGAAAAAGCATTCAGTTTTCTTACAAGAATACTTTTAATAAAAATAGAAGTAAATAGAAATAAAGAAATCCCCCCTGTAAAATCAGGATGGTAGATACCTTACAGGGTAATTAGATTCAAAACATAGAGAACCCCTCTAGGCAAAACCTTAAGTTACAAAAAAGATACACCAGACAGAAATAACAGGTTTCAGAGGAACAGCCGTGTTAGTCTGTATTCGCAAAAAGAAAAGGAGTACTTGTGGCACCTTAGAGACTAACCAATTTATTTGAGCATGAGCTTTCGTGAGCTACAGCTCACTTCATCAGATGTTTACCGTGGAAACTGCAGCAGACTTTATATACACACAGAAATCATGAAACAATACCTCCTCCCACCCCACTGTCCTGCTGGTAATAGCTTATCTAAAGTGATCAACAGGTGGGCCATTTCCAGCACAAATCCAGGTTTTCTCACCCTCCACCCCCCCACACAAATTCACTCTCCTGCTGGTGCTAGCCCATCCAAAGTGACAACTCTTTACATAATCAAGTCGGGCTATTTCCTGCATAGATCAAGGTTTTCTCACATCCCCCCCACCCCCATACACACACAAACTCACTCTCCTGCTGGTAATAGCTCATCTAAACTGACCATTCTCCAGGTTTAAATCCAAGTTAAACCAGAACATCTGGGGGGGGGGGGTAGGAAAAAACAAGAGGAAACAGGCTACCTTGCATAATGACTTAGCCACTCCCAGTCTCTATTTAAGCCTAAATTAATAGTATCCAATTTGCAAATGAATTCCAATTCAGCAGTTTCTCGCTGGAGTCTGGATTTGAAGTTTTTTTGTTTTAAGATAGCGACCTTCATGTCTGTGATTGCGTGACCAGAGAGATTGAAGTGTTCTCCGACTGGTTTATGAATGTTATAATTCTTGACATCTGATTTGTGTCCATTTATTCTTTTACGTAGAGACTGTCCAGTTTGACCAATGTACATGGCAGAGGGGCATTGCTGGCACATGATGGCATAGATCACATTGGTGGATGTGCAGGTGAACGAGCCTCTGATAGTGTGGCTGATGTTATTAGGCCCTGTGATGGTGTCCCCTGAATAGATATGTGGGCACAATTGGCAACGGGCTTTGTTGCAAGGATAAGTTCCTGGGTTAGTGGTTCTGTTGTGTGGTATGTGGTTGTTGGTGAGTATTTGCTTCAGGTTGCGGGGCTGTCTGTAGGCAAGGACTGGCCTGTCTCCCAAGACTTGTGAGAGTGTTGGGTCATCCTTTAGGATAGGTTGTAGATCCTTAATAATGCGTTGGAGGGGTTTTAGTTGGGGGCTGAAGGTGACGGCTAGTGGCGTTCTGTTATTTTCTTTGTTAGGCCTGTCCTGTAGTAGGTAACTTCTGGGAACTCTTCTGGCTCTATCAATCTGTTTCTTTACTTCTGCAGGTGGGTATTGTAGTTGTAAGAAAGCTTGACAGAGATCTTGTAGGTGTTTGTCTCTGTCTGAGGGGTTGGAGCAAATGCGGTTGTATCGCAGAGCTTGGCTGTAGACGATGGATCGTGTGGTGTGGTCAGGGTGAAAGCTGGAGGCATGCAGGTAGGAATAGCGGTCAGTAGGTTTACGGTATAGGGTGGTGTTTATGTGGCCATTGTTTATTAGCACTGTAGTGTCCAGGAAGTGGATCTCTTGTGTGGACTGGACCAGGCTGAGGTTGGTGGTGGGATGGAAATTGTTGAAATCATGGTGGAATTCCTCAAGGGCTTCTTTTCCATGGGTCCAGATGATGAAGATGTCATCAATATAGCGCAAGTAGAGTAGGGGCTTTAGGGGACGAGAGCTGAGGAAGCGTTGTTCTAAATCAGCCATAAAAATGTTGGCATACTGTGGGGCCATGCGGGTACCCATAGCAGTGCCGCTGATCTGAAGGTATACATTGTCCCCAAATGTGAAATAGTTATGGGTAAGGACAAAGTCACAAAGTTCAGCCACAGTTATTCTATTCAGCACAGTTCTTTTTTCAGCCATTTAAAGAAACCATAATCTAACACGTACCTAGCTAGATTACTTACTAAAAGTTCTAAGTCTCCATTCCTGGTCTATCCCCGGCAAAGACAGAATATAGACAGACAGAGACCCTTTGTTTCTCTCCCTCCTCCCAGCTTTTGAAAGTATCTTGTCTCCTCATTGGTCATTTTGGTCAGGTGCCAGCGAGGTTACCTTTAGCTTCTTAACCCTTTACAGGTGATAGGAGCTTTCCCCTGGCCAGGAGGGATTTCAAAGGGGTTTACCCTTCCCTTTATATTTATGACAGTCACAGAAAATTCTGCATAAACTTGGTATGCAGTGACCAGTTTTTGCACGTAACTAATTTTGAAAGTCAGACCTCAATATATTAAAACTACTGAAATGTAGTTCTATGCATAACTGGCATATTATAGAGTGCTTCATTTTATACTGGAAACAAATCACTGCTCAAATCATATATACATCCTATTAAAGCATTTTACTATTAAAGCTGAATTCTACCTCCTGGAGTAAAGTTGGGTCAGGCAGATTTAGAAAGATACAGGTATTACTGAACTCAGGCAACTTTTGGCACTGTAAAGGACTGGACTGCCTATGAAAACATTACATTTCAAGACAGAAATGCCTAGTGCTTTAGCCCGTTTACTTATTCCCAGAATTAAATAGTCCCTTTTAAAGGTAGTACTTACAGGATTGAGTCACAGTGTGGCAGCTTGAAACACCTGAACATTGTAATTACTGGGGAGGGGGCATGTCAAGTAGTAAGTACCTAGACTCTGTCTTATTTTACTACTGGATCTGATTAATGCTGCAATTTGTTATTTAGTCAAATTTAACAGATTTATCACCCATCAAATCAGGAACTAAAAATACTACCTCAAAGTCACACCTTTTAGATGAAATCCATATCTTAGTGTGACAGAATACACCCCTGTATTCACACCCTCTATTCATACACTACTGTAATATTTTTTTGTACATAGTATGCCTTGTAAGGTATCATTTGAAAACTCAAAATTTGCTGGTGATTATTGTCCTGGTAAAATGCATGGGGTAAGATTGTATATGAAGTTATAAGATTCCACTCTATGATGTTATTAACAAATGTTTCAAACTCCACAGTCCCATGTAAACAAAAGTTGGCAAGCAGGTTTGTCCTAACAAAGGAATGTGTGCTCTACTTAATTTGAATTTAAGCAGTAAACAGAGTTGACTAGCAGGAAACGAAGACAAAGGAAGTTCAAACAGGTGAAAAAAAAACAGCAGGGGATATACTACCAAATAGACTCTTTGTCGCCTGCATCTCAGTTGAAAATGTTTTTCACATGGGGTCTGAAACTATAAAAAGGAGGGACAAACACCCTAACAGACCCACCTCTCTCTCTGTCTCTCCCCGTCTATCACATTTACTGTACCTGAAGAGACAAAGGAAGCGGGTCTTAGATTCTGGGGAAGGGGTCCTGACCTGAAAGTTTTGTCAGTAATCTGCAGCAGCATGTGGTGAGAAACTTTGCTTTAATCTAATATAGCTTGATAAAATAGGATTTAGTAAATGTTTTATCTTTATTTTTCTTGTAACCATTTCTGACTTTTATGTCACATTTACTGTTTTATCTAATTCAGTGTGTTTAAATTGAAGTGTCTGAATAACTATTTGAGATAATAACCTTGCATATTATTCTTTTTAAGGAATAATAGACTTAAAATATTTGTACTGTCCAGGAGAGGGCTGGGCTGGGGGACAATCTGAGACTGGGTGTATGTTGAGGTCACTCTGCAGTATAAGCAAGGCTGTTGAGAGCCAGATTGTAAACCAAGTGTGGCTGACTGACTGCAGTTACACACAGACTCTCAGAGTGTGGCTTGCACCCTGGAAAGATGTTTGTCAGCAGCCAAGGTAGGAGCTACTTCAGCAAGGCAGTATAAGACACCCAAGGTTGCAGGGCATGAGTGACACAGTCCCCCATTGGCCTAGACTGTGCCCTGGCATGTCACACACAGTAAAAAATATCACTACTGGATGTAATACATTCCCTAATAAACATCCTTGAATCATTAATCATATGGTTGGCTCAACTGAGGCCTTCGTTACATTGGGATGTTTTGTATTGATGTATCAACTGTGGGTGAGTTGTTTTAGTGTAGACATGCTGCAATGGTGTGTAATCAAAGCAACCAGTGCAAGCCCTGCAGCATATCTGCTAGAGGAATTTGCAATGGTGCAACTACATCAATGTAACCAAAATGGTGCAAAATACCCCAGTGAAGACAAACTCTTAGTAAATACCCTCAGGGCTTGTCTACATAGCAAGTTACGGCACAGAAAGCCAGAGTGTGAATCTATAGTGCACCAGTTTGCCATGCACTAATGTCTTGTGTGAACACTGCTACAGTGCACAAAAAGTCTTGAATTGCCACACTCCAGGATATTCAGTGCACTGTAGCAGTGTCCACATAGGATATTACTGTGTGGCAAAATGGTGCACTATAGATTCACGTTCTGGCTTTCTGCACAGTAACTTGCCATGTAGTCAATTCCCTACTCTTAAAGAGACTGGGGAAAGATCTAAAAGTCATAACCTGGACCTATCCAATACATTGACACACTGATTACAAACCCCTCACAGATTTGGGGACAATTGGTTTCTCGAGCCAGATTTTAGGACTTATGACAATATAATGCATTCAAGTCTTAACACAAGCTCCTATTTGTAGCATAGATACATGCAATTTTTTTGTTGCTAATTCAGCTATTCCGAGTCATTTACACTCTAGCCTCCCAAGACAGAATGCCATGTTTTACGCAGTTCCACATACTATATTTCTCACCCAGGGGAGCAAGTCATTGATTTTTTCCACAGGGTCCTCTAAGCAGTGGGAGCAGGAACTGTATCAATCTATCTTAGGTACTTCTATGGCCCCCATTATGATAGTGTCTGAGTACCTCACAATTTTTAATACATTTAGTGTTTCGCAATACTCCTGAGAGGCAAGGAAGTACTATTATCCCATTTTTACATCAGGGGAGCTGAGGCACAGAGATGCTATGCCCAAGGTCACACAGAAAGTCTGTGGTGAATCAAAGAATTGAATCCCTGTCTACTGAGTCCCAGGCCCACAGCCTCACCTCAGACCATCCCCATACAGCCATCTAAAGCAGGTGGGGATCTCGGGCAGAAGCGTTGGAAACCAGGGTGATGGGGAGGAGCTGCTAAATTGAAGTAAGATAAAATGCATTACGTTGTTATCCAAACTAATTTTTCCATGTATACAGTTGCTGAACTGCCACAGCAATGTTATTCGTTCACCACTGGGTGGGAAGTTGACATGTGTAATCACAAGTGAAAGGGGAGCATGACCAAAATACAAATTCTCCATTAAGATGTGATCCACCCTATCTAAAAGTCAAAAAACTCCAGTGTCAGACTATCTGGTGGCATGTGTAATTGCTATTTTTTTAGTAGGCATTGCACCTCAAAAGTGCTGGTTCATGTAAGTGCATGCACAGAATAGTGAGTGGAGGCATGGCAGAAAAATAATTTGAAAATAATTTGTGGTCTGAGGAACAAGGACTGTGCACCCACCTACACATACATGGAGCTCAGTAATGTAACTCTTAACCCAGACCTGCACTAACTAATATGTTTCTGTTCTGTAGCCACTATTTCAGGATTGAAGCAGGGTAGTAGTGTGGGCCACTGTATTCCAAGAGTCTCACATGTTTTTGTGGGTCAGTAGCTCTATACAGTTTTCAGGACAACTGACCAAGCCTGAGCCCCCATCCCATTCCCCTTCTGCTTCTCCATGTCCCAGTGAAACAGGCCACTATGAAACTCAGCTCTACTGTGCACCATAGGTCTCAGTTTCCTCATTTCCCTGGGGGTGCTCCACCCCAAGCCCTGCCCACACTCCATCCTTGCCCACAAGGTCCTACCCCTGCCTCGACTCTTCCGGCCCCTTCTCTGCCCCTGCCCCATCTCTTCTCACCCCCACTCCACCCCTCCCCACGTCTTCGTACCCCATTCCATCCCCTCCCCCCCGAGTGCACCCCACTCTCTTTCTGCCCCCTCCATCCAAGTGCCTCCTGCTGAACAGCTGATCACGGCAGGCAGAAGGTGCTGGAAGGGAGGGGGAGAAGCTGATCACCAGGGCCGCTGATTGGTGGGAGGTGCTGGGGGAAGAGGAGGAGGAGGAGAAGCTGATCTGTGGGGATGGAGCACCCACGGAGTCAGTGCCTGTTCTGTGCACAGGGTCATTGTACATGGCTCCTCTACATGACAACCTTTGGTGCAGTCAAATTGCAATAGCTTCACTGCACTATGGGCTTTCCTTGACTCTTCCCCCCACCCCTTGGGCTTCACTTAAATAGTAGGACCTCCAAGGCATTTGAGAGAGACAGTAGGAGAGAGAGGGAAAGAACAATACTACACCATCTCAGACAAAAGATTGACAATATGGGTGGCAGGTGAACCGTGGGTTTGGGGAGGCTAGCGTGCCCCTTCTCCCTGGGGCCCTGCCCCTCCCACCTCCTTCCCCGGCCAGAGTCCAGTGCCCCTTCCCCTGCCCCTCCCACCAGCCCCAGGCTGCCTGAGCGCCTCCAGCCCTGGAGCTCTGGGTGGTGCAGCCCCCCTCTCCACCCCTGACCTTTGCCCTGGAGCACCGGGTGGGCATCATGGCCCACAGCCCTAGCCCTGTCATGCTGGGTGAGCAGGTGTGCAGCTTGAGCAGTGGCTCCAGCCACCTGGAGTCCCTGGTTGCAGGCCAGCCCCGACTAGTCCCAGCCCCAGCCCGGGGCCCTGGGGTAGGAGCTGCAGCAAAGCATGGAGGGAAGCAGGAGGAGGTCTGGGTGTGGAGCGTGGGTGCGGCCACACAGGGCTGTTTGTGGAGGCTCAGCTTTCCCTGGCCTATGATACCTGCTGCCCATGATTGACAATGCTGAGATTAAAAATATTTGAGAAAAAGTAGGGCCCTATTGTGAGAGAAAGTTATTAGATGTGGGGAGAGATTGTGGGAGGGAAGGCTGGGGCTATAGTTCGCTCTTGGAGTAAAGGAAGACAAAGTAGAGTGAACGCAAATATTTTCCTTCTATGAAAATGAAATCCACATTGGACCTTATGACACTTTCAGTAGCAGCTGTAGTTCTGGAAGAACAATTTCCGGAGTTAAACATTGTTAGGTACCGTACTAATGCATCTGTAGGTTTAGTCTGACCCTATTTCTTGATTTGGACATACAGACAGGCAATTAATTTAAATTAGACTATATGAGGAGGGATGTCATTGTGATAGATTTTCTCGTTGGTTAATTTAGAACTAGCAGCGATGACATCCAGTCTAATTTATTTTAATTTATGGGCATATTCAATCTTAAATTCAACAGCAGAAAAAAACACATGAAATTGATCAGATTTTTTTTGTATTTCTATCCCATAAACATGGTGAAAACTGAATAGATCAGGAGAAAGGAAAAGTTGCCAAATTGAGTATATGAATTGAAATCAGAATGTGAGCCCCATGTGGAAAATAATTCTCTCACTTTGAGTGACTTCTACAACCTATAGTTAAATGTCTGATTACCTTGAGTTTTACTCAGAATAAATGTTTTATTCACCTGAGTATAAAAATGTTTTCCATTTGTTTGAAAAGTGCTTGTATTTCTTTGAAACCAAAATGCCATTTCATCAAATAAGTAACATGCTGCATGTGAAAAAAGGAAAGAGCTTTCAGATTCCATTTGTGGTAAGCTGGTATACTGAAAAAAAATATTTCCAGGGACAACTTTTTAAATACCCATGAATTTGAAGCTTATTATTGCATGAGGTCTCTTTGTTCCCAAACAAGACAGTAACCTGCTTAACCCCTCACCAATATCCCCAGAGAATACCACATCTGATTGCTCGCCCTGGAATCTTGAAGGGACATCTTCCTGTCTGGTGTATCAGTCTGAGAGGAGTTATAGGATTCTGGGAAGTAGAAGAGATAGGCTCCCTTCCCACAGTCACCCACTGCAGGGCTCAAAATAGGAATGCTGCGATCACACACAAATCCAATCTCCACATGTAGTGCCCGTTGCTATGCTGACTAGAGCTGGGCAGAGAACGGTAATTCCACTTCAGACAATTCTGATATTGTGAAATTTGGTTTTGGCCAATTAAGAATGAAATAAAAAAATTCAAAGTTCTCCACAAAAGTAAATGAAGCTCCAACTCTGGAGCAATCTGCCTGGTGGATTGTTGCAGACACTGAAAGCCCTAGGTCCCTGATCCCAAGTCAGTCTGCCTGGAGTTCAGTCTGCCGGAGTGGGAGGCTCTGGGAGCCGAGGCTGCTCAGTAGCTGGCAGCCTGGGCTCCCCAGCAATTGACCAGATTGGCTGCTAAGGAGACAGTCAGGCAACCTGGCAAGAAACCAGGCAGGTTTTGAAAAATGCCTGGTTTCCATCAGAACTTTGTCCAAATTGAATTGTCCCCCTGAATCATCTTGATTTTGAAGAATCAGTTTATTCCAATGAAAAAATGTTTTGTCCTATTTTTTCTGACCAGGAATGCTGACCTGTTGTGTTACAGCTATAGATATGATTTTGTCAGGGTAACATTATTCAAAATTCACAGCACATTCACAGTAAAAACTAGATAATTTCACACTACAGTCATGGCAACCTTGTGGGCCCTGATAGTTAGTTTGCTTTCATCTTGTCCTCTCTGAAATAGGACCAAATCAAAGCAAATTTATGAACTATTAATATGTAGCAGCTGATCAAAGCAAAGGAACAAACTGTTGGTGTAGACCCTACTGCCATACATTTACAGTGTGTTAGTTTGCTTTCAGCTAGTCCCATTTCAAAGAGGACAGCCTATCTTCTTGTAAGGGACATTTGATTTTTTGGGCAATGATGCAGCCATAATCTGCAGCAAATGAGCTTTAATATTAATACGTGGTGTAGGGCATTTCATTTTCTATGCCTCTGAGTGAACCCAATAAATCCATCTGGAAATGGAAGCCTTCACTGCCTTTTGGCTCTAGGAAAGGGGTTGTTACCCCCAAAATCAGACTCAAAGCACACTCAGAATGGCCTGCCTATATCAGTAACTCAATCCTCAATTTATCTGTTTTTGCTAGGTGAAAGGGGACGGCCCACCCTGGAGGAATTCCCAGAACAGACTAACTCTATTCACCTTTGGGAGGCCACAGATACAGACTTCAGTTTCAAGGATTGACATTCAGGCAGTAATTATTCAAAAAACAAAATAATCTTTATTCAGTATACCAATATTTCCTGATAAAATAAATCTTAAAGGCATATATCAAGAAACAAAACAAAAATCCCATTAGCACAGGTATGCAAGTCACAGGACCCAACACTGAAATACCCTACCATTGGAAATAGCTTTTAAGTGGTTACACTCTATGTGTAGGGATCAGTCACATGTAAAATGCTGACAACAACTTCTTACTTAAACATTAAGATTGTATACATAATAACAAACATACGTGCACAAACATCCAACTTTATTATCTCAGGCATACACACTCATACATCCTATTGGTTCCTTATTCTATGGTCATCATGCTTCTCCACAGTCTTCTTTCTCCATGAATGGTACTTCTGCTCTGTCATGGCTACTTCTTAGCTGTCACTGCTACCACAGCTCCTCCCTTCTTCAGTGATTTCTGCTATCCTCCTCCTGCTTCTTCACCTGCTCTTATTTTGACTAACTCAAGCCTATGACTTTGACTAACTCAACCCAGCTCTCTGCCTTATATACAGGTTTTGTCCTATTCTGATTGGTTATTTCCTCAATCCTTATCATTAGCATACCCATCCATCAATCATCCTTAAGCTTTCCCTGATTGGTCTGTTCTTATGAACCAATCACAGCCACTAACCTCATCTATCAATCAAAGCTGAACCTGATTGAAGACTTGTGCAATGCTCTACCGACCCCTCCCTTCAGGTTTTGAAATGATCTTTCCTTACCTAAGCCTGTCTGTTTGCTATTGGCCAAATTACTCCAAGACCACCATTTTAGTTTCTCTAGCTATGATTGCCTGTGACAGCTACCTTGATATTCCTGGCTGTAGCTGCTCAAAACTATCTTTATTATTAAACCATTATAACAATAAAAAATTACACATTTATCTGCATTTGAATGTTTCGATTCACTGTCACCACTCTGTGACATTTCACTCCATATTATTTATGAAAAATGCTTATGATATGATATGACATAACTGAGATGTACTTTATGCAAGATGGATCTTGTAAGGTATCATTGGAAAGGTTATAATTTACTGAATGTGATTATCCAATTTGTGTGCCTGTATCATTTCTGTATCTGAAGTTAGTAATATTGACTGTGGGTACGTCTACACTACCTGTTGGATCAGCAGGTAGTCATCGATCTATCGGGGATTGATTTATCGCATCTAGTGTAGACGTGATAAATCGATCTCCGATTGCTCTGCCGTCAATTCCTATACTCCACCGCGGCAAGAGGAGGAAGCGGAATCGACAGGGGAGTGACAGCAGTTGACCCTGCGCCGTGAGTATGCAAGGTAAGTTGACCTAAGATACGTGACTTCAGCTACGCTATTCTTGTAGCTGAAGTTGCATATCTTAGGTCTATCCCCCCATCCCCCCAGTTTAGACCAGGCCTAAGAATCTATATTTCAACTATGCTACTTTGGGTGACGCCCACTGCTAACACTTCAGGTACAACAGTGGAAATACCAGACAGGGCGGATGGCCCATCAGTGAGGACAATGGACTGTGAAAAGGCTTGTCCTTCCTGCGGACACTCCACAGTGCCAGTGACTCATAGATACAGGGATACTACATCAGGTGGTCTTGTCACCTGATACTAAACGTTACCTGGGACTTCTTGTAACTTTCCATTGAGGGAAGGGGTGAATTTCATAAAACCTTAAAAGGAGTGAGCACCAGAGTGTTGGAGCAAGTCTCTTAAGCTGAGTCTTCCCACAGCTGATCTGCAGCTGGGTGTGGCCCTGCCTGTGTTTGTGTGTGTTAGAGGAGGCTTTAATAGCCTGGCTCAGCAAGACACGTTAAAGGGGGCCCATACTGGCAGAACAGGTAGACTCAGTGGTATCTCAGCACATTAGGTGGCTTCCTAAGGGACATAACCCATCACACCCTCCACTTTTATTAATTTAAATAAGTTTAATTTCAGTTTTTCCCTTGTGTCAGCTAGTGATAGCTGTGCAATGTTCTTAATGCTGTTTTCCTGACACGAATAGAGCAGCTGAAAAATCTCTTGTACCAGGGTGACCGAGGTACAAACAAAGTATTGGATTATTTTAACAGTTTAATATAAAATTTTGAGATTCTTTCAGACATCCAGAGTCTGCTATCTCCTCTTCTGAGAAAGAGATGCTTTGGAGCAGAAGGGCAACACTACTTCTTCATCCTTATAGAAGACACAAAATTAAAGATTAAAAGAACAATTTTAACATTACGAAATCAAGAACTCAAAAATGAGGAAATGCCAGAATTAACATTGCTTGTGCAACCTTAATATGGCTTTCTTGTGTGTATATATCACATTACAGTCTTCAATTACACAATTACATATTATTTTTTCTATAGGCCCCTTGACTCATTCCAAGCACAGGATAGGTGGTGCTTAATTACTCAGCACCTTTTCAACATTTTGTATTCATCTTGTTATTCAGTGTATGGCCCTAGGCCTTATTTACTGCACAATATTCAAATTCTGATCTGAAGACAGAATTATTAATTTCCTTCTTAATTTCTTTCCAATTAATTTCCAACACATTCTGTTGTTACTGAGTTCTTGTCAGTTTCAGCATTCCAGGGGCTCTGCCTGCTTGTGCTAACCCACAAGGAGACCATGAAGTTGCACAACAGTACACACAACAGCATGAAGAGAACAGAATAGTGACTTCATGGGCAAAGCTTTCAGTCCTGTTGATGTGATGACCCACAGAAAAATCACTTTCATGGCCAAGTAGGACAGAACAGGACATAAGAACGGCCATACTGGGTCAGACCAAAGTTCCATCTAGCCCAGTGTCCTGTCTTCTGACAGTGGTCAATGCCAGCTGCCCCAGAGGGAGTGATCAGAACAGGTAATTATCAAGTGATCCATCCCCTGTTGCCCCTTCACAGCTTCTGGCAAACAGAGGCTAGGGACACCATCCCTGTCCATCCTGGGTAGTAGCCATTGATGGGCCTATTCTGAACTTATCTAGTTGTTTTTTATAGGAATGCTTCTTGGAAAGTTTCCCATGAGAGTGTTCAAGATCAGATTTAAATCCCACACCTGAATTTGAGCATTTGGGATGTCCTGATTAGGGCAGTTGCCTTAAGGAATCTTCGGTGTCTGAGTGTGATGAAATTCTATTCTTGGCTTAAGGATACTAGAAAATTTTCCACTACTGCCTGTGCCTTGATTGTAGCTGTTGATAGACACAACAGAAGTGTTATAATTGAGGCATTCTAGGAGGGGGGCTAATGGTGACCATTGATGGGGAAGTATTTCTCTCTTTAAATAATTGCACATATTAGAATTTGGTTAAATTTTAGGCAAAGAGTAGGGGGCTATTGCCTCTGTGTTTCTTCTCCTAGAGAAAAACTTGAAAACTTTACTATTTTTTTGTGGATGTGAATATGTCCTGTGATAACATCCTCAGGGAATCTGACAGCTGATGGGAGACTTTGGGGGAAAGAGAACATTTTCCCTTTTTTAAAACCTGGATAACAAGCCTGCTGTGCTCTTATTACTCCTTACCACCACCACCACCACCCAGACACTCTCTCTCTCTCTCTCTCTCTAGTGGAACCTACACAGTGATTATAAGTTCTTCTCCATCCAGTTTATGAGGAAAATTTGCTTCCTTCTGTGGAGAGGCAAACCTTATCCCTTTGCCCCAGATGCACAAAGACTGAAGAACCATTGTCAGGATTCATTTCACTTAATTTTCTTTTTTTAATTTTTTGTGAAATCAACAAGCAAATAATTGTGTGTAATTTTCAAACTGTTACAATCCTTGGAAATGTTGACCTTCATCTTTCATCTTTGATGCTCTTTTGGTTTTTTAGTGCTGTTTTCTTGCTATGAAACGTATGGTAGAAGTTGCTTTTGAATATGTCACTTAAACTGATCAAGATCCATCAGATTTTGTGAGCATTTAATTTCAGTTTCATAAAAAGCATCATGTGTACAACAAGTGAAGGGGAAAAAAAACTTGATACTGTTGTTTAAAATATCATTATACTTCCTGGTGGAAACTCTGAAAGAGGGTAAGTAGCAGCAACACCATCATCTGCCTTCCATCATGGGTGACACCAGGCCCATAGTCCTCTGTGCTTGCTTGCTGTGGTAATGGTCATGATATCACTAGACACAGACGTATGACCTCAGGTAGTAGAACAAACAGCATCACCAAATGAACTATTGGTATTAAGAAACAAAGATCCTGTGTTCATATAAATATGGGACATAAAAAATGGAAAAGGTCTGACACAGTGTACTAAATTTCTTAAAAGACTCATTTAAAAATTAATTTAACAAAATAATTAAAGGTTTGAAATATTAATGTTCAGAACATTAATTCTCTAATCTAACATTATATTGGCCATGAGACTTAGCCAATTCATCCTTTAAATATATGGAAGAAGAAAAAAAGAAACATTATATAGCGTCAGAATGATTTCTAAATATAATGTTTTTTCAAAGTTATCCAAGCTACTATTTAAAGGTTAGGGGAATGGCATGACATATTTAAATTATATTTTATTTAAAGAATGTGCGTTGTTGAAAACAGGCCCTATCAATAAGTTATTACACTTATAATCAGCCAGGCCTCCTGAAATGAATTTATCAATTGGAGTGTTTCTTATTGTGTGGTAATTCCTATAAAGTCTTTGTGTCAGGTCATGTTTCAGTAAGTTATAATGAAAGATGTGAAATAATATGTTTTAAAGAGAAACAAAACCCTGTTTGATCCCAGGCTTCCAGGAGATTCCACTTCCACTTTATAATTTTATTGTCTAATAAGACTAGGTAAAAACAACACAGACATTTTATATGAAAACATCTAAATGGAGTAAGACTAAGGAGCCATGGGGTAGCTGCAACACCTCAAGAGGAACCTGCATTGAATTACCTAGCTCCCCCTTGTTGAGTGGCTTACTCACCCTCATGCATCCAATTTCTCCCCTGCTCCCCATTCCCACCTTTTCAGGGTACAGCTTAGTTTCCCCCGTGCATTTGGACAGTGAGTGAAGGGCAAAGTTAAGGCGCCTCCCACTCCTTGCCCCCTCTGCCTATTTCCTACCCCTTTATGCCTACTTATGCATGGGTGGAGAACTATAGATTGAGCAGCCCCCACTCATTTCACTGTGGCTAGAGCTATAATCAGAGTAGGTCTTTCTTGGCCAACCAAGGGAGTGAAGGGGAATGGGAGCCTTGGTCTCCTCTGTGGCAGAGTAAAGGCAAGGGACAATCTAGCCTAGAAGACAAGTCTTTAAAATACACTGTAATTCCACAAAGATTCACAGTGTATTAAATATGTACTGTGAAAAATGTCAAATGATTCCTTTGTGACATGCACTTCCTAGTTTAATAACCTGCATAATGCTGGGGAAATTTCAATTTTTCCGTATTAATTAACATAAGCATTGTTCTTCAGAGATACACTTTTTTTTCTTTTCCCTGGACAACTTTAAGATGAGGACTAATAGCTGAGGAAATTATGCATGTGAATGCACAATAGGATTTAACAAATACAAGTCGATGTAACTGCCGCAAGAGAGCATTAGGGACAGATTATGCCCCAATTTGAACTCCACACATCCCTGGAGGAGGCAGGTAGGGTAGAATTGTCAGAAGACCTCAATACTCATCAGCGCCTGTTGAAGAAAATGGGAGCTGCTGAGAGCTGAACATGTTTTCAAAATCTAGCCCTATGTTTATTTAGGGAGTGGGAGCTGAGCTCTTTTAAAATTTCACCCCAAATGAAAGTACTGAGTACGTTTTAAAACTTGGCCTTCGTATATAAGTTCTGGAGGTGACAAGAGAGAATTCTTAGTGAATCAGGCCCCTGATGGCAGAGGGGCATTGCAATGTAATTTGGTCAAACTGGACAGTCTCTACGTAAAAGAGTAAATGGACACAAATCAGATGTCAAGAATTATAACATTCATAAACCAGTTGGATAACACTTCAATCTCTCTGGTCACGTGATTACAGACATGAAAGTCGCTATTTTACAACAAAAAAACTTCAAATCCAGACTCCAGTGAGAAACTGCTGAATTGGAATTCATTTGCAAATTGGATACAATTAACTTAGGCTTGAACAGAGACTGGGAGTGGCTTAGTCATTATGCAAGGTAGCTTATTTCCCCTTGTTTTTTCCTACCCCCCCCCCCGACATTCTTGTTAAACCCTGGATTTGTGCTGGAAATGGCCCACCTTGATTATCATACACAATGTAAGGAGAGTGGTCACTTTGGATAAGCTATTACCAGCAGGAGAGTGAGTTTGTGGGGGGGAGGGGGGTGAGAAAACCTGGATTTGTGTTGGAAATGGCCCACCTTGATTATCATACAAATTGTAAGAAGAGTGGTCACTTTAGATAAGCTATTAGCAGCAGGAGAGTGAGTTTGTGTGTGGGTGTGTGTGTGAGAAAACCTGGATTTGTGCTGGAAATGGCCCAACTTGATTATCATACACATTGTAAGGAGAGTGATCACTTTAGATAAGCTATTACCAGCAGGAGAGTGGGGTGGGAGGAGGTATTTTTTCATGCTTTGTGTGTATATAATAAGATCTTCTAAACTTTCCACAGTATGCATCCGATGAAGTGATCTGTAGCTCACGAAAGCTTATGCTCAAATAAATTGGTTAGTCTCTAAGGTGCCACAAGTACTCCTTTTCTTTTTGTGAATACAGACTAATACGGCTGTTACTCTGAAACTCGTCAAGAGACGTTATCCCTCAATTAGAAAACTAATTGTCAGATTCATGTCACTCATTATTATTTGGTTGTATTGCAGTAGCACCCAGGAGCTCCTGTAATGGACAAAGGATCCCATTATGCTAGGTGCTGTGTGAACAAAAGGTCAGCCTTTGCCCCAAAGATCTTACAGTGTAAATAGTGTTGCGTATATGATTAAGACGGGGCTATCAGGTGCTAGGTTGATTGGTTGATATCTCAAGCTCAGCAAGTTCATAACACTGTTTGTTTCAGTATTCTGCATCAAAGTACCCTATTATCATTTAATGTAATTTGCATGTGTGCGACTGAATACCAATTGTGTTTCTGGAATCTGTTTAAGTTGTTCTATATGATGTGTAAGAGTAACTGAAAGATAAATGATTGTTAGCATTTTAGCAAAAACAAAGAGGAGTCCTTGTGGCACCATAGAGACTAACAAATTTATTTGGGCATAAGCTTTTGTGTGCTATAACCAACTTCATCAGATGCATGGAGTGAAAAATACAGTAGGCAGGAATAAATATACAGCATATGAAAAGATGGGAGTTGCCTTACCAAGTGGGCGGTCAATGCTAACAAGGCCAATTCAATAAGGGTGGATGTGGCCCCTTCCCAACAGTCGACAAGAAAGGGTGAATATTCACTGTTGGGAAGGGGCCACATCCACCCTGATTGAGTTGGCCTCGTTAGCACTGACCCCCACACTTGGTAAGGCAACTCCCATATTTTCAGGTGCTGTATATTTATACCTGCCTACTGTATTTTTCACTCCATGCATCTGATGAAGTGGTTTATAGCCCACGAAAGCTTTTGCCGAAATAAAGTTGTTAGTCTCTAAGGTGCCACACGGACTCCTCGTTGTTTTTGCTGATACAGGCTAACATGGCTACCCCTTTAAAATATTTTAGTAGGCACCCTTAATTTGATATTTTAAAGGGTTTTTTATTAGAACAAAAGTGGAGTTTGCGAACTGAAAAAACTCACCAGTTCTGAATGTATTTGATTTAATATTGATCTAATATTTGATTATTGATATTGATAATCAATATTAAATATTGATTTAATATTGATTAAATAATTGATTTAATATTTGATTATTGATATTGATAATCAATATTAAATATTGATTTAATATTTGATTTAATATTGATTTGATTTTCTGTGTAATGTACTTCAACAGTTTTTGCATTTGATTTAGCAGATGGTGATTTTTGATTCAATAGATAAAATACACTATTTGGTAAGAGAACTGTCTGAGAAATAGTGGTTTTGATTAAAAACGAAGTTCATTTCCTTTTTATAGTTGACTTTTCCAGTTCCTTTATTTTATTTATTTATTTTTTTTGGTCTCTTGAAACAAGTATTTTTTGAGCATGACCTGTTGAATTTATCATAGAATTCATTTACAATATTTTCCTTACACTGTACCATCCTATGGGGATTTAAAGGGTAATGTATTTCATCGGTTATTGTATTCATTTCAAAGTATTGTATATCTGAAATCATTTTGAATTTCTGAACCAGAGATCATATCCTTCTATAACTTCCTGTCCATCAACATCCCTGACTTTTCCACAATTTGTAATCCTTCCTTGCCTCATATCCATTACCACTGTTTACTCTGTAGTCCTTCATTTTCACCCTTGATCCCTCTCTCCTTCTGCTTTGTTTGTCCATCTCGTTCCCACTCTGGCACTCACTTCATAGTTGCCTCCTTTGCTCCTTGTGCCTGCTGCACACTTCCAACAAAGTAAATTCACTGTCCCTTCCTTAAAAGACACCATCTTCTTTAATCAACAGCTGTAGTTCCCTTGCTTATTGATGCTTAACCTACAATCCTCATGGTGAAAGATATTGTAGTCTCCTATCATATCTTGGGGGACCATAAGTATGTTAAGTTTATGTATCACTGTGGGCCTGGCACTGTATGGAGCTCCATGGGGAGGGTTACCACAGCTCCTTCAGGAACCACAAGACTGAGGCGTGAGTAAGGTGAATCACTTAGATTGTAAACCCCGCCAGAGACATACTGCCTGCTAGGGATGCATGCATATACAGGTTCCAACTGGATTTTCCAGAGACCAACAGATAAAGAAAGGGCTTTTTATAAAAGAGGCTGGGTTTAAACTTGGCTGTGGGGATGGGAAATCAGTATGCCATCAGACACTTAATAAGTTAATTGGAAATGTCTCACTACACCCAGCAACAGTGCTGACTAAAAAGGTGTCTGAATTTTCTGGAGTAAAGCATTTACCTTTCTTCAAATAATATGTGCCTTTGTGTTTTCCTTGCCCCTGCCTGCACCACCACACAACATGGTATTAGAAGTGCCTGGATCCCATCCTCAGAGAGAGGCAGAACAAGGGGAAAGAATTCACAGAAGAAAGATCCTTTCCCTTTCTGCATTCCACAGCCTGAGGCATAGTAGCAGACACAGAAGAGGTTGCTCTGCCATGACTTCACAGGAAGGAGAGGGATGCTAATGGGAGTCAAAGCCCAAGACTAGGGAAAACAAAGAATAGAAAAGCAAGGTGGAGTAAAATAAAATCGCATTTAAGAG
The DNA here is from genome assembly GCF_965140285.1 of Lepidochelys kempii. NCBI lineage: Eukaryota > Metazoa > Chordata > Testudines > Cheloniidae > Lepidochelys > Lepidochelys kempii. The sequence goes on along the minus strand of NC_136382.1, from coordinate 181,224,216 downwards.
ACCTCTCTCCAGGGAGACCTGGATGCAGATTAAAAAACAAAACAAAACAAAACAGAAGCTGCAACAAGGAGGTGCAGACAGGGAAGGGCCATCTCCACAAGGTCAGGAAAAGGGAAAAAAAGCTCCTTTTAGGTCCAGAAGCAGCAAAACCATAAAGTGTTTGCACGTAAATAAGATCAATGAAGCAAATGTTTCTCATAACCCCTCAAAATGCCTTATTGTTGCTGCTGATCAAACAGTGTGGCCAAAACAGACAGGTAATTTGAGCAGTTTCATGTGGCATTAGGACTTTTTAAATAAGAACAAGGATTTCCACATCAATTTTATAAGCTACACCATGGAAGATCAAGCAGTGGATATTGTGGTGATACCTGTCTTAACTTTGACTTGGAAAAATGAGTATGAAACAGTTAAGAAATTGTTTGAGACATATTGTGTGGGAAACCTCAGCTAACCCCAAAAAGAAAATGAAGAAAGAAAGAGCATGCATTAAAGGTAGTATAGTATGCAGAAACTGTTTTGAGCAGCAAATGGAATAAAAACAACAGATGAGGTGCATGTAAGTTATGACAGAAGCTTTGACCCAGGAAAATACAGTTTCCATAAAGCTGTCAGGAGAGAAGAGTTCAGTGGTAGAGACTAAGCACAACCCAAGAAAATAAAAAGAGGAACAGTTCAAAATTAATAGAGATGAGCCTCAGATTGACAATGATTATATGCTGCATCCAGCTTTTAGGATATTGTTTTGTCTTTCCATTTACATTGGTAATTCCATGGTGTACAAGAACAAAACATTTAGCAAGGGAGTACGAGGAAAATGTCAAACTGCCTAAGAGTCAGTTTTTCAGAAGTATTTAGGCCCCGAAAGATCCAAATAGATGCTTATTGGGATTTTCAAAAACACCTGAGTACCTAACTCTCATTGATTTCAATAGGAATTAGGAACAATGCTGAAATAATACATCTCTGGAGTTCTTAATCAATAGAGAGCTCAGGAAGTCATAGTTCTGAAATCATGATTGTCCATAAACAATAAAAAAAATTAAATAAACCAAACCTGTTAGGTGTAATCATTCTTGCAAGAAGTAGTAGCATATTTTATCAAGTTACGATTTTTTAGATAACATTCTACAATATAGTAGTGCTTGTGGAATTAAAAAAATATAAATGTGGAGTAATTCTTAAATTGATTGCACAAGGCGGGTCAAAGATCCATGGATTCTGCTTTGTTAAAGCTGATTTTGTTTCTATACAACAGAGAGACTAACTTTTGTAACTTCCAAGCATATTTTATCCCTGAACTACATGTACATTATCTGTGCCAGTAATAGTTTTCCAGTATCATGGGGTATGTCTACACTACGAAATTAGGTCGAATTTATAGAAGCTGGTTTTGTAGAAAGCGGTTTTATACAGTTAATTGTGTGTTTCCCCACACGAATCCTCTAAGTGCATGTAGTCAGCAGAGTGTGTCCACAGGACCGAGGCAACTGTCGACTTCTGGAGCGTTGCACTGTGGGTGGCTATCCCACAGTTCCCACAGTCTCTGCCGCCCATTTGAATTCTGGGTAGAAATCCCAGTGCCTGATGGGGCTAAAACATTGTCACGGGTGGTTCTGGGTACATATCGTCAGGCCCCCGTTCCCTCCCTCCCTCTGTGAAAGCAAGGGCAGACAATCGTTTTGCTCAGCTCACTGTCATTGTACGTCTCCTGGGTGCTGGCAGACGTGATACTGCATTGCTACACAGCAGCAGCAACCCGTTGCCTTGTGGCAGCAGATGGTACAATAGGCCTGAAAACCATCCTCATCATGTCCGAGGTGCTCCTGGCGCCTCGGTAAGCTCGGTCAGGAGCGCCTGGGCAGATATGGGTGCAGGGACTAGAGTGACCTGACCAAGTCATTCTCTTTAGTCCTGCAGGCAGTCCTATTGTACCACCTTATGGTGAGCAATAAGGAGATGTGGATGGCTAGCAATCCTATTGTACCATCTTCTGCCGGGCAGGCATGAGATGTGGATGGCTTGCAGGCCTTCTGCACTGTCTGCTGCCAGCCAAAGATGTAAAAGATAGATGGAGTGGATCAAAACAAGAAATAGACCAGATTTGTTTTGTATTCATTTGCTCCCCCCTCCCTCCTTCCCTCCCTCCATGAAGTCCTGCCTGAAATACCAGAGGGAGGCATAGCTTTGTGGGTTGAGCATTGGCCTGCTAAACCCAGGGGGTTGAGTTCAATCCTTGAGGGGGCCATTCTGTGTGACAGGTGTTTTTGTTTCTCCTTGATGTAAAGCCACCCCCTTTGTTGATTTTAATTCCCTGTAAGCCAACCTTGTAAGCCATGTCGTCAGTCGCCCCTCCCTCCGTCAAGGCAATGACAGACAATCGTTCCGCGCCTTTTTTCTGTGCAGATGCCATATCACCACAAGCATGGAGCCCACTCAGATCACTTTGGCAATTAGGAGCACATTAAACACCACACACATAATCCAGCAGTATATGCAGCACCAGAACCTGGCAAAGCGATACCGGACGAGTAGGTGATGTCAGCGCGGTGACGAGAGCGATGAGGACATGGACACAGACTTCTCTCAAAGCACGGGCCCTGGCAATGTGGGCATCATGGTGCTAATGGGGCAGGTTCATGTGGTGGAAAGCCGATTCTGGGCTCAGGAAACAAGCACAGACTGGTGGGACCACATAGTGTTGCAGGTCTGGGACAATTCCCAGTGGCTGCGAAACTTTCGCATGCGTAAGGGCACTTTCATGGAACTTTGTGACTTGCTTTCCCCTGCCCTGAAGTGCATGAATACCAAGATGAGAACAGCCCTCACAATTGAGAAGCGAGTGGCAATAGCCCTGTGGAAGCTTGCAATGCCAGACAGCTACCAGTCAGTTGGGAATCAATTTGGAGTGTGCAAATCTAGTGTGGGGGCTGCTGTGATGCAGGTAGCCAACGCAATCAAAGATCTGCTGATATCAAGGGTAGTGACCCTGGGAAATGTGCGGGTCATAGTGAATGGCTTTGCTGCAATGGGATTCCCTAACCGTGGTGGGGCCATAGACAGAACCCATATCCCTATCTTGGCACCAGAGCACCAAGCCGGCGAGTACATAAACTGCAAGGGGTACTTTTCAGTAGTGCTGCAAGGGACGTTTCACCAACATCAGCATGGGATGGCCAAGAAAGGTACATGACGCTCGCATCTTCAGGAACTCTGGTCTGTTTCAAAAGCTGCAGGAAGGGACTTACTTCCCAGACCAGAAAATAACCTTTGGGGATGTTGAAATGCCTATAGTTATCCTTGGGGACCCAGCCTACCCCTTAATGCCATGGCTCATGAAGCCATACACAGGCAGCCTCGACAGTAGTCAGGAGCTGTTCGACTACAGGCTGAGCAAGTGCAGAATGGTGGTAAAATGTGCATTTGGACATTTAAAAGCGCACTGGCGCAGTTTACTGACTCGGTTAGACCTCAGCAAAACCAATATTCCCACTGTTATTACTGCTTGCTGTGCGCTCCACAATATCTGTGAGAGTAAGGGGGAGACATTTATGGCGGGGTGGGAGGTTGAGGCAAATCGCCTGGCCGCTGGTTACGCACAGCCAGATACCAGGGCGGTTAGAAGAGCACTGGAGGGTGTGGTGCGTTTCAGAGAAGCTTTGAAAACCAGTTTCACGACTGGCCAGGCTATGCTGTGAAATTTATGTTTGTTTCTCCTTGATGAAACCCCCCGCCCCTTGGTTCACTCTACTTCTCTGTAAGCTAACAACCCTCCCTTCCTCCCTTCGATCACCGCTTGCAGAGGCAATAAAGTCATTGTTGCTTCACATTCATGCATTCTTTATTAATTCATCACACAAATAGGGGGATAACTGCCAAGGTCGCCCGGGAGGGGTGGTGGAGCAGAGAAGCACCAGGAGGGGTGGTGGAGGAGGGAAGGACAAGGCCACACAGCACTTTAAAAGTTTAAAACTTTAAAACTTATTGAATGCCAGCCTTCTGTTGCTTGGGCAATCCTCTGGGGTGGAGGAGCTGGGTGGCCGGAGGTCCCCCACAGCGTTCTTGGGCATCTGGGTGAGGAGGCTATGGAACTTGGGGAGGAGGGCGCTTGGTTACACAGGGGCTGTAGCGGCGGTCTGCGCTCCTGCTGCCTTTCCTGCAGCTCAGACATATGCGGGAGTGTATTAGTTTGATCCTCCAGCAGTCTCAGCATTGAATCCTGCCTCCTCTCATCATGCTGCCACCACCTTTCAGCTTCAGCCCTCTCTTCAGCCTGCCACTTACTCTCCTCAGCCCGCCACCTCTCCTCCCAGTCATTTAGTGCTTTTCTGCACTCTGACATTGTCTGCCTCCACGCATTCGTCTGTGCTCTGTCAGTGTGGGAGGACAGCATGAGCTCAGAGAACATTTAATCACGAGTGCGTTTTTTTCGCCTTCTAATCTTCACTAGCCTCTGGGAAGGAGAAGATCCTGTGATCCCTGAAACAGATGCAGCTGGTGGAGAAAAAAACGGGGACAGTGGTATTTAAAAAGACACATTCTATAGAACAATGGGTACACTCTTTCGCGGTAAACTTGCTGTTAACGTTACATACATAGCACACGTGCTTTTGTTCCAAGGTTGCATTTTGCCTCCCCCCTGCGTGTGGCTAGCCCCTCCCCACTCCCCGTGGCTAACAGCAGGGAACATTTCTGTTCAGCCACAGGCAAACAGCCCAGCAGGAACAGGCACCTCTGAATATCCCCTTAAGAAAAGCACCCTATTTCAACCAGGTGACCATGAATGATATCACTCTCCTGAGGATAACACAGAGAGATAAAGAACGGATGTTGTTTGAATGCCAGCAAACATACACTGCAATGCTTTGTTCTACAATGATTCCAGAGTACATGCTACTGGCCTGGTGTGGTAAAGTGTCCTACCATGGTGGACGGAATAAGGCTGCCCTCCCCAGAAACCTTTTGCAAAGGCTTTGGGAGTACATCCAGGACAGCCGCAAATGCCAGGGCAAATTAATCATTAAACATGCTTGCTTTTAAACCATGTATAGTATTTTAAAAGGTACACTCACCAGAGGCCCCTTCTCCACCTGGCGGGTCCGGGAGGCAGCCTTGGGTGGGTTCGGGGGGTACTGGCTCCAGGTCCAGGATGAGAAACAGTTCCTGGCTGTCAGGAAAACCAGTTTCTCCACTTGCTTGTTGTGAGCTATTTACAACTTTATCATCATCGTCTTCCTCATCCCGAAAACCTGATTCCATGTTGCCTCCATCTCCATTGAAGGAGTCAAACAACACAGCTGGGGTAGTGGTGGCTGAACCCCCTAAAATGGCATGCAGCTCATCATAGAAGCGGTATGTTTGGGGCTCTGACCTGGAGTGGCCATTTGCTTCTCTGGTTTTCGGCAGGCTTGCCTCAGCTCCTTAAGTTTCATGTGGCACTGCATTGGGTCCCTGTTATGGCCTCTGTCCTTCATGCCCCGGGAGATTTTGACAAATGTTTTGGCATTTTGAAAACTCGAACGGAGTTCTGATAGCACGGATTCCTCTCCCCATACAGCGATCAGATCCCGTACCTCCCATTCAGTCCATGCTGGAGCTCTTTTGCGATTCTGGGACTCCATCATGGTCACCTCTGCTGATGAGCTCTGCACTCACCTGCACTTGCCACGCTGGCCAAATAGGAAATTGAAATTCAAAAGTTCACGGGCCTTTTCCTGTCTACCTGGCCAGTGCATCTGAGTTGAGAGTGCTGTCCAGAACGGTCACAATGGAGCACTCTGGGATAGCTCCCGGAGGACAATACCGTCTAATTGCGTCCACAATACCCCAAATTCGACCCAGCAAGGCCAATTTCAGCGCTAATCCCCTTGTCAGGAGTGGAGTAAAGAAATCGATTTTAAGAGCCCTTTAAGTCGAAAAAAAGGGCTTCATCGTGTGGACGGGTACAGGGTTAAATCGATTTAACACTGCTAAATTCGACCTCCTCTCCTAGTGTAGACCAGGGTATGGTAATGGTTACTGCTTTGTGACTTATTTCCTTAATAATGAATTTTAATGACATTTGCTGTCAGCTTTGAAGGCTAACACTTTAAATAAATCCATAGTCAATGTAAAATGCAGTTATCTAGCTGGTTTGCCACTACACCTTCAAAGACCTAGAAAAGAACACTATCTACTAGGATTGATGGCTAATTTGGCCCTATGATTATTTTGCCTCATGTATTTATCAGGCCTATTTACCATAGGAAGTTTTAAAACTTGTATATATGGGAAAATACTTCAAGTAACAGACACAGAAATACAAAATTTAATTTCTGCATATTTATATATACACACACTGCTTTTAAACCATTCAGATCATAAAAATCTGAGGAACCTATCATCATGTTATCTAAGCAGTAATATTAATATTTCCAAGGTTAATGTATATAAACTTCCAGTAGAGCTATTCAGAATAATTTCTACAGGCACACTGCGCTTTCATTAAGAGCTTAGCAGCAAGGTAAGATCGGGTTTGACTGCAAGGTCCTGAGCACCTCCAGCTCTGGTCATTATTTTTACCTTCTACCAAATCTCATGATGTCCAGCCAATACTCATTCCTTATCCCACAATTCTTTTTTCCCCTTCCCCTCTTTCTTTTGTCTCTTTTGTGCTGTCTAATTGCACTGTAAGCACTTTGGGGCAGGAGCTATTCTTGTTATATGTCTGCAAAGCACATTTTTATATGCTATAGAATAATTACATATGAAAAACTATATTAAAAGAATGTCTGTAGGTTGCAAAGTGGCAGGGTTCCTACAGAAAAAAATAATATGCAATCAAATAACTAAAGACACTGTGATAATGCATATGCATAAGAGGGCTGCAACTATGAGTCTGAAATTTCCTAGCTTTCAAGTGCTTGACTTTACAATCTAAAAAAAAAAAATAATAATTTAGTTAAACTCACAAAAAGGATTCGGGCTTCATTATAGACCAGGGGTGGGCAAACTTTTTGGCCCGAAGGCCACATCTGGGAATAGAAATTGTTCGGCTGGCCATGAATGCTCCCAAAATTGGGGTTGGAGTGCGGGAGGGGATGAGGGCTCTGGTTGGGGGTGCGGGCTCTGGGGTGGGGCTGGGGATGAGGTTGTTTGGGGTGCAGGAGAGTGCTCCGGACTGGGACCGAGGAGTTTGGAGGGCAGGAGAGGGATCAGGGCTGGGGCAGGGGGGGTTGTGGCTCGGGGAGAGACTCAGGGGTGCAGGCTGTGGACAGCGCTTACCTCAAGCAGCAACCATGCAACCGAAGCAGAGGCCTGACCCTTCTTGGCTCCTATGCAGAGGTGTGGTACTCTGTGTACTTCACTGTCCGCACGCACTGCCCCTGAAGCTCCCATTGGCTATGGTTCCTGGCCAATGGGAGCTGCAGGGGTGGCATTGGGGGGGGGCGGAAACATGCAGAGTGGAGCCCACTGGCTGCCCCTACAAGTAGGAGCCAGAGGGGGGCCACGCTGCTGCTTCTAGGAGCTGCGTGGAGCAGCCCCCAACCCTGCTCCCCGCTGCTCCAGTGGGAGCTCAATGGCTGGATTAACATGGCTGGTGAGCTGGATGTGGCCTGAGGCTGTAGTTTCCCCACCCCTGCTATAGACACTACAGCTCAGTGAAGGCCTCTGCTCAAAGTGTAGCTACAGTAAAAAAAGAAAGTAAACATAGGAAGCGTAATGAATAGGATAGAGAATAATACAAAGACTAATATAATGCCTTCATAGAAATAAATGGTGCAGCCTCATCTGGAATAGTGTGTGCAATACTGGTCACCCCACCTCAAAAAGGATATTATAGAGGGGTTCAGAGAAGGGTAACAAAGAATGATCAAGGGCCTGGAAAAAACTTGCACATGAAGAGACATTGAAAAGAATGGGATTCCTTACCTTAGAAAAGAGATGAATGAGAGGTTACAGGATAGAAAGTGTATAAAATAATGAATGACCTAAAGAATGTAGAGCAGGAGCTTCTGTTCTCATACCACTAAAACAATGGGGAATTCAATGAAATGAAAAGGTGGCTAATTCAAAAATGATATAAGGAAATATTTTTTCACACATGTAATTAGATTGGGGAACTCACTGCCACAGGATGTTGTTGAGGCCAAGAAGTTAGCAACATTCAAAAAGGAATGGGATAGTTATATATCTATATATAAAGATAATTCAGTTATAACAACAAAAATCATTGAAGGGATATTAAACTTCATGCTTCAGGGCTTAAGTCCATCTCTAACTATTATAAATCAGGATGTGACCTGATGTATAGTTCTTCCTCTGACACTTGTTGTATTGGCCATTTTCAGACAGGATACTGGACTAAATGGACACCAAATCTGATCTAATAAAGCAAAGCCTGTATTCCTGTGTTGTGGAAGACAAATGCACATTAGATATTCCACAATGCAGAAGTGCAGGCTAACATGAGAAATAAGTGACAGTGATAGGGCAGACAAAGAATCCAGTAAGTGGTAACATTGAAAAGCTGATAATACTCACTAGCAGTGTCCTCTTTGCACATAGCAACTGAAGATTTACTATGAGCCAGATTCTACTCAGCTACGAAACAGGGCACTTTTCTCACTCTTGATACCTGAGAAAGGAGATGTCTAAAATCCTGATGGGGAGAAGACTATTGGCTCTCTACTAGTGTCCTGGGGAGCTAGATGCCCATAGAATGGTGAGGAGGATGCAAATAGAGGAGTCAGAGAGTGTGCTACACCCTCTTAAAAGGTGGTGTAGTCCTTGTGACAGTGTGCAGTGCCCAAGAGCTTCCGGGAGAAATTGCAGCTGACACAGCATAAACTCTTCCTGTTGTCTTCAACTGCTGCGTGGCACCTCAACATCCCCCTCACACTGTGACTCAAACAGAATCTAGCCACAAAAAATGAAGATCTGGGTACTGGAATTAGGGGTGCTGCTGCACCCCATGGCTTGCAGTGGGTTCCGTTATATCCAGGTTTTACAGTTTGGCTCAATAGATCTGAGCACCCCCACTATAAAAGCAGTTCCAGCACCCCTGGATCTAGGGCCACAACCTCAGATAGTGTGAATAGGTATGTTTCTATTGATTTTAGTGGAGTGATGCAAATTCACATCAGCTGATGATCTGACCCTATCTCTGTATGACCCCAGACTGTCTTAGTGCTAGTTATTGGTCTACTATACTGCTGTTGCACTTAGAGATCCCAATCAGCAATCAGAGCCCCATTTATGCTGAGCAATATCCAAACAAGTAAAGCAAAGATATTCCCTGCTCCAGACAGCTCAGAATCAGTAATTTTGACAAGAAGTTAAAGGTGGGTATAAGTAAAAAGGGTATGCGGGGAGGGACATAGTAACAGTAAGTAGGAAGACAGGTACCTTACATAAATTAGCAGTCCCATTATTTGTAGGCATAATTGAATAGGTGAGTTTTAAGGAAGGATTTAGATAGGATAAGGGGGTTGCTTTACAATTTTTCATAAGAGAGTTCCTCCAACACATAAGGGAAAAGGCACAAATATGCTTTCTGGGAAAGCAGACATATAGACAATCAAAGCTGGTGTCAATCATAGAGCAAATGAGATATTAGATTTATAGGCATTTTGATGACTGTCATCACTGTAGTCACTGAACACGTCACAAATATTAATGAATTAGGCCTCGTAGCACCTCAATAAGGTAGAAAAGTCATTTTACAGATGGGGAAACTGAGGTACAGAGATTACAAAAGGCAGATTTCTAAAGTATTGAGGTGCCTAAAGAGGCAGATAGGCACTTAGGGAGATTTTCAATATCATCTAATCTGCATCTTTCTGTAAAAGTCTGGCCCTAAGTGAGTTGCCAAGAATATCCTTCCTCCCACTGATATTGGTCAGCCAGTTTTCTGATTCTGTGTTAGGCTACTAGTGTAATATTTCCTTTCATTTACATTTCTGTTCATGCTCTTAACCCCACACAGTCATGTTGTTATACAAACAAGAAGAGCCTGGTACAATAACCTTACCAACACTTCAGCATTCTAGGACATGAGCTCAGTGCCTAAGGCATAGCCATTTTCATGGTGGTCTATAGCTCTATAAACCTCTGCAGTCATAATTCATGTCATAGCCATTATTTGTATTTTTAATGGAATGTTTGTCCATTGTTGAAAGCTCTGATTCTGGAGGCCATACTTTTAGAAAAAGTTTGCCAGGTTTTTGTGCTATTTTCCATTGCCATTTGTCCTGGAGATCCTATGACCATAATAGAATCCAAGTGCAGAAGTTCTTTGGGGTTTGACCAGGATCCCCTCTGGATTAAAGAACATATATATAAAGAGGATTGGTGTTAATGTCTTAACTGGTGGTAAATTAGGTGGTAGCTGCTAATTCTGTCTGGTTTTGTATTGCTCATGAAATAAATGGCCTAATAAGAATTGGTCTGAAAAAAAAACGTTTGGGTTTCCTTAAATGGACAGGGAACATGTTTGCTCCAAACAGAAAAGTTGGTAAATAATTTTACAGAGCCTGGATCAAGTGGTGCAAGGAAAAATAAATTTTTTAAACATGGGGGCTAGAATAATTTTAAAAACCCACCTTATTCCCCCACCCAACTATAGATACTCTGGACCAGAACCGTCTCTCTGATGGGAAAGGCAAAGGAGGGAGAGATTACCCTACTCTGTTCAGGACCTGTGGACACGTCCTACTCCAGAAGCCAGTCATGGCTGGCCTTATCTCCCCATCTAATGAGTATCTAGTCAAATTGTTTTAAGAATTTACTTCATTCTACTGGCAGATTGGCCCCCTCTGTCTGGTGCTGCCAATGCCTTCCTTTGGGCTTCTCATTCCCTAAAGCAGTGGTTTCAGCAGAACAGGTTGATTTTTTTTTACCTTTTTTTTAAATTAAAAGGTATAAATTTCATCATGAGATATTTTGCAAAATTAATGTGACTGACACATTTTCTAAATTTTGACACCCCCCCCTCCACCCTCCAAAAAAGAAGGAAAAAAAATACTAAAATACTTCATTTCATTTCATTTCAATTTTTTTCATTGGAAAACTATCTAAATTTGCCATGAAAGACTGAATGAAATCATTTTTTGTGTCTCAACAGAAATTAAATTGGATCTTTTGACCAGCTCTAGCATTCTGCACATTGACTCCTAGTCATTTGACACATTCACTTCCTGCCCCCTTGCCATGACCTAGTTCCTCTGTCCCTACACTCAAGGGTTGGTTCCTCTACGGAGCCTTGGCTAGTATAGTTATGCCAGCAGAACCCCTTAATGTAGACAGATACTATATAAGCTTACAGAAGGAGTTCTTCTGCCAGCGTAGCTGTACTATCTCCCTGAACAACTTTAGCTATGCTGACAGAAACACTCTGTAAATTGAAGGTTATTCCGGCATAGCTATGTCAGCAAGAGGGTGTGATTTTCTTCTACACTCCTAGATGACAGAGCTATGACAGAAAAACTTTGTAGAATAGACTAGGCCTTATTTGCTTTTTACAAGATATTGTGTCATGAGCTGACGAGTTCTGAGGGCATCAATGGTAACTTCCCTCTTCCTGTTTCACAGGATCCTCCTGCTTCCTCTACCATAGCACCGTCAGTATCAGCTGGCATGTAGATGCTCTGCTTACTGATTTGTGTTCTTTCCTCCATGTCACAACATAACCCAGCATGAGTGGTTGTGATAGGTATAACATTCTCGTCTTCCTTCCATTCTCTCCTGCATCATAATCTGTTTTTTTAGCAGCAAACATTTAGCAGCAAGTGGCCAACCAGTAGCTATTCATTGTTAGTTGCCTTACCTACTGTTACTCCAGTTCACTCTTTATCTATAGTTTATGGATTGGCATTATGGGCCTAAATTTAAAGTATCCATCTTCTATTTTCCCCTGTTTCTGGCATTTGCTAACACATTATGCAGTTAATTCTTTGCAATCTAGAAAAGATTATATCCTTCCACTGCTGCAATATTAAAGTTTGAAAATATCAATATCACCTACAAACCACTGATACTTCTTTCAGCAGACCATGTCTCCATAATGATGGATGGCTCTGCCAGACTTTGAATAGGATTTTGGCAAAGTAGCACAGTGTGAATATCTTTAGGAGATACACCACATTGATTTTAGTCCAATTTATCACAATTAGCTCGAGCAATTTCAACATTATAATAAGGACTAAGGCATTGATTGTAAGAAAATATTTTCCATTTGTCATCATTATTTTTTGTTTTGCACTTGACCTTTTAATCAAAGTGCACAATCAGTCATTTGCATCCTATGTTTATTCACTGATTATATTTTCTCATTTTTAAAATTTATTATTCAAGTGCTGAGTAACCACTGCCAGAAGGATGACTCATTACTATGGTACACAGTTATTATGCTGCTCAAAGAGATGACTCTTGCTGGAGAAAGATATAGGATTGCCTTTCTTCACTCTAATATATTAAGTGGAAGAGAAGCAAGACTAGTTCCTGGGGAACTTCAGTTAAGTTAGAATTCTAGAAACAGGATATGAAAGAGCTCTGTATCAAATCTCTCAGAAAATAGTACACTTAGAAATACCGATACAGAATAGTCCAGTTTTCAGAGCTAATATTTTTAGAACCTTTATGAAAGGTGACATGTATAGTAGCAAAGAATTTCACTTGAAGCAATTCCACCACTTTCATTGTCCTAGCAGGCAGAATAGGGTACCAGACTGAGTGTCCAGAAATGTGTGTTCTATTCCAGGATCTGCCTCCAATTCACAGTAAGTCAATTACCAATCTGTGCCTGTTTCCCTATTTATGAATGGGATAATGAATCTTACCTTTCTTCCTAACATGATGATGAAAAGTACTGAATAAGAGCTCAGCATTATTATCATTATGTTTCTCTCAGGAGGTATATTAGGCAAATCAGTAAAAAAAAAGAAAAAAAAGAAAAAAAAAGAAACCATAGAGCATCCTGAATAGTCCATACACACAAATAAAATAGGCATAACACCACTGTTAGTTTTGTTTTTAAAAAGAGAATACAATAGAATCAATTGGTTATAGTCACTGCTGGATGCACATAACTTGCCTTTAGCTTTAAATGGACATTCTGCACCCTCACTCAGTCAGATTGTCAGGTAGAAGAGTCCTTGCCAGAGTTTATGCTGAGCTCCATTAGGGATCCTCACCGTTCCTCTTCTATTTTTCTCTTTACCTCTTCACAAAAAGTCATACTCCATTCCCCCCCCCAAAACAAACAAAAAAACCCACCTAGAATAACAGATTCTAGCAAGGTAAGACAGAAAATGTACAAAGTGTGATGCCACATTGCTTAATACCAGGGCTGGCCAGAAAGAAGAATTTCATTATGTGAATTTTTTCAGGCTTTGGCATTTGGTTTTGTTCTGAATCAATACAAAACTGAGACCTTTAGGTGCATGCAGGAGATACTTCCATAAAACATCCAATAACCCTATAGTTATTACACGTACCTAGCCTAATTTGTAACAGGGACTTGATCACTGGTCTCCCATATCCCAGGTGAGTGTCCTAACTAGAGCTAGACAAAATATTTTTGGTGAATAGTAATTTAGCTGAAAAATGCATTTTAAGGGGCTCCAAAAGCATTTCATAGAATCATAGAATATCAGGGTTGGAAGAGACCCCAGAAGGTCATCTAGTCCAACCCCCTGCTCGAAGCAGGACCAATTCCCAACTAAATCATCCCAGCCAGGGCTTTGTCAAGCCTGACCTTAAAAACCTCTAAGGAAGGAGATTCTACCACCTCCCTAGGTAACACATTCCAGTGTTTCACCACCCTCTTAGTGAAAAAAGTTTTTCCTAATATCCAATCTAAACCTCCCCCACTGCAACTTGAGACCATTACTCCTCGTTCTGTCATCTGCTACCATTGAGAACAGTCTAGAGCCATCCTCTTTGGAACCCCCTTTCAGGTAGTTGAAAGCAGCTATCAAATCCCCCCTCATTCTTCTCTTCTGCAGGCTAAACAATCCCAGTTCCCTCAGCCTCTCCTCATAAGCCATGTGTTCTAGACCCCTAATCATTTTTGTTGCCCTTCGCTGGACTCTCTCCAATTTATCCACATCCTTCTTGTAGTGTGGGGCCCAAAACTGGACACAGTACTCCAGATGAGGCCTCACCAATGTCGAATAGAGGGGAACGATCACGTCCCTTGATCTGCTCACTATGCCCCTACTTATACATCCCAAAATGCCATTGGCCTTCTTGGCAACAAGGGCACACTGCTGACTCATATCCAGCTTCTCATCCACTGTCACCCCTAGGTCCTTTTCCGCAGAACTGCTGCCTAGCCATTCGGCCCCTAGTCTGTAGCGGTGCATTGGATTCTTCCATCCTAAGTGCAGGACTCTGCACTTATCCTTATTGAACCTCATCAGATTTCTTTTGGCACAATCCTCCAATTTGTCTAGGTCCCTCTGTATCCTATCCCTCCCCTCCAGTGTATCTACCACTCCTCCCAGTTTAGTATCATCCGCAAATTTGCTGAGAGTGCAATCTACACCATCCTCCAGATCATTTATGAAGATATTGAACAAAACCGGCCCCAGGACCGACCCCTGGGGCACTCCACTTGACACCGGCTGCCAACTAGACATGGAGCCATTGATCACTACCTGTTGAGCCCGACAATCTAGCCAGCTTTCTACCCACCTTATAGTGCATTCATCCAGCCCATACTTCCATTTGTAAATTTGGGTTGAATTTGACAAATATTTTCAGTCAAAGAAAAGAATGACAAAGTCTAAACACTTAGTTTCACCCATTTAAAAAAATTTTTTTTGACTTTTTCATATTCAAATGCTCTCAGACCATTTTGAAATTTTGTTTCTACTTTTCATTTTGAAATGTTTTTGCAATTTGTCCATGTCAAGGTTCCTTCCCCACTCTGAACTCTAGGATACAGATATGGAGACCTGCATGAAAAAAACCCGAATCTTATTTTTACCAACTTAGGTTAAAACTTCCCCAAGGTACAAACTATTTTACCTTTTGCCCTTGAACTTTATTGCTGCCACCACCAAGCATCTAACAAATATATAACAGGTAAAGAGCCCGATTGGAAATGTCTTTCCCCAAAAAATCCTCCCAAACCCTACACCCCCTTTCCTGGGAAAGGCTTGATAAAAATCCTCACCAATTTGCATAGGTGAACACAGACCCAAACCCTTGGATCTTAAGAACAATGAAAAAGCAATCAGGTTCTTAAAAGAAGAATTTTAATTGAAGAAAAAGTAAAAGAATCACCTCTGTAAAATCAGGATGGTAAATACCTTACAGGATAATCAGATTCAAAACATAGAGAATCCCTCTAGGCAAAACCTTAAGTTACAAAAAAACTTAAAAACAGGAATCTACATTCCATTCAACACAGATTATTTTCTCAGCCATTTAAACAAAACAGAATCTAACGCATATCTAGCTAGATTACTTACTAAGTTCTAAGACTCCATTCCTGTTCTGTCCCCGGCAAAAGCATCACACAGACAGACACAAACCCTTTGTTTTTCTCCCTCCTCCCAGCTTTTGAAAGTATCTTGTCTCCTCATTGGTCATTTTGGTCAGGGGCCAGCGAGGTTACCTTTAGCTTCTTAACCCTTTACAGGTGAAACGTTTTTTCCTCTGGCCAGGAGGGATTTAAAGGTGTTTACCCTTCCGTTTATATTTATGACAGCCCAGTAAAAAAAACAAACAAAAAAAACCCCCATAAACAGCTGAAAATCACTTATAAATGACTAAATTGAAACAAAAATTCAAAACAAATTTTGTTACTAGTTGACCAATATTAGATCAATTCAAAGTGAACTTTTGAATTTAACAAAAGTGCTTGAAAAATTTTGTTTTGGGTGTTTTGGGGTTTTGTTTTGTTTTTCCATTTTGTCTTCTGAATAAAAAAATCAGTTATTTGCTCAGCTCTAGTCCTAACCACTGAGTTATTGGCTGTTCTGGTCTCTCTCATTTTCTCTCACTTTGATCAAAAATTCCATCCTTGACTTGAAAAACCTCCCCACCAAAAGTGTAATCAAAATAGTTTCTGTGACAAGTTTCACTTTTGATTGTCAGATTTTCTGACAAAAAATGTTTTGTTGAAAAAATCCCAAATAGCTATACTTAATACTGTTGTGGACATGATGCACAGGATATACATAAATACAGCCTGCTCTGAAGGAGAGAGAATGATCTTTTCTAATCCCTCAGTATCTATCGCCCTACATATGAGTGGAGGGATAGTGAAAGCTAATGTGAATGCTTTCCACCCAGCAAAAGACCAGAATTAAAGTGAAACACTGCACCTCCAGCATGGACCTGGGCACTTCACAAAGCACAGAACTGGTGGGGGATAATGACATCATGCTAAATAGGCTGCGCTCCCTGCACCAAATCCATTGATCCATTGACACCATTGATCTAAGCCTGAGGCTAATCCTTCCCCAAGCCTTGTTTAAAAGGCCTGTTGTCAGATGTGCAAGGATCAGATGTGCAAGGAACTGATAAGGCACTTGTAAGAATGATCAATATTATATCTATGCTTAAAAAGCTCTTTCCTTATTGTGTTAAATACTGAAAGGAAGCTATAAGAAAAATGTGATGTGTCCTGCACATATTTAAGTACCTTCATAAAACTCACATGGACCTACTCCTCTACCTCTTACTACCATATCTGGAGCAAGTTGTCTACCTGGTATGACCAATCACACAGCACATCTAGCTAACTATGGAATCAGGAAGCAATAGCCATGGCAATCATTTTTGAGAAATCTATAGGCTGAACAAAGTTCACATAAGCCATCCATCAAATACTGGGGTAAATTGATAAAAGGCAAAGTCTGTTCTCAGGTACTTTGTGAACAGAAGAAAGAGCTGAATTCATCAAATAAATTGCTCAGTGTGTGTCATTCACCAAGACATAGCCCAGAAATTGCTTGCTCTGCAGTTTCTGAGCTATTGTAGATAGGTCACCATTGCAAATTAGACTTTACCTAGTTAAATAAATGTTTTGACTAAATAGTTGAGATTATATAAAGGAAAAAAGATACAAAAAATCATCTCTGCATAGCTGCTTAAAGATCTGCCAGGAGGATACCTTTCAAAGATTGGATGGGAAAGAAATATGGTCTACCATAAACAGAGATAGTAGCCAACATGCCAAATTTGTGAAAAAAACACTGAAATTGGGCTTGTTTTTGGCTTAATTGGCTTGTGAGTTGCGAATTGGCTAGTTTTTTGTTTGTAGTTTGTTGCTTGTTTGGCTTGTAACTTGTTGTAGTTTGTTGCTTCTTTTTTTTATCAAAAAAAGCAGGGGAAAGGGGGGGGAGAGAGTCGGGGTGCACAGCGGGCCCACCATAGTCCCAGACTGCACGCAGGGCGGGATCTAGTCACTTACCATGTTGGGGTTCTTAGGGATTGGTTTGTTTTGGACTTGTTTTGAAAAGGGATTAGCTTGATTTTTGGCTTATTGTGAAAGTCGGGGTACTTATTTACTGTGTGAAAGTTGGCAACTGTAGATAGTAGCTGTAGCACTTTCGGCAATATTATCCTGCTCTTACTCAAAATATAGGGTGAAAATTGATAGAGTAAATCATTAGGAATGACAGAAAAATGTACTGAAAATTAATGTGAGCAAAACAAAGGCCATTGATCATTGTCAACCATCCTGAAGAGAGAAATAACCAGCTCAGCATATTTGGAAAGATAATTGAAAAGTAGAACAATATATCTGCTTTAACAGCCACCTGGGTTAGATAGAAATCAAACAATGGAAGACAGGTAGAGAAAGAAACCATTTAACTTCAAGTGGATTTTCAAATATAAAAATAAATATGAAGAGTATTCCTCTTCTTAACCTGATAAATAATGAGATCTGTAGTCAGTGCATCCATCAGTAACATGTGGCTCAGAGAGAAATAACATGAGCAAAAGCTATATTGTACAATAAAAATGGGCTTCGACAATGAGCAGACAGATCTGAAATAATAACGAGAACACACAATGGAAAATAGGAGTAAGTCCCTCCAGAAGGACAAGCAGAATAAATGGCTGCTAACTGTTGAAAAGTACAAGAAATTGCTAGTATTGCATAAAACATGCAATACTAAAATTAATGATTCCATCATGGATATAGGAGACCTTGGATAGAAGTGGTGGACATAATGCGTATTGGCATTGATCTAGGTCAGAAATGACACCAACATTTCTGATGAGCAGAACATTTTATCTGAGACTTGTCTACGTTTGTTAGAAGTAAAATGTGTACAGAGTTGTTGCTAAAGGAATTTTATCCATTTGGAAATTCAGCTTGAATAGGAAGGAGAAGATCCAGTTAGATTCCCCAGGTTTACTGCAATACTAATGGGTGCATTCCTAATTCTGATAAGAGTGAAAAGAAAAAAGCATTTCTCTCAACCACCCCTCACTATCATTTATATCCATTCTGCACAAAACTGCAGGTATCCAACTTTTATTACTCCAAAATGATTTGCAAGCAAAAATGCTGAATCACAAACCTGAGATAATACATTTTTAAAATTTATGCTGAAGAAATTAATGTCATATCATTTTAAAGTGTGGTTCTTCTCTAACAGTGACTGTGAAAATTTCATTTTCTGATCAAATAGATCTGTGTGTATCCAGAGTCCTATCTGCTTACTTTAGTGACAAAAAATAACCCTTTTTAATTCTTATTTATTCCATCTTGATAACAGGAATGCGAAGCACACCCTGAAAGTGACCTTCTGTGGCAACACTATGCAACATGACCCCACTCTGACCTATCTTGCTAAGCTTCCAGGACCATCTGAAGAAGGTAGCTGCCAAGATGAAGACAAGGGTCAAACTGCTTCAGAAACTTGCAAGCATCAACATCAGTGTTATGGACAGCAGCAATGACTCTTGTGTACTCTGTAGCTAAACTGTGCGCCAGTATGGACCAGAAATAGCCACATGCGACATGTTTATGTCCAACTGAACAGTGCAATGTGATGCATCACTGGAACCCTCAAGTTGACCTCAACACCTTGGCTGCCAGTGCTGTTGTACATTGCTCTCCCATCCGTTTGCCGTGATGCTGCAACACTTCGTAATTCTAGAGGATCGCAGAACATGAATGTATTCCCATCCAGCACAACCTTAACAATGTCCCTCACCACCTCTTGAAGTCATGTAAGCCCTTTTGTACCCATCCATTTAACCTTCAAGATGCAACTTCAACCCTGATGAAGCTTGAAAAGCTGAATGGAATTCACAAGAAGTCACAAATAAACACCTCATGAAAGACCCAATTCAGACAATCCCTGGCTTTGATCTCCCACAAAGCTCATGGACAACACTCAACTGTATCTGCACAAATCATGCCAGATGCAGATACTTGCTGGACAAATGGAAAATTAAAGACACTCCATTGTGTGACTGTGGTCACCCAGAACAGACCATGGAGCATATAACAACTCAATGCCTGATTCACAAATACAAAGGAGGCATCACAGCAATACGCTCTGCTACTCCAGACGCAATTATCTGACTTAACCATCTAAATGTAAAATTATAGTTGTTGCTCTACATCTACATCAGCGATATGAAGAAGAAGATTTTCATTAGCACTGCAGAGGCAAAGCTGCTATGGAAGATCAATCTGGGTTCTATTCTGGGTCATTCATCACCAACGGAATGTTTAAATGAATTCCAATCACAGGGCCAAATTCTGCCTTAGTTATACCTGTACAACCACACTGTAAACAACTGAATACTGTTTTATTCTGGTTCTTATATCTCACTAATCATAGTATTTCAGCATTTTCCAGTAGAGCACTTACCTATGTGAATAACATCCATCACATATTTGTTGTCTCATCCCCTTCTAAGAAAAAGCACGTGCAGTGAAATATCTTGTCTTGGTAGGTTTTTAAGTATATATGTTGCTATGTTCTTATGTTAGAGAAGGCAGGATTAAAGAAATGTGTTTTGCACTAGGAGCAGAAGTTAGTGACATTCTTTAGTTCCTGAGGAAGTTCATTCCACAGTTTCAGACTATGCCTGAGAAAGTTCTGTCTCCCGCACAGACAAGTTTGTCCTTATTGTAGAGAGTTCCATTGTGCTTGAGGAGAGTAGTTGTTTGATCATGGTCTTCATCCTGGAACCTTACATGATCTTTTAGATATTCTGGCTCAGATCATGGAGCACCTTGAAGATAAGGACTGAGACATTGAACTTGATTTGAAATTCTTTGGGAACCCAGTGTAGAGTGCAGAAGACAGGTTTGATATGCTCACAGTAGCCTGTATTGCTGAAGCAAACTGCTGCCATGTTCTGTACTAATTGGAGTTTCCTAAGTGCTGAAGGCTTCATGCCCAGGTACATCGCATTGCTGTAGTCCAGCAGACAGGTGAAAAACGGGTGAATAACTGAGACCAGCTCATTTTCCATCAAGATAGGGCAGAGTCTACTAGATATCTAGAGATGATAGAAACCATTATTTGTGGATACTTCTATAAACTATGGACTGAAATGGCCAATTATGGGTGGGTGCCTTCAACCAAGAAGAGAGCACTATGGCTGTGACTTCTTCAGAATTATTTCCTCTGCCCACCAATGTCACCTCTCGCTTGTTCAGTTTCAACTTCAGTCAGTTTTAACCCTGATAATCTTTGTTAGTCGTGGCGGTACATGAGATGGAAAGAGCTCTGCATACCTTTCAGATCTCAGGAAGAAGGGAATTAAAAGAACCATCTTTTTTATTTTCAGATTGAAGAGATTTCCTCTGGAATCATTGAGACAATAAATGTGAAACTTTACAATGTAATTTCTACAGCATCATTTTTCAGAGCAGAAACACACATTAACATTCCTTTACTGTTATTTTCCTTCTGTTCCTTATTTTGGGCTTTTGTCTCAAACTTAGGCTGTAGGATGAGGTATATTGAGATGGCATCACTCCAGGTTAAAATTAAATGCTCATTAACAACTTAAAACTACACTCTGAGCAACTCCACTCCTAAACCCTCTCACGTATCAGTGTTTTGAGAGAAAAATTTGATCCAAAGGTAATTTTTTAAACTGCTACTCATCTTTCAAAGAAAACTGTCAACTCAAACTAAATGAACAAGTTTGTAGTTACTGAATTTATATGTGCAAGTATTTCTAAAGTGGTTAATCATCCTCAAATTGTCCTAGAAAGCTACAGGGTTGAATACTGTTGATTTTAAGAGCAAGATTAGTCTTAAATAGATTTGCTTGCAGTGACTGGAATTTATCCTTTATCTTCTCAACTCTACTGTGAGGCACGGGTCTTGATACTGTGAACTTAAAACCCCCTTTTTTGTTAATATGATCATTTGCTAAACTGCACCAAAGAGAACTGATTTTCATTTTCACTTCTTTATAAAACTTTTCATTCAGGTCTTGTAATAATCATCTCAGAAAGAATCTCACTAATTCTCTTAGCTTTTTCTCATATTTGGTTAGTGTGCCTAGGGCAGCCCTCAGTGGAAATGCCAAGGTCAGGGCAGCCTGCAAAAGGGAGAGCAGATACACCCAAAACTGGTGGGTAACACTGAAGTTAAACTCCCCAAACAGTCACAAACTGTAGTTCAGATCCTCCACACTGATTATCAAGAAGTTAAAAAAGAAATCACACAACCCCCTTTATTGCACTGCAGTTCTCTGGCTCCCAGTCAGCATGAAGGTGAAGTAAGGTGAAGAGTTATTTAAAATTTTTCCTCACTATACAAAATGTTCTTCTGAACCCCAAAGGGCAAGCCACATTGCCAGGTCACTATTAGGTTGGATCTTAACTAAAATACCACACTGCCATCCTATCCTCTAGCATCTAAAACTGAAGGTTTTTTATAAAGAAAAAAAGAAAGAACAAGGAGAGAGTTGTTAAATGGTAAAGTAGTCCGATACATACAGAGACGTCACAGTCCATATATTAGGTTCTTAGCAGTATTGGTGAGTTGCTGACTTGAAAGTCACTCTGGAACACATCCATAGCTTGGATGGGTCATTCAGTCCTTTGTTCAGAGCTTCGTTTGTATAAAAGTTACTCCAGAGGTCAGAAGCAGGATTGAAGACCAAATGGAGAAGATGCAGCTGCCTTTTATATTCCTCTTGTCATGTGGCTTGTACTTCCTTTGTTCCAAACACAAGCTTTACATCATATGTCATGGAAAAGTCTTAGAGTTCTGTCCATGATCATACCACATGCCTTGCTGACTCATAAGATGTATTCCCTTGTTCCTTTCAATGAATTCATTGTACAGTTGATGACCCTTGATGGGCTATCTAACAGGCTCAGTGCTGGTGCCAATCTGTCTAGGGGTCAATCCAGAAACACAAGTTTGGAAATACAATATACAATACAGATCTATAACTCATAACACAAAAGTAATACAAACATAAAAACAAGATTATCATACTTGGCAAATTATAACATTTTCACAGATACTTTACATGGCATATCTGGCACAATTCATTACAATTCTAAAATACTGGTATCAATAATATCATAAAGTGCTTCCCATATTCCATAGAGTCACAGTTAGTAAAATTTAATAAAATTTGTCCTTTTTTAAAAAAAGGGCTTAGGAAGAAAACATTTATTAAGATAATAAAAATTTCTATTTTCAAAAGAGATATTTTTCTGGTTTGCAAACAAATCTATGGTGAAAATGGACTGATTTCCAACTAAACATATGACCAAATTCAATAAGGACTTCAGTGGAATTTACAAAAGTATAAGAAAGGACCAAAGCAGCTCTTGGTGAAAATTGACATGGCTCCATTAAAGTAAATGGTGCTGTTCCCATATGGACCTATGGAGGACCTTCTCTTGAAAGCAGAATTTGCCCCTGATGAGTAATTTAGGACAAGAGCTAATAATCCAACCACATTAAAGAAGAGGACTGCTTCTGATAATTATAATGGTCAGTATTTGGGAAAGTCTGAATAAGAACAATAATTTTATTGAAAAATTTACTGGCAGTCATTTTAGGATGGCCACATTACTCATGAGTAATGAAGCCACAAGTTATACAGGATATTCCCAAAGATGAGTGCCACTAAAACTATAACACTACACCAAACTCTCCAACTATCTTTGGAAGTGCTGTGAATCTTCCCTTTCCAATGGCATATGGAACTCATTTTTAGCCGTGATATCAATTAGCTTTCAGACGAAGAACTGTTCAGGACCAAATGTTACCTGGCCTCCTCCTCCAAGAAGTTTAATTTTAGGGAGAAAATTTCACATTATGAGAGAAAGAAGGAAACCTGTATCTGGCCAACAGTGCGTTTAAAGAATGAGCTGTTGGAAGCTGCCACTGATGGGGGACATATTAGTTTCAGTAGCTTTGGCTATGGTATTGCACTGGCACATCTCACAGGTAAGCAGCCTAACTGCCTGCATAAAATGCACTGTCCGGGGCAGCTCCAACCTTATTGGTGTGAATGGTGCCCACCCCAGGTTTCTCATGTCTTCCTCCAGCACCTGGGCCTAGGATTTAGTGTGCTGGGGACCCCTTCACCAGAACCCCACTGCTTTGAAATTCACAAATAGATTTGCCTCATAGATCTCAAAGAGAGATTTGCCTCATACCTCAAAGAGAGATCTTTTCAGGATGGGAAAGAGCGCCCTGGAAGACCTACGATACTATGGGTGGATGGCAACAGACTCCTTTTCCTCACAGGCACCCTACCCTGTAACACACCAGTTTTGGCTCCACAGAACATTGTGGAGGCACATAATACATTCAGTTGCTTCTCTGCAGTCCAAGTGATAGCATGAGAACTAACCTACCTGTTTGAAGCTGCTCAGAGGTTTGTAATGATAGACGTGGCTTCTTCTGTATATTTAGAGACATCAGAATACCATGGAGACAACAAATATAGAATCTCTGCCCTACTGTTGTTCTCATGACACTTGTCAAATTATTTTTCTCATAGCTGTTATGCTAGATTTCTGCAAGAGGAGGTGACAAACAGCCAGTCCACAAAACGCCAATAGTTCTGTCATGCTCATTAGAACGTTACACGTCTCAATAGGGGGCAATTGGGGTGTGAGAGAAAATCTAATCCATAACCTTTCTGAACTTGACACTCCATTGCGTAATAAATGACTCATGTTTCTTCAGCATTCTTCCTATTCCTTTTCTTCTGGTTGAAATACCACAATTTGCTGAAATTTGTTATGATAAGAAACTGAATTACCTTTTCAAAAGTTTATTCTTCTCCTTCTACTCTGCCTCTTCTTTAAGATACTGAGCCACAAGGGTCTGATCACAGAATTATTGTCAATTTGGACATTCTGGACTTACTTTTCAGCTTTTTCATTATCCTCTGTTACAGGGTAGCTGGTCTCTGTTAGTAGACTGGGCCCAGTTCCCTCTGTCACAACAGGTGAGCCCAATTCAAAGGGGTGAGGCTACATCTGGGCCTATAGGGCTGCTAAAGTCCAGGCCAAGGGAGTGATAGGGACAGGCTGTGCCTGGGGAAAGGAAGCCATGGTGGAGGGGAGCTGACTCCTATGGTGAGACCCTACAGCAAGGGGCCAGATACTCAGGGAGACAGTGCTGGAGGCACATAATACATTCAGTTACCTCTGTACAGTCCAAGTGACACCATAAGAACTAACCTATCCTATCTGAAGCTGCTCAGAAGCATGAGAACTAATATATCCTGTTCCAAGTTGTTTGAAGCTGCTCAGGAATGGACCTGAGCTGACTAGAAATGGGAAGTTGCCAGGAGCAGGGTGCTGGAGATCCCTGGGCATGGTGACCCTGAAGCCTGAGAACAAAGAGTGAATTAAAAGACTGTTTTCTGTTTGTTTACTCACTTGTGAAGGAGAACCTGCTTGAAAGACTGGGTGTAGTATCACATACTTGGGGATAACTGAGAGGAGGGGGAACGATGCCCCACAAAGTTCCATCCACTAAGTGTTTTGTTCAGTATTTGTACTTTTAATCTCCTTGCTTTTATTTTTCAGAACAGAAACTGACTCATATCTTGCTTCCATCTACACTGAACAGAGCTTTGGTATAGCTGAGGATCTGGACCATTTGGCCAATTTGAATGAACATCACCCAGAACACAAAGGATTTGTTTCTAATCTCACTTCTATTGGTTTTACACCAGCAAAACCCCTTTGACTTCACTGGATTTACTCCTCATTTATATCAGTGCCTGTGAGATCAGAATCAGGCCCCAAGGCTGACACACATCACCTTGAACAGAAATGTAATTTATTCTTCCAAGTGAGAGACAGAAGTACCTTGCCATAATCAATGCCAGATAGTGGTCTATACAGATGTTCTAATTTTTACAAAACAGCATCATTGCCTAGTCATTCTGGATGTTCCTCCCCTCACACTCTCAGGTTTACATCCTTTATGTTTGTGGAGTTTTGGGCAGCTAAAATATTCTCATATGACCTAATGTTCAATCTCATTGTGAGTTCAAGCAGAGATTATAGTCACACTCTTCGCATTGGGATAGCTAATGTTGCATCAGCACAACCTTGTTTTTTAAGGGTCTTAGCTTTTTTTTTTCCTGTAAAAGTCATTCCATGCTGAAACATGATTGGCATATAAGTTCTAAGGCTGAAAATCTTTTGTAAAGTTGATAAAATACTTTGGCTATTTTTAAGCTACAAGCAGAAGAAAAAGGAAATGTGCTGGTTTTGACACAGTTTGATACCTTTATTTAGAGAAAACACATTTTCTCCTTTAAAATGAAAGTTGGCAAGCATTTCACATGGAATCCCTTCATGGGCAGAAAGCTTGACCAACAAGACTTTATGTAGATGGAACCCTAGGTGTTGGGAGGGGAAGTCGCCCTCCTTGAAATTAGGATCAAGGTACTGGGCTGCAGTGTACCAGAGTCAAAGTAAAGGGAGAGCTGAACTCCCTCTCCTTGGCTAAAAAATAAACAGAGGGAGAGATCTACCCCGCTCCCAGATTGGAGGAGTCAGTCTCAGTTCTACTCCCTTTTGAGCTGCTCTGGTAGAAAATCTCTTCCGTGTAATCAAGTAGTATTGTTTGGTGGAAGCCTTCCTGCTTTCCAGTAGGATCTTTCAGATCTCAGCAGAACATCATCGACTGCTCTCAACATTCCAGAAGTTGAGGTGTCAGGGAGAGTTGATCTGTTGTGTAGACTCCCACCCCAACCCAGACACAAGAGATCTGATAGGCTGGGGAGCAGGACATGTGATTCTGACATCAGTTGCAGAAGGTTGGAGAAAAAAACCTACTAATATCAGAATTTTCAACAGCATCTTAATTCCATCCTTTCAGGTTTCTAAGTGACTTTCTGGTTCAATGAGATCAGAAGGAATGTACAGAGGAACTTCTGACACTAGTTCAGGAGAAAAGCATAGGCATCTGTCAGTGATACTGGGTCCTTTTTGCCCTAGAGTCTATCCTGAGATGTTAGTCAGTCTTTGTCTCTCTGACAGCAACATAAGGAGCAACCTGGGTCTTGCCCTGATTGAGTAATAGTTGGTGAAGAAGTGTGTCTAGCAGGACTGCTTATGCTGTAGATTCTAAACTCTGGTCAAGAAGTCTGGCAAGACATTCTTTCCCTAGCAGATGAAGAATTAATGGAGCTACCTTACTGCAGATTCTGACATGTCTGCCTCTTTGGTAGTTGTCAGAATAAACCACTGTAGTATTGCTTATTAGGATTTGGACAGATTTGGAGAAAGCTTTACAAGCCAGTTAAATAGATCTCCGCTTCAGCAAACTGATGATGATTGTTCTGCAGAGTCTTTTGCAGAGTCCACAAAGCTAGAATAGTGATGAAATGTAGATGGGTACCTCAGGCCACACCAAGACTTCTGTGACTATTACTGCAGAGTTTTTAGATGTAATCCAGTGAATGGTTTCACAGATGTGCATGAAGCTGCAAGACTTAAATGGTGGTTACTGGCCTTGTGGATAGGGGGAAGTAGTAGATGTGGTACATCTTGATTTTAGTAAGGTTTTTGACACAGTCCTACTTGACATTCTCATAAGTAAACTAGGGAAATGTGATTAGATGAATTTACTCTGGGTGCACAACTGGTTGAAAGAGCATACTCAAAGAGTAGCTATCAGTGGTTTACTGTCCAACTGGGAGAACACATCTAGTGAGATCCCACGGGGTCAGTTTTGGGTCCAATACCATTCAATATTTTAATTAATGACTCGGATAATGGAGTGCAAAGTATGCTTACAAAATCTGCAGATGATACCAAGCTGGGAGGGATTGCAAGCACTTTGACCGAAAGGACCTTGACAAATTGGAGAATTGGTCTGAATTCAACAAGATGAAATTCAATAAAGGTAAGTGCAAAGTATTTCTTCACTTAGGAAGGAAAAATCAAATGGAAAACTAAGAAGTGGTGAATAACTGGCTAGATCAGGGGTCGGCAACTTTTCAGAAGCGGTGTGCCAAGTCTTCATTTATTCACTCTAATTTAAGGTTTTGCGTGCCACTAATACATTTTAACATTTTTAGAAGGTCTCTTTCTGTAAGTCAAGAATATATAACTAAACTATTGTATGTAAAGTAAATAAGTTTTTTAAAATATTTAAGAAGCTTCATTTAAAATTAAATTAAAATGCAGAGCCCCCCGGACTGGTGGCCAGTGTGAGTGTCACTGAAAATCAGCCCACGTGCCACCTTTGGCTTGCGTGCCATAGGTTACCTACCTCTGGGCTAGATAGCAGTACTACTGGAAAGGAGTTGGGAGCTACAGTGAATCATAAATTGAATATGAGCCAACAATATGATGCAGTGGCAAAAAAGGCTCATAATCTAGAATGGATTAATAGGAATGTTGTATGCAAGACATGGGGGGCAATTGTCCCACACTACTCAGCACTGGTGAGGCCTCAGCTGGATTACTCTGTCCAGTTCTGGGCACCACACTTTAGTAAAGATGTGAACAAACTGGTGAGAGTCCAAAAAAGAGCAACAAAAATGATAACAAATTTAGAAAACCTAACCTATGAAGGAAGGTTAAAAAACTTGGCATGTTTAATCTTGCAAAAAGAAGACTGAAGGGGAACCTGACAACAGTCTTCTAATATGTTACGGGCTGTTATAAAGAGAATGGAGATCAATTGTTCTCCATGTCCACTGAAAGCATTGGACAAGAAGTAATGGGCTTAATCTGAAGCACGGGAGATTTAGGTTGGATATAGGAAAAGCTTTATAACCATAAAGGTAGTTAAGCTCTGAAATAGGCTTCTGTGACTGGGTGCCTGGATGGGCCACACTAAGGGCAGACTGCAATACATAGAGCAGATAATCCCCAAACTGGTGGTTTATTTTATAATTAGATCCACCAAGCCAGTAACACAAGAGCTTTTGTAGTACCACACAGATTAACAAGAAGCCAAACACAATCCCCTTTATTTATTCCAGCCCTTGGCTCCAATCTATACAACTAAGTCTAATATAGTGAGAGATTACTGAAAACCCTATTCACCATACTTAAATTTCTATAAATCCCAAAGAATCGGACACATTACTCCGCAGGTAAATGAATATTTCAGATCTTACCTAAATACATGCTTACAGCCAATCCTTAATAACTACATCTAAGATTTATTGTTAAAAGGAAAAAGAAAGAAGAGAGTTACAAATGGTTAAAAGATCAATATACATACAAATGATTTTCAGTGTTCATAGTTCAGACTCACAGCAGGGATGGAATAAACTGCTAGCTTGTAAAAGTCTCTCTGGAATCATCCCACAGGTCAGAATCCAAAGGCAGCTTAGATGTCAAGTCTGTGAGTCTTTCCATGCATTTTCCATAGTATTCCAAATAATTATTTGGAAGACGTTCATTCTACAGCTCACCATTTCCCTGTTCAAAGTTTAAGCAGACTAGCGATGAAAGGATCAGGCCCGAGGTGTCACTTTTATAGCCAAAGAGGGCTGTTAAGTGTTTTGAGCACAGCATGTGACTGAGGATTCTTCTTTGTTGAGCACACACAGTTTCATCACTTTGAAGTTAACATCCTATTTCTATGCATACACAGGTCATCCAGTTACACTATAAAACAACACACAGTCATTCATTATAACAGAGATAGTTAAGCTGAAGACAATTGTTAATAATATTATTTGTTTCCTGCAGTATCTTACATCTTTAATCTTAAGGTTAACCTAACCATTTGCATACATAATGTAAGGCAGTTAAGACATGAAAGGGAATTAACATCTACAAGCTATTCTGGTTACATCATTAAACTTCTAACAAGATATAGGTAAACACAGACAAATATACTTAGCATCTACCCTTGATTTCTATTACTACAAATGAATGAGTTGATGATTGCTAGTCTAGTACATTTCATTGAAATTCACATACAAGTGAATTGTCTTGCTACAATTGCAATGTTTCTTGTTAAGTTGTTATAGGTCATACACAGGCTGGCTGGTCTGCCAATGTCATAGCTTCCAAGGGAGATAGTCGAATCCCCATCATTGGGAGGTTTTTAAGAACAGATTGGACAGACACCTGTCAGGGATGGTCAAGGTTTGCTAGCCTCAGCGCAGGGGGCTGGATTTGAGGACTTGCAACCCTGTATTTCTATGATTTTGTGTTTTCTTGACTCTCAAACAATGAGGCCTAATTCCACTCTATCTGTACCCCATCCTTGGGGTCCTCTAAACTCATGGACACTGGAGCTGGTTAAAACTTTTAAAACATAAAACCTTTTTACATAAAAATGCATATTCATTGATACAAATCCATGAAACTTCTCTGTCAGTTTCATTGACTTGTTCATTTTGAAATTCTTGCACTCCCCCAAAAAGTCTGAAAAAAACAAAACATTTAATTTAAACATTTCCCAAAGTCTTGAACTTTTTTTTAGTCCATCCTCACTGAGTATTGCTCCTCTCCACAAAGTGACTGAGCATATTCCATCTCTGGGTTGCAAGATATGAAGGAACTGAACAGGACTTTTCCTGGAATTGCTTCTTCTAGCTGTGAGGTGCTATTGTGGCAACAGGTCACAAAGCAGAGTGGGAGACTATCTTTCCTATGCTGTCAATGCTCCTCCCCTCCTTCTCCCTCCCTCCCCCCAACCCTCCTCCAGCTGGTGCCCAGGCAGTGTGGAGGAGAAAGAGGAAACAATCTGACATGTTCAACTATGGAGGGGTGAGGAAATAACAGCAAGGCCAGGGGAGCAGGCTATGAGGTGCAGACTGTATGAGGAAGACAGGGACAATAGGGGACAGGCTGAGGAGAGGAACAGAAGGGAGTGAGGAAGAAATGGACAGATTGGGGTAGAAGAGTCTGTGACTCTGGAAGAGTACACGCCTTCCAGAACCTGGAATTCAACTCAGGATCATTCAGTCCCAACATTCTTTTGCTGTTAGAAAATAGATGTGAAATCTATTGGTAAAGTCTCATCTGGCTCATCTCTCTCTAGTGGCTGGTTCACGTAGCAGGTGACAAACTACTATTATCCTGTTAACTCCAATGACAGAGTTCTGTGCTGTGGACCCAAAAGTTTCAACCTTGCTGATTACAAGGTACTGCAATAATATAATAATGGAAGTCACAAAAGTACCTCACTTAGTTAGAAGGGCTCTGAATTTAGGTGGTCCAGGCTTGACTTTGTAATCTAAATAATGTTTTTTGTATGACATTTAAATTCTGGTATGTAAAATAATTTCCTTTTGTTTCACTTAATAGTGCAGCAATAGCAAACTTGGGCTAGAGGGAAGCAGATTCCAGACTGCAGAGAGGGAGAAAGCATCAGATTCCAGGACTGTTCAGGGGAGGGTACAGCAGGACCTAGGGATCTGGAAGGGTGCATACTGGGATATGTTAGGGTTAAGTAAAGACCTGGGAAGCTGCTGGTGTGCTGACATAGCATTAGGGAATAAGGCGCATGAAAGCAGCGTTTCTTCATTTGATAAATAAGTTGCCCTCCTTTTCCCTTCCCTGCTGCTTGTTGAGAATTGATAAGCCTTGCGACTGCATAAGGAATGTAGTTGTCTAAAGAATACCCTTTGTGTAAAAGAAGGGTTATCTCCCCCTCCCTTCCTTTCCCAGCTACATAAACAAGCCCTTGGTCCTGGCCCCTTCCTCCTGCCCCTGAGAACTGCTAATTAAGGGAACTTGTGGCAACAAATTACTGCAAAGAAATGTGTTTTCAAGGTAAAGATGTGTGTATAATGTGCGTAATGCTGTAATCAGTCAATAGGGGTGGGTATAATCATAGTATGGATGTTTCTATTACTTAATAAGGGTTTTGGGGGTGTTGTAAGGATGTAGGCATTTACATACTAACTTAGATAAACAGAGTGTGCTGTAACTAATTCAGTGCTTACTCGACAATTGGGTGGAGGGGAACAAGTATTTCAATAAAGAAGCCCATACTCAAATCCACCTATGGGTCAACCTGCTCATATCTTCTAAAAGTTCGGGAAAGCAGCAGACTCCAGGAATGGGGAGAGGGCTCAAAATGCATCAGCCTCTAGTACTCAGGAGTGGGGGAGTAGGAAACAGGCTTCAGAGGAGACAGTAGCTGTGAAGGATAGTATTAAAAAAAAGATCTTTACCAAAGATTTAAATTGCAGACTGATGGACAAAAGCCAAATGTCCTTTAACTAGCCGGCAAAGGCCACTTACTGGCAAACAGAATACCCAAACCACCCAACCATTACCACTGGAATAAAAGCTTTGGAGGCACCAATACATCAATATTCAAGATACCAACTTGCTCTCTTCAGAAAAAAGAAAAGGAGTACTTGTGGCACCTTAGAGACTAACCAATTTATTTGAGCATAAGCTTTCGTGAGCTACAGCTTGAGCTGTAGCTCACGAAAGCTTATGCTCAAATAAATTGGTTAGTCTCTAAGGTGCCACAAGTACTCCTTTTCTTTTTTCGAATACAGACTAACACGGCTGTTACTCTGAAACCTCTCTTCAGAAAGTTACTAGGTAGCCTCCTTTCTCAATAGAAAGCTCCAAAGTGTCCTCAAATGAACAAAGTGCAGTTCTTCACCTGTATCCGTAAAAGGCTGTTACTGTATTTTTTTAATGCACTTCATCTGACACCATGACTCACATGTCCAATTCGGAGATGAAATCCTGGCCCCCTGAAGTCAATGGCAAATCTCCCAATTGACTTAAATTCAACAACAGGTGCACTGGTAATCATAAACTACAGCCCATCTTTAATTCCCTTTCAACTGAAAGTATACATCAACCAAAAAATGTTGAAAATTTTATAGGTTTGGGAAAAGAAATCCTGTTGTTAAAATTTTAAATTGTTGCTTTATAATTAAATGTCTTACTTCTAACATTAGCACCAGATTTCGAAAAAAAAAATATTTAAAACTTGTAATCAAGCCTAGAGGAATTACTCAGGGTTCATTAAGTCCTGTCATAGTTTAACTTGATATGGCTATTGAAAACAAGACTCTTATTCTGCTTTATTTTTCTTCTTCTAACTCAGCAAACTGTTAATTTACAGAGCCCAGACACATAGCTTATTGTTCAATACAGTTTATTGCCAAAAAAAGAGAAATCTATTTTACAAGATACTTGATAGGAAAAACAATGCAGAGCACAGTGCTACACCAAGAGAGGAAAAAAAATCTACACATCATTTAAATAAATAAATAAGTGGATTTAAAAGAATGTATCAGAATGTACCATCAGAAGTTAAAACAGATATTTTTACTTACAACCCACATAGCTCTGCAACAATGATAGTTTACATTCCAGGCAGGCATCAGTGTAATATAAATGGCTAGAATGCCATGCTGTGATAAGATCTCAAAGGCCTGTTAATGGTGTGTTATTTATTTATTCTCTCTTCTTGAATTGAGGTAGGATTTAGGTAAATCAAATCTACACAGTAAATATTTTCTGAGAATATAAGGCATGTGGAAAATGGTCACGAGGTACCATCATTTTTCTTGTCGTGTAAGGAACAACAGGCTCATTTACTTGTGATCCATCCCTTCAGAGTCAAAACACAAGGAACTTGCTGTCTGGTTTGTTTTCATAAATGCAAGGATTTAACTAGGCAAAGAAATGTAGCTTTTTTTAAAGGGGAAAAAACCCTCAACATGCCACAGGCAGGCCACATCATAAGTGTTTTGATGTGATGTGACACTTCAGAAATATAACATAATGCATCAAAAAACAATACATAGTGCAGCATAAAACACACATCCAGTTTCAGCAAATGCCCTGCCTGCTACATTCAAACATTTTACTGTGCCCTCAGATATTTATGAAAGATTCAATGTCCATCATAAGCCTGAATTAAAGTAATTCATAGCACTGGGACCTGTGGCACCTAAAGAAGTGCTGTAAGCTGACTAAATTCTGTAAAGAAGGCCCAATAAATTCTGTAAAGAAGACCCAATGGAATTAATATTCTTTATGGAAAGATGGTGATAAATACCAACAAAGATTGCAAGGAATCTAATGTCTTCATACATCAAAGACCTAGACAAATTGGAGGATTGGGCCAAAAGAAATCTGATGAGGTTCAATAAGGATAAGTGCAGGGTCCTGCACTTGGGACGGAAGAACCCAATGCACAGCTACAGACTAGGGACCGAATGGCTAGGCAGCAGTTCTGCGGAAAAGGACCTAGGGGTGACAGTGGACGAGAAGCTGGATATGAGTCAGCAGTGTGCCCTTGTTGCCAAGAAGGCCAATGGCATTTTGGGATGTATAAGTAGGGGCATAGCGAGCAGATCGAGGGACGTGATCGTTCCCCTCTATTCGACATTGGTGAGGCCTCATCTGGAGTACTGTGTCCAGTTTTGGGCCCCACACTTCAAGAAGGATGTGGATAAATTGGAGAGAGTCCAGCGAAGGGCAACAAAAATGATTAGGGGACTGGAACACATGAGTTATGAGGAGAGGCTGAGGGAGCTGGGATTGTTTAGCCTGCAGAAGAGAAGAATGAGGGGGGATTTGATAGCTGCTTTCAACTACCTGAAAGGGGGTTCCAAAGAGGATGGCTCTAGACTGTTCTCAATGGTAGCAGATGACAGAACGAGGAGTAATGGTCTCAAGTTGCAGTGGGGGAGGTTTAGATTGGATATTAGGAAAAACTTTTTCACTAAGAGGGTGGTGAAACACTGGAATGCGTTACCTAGGGAGGTGGTAGAATCTCCTTCCTTAGAGGTTTTTAAGGTCAGGCTTGACAAAGCCCTGGCTGGGATGATTTAACTGGGAATTGGTCCTGCTTTGAGCAGGGGGTTGGACTAGATGACCTTCTGGGGTCCCTTCCAACCCTGATATTCTATGATTCTATGATTCTATGATTCATTCCTCATGGCTAAATCTATCAAGTCAATTTACACATGGAATGTCCATACATTGGGTACACTGGGGGAGGGTTGGGAAACAAGCTTAAGGCAAAAAGAAAAGGAGGGCTTGTGGCACCTTAGAGACGAACAAATTTATTTGAGCATAAGCTTTCATGAGCTACAGCTCACTTCATCAGATGCATTCAGTGGAAAATATAGTGGGGAGATTTATATACACAGAGAACATGAAACAATGTGTGTTACCATACACACTGTAACAAGAGTGATCAGATAAGGTGAGCTATTACCAGCAGGAGAGCGTGGGGGACATTTTGTAGTGATAATTAAGGTGGGCCATTTCCAGCAGTTGACAAGAATGTCTGAGGAACAGCTGGGGGGGAGATAAACATGGGGAAATAGTTTTACTTTGTGTAATGACCCATCCACTCCCAGTCTCTATTCAAGCCTAATTTAATGGTGTCTAGTTTGCAAATTAATTCCAATTCAGCAGTCTCTTGTTGGAGTCTGTTTTTGAAGGTTTTTTGTTGTAATATTGCCACTTTTAGGTCTGTAATCGAGTGACCAAAGAGATTGAAGTGTTCTCCGACTGGTTTTTGAAAGTTATAATTTTTGACGTCTGATTTGTGTCCATTGATTCTTTTATGTAGAGACTGTCCGGTTTGGCCAATGTACACAGCAGAGGGGCATTGCTGGCACATATCACATTGGTAGATGTGCAGGTGAACGAGCCTCCTACAGTGTGGCTGATGTGATTAGGCCCTATGATGGTGTCCCCTGAATTGGTATGTGGACAGATTTGGCAACAGGCTTTGTTGCCAGGATAGGTTCCTGGGTTAGTGTTTTTGTTGTGTGGTGTGTGGTTGCTGGTGAGTATTTGCTTCAGGTTGGGGGGCTGTCTGTAAGCAAGGACTGGCCTGTCTCCCAAGATCTGTGAGAGTGATGGGTTTTCCTTCAGGATAGGTTGTAGATCCTTGACGATGTGCTGAAGAGGTTTTAGTTGGGGGCTGAAGGTGATAGCAAGTGGCGTTCTGTTATTTTCTTTGTTGGGCCTGTCCTGTAGTAGGCAACTTCTGGCTCTGTCAATCTGTTTCTTCACTTCAGAAGGTGGGTACTGTAGTTGTAAGAATGCTCGATAGAGATTTTGTTGGTGTTTGTCTCTGTCTGAGGGGTTGGAGCAAATGTGGTTGTATCGTAGAGCTTGGCTGTAGACAATGGATCGTATGGTGTGTTCTGGATGTAAGCTGGAGGCATGTAGGTAGGCATAGTGGTCAGTAGGTTTCCGGTATAGGGTGGTGTTTATGTGACCATTGCTTATTAGCACCGTAGTGTCCAGGAAGTGGATCTCTTGTGTGGACTGGTCCAGGGTGAGGTTGATGGTGGAAATGAAATTGTTGAAATCATGGTGGAATTCCTCAATGGCTTCTTTTCCATGGGTCCAGATGATGAAGATGTCATCAATGTAGCACAAGTAGAGTAGGGGCATTAGGGGACGAGAGTTGAGGAAGCGTTGTTCTAAGTCAGCCATAAAAATGTTGGCATATTGTGGGGCCATGCAGGTACCCATAGCAGTGCCACTGATTTGAAGGCAAATGTGAAATAGTTATGGGTGAGGAAGTGAGCTGTAGCTCACGAAAGCTTATGCTCAAATAAATTTGTTAGCCTCTAAGGTGCCACAAGGCCTCCTTTTCTTTTTGTGGATACAGACTAACACGGCTGCTACTCTGAAATCAAGCTTCAGGCAGTTGTATCAGGAGGATGAAACACAGTTTCAAAATTCTTGAGTAAGCAGACACAGTGAGCTTTATCTAGAAAAAACAAGAGTGCATGAAGTGGCAGTTTTTGTTATATGGAAGGATTCACTACATTCCTGGAGAGGCTATAGATTACTCATAGATAGAGAAGTTTGCATACAATTTGGATGGAATCTTGTCCAAAGAGACTAATATGTCAGGATGTCATGTTTGCTTTAAAGTGATGCTCATCAAGTGTTTTACACATATCAGATGACAAAAGAGTGGTGATATGTATGTAAGCCTTGGGGCAGGTAGAGAATGAAGAAGTGGGGTCAAATAATGAGACTCTGTGAACTCAGTTGATAGCATGGCACTATAATTTAAAGAAACATTTCAGGATTTTGTGAAATCAATGGCCTGTTGGTGAATCCTCTTCCAGCACAATACAGTATATGGCTGTGATATAATGTACATAGTATATGCTAAATACAATCACATGAAATTAGTCTCAACAAGTGCTTTGAGAAAGAAGGAGGTGGGTGGTGGTGGTTGGGGACTCCCTCCTCAGGAGGACTGTGTCATCTATCTGCCGCCCTGACCGGGAAAACCGAGAAGTCTGCTGCTTGCCAGGAGCTAGGATTCACGATGTGACTGAGACAATGCCGAGACTCATCAAGCCCTTGGATCGCTACCCCTTCCTGCTTCTCCACGTGGACACCAATGATACTGTCAAGAATGATCTTGAGTGGATCACTGCAGACTATGTGGCTCTGGGAAGACGGATAAAGGAGTTTGAGGCGCAAGTGGTGTTCTCGTCCATCCTCCCAGTGGAAGGAAAAGGCCCAGATAGAGACCGTTGAATGGTGGAAGTCAACAAATGGCTATGCAGGTTGTGTCGGAGACACAATTTGGATTCTTTGACCATGGGATGGTGTTCCAAGAAGGAGGAGTGCTAGGCAGAGAAAGGTTCCACCGAACAAAGAGAGGGAAGAGTATCTTCGCAAGCAGGCTAGCTAACCTCGTGAGGAAGGCTTTAAACTAGGTTCACTGGGGGAAGGAGACCAAAACCCTGAGGTAAGTGGGGAAGTGGGATACCAAAGGAAGCATGAGCAGGAGAGCGCAAGAGGGGAGGGCTCCTGCCTCATACTGAGAAAGCAGGAGGATCAGTGAGTTATCTTAAGTGCCTATACACAAATGCAAGAAGCTTGGGAAACAAGCAGGGAGAACTGGAAGTCCTGGCACAGTCAAGGAATTATGGTGTGATTGGAATAACAGACTTGGTGGGATAACTCACATGACTGGTGTTCGGTCATGAATGGATATAAAATGTTCAGGAAGAACAGGAAGGACATAAAAGGAGGGGGAGTTGCATTGTATGTAAGAGAGCAATGTGACTGCTCAGAGCTCCGGTATGAAACTGCAGAAAAACCTGAGAGTCTCTGGATTAAGTTTAGAGGTGTGAGCAACAAGGGTGATGTCATGGTGGGAGTCTGCTATAGACCACTAGACCAGGGGGGTGAGGTGGATGAGGCTTTCTTCTAGCAACTAACGGAAGTTACGAGATCGCAGGCCCTAGTTCTCATGGGAGACTTCAATCACCCTGATATCTGCTGGGAGAGCAATACAGTGGTGCAAAGTCAATCCAACAAGTTTTTGGAAAGTGTAGGGGACAATTTCCTGGTGAAAGTGCTGGAGGAACGAACTGGTGCAGAGCTCTTCTTGACCTGCTGCTCACAAACTGGGAAGAATTAGTAGGGGAAGCAGAAGTGGATGGGAATCTGGGAGGTAGTGACCATGAGATGGTCGAGTTCAGGATCCTGACACAAGGAAGAAAGGAGAGCATCAGAATATGGACCCTGGACTTCAGAAAAGCAGAGTTTGACAACCTCAGGGAACTGATGGGCAGGGTCCCCTGGGAGAATAACATGAGGGGGAAAGGAGTCCAGGATTGCTGGCTGTATTTTAAAGAATCCTTATTGAGGTTACAGGAACACGCCATCCCAATGTGAAGAAAGAATAATAAATATAGCAGGCGACCAGCTTGGCTTAACAGTGAAATCCTTGATGACCTTAAACACAAAAAAGAAGCTTTCAAGAAGTGGAAGATTGGACAAATGACCAGGGAGGAGTATAAAAATATTGCTCAGGCAAGCAGGAGTGAAATCAGGAAGGCCAAATCACTCTTGGAGCTGTAGCTAGCAAGAGATGTTAAGACTAACAAGAAGGGTTTCTTCAGGTATGTTAGCAACAAGAAGAAAGTCAAGGAAAGTGTGGGCCCCTTACTGAATGAGGGAGGCAATCTAATGACAGAGGATGTGGAAAAAGCTAATGTACTCAATGCTTTTTTTGCCTCTGTCCTCATGAACTAGGTCAGCTACCAGACTACTGCATTAGGCAGCACAGCATGGGGAGGAGGTGACCAGCCCTCTGTGGAGGAAGAAGTGGTTCAGGACTATTTAGAAAAGCTGGACGTGCACAAGTCCATGGGGCTGGATGTGCTGCATCTGAGAGTATTAAAGGAGTTGGCGGATGTGATTGCAGAGCCATTGGCCATTATCTTTGAAAATTCATGGCGATTGGGGGAGGTCCCGAACGACTGGAAAAAGGCTAATGTAGTGCCCATCTTTAAAAAAGGGAAAACGGAGGATCCTGGGAGCTACAGGCCAGTCAGCCTCACCTCCATCCCCGGAAAAATCATGGAACAGGTCCTCAAGGAATCAATTCTGAAGCACTTAGACGAGAGGAAAGTGATCAGGAACAGTCAGCATGGATTCACCAAGGGAAAGTCATGCCTGACTAATCTAATTGCCTTCTATGAGGAGCTAACTGGCTCTGTGGATGAGGGGAAAGCAGTGGAAGTGTTATTCCTTGACTTTAGCAAAGCTTTTGATACGGTCTCCCACAGTATTCTTGTCAGCAAGTTAAAGAGATGTGGGCTGGATGAATGGACTATAAGGTGGATAGAAAGCTGGCTAGATCATCGGGCTCAACGGGTAGTGATTAATGGCTCCATGTCTAGTTGGCAGCTGGTATCAAGTGGAATGCCCCAAGGGTCAGTCCTGCGGCCAGTTTTGTTCAATATCTTCATTAATGATCTGGAGGATGGTCTCAGCAAGTTTGCAGATGACACTAAACTGGGAGGAGAGGTAGATACACTGGAGGGTAGGGATAGGATACAGAGGGACCTAGACAAATTAGAGGATTGGGCCAAAAGAAATCTGATGAGATTCAACAAGGACAAGTGCAGAGTTCTGCACTTAAGATGGAAGAATTCCATGCATTGCTACAGACTAGGGACCAAATGGCTACGCAGCAGTCCTGCAGAAAAGGACGTAGGGGTTACAGTGGATGAGAAGCTGGATATGAGTCAACAGTGTGCCCTTGTTGCCAAGTAGGGGCATTGCCAGCAGATCGAGGGATGTGATCGTTCCGCTCAATTCAACATTGGTGAGGCCTCATCTGGAGTACTGTGTCTAGTTTTGGGCCCCACACTACAAGAAGGATGTGGAAAAATTGGAAAGCATCCAGGTGAGGGCAACAAAAATGATGAGAGGACTGGAACACATGACTTATGAGGAGAGGCTGAGGGAACTGGGGTTGT
The DNA here is from genome assembly GCF_965140285.1 of Lepidochelys kempii. Classification (NCBI taxonomy): domain Eukaryota; kingdom Metazoa; phylum Chordata; order Testudines; family Cheloniidae; genus Lepidochelys; species Lepidochelys kempii. Next base: position 181,184,565 of record NC_136382.1, on the reverse strand, counting down.
TTTGTCTGCAGAAGAGAAGAAGGAGGGGGGATTTGATAGCTGCTTTTGATACCTGAAAGGGGGTCCAAAGAGGATGGATCTCAACTGTTCTCAGTGGTAGCAGATGACAGAACAAGGAGTAACGGTCTCAAGTTTCAGTGTGGGAGGTTTAGGTTGGATATTAGGAAAAACTTTTTCACTGGGAGGGTGGTGAAGCACTGGAATGTGTTACCTAGGGAGGTTGTGGAATCTCCTTCCTTTGAGGTTTTTAAGGTCAGGCTTGACAAAACCCTGGCTGGGATGATTTAGTTGGGGATTGGTCCTGCTTTGAGCAGGGGGTTGGACTAGATGATCACCTGAGGTCCCTTCCAACCCTGATATTCCATTATTCTATGATTCTTTAATCAGCAGAGTGCATATGTAACCCATACACCTCCTGGGTGTGGTGTTCTGTCTCTTCTAGTGGCATCAAGACCACTTAGAGATTAATGAGTCTGCTCTACAGCCGTAGCTAAGGGGCACATGACATTTAACTCATGCACTAGAGGCTCATGCATTAAGCTTCAGAGGTCCCAGGTTTGATCCTGCTCGATGACAACCAGGGTCTGTCGGTGTTACATTTATAAAGACACTGCTAGCTTTTGGGTCTTTAAAAAGTTAGTTAAAATATCAGCAGAACATTGTGTCTGGGGTTGTCTTAATCTCTTCCAATCTGCCATAGTCATTCAAACCAGAAAATAAAAAAAATAAAATAAAATAAAAAACTAGTGTCTCAATTTCAGCATGTTCTTAAATTGCTAATCACCAGCACCTTTTGAAGCCTCAAAGGCAGCAGGAGATTGGTAAGGTTTCTGTTTCCTTTTGCTTGTGCTTCCCTCTGTGTACTGGTTGATCTTTTACAAGCAGGGTAGTTAGTACAATATTTCCATCAGTCTTGCAATATATTAAACAGAACTGATTTGTTATATTAATCTAAAGGGGCTGCAGGAGGATGGGTGGTCTGGCAGACAAGGCAGTAGGCTAAGGTTCAGCTGGTTTGGGGTTCAAGTCCCATCTTGACCAACTAATTCCTGTGTATGACCTTGGACATGTTACTTAACTTTTCTGTGCCTTCCCTCTCTGGCACAGGGGTGTATTTAGAATAAATTAACTAATACTTGCAAGGCATGCAGGTTTTCTGGTGATGGGGCCACATAATTATCTAAATAGGTAAGAGGATACAAGTAACTCCCATTGAAGTTAGTAGGAGTTACTTGAATCATGCAAAAATAAAACAAGACCCCAAGATATTAAATGTCTGAGGAAAATATCTGTAAATATATTACATTGTACTGTAGGAAACTTTACCCCCACACTTTAGAAACTCCTTGAATGAATAACTATCTTTTTTCAAGACTTCTTGTCTGTAGACTGAAAAAACAACAAAACAAAAACATAACAGCGTAGCCTCTGTACAAATACAATCTTAACTTTCTTGCAGTTCAGAAGGTGGAAGGGAAAAATACTAGAATATGTCCCTGTACCATTCCCCGGGTGTTATCTGGACTGGTGATCTGCTAGGTTACTACAATCCTAAACTCTGGGAGCCAGCCTTACCCCCACTCCCGGAATGGTCACACATAGCCTCTAGCATGTAAGATGCTCCCAGCTGCTCCCAGCTACATGACTGAGCACTTTTGGACAGTTGCTGCTTGGATTGTGCAACCGAATGACACTAACCAATATCTCTGGTCCCAGACACAACCCTAGGAACCTCCATCTTGCAGTGTCCAGTCATGCCTGCTGGACGCTGCAAGCTTATATGAGTTCATCAATTTAACAAAGAAATTGATATGTACCAGGCTTGTTATCTCAAGGGGAGTCTCTGACGTGTTTCCAACCAAACACACTGCTTCAGGTAGAATAAACAAACAAATGTATTAACTACAAAAGATAGATTTTAAGTGATTATAAGTCAAAGAACAAGAAGTCAGATTTGGTCAAATGAAATAAAAGCAAAACGCATTCTAAGCTGATTTTAACACTTTCAGTGCCTTTACAAACTTAGATGCTTCTCACCACAGGCTGGCTGGTTGCTCTTCAGCCAGGCTCTCCCCTTGGATCAGTGCTTCAGTCACTTGGTGGTGATGTCTGTAGATGGAGGTGGAAGAGACATGGCAAATGTCTCTCCCTTTTATCAAGTTCTTTCTTCCCTCTTGCCTTTGCCCTCCATCCCCTTCAGAGTCAGGTGAGCATTACCTCATCGTAGTCCCAAACAGACCAAGGAAAGAGAGGTAACTCACTCCAGAGTCCAACAGATCCTTTGTTGCTGCCGAGGCCAGTGTCATTTGTTCCTGTGAGTCTGGGCTGGGTTTGTCCCATATATGCCCTGATGTGGTGTGAACTGCCCCTCTGCTCCTGGAGAGTTTTGCCTAGGCTTGTTTTAAGCCATGAGGACACATTTTGAGACTCATAACTATATATGTGAAATTACAACCTATAACATTACTATAACAAGCATGCTCAGTGCATCATGAGCCTTCTGAAGACACCCGACCTGACAGACGTTGCATTGGATACCATACAATCATATTATAAAGAGGAACATGGGGTTGCTGGGTGTTCCCCTGAGGTACAGAGTGTCACAGCCCTGATTCTAATTCCCTATTTAATCATCTAGAGCTCTTTCCATGCTGTTACACTTACCATAATTTTCCCAGGACACAGTAAGACTTAGTTCTGATTTGCTATTTTATTTTTCAAGAATCATAATATAAGCAAACAACTACCTGTGTGAAACTATGGTACTCACAATTACTTAGCATTTTAATAAAAAATTGAAAATATAAATAAGGCACTTTCTGGGACTATTAATCTATCTGTAACTCTGTTTACAGTAGTGAAAATAAAATTAAACAGAGAGTGCAAAGAATAAGATACTTATAAGGACCACTGATTAAACAAGATACAGATAAATGAAAGACATAGCAAGGAACAGAAAAAAAAAACAATTGTGTATATAAAGAGAAATTATAGTGGAATCAAGTTAAAGGGGTAAGATGAACTTCTTAATATACTTGGAAAAAGGGAGAGTCACTGAAGACACTTGAAGTTTCACTGTGAAAAGAAGAGTGAGATAGAGAAGGAAATTATCTAAAAAAGGAGGGAACAGAGATGATGAAAGAGTAAGTTAATTTCACTTTATGACAAGAAATGGTACTATGAAGAAGGCAAATGAAATGGAGATGACAGCTACAAAAGGATTCACAAAGTATATACACAAATTGCAATTATAAAAGTTCCATGAGGCAATTCCAATATCTTGACTTCAAATGGGGCTGAAAAAATATATTAGGCACACAGTTAATATGGTGGGATTGATGCTTGAGGGGGTTGTCTAGGGTCATAGTTGGGAATGACTAAATAATGTTACCTTACCAAAACTCTTTAGTGACATATATAAAATGAGGCAATGGTCTCAGCCCAGTTCCTAACAGATAAGTGCTCACTCCACACATTGCTGGCATTAGATAGCACCCATGTTGGTAGTTGTAGAGCAAAAATACAAGGAACATATGGCCGTGAAGACTTACTCCCAGAGGTTGACGCTCAGGTCAGGCATACTACTGAGTGAATAATTTGCAGAAAATAATTTTATTGACAGAGTTTGCCTTTTTTCTGCCTGCAATTTGTTTGCGAGCAGCTAATATTTTTCAAATATGGATTATTTGAAATTTATTGAATAACTCACATAATCCCTGATAGGTATATTGTACGCATCATTTTGAGCATTCAGTATGTCAGAACTGGGCAATATTGGTTAGTTTAGTTGCACACTTGGAAACATATTATGCTCCTGCTCCATAGTTGGATGTGTTGAGCTCTGAGAATGAGGCTTCTGGCCTAAATTCTGCATTAACAAATGAAAAATTTGCTTCCAACAACTATCTAAGAGTTAATTAAAATTTACCATTTTCACAGTCATGGTAGGAGAGTAAGGATGGTTTGTGGTTAAGATATTGGACTGGGCTTCAGGAGATCTATTCCCAGCTCTGCCACAGACTTCCTGACATTTAATATCTTTGTGCCTCAGTTTCTCATTTGGAAGATGGGGATAATACTTCCTGCTTATGCAGGTTAATCTTTAATGAATGAGATCTTGAGATTCTACAATGATAGTCATTGCAGTAAAACTATAAACAAATACAATTAACACCAACAATAATTTTCCAGAATATTTTCAGAAAGAAAAGAAGAAAAGGAGCCCAAAATAATTGAAGCAAATTCATTTAAAATTCAGAAGAATATTCATTAGAATTCACCCTGCTCTAATTGGGAGTTAGAGGAAATGTTAGTGGGTGTGGAAAAGCTTACACTACTGTTACACCTCCCTCTGCCTCTTCTGTAGATGTAGAGAGAGATTCAGCTGCCAAGGCCAAGGCCAACACAAGAATCCATTAAAATAAAGCAATGATTCACTGTACCTCCCAAAACTGTGACTTGCCACTGACATCTCAGTAAAAGCAATAAGGCTAACCTTACTAAAGCTCTAGGTTGAGGACTATGGTTGACAACATGAAGCAATCCACTGCAAGAGTAAAATTCATCCATACAGGACATATGCTCGTCTAAGGGGCTGGTCCAAGGCTGCAGAATGAACTCCCATAGAAACTAAGAACCCCCCTCCAAGCCCTATCACCAACCACTTCACCACTCCAAGTCCAAGGCACTCTTGTTTGACATTGCATTTGCCAATATGAATGCATAGCACAATGTGTATATACTTTAATAAAAATCACCAAACCAAAACACGAAAGCAATGTATGCACAATTGTTTTGTTTTTTCTTTGGATAACAGAAAGAATGAACCACACATGACAAATGTTAGTTATGTTGCTTGATGCAACTGGAATATGCTCTGATGCTATGATGGAGGATGTGGCATAGGAACCTATATAGCATAGGTAAATATTAATAATTGATCTGTATAGGGTCTCAACTTTTATTTTTTCCCACTTTTATTCTGAGATGGGTAGTTTTACATGGCTGGTCAAAAATCTGTAGAATCAGGATCAGGTACATAATTAAACAATTAAACAGCATTAAATCACAAGTGTACAGAAACCAAAAACAACCTTGGACTGGTACTTTCAATGATTATTACAGTCAGTCATGGAAGGTTTCTTTTCTTTTTTTCCTTTGCATTGTTTTCTTGAATATAATCAGAAAAGCAATTGACAGGTGCTAATGAAAACAGCAGGCTCTTTTGGCAACATAGATCTAGTGCAGGGCATCTTATCCATTGACTGAATCAAGAAGCAGCATCTAGCAAGCCAGTAAATAATACTGATACATTTCATAAGCTATGTTACAGCATTTTAGTTTAAATTTAGTGAGTCTAAATCCCTTTTAAAACCAGATCAAAAAGGAAAAATGGAATTAAGAAGGAAAAGCAACAAGGGAATGATTTTGGCTTTAGAAAAATTTGGTCTGACTCTGTTAATCAATGATTTTATAATACATAAAAATAATTATTTATTTTTTAAAAAAGCAAACAGCGGGGCAGATATTCAGTTAATACAAGTTGTCATGATTCCTTTTAAATCAATGGAATTAAGACAATTTAGATCAGTCAAGAATCTGTCCCATTGCTACTGTATCTCGGGCTAAATTTGCATGATTTTTTGATCCTTACAAACTGCTTGCTATGGGTTTATTAGAGCTATTTATAAAGTTTGCAACAAAACTCAAAACTAATTAGTGTTTCATTACAAACTTAACACACAGAACAGAACTTTTACCTTGCTCCTATAGAGTGATTGATACAAGTATTAAAATAAAGGTGAGTGCAAACTGAATGGCAGGCACTCCAGTCAGAATTCATCTCAACTCACTTTAGTGGCTGGGATTGTTTTAAACCTATTATGCACTTACTTTGCACAGATGTGAGTCACTGCATAAGGTGTAAGGCAGTGGACAATCAGGGTCCAGATCTGGAAAAGTTTTGCTAAACTTTCAACTAAACTTCAGCCCTGGTTTCAGAGGATATGCACTGATTTATGACTTTGCATTGATATCATGTGAAAGTACAAATTTGAAAGCCACCTATCACTTGGAATGGGCCCATTTTCACTGGGAAATAACCTCATTTTCACTCAACAAGGGACCCAATTTTAAGTAAATAAAATCTTCAATATATGATCATTTTTTTTCTGCAAAATGGGATTATTTCTGTTCAAAATGAAAAACTCTTCAATTTTCATGAAGTTTTACCTTTTGTTTTATGAATATTTAGCACACCTCCGACTCTTTACAATTTGGATACCTATATTAACGTAAGTGGTATAATGCCTTTTTTCCCCTCTCATTTTTGTAAAATGGATACTCAACCTTTTTGCTGTGCAATGGGATTTAATTGACATGTGGGAAGCTGAAATGCTGCACAGGGAGAAGAGGAGTATCGCAGATGAGGACACTTGGTTTAAAGATAATAAATTAGAAAAGGATTAAAGCAGCAATTTCTTTATCAGTTAAATGTTTGGTTCTTGGAACAGGTTGGCACAAGACTATTCAAGGGGAGAGGCTATTCTTGACTTCTAAAACTATGATGTCAGCAGGATTTTAGAGAAGAGATTTGGGATGTGGGGGTTGGAAGTCAGGCTAGTCAACAAAGACCAAAAAGTTAAAAGTGAGGAAAGTAAAGTCTTCAAACTCAGCACGGAGGCTACTAACATATCATTATAGATCACAGGGAGTATATATTCCCTTAGTAATACAATAAGCAGGGAAAGAACAATATGGTTAACTGGCATCTTTCAGGACGTCATTACTTTTTTCAGGTACTCTTAGAGACTGAGAAGTCAAAAGTTGTGGTTCTGGAACAAAAAATGGTGAATTAAATAGCAACTAGTCACCTGAAGCAGAATAGTTGAACTGCTCAGAAAAATAAATCAGCTGTTATACAAAATTACTAACTGGTAGGGATAGGGAAAACTAGATGATTGATGGACTAAATTTTTTTCATGATTAGTGCCTATTTTCTGTGGCAGATTTTGAGTATGTCAAAAACTTGCCAGCCAAAAAATGAAAATTTGGAGTGAAAATTGTTGGGTTTTGGTTTTTTGACAAAAATTGAAATTTTCTGCAGGAAAACAATTACAACTAGCTCCAGCTAGCAAATATTTGCATATATCTTTATACAGAATAAAAAATAGAAATAGGTGTTATGTATGATCCTCTGAATTACAACCAGTGAGCCTTTGTTTAGTACCAGGAAAACTGGCTGAAATAATAAAACACCTACATGAACATGATATACTAGGGACAAATCAGTCCAGCTTCCGTAAAGGAAAATCAAACCAAACTAATTTACCAGAATTCTTTGATCATGATAACAAAATGGTGGATGAAGCAGCACCGCTTAATTGGACTTTCAAAAAGACTTTGACTAAACCTATCAGTGGAAAATTAAATGTCATCCCATAGTTATGACATGGATTAGAAGTAAAATTTTGTCATGACTAGGGCCAGGGTTGCTTCATGTATTTATTAATCAAATAGAAAAGGGGTTAAACTGGTTACAGTGGACGAGAAGCTGGATATGAGTCAACAGTGTGTCCTTTTTGCCAAGAGGCCAATGGCATTTTGGGATGTATAAGTAGGGACATTGCCAGCAGATCCAGGGACGTGATCATTCCCCTCTATTCGACATTGGTGAGGCCTCATCTGGAGTACTGTGTCCAGTTTTGGGCCCCGCACTACAAGAAGGATGTGGAAAAATTGGAAAGCATCCAGCGGAGGGCAACAAAAATGATGAGGGGACTGGAACACATGACTTATGAGGAGAGGCTGAGGGAACTGGGGTTATTTAGTCTGCGGGAGAGAAGAATGAGGGCGGGATTTGATAGCTGCTTTCAACTACCTGAAAGGGGGTTCCAAAGAGGATGGATCTAGACTGTTCTCAGTGGTAGCAGATGACAGAACAAGGAGTAAATGGTCTCAAGTTGCAGTGGGGGAGATTTAGGTTGGATATTAGGAAAAGCTTTTTCACTAGGAGGGTGATGAAACACTGGAATGAGTTACCTAGGGAGGTAGTGGGATTTCCTTCCTTTGAGGTTTTTAAGGTCAGGCTTGACAAAGCCCTGGCTGGGATGATTTAGTTGGGGATTGGTCCTGCTTTGAGCAGGGGGTTGGACTAGATGACCTCCTGAGGTCCGTTCCAACCCTGATATTCTATGATTCTATGAAACAGTGAGGTGACAAATTTTCCAAATGAAAAAATTTATTTTGAGTAGTCAAGACTTGAGAAGATTGAGGAACTTCAGAAGAACCTAACATAGACTGGTGAATGGGCAGCACAATACCAGATGAAACTCAATGTTGACAAATGCTATGTACAATAATATGGATAAGGAATCATTTGAATAACTCATACACATTGATGGGTTCTAATTTGTAACCATTCTGGACAATGATCTGGGTATTACTATGGGCAGCTCTTTGAAACCATCTTCTTAATGTAGCTAAACAGTCAAAAATAAATAAGTTGTTAGCATCTGTGAAGAAGGAAACTGAAAATATTATAAAATCATTATATCAGTCATCAAACATGTTGTATTCATTTCTGTTCTCTATTTCAAAAAGAATATAGCAGAAGTAAAAAAGGATTCACAGATAGGCATCATAATTCTTTTAGACCTGAATAGACTTCCAAAGAGAGATTGAAGAGATTAGGACTGTTTAATTAAAACAGGAGATCAATAAGAGGGGACATGATAGACTTATACAAAACAATAAATGGCATAGAGAAGGTAAATCTGGAGCTATTTGTTTGCTCATAATAATAATAAATAATAATAATAAGGACATTAAATTAGCTTGAAAGGAAAAATATTTACATCTATTATAAGAAAATATATTTACAGAATATGCAGTTAACCCATGGGACTCAGTGCCACAAGTTATCATTGCCACAAAGAATTTAAAGGACTGGATATTTATAGCAAGAATGAGAATATTGACAATTTCTTTAGAAAGGACTTTCTTTACAGGGGGGTTATACCTCATGATTTGCCTCATAAACCAACAACTAACTGATTAATTAGGAAATATTTCTTCCTATAGGCAGGTTATTCCATACCTATTTACTATCGGGTTTTTGTCTCTTCCTCTTAAACATCTCATATTGGTCTGTGTTAGAGAGGATACTGGATTAGAAAGACCACTAACACGACCTGGTACGGCAATTCATTTGTTCCTATAATGGTGGACTAAGTCAAATTTTCAAAAGTGCCTGAGAGATTTAGGAGTCTTTCTATGGGGATTCCTAAATGCCTAAGTCACTTTTGAAAAATGGGAGACAGGCTCCTAAATCAAGATGTTTTTGACAATTTTACCCTAAATTAGGTTGAAACACATTAAATAAAATAATATGCTGCACTGATACATTAGCCTTCTGTCTGGGGATCCCCAAGAGCATGACAAATTTTGAGCATAGTAACTTGTGATTGAGTCACACTTTAATCTTCCTTGGGGAAGCAGAAGTATGTGCTGCCTTAACTTAGAGTTTGTGGTAACTCCACAATTGAATCCAATATATTATTCCATATAGTTATTTGATAGAAACCTTATGCAAGTATGCTAACTATGGTCAATGGTAGTTTGTCTCTGCAAGGATGGAACAGACTCCATCCTGCAAATATTATTTTCCTTACAGGTTTACTACAGAAGAAACATTTATTTCTTGCCATTTGGGGGTTATCTGAGGAGGTGTTAACTTGCTTAAAAAACAGGTATAATCCCAGAGATCTCTGTAAATCTAATAAAGGTGGAAGGGGAAGGGAAAACCTCATGGGAAATAATGAGACTATATTAAACTTTGGAGAAAGTCCAGTTCTCTGTATTTCAATGTAAACTTCAATTTATAAAAATCTGTAGTTCAGGCTTTTTTGTTGTTGTCCTTTAAACTTACTGTAGATGAGATGCAAGTTCTAACTTGTATGAGTTGGTATTAAATTGCAACATTGCTATATGTACTTTAAATGGAACTTGTGTCATATCCTGCAGATACAAATGCTTCTCAGACCTAATAATCAGCAGACCATAGAATGTTCTTGAGTCTATTAATTTTAAAAGGTGTGTAGTTGTGTCACTTGAATATGTATTTGAAATCATGCCTTCACTTTAAACAATGTAAATCAGGGAAATAGTATAATAATCTTATTATCTATTTTTCCTGTTTGTTTTCCATTACTATGAATGCAATGAATCTCACATTAATTCAAGCATATCAATGATAGCTTTCAAGTAGTAATACCCTTATGTTATTTTTTGTAAGAATGGTGTATCTGGCTGTTCTTGGCCTGCACATAATTAACTTAATTCATAGATTCATAGATATTAAGGCCAGAAAGGACCATTATGATCATTTAGTCCGACCTCCTGCACAACGCAGGCCACAGAATCCCACCCACCCACTCCTGCGAAAAACCTCTCACCTATGTCTGAGCTATTGAAGTCCTCAAATCGTGGTTTAAAGACTTTAAGGAGCAGAGAATCCTCCAGCAAGTGACCCGTGCCCCATGCTACAGAGGAAGGCGAAAAATCTCCAGGGCCTGTTCCAATCTGGCCTGGAGGAAAATTCCTTCCCGACCCCAAATATGGTGATCAGCTAAACCCTGAGCATATGGGCAAGATTCACCAGCCAGATACCCAGGAAAGAATTTAAATTGTACAATAGGTTATTTATGTAGCACTCTCCATTTGCATGATATCCTATGAATATACGGTCAGAAATATTCTCTACCTGGAAGAGTTTATGAACTAAAACAGTAAGATAAAGACCAGACATTAGAGAACAATCAAAATAACATAAAGAACAGTCAGCTGAAATAGGTACAGTTGAAGCCATTCAAAAGTCAACATTTGTGATGAGTGTTCTGAGCCTGATGAGTGTTAGGATATAGATATTCAGGCCTGTCTGTAAAGGTCTGTCTCTAAGAATTTAGGTGTATTCGTATCACTTGGCTAGTTCTAGAGGTATAAAAGAAAGAATCAAAATCACTGTCTGCCGGTGTAAGGTCCTTCTCTTACTGTGACAGTCTGAGGCCCCGTTCTTAGGCTAAGGCCTTTGGCTAAGCAGCAGAGGCAGCCATAAACTGGGAAGTGAACGGTCACATCCTTACATTCCAAACTAGTCACATTGAAAGAAGGTGCTATTGGGCTGTTAGGAATACAATCCTGTCCTGATAATGCCTATTACCTCCAGAGAAAGGGAAGTGCCTAGAAGATGTAAAAGGAAACTTAGTTTGATAGCATCCTGTCTGGCAAGAACTCACTTATCAATAGCTGGGATGTGAAATCCTCACTTCTGAATTGTTTTGTCATTATAGTTCCCACTTTGCTATTGTTTGTCTGTATAATCTCTGTCTGGTTCTGTGATTGTTCCTGTCTGCTGTATAATTAATTTTGCTGGGTGTAAACTAATTAAGGTGGTGGGATATAATTGGTTAAATAATCATGTCAGAATATGTTAGGATTGGTTAGTTAAATTTCAGGAAAATGATTGGTTAAGGTATAGCTAAGCAGAACTCAAGTTCTACTATATAGTCTGCAGTCAATCAGGAAGTGGGTGGGTGGGCAGGTGGGTGTGGTGGGGATGGGAACAAGGAATGGGGGTGGGGAAATTGGAATCATGTTTTGCTAAGGGCAGGAATGGGAACAGGGACACAGGTGTAAGGCTCTGTGGTGTCAGAGCTGGGAAGGGGGACACTAAGGAAGGAAACTGGAATCATGCTTGTTGGAAGTTCACCCCAGTAAACATTGAATTGTTTGCACCTTTGGACTTCGGGTATTGTTGCTCTCTGTTCATGCGAGAAGGACCAGGGAAGTAAGTGGGTGAAGGAATAAGCCCCCAACGAGTCAACCCTCAAACAGCGTGTTCTCAGTGCTCTGAACCTGATGAGTCCTAGAGGCCCAGACAATCCACAAAGAAGGGTGTAACCAGGTGACCCCAAGGCAGGTATATAGGCTCCTAATGAAAACAGCCAGTCCGCTTACTATCGCTACCTTGTTGGAGAAGATCCCTGATACCTGGTAGTTCTAACTGATTACTTTTACCCTAGCGTGTTCCTGCTCTTGACTCTGCTCCTACTCCAACCTGCACCTGCTCCAGCCTCAGCTCCTGCTTCAGCCACCGTCAGATGCCAGACTGTCCTGGCAACATTAACCAAACAGGTTTCAGAGTAACAGCCATGTTAGTCTGTATCCGCAAAAAGAAAAGGAGGACTTGTGGCACCTTAGAAAGTAACCAATTTATTTGAGCATAAGCTTTCGTGAGCTACAGCTCACTTCATCGGATGCATTCAGTGGAAAATACAGTGGCGAGATTTATATACGCAGAGAACATGAAACAATGGGAGTTACCATACACACTGTAACGAGAGTGATCAGGTAAGGTGAGCTATTACCAGCAGGAGAGCGGGTGGCGGGGGGGGGAGGGGCTTTTGTAGTGATAATCAAGGTGGGCCATTTCCAGCAGTTGACAAGAATGACTGAGGAACAGTAGGGCGGGGGGGGGGGGGGAGAATAAACATGGAGGAATAGTTTTACTTTGTGTAATGACCCATCCACTCCCAGTCTTTATTCAAGACTAAGTTAATTGTATCCAGTTTGCAAATTAATTCCAATTCAGCAGTCTCTCGTTGGAGTCTGTTTTTGAAGTTTTTTGTTGAAGAATTTTCACTTTTAGGTCAGTAATCGAGTGACCAAAGAGATTGAAGTGTTCTCCGGCTGGTTTTTGAATGTTATAATTCCTGACTTCTGATTTTTGTCCATATATTCTTTTACGTAGAAACTGTCCAGTTTGGCCAATGTACATGGCAGAGGGGCATTGCTGGCACATGATGGCATATATCACATTGGTAGATGTGCAGGTGAATGAGCCTGTGATAGTGTGGCTGATGTGATTAGGCCTATGATGGTGTCCCCTGATTAGATATGTGGACACAGTTGGCAATGGGCTTTGTTGCAAGGGTAGGTTCCTGGGTTAGTGTTTTTGTTGTGTGGTGTGTGGTTGCTGGTGAGTATTTGCTTCAGGTTGGGGGACTGTCTGTAAGGAAAGACTGGTCTGTCTCCCAAGATCTGTGAGAGTGATGGGTCATCCTTCAGGATAAGTTATAGATCCTTGATGATGCACTGGAGAGGTTTTAGTTGGGGGCTGAAGGTGATGGCTAGTGGCATTCTGTTATTTTCTTTGTTGGGCCTGTCCTGTAATAGGTAACTTCTGGGTACTGTTCTGGCTCTGTCAATCTGTTTCTTCACTTCAGCAGGTGGGTATTGTTGTTGTAAGAACGTGAGATGATATATAGAGAATTGGTGCTCAGAACATGGGTGCTGATCACTTTCTGAAAAATCAGGATCCTGCAAGATGTCTCAGATTAGGCAGTCAAAAAACAAGACACTGAAAATCACCAGTCACTTTTTAAAATAATTGTCCTATGCCTGTTCACGCGTATACACACACATACTGGAAAATAAACATTTTCCATACAATTTCTGGCTTCTTTTATCTCATTCTCAGCTGTAACAGTACCATTTTGTGTCACTTGGATGATTCTATGAATCTATGAAGAGTCCTTTTACAGTTTAATACCCATTTGTCCTACTCATAATGATCTTTGCTCTTTCCAGGGAAGACATTAGATTTTTTACTAGGATTCAGAAATTTTATCAAGGATGAAATACATACATATGAAACAGAGGAGACAGATGTATAATCCTAGTATCAAAACCAGTCTACTAAGAAACTGTGTTGCACAACCAGACTCAATTTAATGTAGGATACAATAGCCTAACAAAATATTGATTTTATTGCAACAGTTATTTACTGTAAAGTGTTTATTTCCATGGTCTTATTCTTGACAAACATTCTTTATCTGTAGTCTTGTAAAATAAAGTTTAGTTATGCTCTTTCAATCAATATCCTCATTACATTTAATAAAAGTGGAATGAAAATACTTGGGAACTCATTTAAATAATATCTCACATTGATATTAAAGATCCACATACAGTTAATGTTGTAACACAAGAACTGCACACAGTTTTTGCAGCAAAAGCAAAACCAGTACAATCCCAGGTTTTTGAGGTGTTTGTGAAAATATGACTATTAACCCTTCTTACTATGGTGTTTGAAATGCAGTTTCAGCTAAAACTAACCATTTTTATTTTAAGCAAATATGGACAGTCTTAAATGTATAGTTGAAAGTCGCAGATTGATAGAGAACTGGTGACATGTCTAGAAACAGGACACAATTTCTCGTTTCAGTTTTGCATAATTGCTTGTTTCATTACTTTTCCTCAGCAAGTTCCCAAAGTTCCATGCAGTTCTACTGAATACTAGCACAGACATTCCCAGCACATTAAGGACACTCAGGAACTCCTGTTTCCATGTTAGAGAGCCACTACATGAGAGTCAGTGTGTGGTATGCATCCCCTGCACAGCACAGATCTTTACATAGAGTCTGCAGGAAGAGAGGTGGTTCTGGGAGCATGTTCGGCCAGAGGAGCAGGAACATGGCCAATGGACCTCTGACTATACAGAGCTGGGGGAGATCAGAGGCCACAGAGGCTACTATAATCAATAAGCTGATGCTGCAGTTATGGACCTGCTCTGCTGCCTGGGGGAGAGGGAGTCCATTTCTCTAAACATCATGGAGAACCTGTCCACAATGTCCATTTATCATATTCAGTGCCTTGTGACTTATGTGATAAAGATACCTAGCTGCACTAAAGCTATAGGCTCATTTCACCAAGTAGCCATTGAATTCTAGCCATTAGTATTAGATAAAATGTGTAGGGTGTATTATAAATATCTAACTAAGACAGAAATTGATGGATAGACAGATATTTATATTTTTGTCATTATGAGCTGGAGCTGTGTGAAGGAGCAGAGAAACTACCACCTGGCACAGCAGGGGTTAAAGAAAACTTGGGGGTTCAGCTAGCTCAGCCCTGCTATACCTGCAGCCAATGCCAGGAGGGGAGAGAAAAGAAGGGAGCCTGGCTCAGTCAGGGGCTGACTGGAGAGAAGGCAGGAGCTCTCTGTTTGCCTGCCTGAAGGGATGAATCAGAAACCTGCCAGCCAATTTAGCCACTTGAGGCAAATAAGCCTTCCCCTGCCAAGGGGAGCCCGCAGATAAGCACCAACTGCACAGCAACTGGACTAGCAGGGCCACACCACAAACAAAAGAAACGTTAGCAGGAAGTATCTCGGGGAAACTGGTCTTGACCCCACCCCTGCTGGGAGGGAGACCCATCTCCTCTGTTTAGGGTTTGAACTACACAGGGCTGTGGGCTGGGACCCAGTGGAAGGGGAGGACCCAGGTCCCCCTACCATCCCCTCTAACCAACAATCTAGCCACTAGGCTGTCTGGCCACTAAAGTCTCTATCACAGGTTGGATTTGAGCCACCACCAACCTACATGTGAAATTTTATCAGCTGCCTGAGCCACCCTGTCCACAGGATGAAACCCTTTATCTTCATCTTTGCTTCTGCAGATTTTTTTTTAAATGACCACCATGCCCCCTGCCAAAAAAAAAAAAAAATCTAATTGCTGGATATTAACTACTTAACAGGTCCCTTTAACCCGTTTGGGTGAATATTTTCCCTTTCTGCTAAGTAGCCTTGGTGGTCAATCTAAACCTGAAAATGGGAAGTTAAACATGGAAACAATATACTATAAAAATATTAACACCTTGTTCAGCACTTCACCAAGCTATTACCATGTGGCCATCAATTTCATGTATTTTATTTGACACAATAGCAAAGTGTGACAATAATGATTTCCAAAAATTGAATCAGTTTCCAGTAACCCTGAAAATTCTACTAGGAAAGCAAGTTGCAAAGAAAAAATGTCATCCAATATATGGTACTACAGTACTGCAAACTCAATACTTCTTTCCGTTACTTAGCTGCAAGCTGGGCTGAATGCACAGGATGACAAGAAGCAGTGACAGGGAGGCTAATGCCATGCTACAACAGAGGTAACTCACCATAACTTGTCAAAAATGAGACCTTTGTCCTTGGGAAAGTGGACCATTCTGAAGTTGGTATATATATATATTACACAGATCATGATCTTTGTCAAACTATTTAAAATCACCTAAAGCAATAAAAAAGCTATTGAAAACAAATGTAATCCCACTCTTTTCTTTCAGACTCCTCTAGATAAGGTGTCAAACCCTTGTATTTTCTATTTTCTAATACACCTCCAAGCAAGTGTATAAAATCTACCTTGACTGTTAACATTTTTGCTTTTCCAACATAAAATTACATCTTCCTGAAGTGCAACAACATGCAGTTGCAGTGCAACAGCTGTGCTGCTCTAGCTGTTTAAGAATAGGCAGAGACAAAGAGATTTAAGCACTTGAATAGGCAGATTGGAGCCCAGTTGGATTTATAGAAGTGCATAAGTGAATTAGACACTTAACTCCCTTGACTTCAAATGGGAGTCAGGTATCTATCTGGATATTTATGTGCCTAAATTCCTTCGTAAATCTGGCCCTAAATTACTGTTTTCTCTGAATACCATAAAATGTCTGGTTTCAGAGTAACAGCCGTGTTAGTCTGTATTCGCAAAAAGAAAAGGAGTACTTGTGGCACCTTAGAGACTAACCAATTTATTTGAGCATAAGCTTTTGTGAGCTACAGCTCACTTCATCGGATGCATACTGTGGAAAATACAGAAGATGTTCTTATACATACAAACCATGAAAAAATGGGTGTTTACCACCACAAAAGGTTTTCTCTCCCCCCACCCCACTCTCCTGCTGGTAATAGCTTCTCTAAATTGATCACTCTCCTTACAATGTGTATGATAATCGAGTTGGGCCATTTCCAGCACAAATCCAGGTTTTCTCCCCCCCATTCTTTTTTCCCCACACACACAAACCCACTCTCCTGTTGGTAATAGCTTATCTAAAATGATCACTCTCCTTACAATGTGTATGATAATCAAGGTGGGCCATTTCCAGCACAAATCCAGGGTTTAACAAGAATGTCTGAGGAACGGGGTGCGTGTGTGTGTGTATGTGTGTAGGCAGGAAAAAACAAGGGGAAATAGGTTACCTTGCATAATGACTTAGCCACTCCCAGTCTCTATTCAAGCCTAAGTTAATTGTATCCAGTTTGCAAATTAATTCCAATTCAACAGTCTCTCGCTGGAGTCCGGTTTTGAAGTTTTTCTGTTGTAATATTGCAACTTTCATGTCTGTAATCACATGACCAGAGAGATTGAAGTGTTCTCCAACTGGTTTATGAACATTATAATTCTTGACACCTGATTTGTGTCCATTTATTCTTTTACGTAGAGACTGTCCAGTTTGACCAATGTACATGGCAGAGGGGGATTGCTGGCACATGATGGCATATATCACCTTGGTAGATGTGCAGGTGAACGAGCCTCTGATAGTGTGGCTGATGTTCTTAGGCCCTGTGATGGTGTCCCCTGAATAGATATGTGGGCACATTTGGCAATGGGCTTTGTTGCAAGGATAGGTTCCTGGGTTAGTGGTTCTGTTGTGTGGTATGTGGTTGCTGGTGAGTATTCGCTTCAGGTTGGGGGGCTGTCTGTAGGCAAGGACTGGCCTGTCTCCCAAGATTTGTGAGAGTGTTGGGTCATCCTTCAGGATAGGTTGTATATCCTTAATAATGCGTTGGAGGGGTTTTGGTTGGGGGCTGAAGGTGACAGCTAGTAGCGTTCTGTTATTTTCTTTGTTAGGCCTGTCCTGTAGTAGGTGACTTCTATTACCAACAGGAGAGTGGGTTGGGGGCGGGGGGAGGAAGGTGGGGAGAAAACCTGGATTTGTGCTGGAAATGGCCCAACTTGATTATCATACACATTGTAAGGAGAGTGATCACTTTAGATAAGCTATTACCAGCAGGAGAGTAGGGTGGGGGGAGAGAAAACCTTTTGTAGTGGTAAACACCCATTTTTTCATGGTTTGTATGTATAAGAACATCTTCTGTATTTTCCACGGCATGCATCCGATGAAGTGAGCTGTAGCTCACGAAAGCTGATGCTCAAATAAATTGGTTAGTCTCTAAGGTGCCACAAGTCCTCCTTTTCTTTTCATAAAATGACTGGCACCATTTTGCAGTAAACTCTTTGATTATCTCACGTTGCCACAAATGTGCCACATAGATCTATTTTTATAAAATTAAAATGACAGACATTTTATATTTATCACTTATATTAAGCTAGTGATACACAATATTCTGCCTGTTCTAGAAATGGCATTTTTAGGCCCTTCATCCTTCAATAAATCCAGGAAATAAACAAAAAGGGTTTGAAATTGCTGAAAAAACACAAGCAACACTCTTCCCCCCTTTACAAATGCAAACACATTGGAAAAACAGAGGTAGAGTACTTTCTGTAACACTGATCCCATAAAGTGACACTAACCCTCAGTGAACCCTTCACACCAACTTTTCAATTAATCCTAACACTGGCATCACCTCATGCATGCATACTGTAGACTCTCCCAACAAACTTTGAAAAAAATGTACCTTTCCCTCCTCTATAAAACAGATTTGTACCATCCAGCTGCAAAACCTTGATGCTTGGTTAAAATTTTGCCTTCGTTGTGAACACAGCAAACAAAGGAATTGCCATATCTGATCAGTCCAATGATCCATCTAGTCCAGTCTTTTGCCTACAGCCACAGCCAGTACCTGAAGGGAGCATAATGAAGCTGTTTTTAAAAGGCTTCTTGTTATCACAGTGCACAGTATGTCCAATATGCCATTACCAAGGAAGCAAGCGGGCAGTTGATCTTATTCAAATTACAGGTGGGAGAAACTAGAGCCATAATTTACAACCTGTTCACATTTCAGGACTTAAAAATCAGTTCTACGAAAAATAGTTTGCATAAAATGGGCCAAATTCTCAGCTTGTGTAAACAAACCTATCTGCTTTGAAGTCAAACTGAGTCCTAGAGTTTAAGGCCAGAAGGGACCACCACCACTTCTAATATGAACACCTGCATCCCACACTAAACCCAGCAGCTAATAGTATACCAAAGTATTACAGCCCACAGGAGACTAGACTATTATGTGCTACCAGCACAGAATAGAAGAGACCAAGGTGCACCAGTGCTCAGGGCCCCTGCAATGGCAGGGAAACGATTAAAGTGAGCTACACCCAAATAATCTTGGCAAGTTACCCACATAAACTCACAGCACAAAAAGGTAGGGTTACTGACCTGGGGGGAAATTCCTTCCCAACCCCACCTCTGGCAATCACTTAGATCCTGAGCATGTGAGCAAGAACCAGCCAGCCAAGCACCTGAGAGAGAAAGAATGCTCCGTGCCTCCTCACAGCGCTGGCCCATCCTGTCCAGTGTTCCATCTCCAGCTGTGGCCATCCCTGATGCTTCAGAGGAAGGAGACCAACCTCCTCTAAAAACTCAGAATACATGGGTGGGGGGGAATGTCTCTTCCTGACCCTCGCAGGTAACTGGCTGAAGCCCTGAACCATGAGCTTTTAGGAATAAGAGATAAACTGGAAGTGAGATCCAAGGCTGCTGAGCCCTTCCTCTCACCATCAGAAGCATCATGTCATCTAACAACACTCAGACATTTGTCCAGTCTATTAATTAAGTTGTTTGGTCCCAAAACACCTTTTGGGGGGCTGTTCCAGAACTGAGGTACTGCCCCACAGAAGCTTCTGGGGGTTGCGCAGAAGAATGTAATTATTTGTTATGTTTTATCTAATTTTTGAATACATCTGGCCATGAATTAAATTAATTGATCAGAATTCATCATGAAATAGTATCTGAATCAGATAGGCACTTTTGAATTAATGCTGAATTCTGGAAGATAAAAAACATGGCGGAAATACCTGCAGTAGTAGATAGAAAACATAGGGGAAGTCAAATCAGGAGTTCTTCAGAGAAACAGTAAGGGTTGTGCTCTATTAAAAAAAGATCCTGAGATTGTGTATCCCAGAGTTCTCATTGAACATTAATTTTTGCAGTATATGCAGGATGTCAGAGAGGGATTAATTTAAATTACATGCATGGCTTGACTTTAAATAGTATAAAGTGTTACTCCAAGTCCCCATTAAAAAAAATACATCTGGCAATGAAGGGCACACATATTCAAATGCCTTTTGCATGCTGTTATGCGGGAAATGATTTTAACTTTCTGAAGAGTAGAATATGAAGAGAATATGCATCTCTTGAGCCATGTAAGAAAATTTTGAATAATCCAAAATATACTTGAATGAGTTCAAGAGAGTCTTTGAATCACTCCAGTGGCAGCATAAAGTAGACATAAAGCCACTTGAAGGAGCAACTCTGGGTCTCTAAGAGTCAGCTAAGCAGCTCTAGCCACCACCCTGGAACCCCTTGTATGGGTACAGTGGGAGAAGTGGGATGTCCAAGGGAAAGGGATTGTGTCTTGGGCATTCTTATGCCCTGCTAATCCCCAGCTGCCAGAATAGCCTGTTGGTGACTGTGAGCAGTTAGTGCAATTTAGAGCAGTACTGAGAATGCTCTAATTTGCACCACAGGACGGGACTGGCTTCAGGATCGGGAGTTGCAAACATGACTAAACGTCATATAATTAAAAATGACTATTAATACCAGCGAAAACCTGGTAAAGATGTAGAGATGGAGAAAGACAGCGTTGATATTGGCTCCCATTAATTTTTTGCCAATGGAAGACAGTCTTTTTCCTCATAGTTCCATGAATAGGGCCCAGCAGAGATTTTTACAAGACTCAGCAACAGACTATCTCCAGCCTACAGGCCAGTTGTTTGTATAGCACCTAACTGACAGTGACTGGGACATGGGCTATCAGGCTCAGTAGTTAAAGCAAGAATCAGTAGCCAGGAATCACAGCCGTGGGTCGAGAAGAATTCAGAAATCAGTGAGAAGGATCATGACCAATTTACCTAGAGTAAGGCAAGTCAGTGCTAGGGCTGAGTCCAAGGCTGGGAACAAGCAGGAGCTAGTGCAGCCATGGGCAAATACCCTGAACAGCCACTAAACTGCTGCCTGGTTTAAGAACCGGTCTGCTGACTCTTCCAATCAATCAGGTGGTGCAGCCAGTTAGGCAGTCTATTACAAGCCAATGTGCTCATCAGGTTGCCTGTTGCAGGCCCTGATTCCAGACACTAGCACAATAGGTCCCTAATCTCAACTGGGGCCTCTATGTATTACCACAATCAAATTATTATTATTATTAATAATAATAATAATAATAATAATAATAATAATAATAATAATAATCTGCCATCCCTTTTTCCAACTCCAGAATAGACTGAGTTTACAGGAGAAGGAAGGTCAGGCCAAACCACCCCTGCACTTCAGTGATTCCATCTGTTGGAACTACCTCTTGAGGCCATAGGCAATCTTTATGTTGCTTTATGTTACAGTGGGGATCATTGTGGCACCTGGTCCGAATCAGGATGGAAGGGCTGTTAAAGTGGTTTAAAAAACCTCTAGGACAGCTCTGCCAAACCAGAGGTCTGTGCCTAGTTTTCATTTTTCTGAAGAAGGATTGCTACTTAATTTGTTATTTTCTTCATTAATAGTTAAAATTCATTTCTTGTTCTTTGAAACTTTTGAACACTATTGACATGCCCAGTGTATTATGTTATTGTGAAGAAATAATATGCCATTTTAAGAACACATTTAAAGACATTCTTTAGGTGATTTTAACACCTCAAATTAAATATCTTAAGAACAAATTACAAAGTATGAAAGAACTGGGATGCTTAGTATTATCTTGTTTTAGTTTTATGTTACAGGGAATTTATTTAAAAAAGAATACAGACTCTGTTCTAGGGGTTGGTGATCTGAGGCATGTGTGCCAAAGGCGGCATGCGAGCCAATTTTTACTGGCATGCTGCTGCCAGCCAGGGTCCTGGCCGCTGGCCCCACTCAGCCTGCTGCCTACCTGGGTGAATAGAACCCGAGGCTAGCAGCGGACTGAGTGGGGCCAACAGCCAGGACCCTGGCTGGCTGGAGTAAGCGGATGGAATTCCAGACCGCTGCCGCCGGTCTGGGGTTCTGTCTGCTGGCCCCTGCCAGCCTGCTGATGGTCTAGATTTCCGGCCGCCGGCCCCTTGCCAGCCGGGGTCTCAGCCACTGTCCCCGCTCAGCCCGCTGCCAGCCTGAGTGAATGGAACTCCCGGCCGGCAGCGGGCTGAGCAGGGCCAGTGGCCGGGACCCCGACTGGCAGGAGCCGGCGGAACCCCAGACCGGCAGCAGGTGATCTGCTGCTGGTCTGGGGTTCTGTCCACCACCCAGCTCAGCCCGCTGACTGTCTGGGGTCCCGGCCACCTGCCCCGCTCACCTCGCTGCTGGTCTGGGGTTCCAGCCGCCTGGCCCCCTGCCAGCCGGGGTCCGGGCCTCCAGCCCTGCTCAGCCCTCCTGCTAGCTTGGGGTACCAGCAGCCCAGCCCAGAGCTCTGCTCCTGGCCTGAGTCCAGTGCTCTGCAGCCCTTATCAAAAATTACACTACAATTACCTTAAAAACTTGAACACTTAGAAACTTTGTATATTACAGTAATCGTTAAAAAATGTATAATGTTAATAAATACATAGGTTTGATGTAACAAATTAGTTGCACTTATGTGCCTGTGCTTAATTTGTGTTTTTGATGATTTACCTTTTAAAAAAATCTTGCATGTCTCACCCCCAGAAAGGCCATCTCGCACCCCCAGGGGGTGCATGCACCCCAGGTTAAGAACCACTGCACTAAACTGATAAGATCTGCATTTTAATTTAATTTTAAATGAAGCTTCTTAAACATTTTAAAAACCTTGTTTAATTTACATACAACAATAGTTTAGTTATATAATATAGACTTATTGAGAGAGACCTTCTAAAAACATTAAACTGTATTACCGGCACGCAAAACCTTAAAGTAGAGTTAATAAATGAAGACTCAGTACACCACTTCTGAAAGGTTGCCAACCCCTGCTCTATTCTAAATCACTTAGCCTAAAAAATTCTCTACATGCCAAATACAAGGGAATAGATTCCGATCTCAACAATATAAGCATGAAGCCCACTATGTCAGAAGTCTTACTCTGGTTTTACATTTGGTGTAACAGAATCAGATCTGGCACAGGGACTTTAAATTGTGTTTATACAGCAGGTGGGGAAATAAAACCCACCACAGTAGCAACAATAGCACCTTTTATGGTCAATGATTAAATTATAAGGTAAGTGCATGAATATTGTAAACCAATCATTATTTGAAGTAGCCTATAATTTTAGTGAGGAGATTTCATAGAATCATAGAATATCAGGGTTGGAAGGGACCTCAGGAGGTCATCTAGTCTAACCCCCTGCTCAAAGCAGGACCAATCCCCAATTTTTGCCCCATATCCCTAAATGGCCCCCTCAAGGATTGAACTTAACCCTGGGTTTAGCAGGCCAAAGCTATCCCTCCCCCTCATGTTTGATAGTAACATTTGCAAAGAAGAAAACTGATTTTGCAGTTTGTTTTCTTTCATTATAAACCTGAAATATTTCCCACTCTCATATAATTGTGCATTGTTTCGCTCACTTGTTAAAAATAACAATGCATTTCAAAGAATACGACATTTTGTAGCTTCTGTGTAGATAATATTATCTGATTTTCAAATACAGAAAAGATGGTTCTGATTCTTCTAGAGCACTGGTTCTCAACCTGTGGTCCGTAGACCCCTGGAAATCCATAGACCATGCCTAAGGGGTCCACAAAAGTTTGTCTTTACCATACAATAGTGGTTTTAAACCTGTGGTCCCAGGCTCTTGGGAGTCCACAGTTTATGTCTAAGATTTCCAAAGAAGTCCACACCTCCATTTGAAATTTTTAGGGGTATGCAAATGAAAAAAAAGGTTAAGAAACACTGTTCTAGAGGTATTTATTGTGACAATGTGGGTCCAGACACCCCATGGGAAGAACAGATGGTTTGAACCCCAAGAATAAGTAATTGAACCAACTGACTGCATACAATATTATTGTACTATAAAAGTGTATTGAATAAGGTCTTGTGACAAAGTTCTAGCTCTACCTTGGTGGGTCTTGCGCTTATTGGCGGATTTGTTCGCCTTGGAGCTTCACGGCAGCCCTCAGCTTGGCCGTTTTTCTGAACCCACAGTCCAGGTCAACTCCTCCTGTCTCTGACCAGGAGTTGGGAGGATTTGCGGGGCACCCGGGCCTGCTCTCTACTCCGGGTTCCAGTCCAGGGCCCTGTGGAATGCAGCTGTCTAGAGTGGCTCCTGGAACAGCTGTGCGACAGCTACAACTCCCTGGGCTACTTCCCCATAGCCTCCTCCCAACACCTTCTTTATCCTCGCCATAGGACCTTCCTCCTGGTCTCTGATAATGCTTGTATGCCTCAGTCTTTCAACAGTCTGCATTCTCACTCTCAGCTCCTAGTGCCTCTTACTCCCAGCTCCTCACACACACGCCACAAACTGAAGAGAGCTTCTTTTTAAAACCCAGGTGCCCTGATTAGCCTGCCTTAATTGATTCTAGCAGCTTCTTGATTGGGTGCAGGTGTTCTAATCAGCCTGTCTTAATTGTTTCCAGAAAGTTCCTGATTGTTCTGGAGCCTTCCCTGTTGGGAAACGGAACGTCCATTGCTTGCTCCTCAGCTATCTGCTTTCTATTCTTTTCTAAAGCCCCCTGGCCTGGATTTTTCTTTCTTTTTGAACTTGCCTTAGTCCCCCCCGGACCGGGCCAGACGCTTTTTTTTGATTCTTTGTTTTTTCTTCTTGCTACGTGCTAGTTGGCCCTCAGCTTGCCGCCAGCACCCCCCCACCCTCGCGCCTGCTTTCGGGCGCAGCTATTTGCCTCAGCTGAACCCCCCTGAGGAGGGGGGGGGGGGGAAGATTGCCAATTTTGCTCTCCGGAGGGGGGAGTGGAAACCCCAGACCCAGCCGTTTTGCTGGCAGCTCAGACTTTACAACATTCTCAGCATGCCGGAAGCCTTGGAACACAGCCAACACAGCTGGAGAAGAAGATTTCAGAAGACAGGAGAAATAATCCAGGGGAGCTATAAATCATCGTGAAGGGGGCCGTAAAACTGAGTAATTTTCTGAATTATACTCTCGTGGGGGGGAGTTTGACTGTGGTTACTTGCGTTTGTGGTGGCACAGGGGGTGTGGCGCGGAGCCCACCTCCCCCGATCCATCGGTGCCCCTAACCCCCCCACCATTACTACAACTGTCACGCCCCCCCCCCCCCGCCATCTGTCCCTGCTGGCAACCTGCCATCTCCCTTCAGATCCAGCTGTTCGTTTTGAACTTTGCCTTTCGGACCGGACATAACAGCCAACCAACTGAGACACTTTGGACAAACGTGTGTGGGTCTGCACCCCCCCCCGGATTGCTTATCCCACAGCTTGCCCCTATTACTGGACCCCGATTTTGTTTTCCCCCCCTCCCAGTCCAACCCCCTCGGCATTCCCCCCCCCCCGCCTGCAGCCCAGCGGGGAGGAGTAGTTACTTTGTTTTCCCCTCCCTCCTCCTCCCTCCGGTGTCTCCCCGTCTCTCCCTGCTCATAATGGCAGGGAATGAGAGGGGCGAGGCCCCTTTAACAAAATCAGTTGTCCCTCCCCCACCACCCCCCCAGCCCAACCCGCAGGGTCCCCCCCCACAACTATTGTTAAGATACTTGCCACCCTCCCCACTGTGGCACCGGCAGCAGGAGTCACCGGGGTGACCACTGCTGCTGCTGAGCCCACCGCCCCCCCAGATTCTAGGAACCCCCCCCCATCTGGCCAGAAGGGCCAGGGCGGGATGAAAGGAAAGGGCCCCGCTAAAACCACTAAACTCTCCATGGCAGGGGCTGCCTCCACCGCTGTGGCCTCGTCATCAACTGTGGCGCCCCTCCCTGCGTTTCCCTCCACCAGCTCTGTGATTGTCCCTCCCCTGGCCTCCAGGACGTATACCCGGGCGGTCACAGGCTCCCCCCTGCCTGCCGCCTCATCATCTCGCCCCCCCAGCCTCCGCCACCATCACCAGCGGCCAGGGCCCTTTCCCCGCCTTGACCAGGAGGCATGGTGTCCGTTGCCTCCTGGTGCCCGCCTCACCCCACGTGGAGACATACGTGCAGGTGTTGGCGAAGGTGGTAGGACCTACGGCTATTGTGGCGGCCTCCAAGATGTATGGGAAGGTCGTTTTTTAGCTTCGGAGGCTGCCGCCCAGGAGGCGGTGGAGAGGGGCCTGGCGGTGGAGGGGGTGTTTGTCCCCCTAGAGCCGCTAGAAGACCTGGGTGTTCGCCTCGTCCTCACCTCCATTCCTCCCTTCTTATCCAATGTTGCCCTGTTACCCGCTCTCTCCACTCTGGGGAAACTTGTCTCTGTCATCAGCCCTCTCCCGTTAGGCTGCAAGGACCCCACCCTCCGTCACGTCCTTTCGTTCCGCCGGCAAGTGCAGCTTCTACCGCCGGCAGGGGCGCGTGATGGAGAGGTGCTCGAGGGGTCTTTCCTAGTCCCCTACCAAGGAGCCCGCTATCGGGTCTTTTACTCCACCGGAGAGGCCCGGTGCTACCTCTGCCACTCAGCGGGGCATGTCCGCAGAGACTGCCCTTTGGCCTGGTGGGGAGGGGCACCCGAAACCCCCGGTACCCGGCAGGACATCGGCCCCGTCGCTGCCGACACCCCTGGCTGCCCGGCACCTGAAACCAACCCTCCTCCTACTCGACCCATCTCTGCTCCCGTCCAGACCCAAGAGATACCTTCCCTACAACGCCCGGGCGAGCAAGGGAGTTCCACTCTTGCTATTAGCAATCCAGCAGAGCCTATGGCGGAGGGTGTGGCAAGGATATTACCGGGTATAGGAAAGGGCCCGCCCCAAGGAGAAACCCCCGCCCCTCATGCTGCCTCACCGCTACCCCCCCGAACCCCTGAACCATCGCCTCCGCCCCCCGACACGACCCCTGCTAACCAGCCCCCAGATGACGCTATGGAGGGCTGGACCCTAGTCCAGGGGAAGCGAGGCAAGCGGAAGGCTCGAGCTCCGCTGCATCCATCTGACGCGGAAGCCCCCTGGAAGACCAGGAAAGGGGGCACTGCTATCGAGCCTCCCGCCACGGCCATGAGCGAGATCCATCCGCTGGTGTCGGGAGGGGAAGACGGACTGGCATTGGAGGGCAGAATCCCCCCTCCACGGGAGACCCTCCCCTCCGAGACTTCTGAGGACGCCCCTTCTGCCTGGATACCACCCGAACCCCCCGCAGACCCCGAGGCGACCGTTGAGGCAGGCCCTAGAGGAGAGGCCCCTGGGGTAGCAGGAGTTGGCCTCTTCTCCGTGTATGCGGAGATTGAGGCCCTAGATTTGACCCCGGTCACCCAGGGAGAGGATGATCTACTGCCTGTTGGCCTCGATCTGGGTAAACTCACCCCAGCCCCCCTTTCCCCATGCTCCCCCCGCCAATTGCCTTCCCGGGCGAGTGCCCCGCAGAAGGTGGTCCACCACCTGATGCCATGGCCGCCAAGACCACCACAGAGCCAGCGCCTAGCGTCACTGGGAGGCCCCTCCCTTACCCCTTAACCCTCGACTCTGCTCAGGAGGCACCTTCTTTTAGTTGCTTGCCTCCTGAACCCCAGAGCCTTACCCCTGCCCCTGCACCCACCCCTGTCCCTGCCCAATTCCCCTCCTCCTGCACTGCTAATGCCGCCCCTGGGGTTATTTCTTTCCCGCCTTCCGTAGATTCCCCCCAGGGAGCAGCCTTTGCACTTTCTAGTTGCGACCTATTAGGAGTTGCAATTTTCCCCCCGCCATCTCCTTCCACCCCAAGGAGTGAAATGGATTTAATAACCCTAGCCTGTCAGATGCCCCGCCGGTGGTCCGCACCCTGCCTACCTGCCTTAGCGGACCACGAGGCTGCATTAAGAGCCCCACCAGGGAGCACCCCGGAAATCGTAACCCCACCCCCCCATGAGCTGCGGCAAGCACTACAGAAGTTCCTAGAACACACCCGTGGCGCCTGCAATAGGGTACAGCTGGCTCTTCAGCTATGGGGGGACTTTGATCAAATTTTTCAGGCCACAAGGGCCCTTATAAAGGAGGGCAGGGGGCAAGGAAAGTGCGGTGCTGTGGCCTACGAGCGGGCCCGTGGCTTCCAAAAAGATTTACTCGTCCACGGGATGGGTCATGGGTTGCTGCGCAACCCGCCGGGGGCCACGGACACCCCCACTAATAAACCCCCTCCACCCTCCCAGCCCTCCGCATGACGCCTCTCATTATTGCAACCTTGAACACCAGGGGCTGTAGGATGGCTCTCCGCAACTCCCAGGTGCTCTCTTACCTTCGGGAAGGGGGGTACTCTGTAGCTTTCCTGCAGGAGACCCATACGGACCAAAGGCCAGGTGGCAGCTGGAGTGGGGGGAGGGGTATACCTTAGCCACTTCACGACTTGGCAAGCTGGAGTGGCAACCCTGTTCTCCCCCAACCTACGGCCCGAGGTGCTAGGGGTCACTGAGGCCGTGCCGGGCCACCTGATGCACCTTCGAGTCCGTATGGAGGGGCTCGTGGTCAACCTTGTTAACATTTATGCCCCGCAAACGAGCCCAAAGCGGCCACAATTCTATCAGCGGGTGTCCGACTTCCTCGGAACCCTAGATTCACATGAGTGGCTGGTCCTGGGAGGGTACTTTAACACCACCCTCGAGGAACGGGACCACTCAGGGGCCGAGCCGAGCCCAGCCACCATGAACATTCTCTGAGGAATAGTCGAACATCACTCCCTAGTGGACGTCTGGCATGACCATCACCCAGATGACACTTCCACGTTCACCTTTGTCTGGGTGGAGGCCCATCGGTCACACCACTCTTGGTTGGACCGTATTTATTTATCCCATTTCCATCTTTCACAGTCCCACTCCTCAACCATTCAGCCGGCCCCATTCTCCGACCATCATTTAGCCACCATAACGGTGTCCCTCCGTGCAGAGAGACCAGAGCCGGCCTATTGGCACTTTAATAACAGCCTGTTGGAGGACGAGAGCTTCGTGACGTCCTTCCGGGAGTTTTGGCTGGCCTGGCGAGAGCAGTGGCGTGCCTTTCCCTCTGTGTGGCAACGGTGGGATCTCGGGAAGGTGCGCGCCAAGCTCTTCTGCCGTGACTACACTCGGGGCACCAGCCAACGGAGAAATGCGGCGATAGAGCAGTTGGAACGGGAGGTCTTAGAGATGGAGAGGTGCCTGGCCGCCAACCCCAAGGACTCGTCCCTCTGCAAAGCGTGCCGGGAGAAGCGGGAGGAGCTCCAGGCCCTCGAGGACCACTGGGCCTGAGGTGCCTTCGTTCGGTCCCGCATCCACCTCCTTCGGGTAATGGACCGCGGCTCCCGCTTCTTCTATGTCCTGGAGAAAACGAGGGGGGCCAAGAAACACGTCACCTGCCTTCTTGCGGAAGACGGCACCCCCCTCACGGATCCGGAGGAGATGTGTGGGAGGGCCCGTGACTTCTACACAAGCCTTTTCTCCCCGGATCCGACCAATCCTGACGCTTGCGGGGTGCTCTGGGAGGAACTCCCCACAGTCACCGTGGGCGACTGAGACCGGCTAGAGCTGCCTCTCAGCCTGGCCGAGTTCTCGGAAGCCCTCCGTCGCATGCCCACCAATAAATCTCCGGGCATGGACGGGCTGACCGTGGAGTTTTACCGCGCGTTCTGGGACATCCTCGGCCCAGACCTAGTCACTGTCTGGGCTGAGTCCTTGCAGAGCGGGGTCCTCCCTCTGTCGTGCAGGCGAGCGGTGCTCGCCTTGCTGCCGAAGAAGGGGGACCTCTGCGATTTACGAAACTGGTGTCCCGTCTCACTCCTTAGCACGGATTACAAAATCGTAGTGAAAGCAATCTCGCTGCGGCTAGGGTCCGTGATGGCGGACGTGATCTAACCAGACCAGACCTATACTGTCCCGGGTCGCAGCATTTTTGACAACCTATTTCTAGTCCGGGACCTTTTGGAACTCGGGCGGAGAGATGGTCTATCGTTCGCCCTCCTGTCTCTTGATCAGGAGAAGGCGTTCGATAGAGTAGACCGTGGGTACCTCCTGAGCACTCTGCAGGCGTTTGGATTTGGACCTCAGTTAGTGAGTTTTCTCCGGGTGCTGTATGCCTCCACTGAGTGTTTGGTTAGGCTCAACTGGACCCTGACCAAACCGGTCAGCTTCGGGCGAGGAGTGCGGCAGGGGTGCCCCCTCTCGGGCCAGCTATACTCTCTGGCTATCGAGCCTTTCCTCTGTCTCCTCTGCAGGAGGATGACAGGGTTGGTGCTGTGGGAGCCGGAGCTGCAGCTGGTCCTGTCGGCATACGCCGATGACGTACTCCTCGTGGTCCAGGACCCGGGCAACTTGGCGCGAGTGGAGGCATGCCAAGCCATCTATTCGGCAGCCTCCTCCGCCCGAGTCAACTGGGTCAAGAGCTCTGGCTTGGCGGTGGGGGACTGGCAGCAGGTAAGCTCCCTCCCACCCGCACTTCAGACCATCCGGTGGAGTGCGGGTCCACTGCTCTATCTCGGCGTTTATCTTTCCGCCACGCATCCTTCCCCGCCGGAGAACTGGCAAAATTTAGAGGGCGGGGTGATAGAGCGGATCCGGAGATGGACGAGGCTACCGAGGGAGAGCACTGGTGCTTAACCAACTAGTCCTGTCCACGCTCTGGTACCGGCTCAACACCCTAGCCCCGGGCCAGGGTTTCCTGACCCACCTCCGGAGATTGATTCTAGAGTTCTTCTGGTCAGCAATGCACTGGGCCCCTTTTGGAGTTCTTCATCTACCCCAGAAGGAAGGAGGGCAGGGCCTGAATTGTCTGTACACTCAGGTCTGCGTTTTCCGTCTCCAGGCCCTGCAGAGGCTCCTTTATAGTGCAGGTAGTTCGACGTGGAGCATATTGGCGCATGCCTTCCTGTGCCGGTTCCAAGGGCTCCGATACGACCGGCAGCTCTTTTATCTTTGTCCGAGAGGCTTTCCGCGAGACCTCTCCAGGCTGCCGGTCTTCTACCAGGACCTCCTCCGGACCTGGAAACTGTTTGTAACGACCAGGTCCATGGCGGCCACCGTGGGAGCAGATCTCCTCACGGAGCCCCTGCTACACAATCCCCAACTCCGTGTGCAGGTGGCAGAGTCCCGTTCGGTGCGCCAGAGGTTGGTCCTGGCAGAAGTCACAAGGGTCGGAGAGCTCCTGGACTACGACCGGAGAGACTGGCTGGATCCCCTGACGCTCGCTCGGTGCATGGGGCTCTCCAGCCCTCGTACCCCCCGGCGCATACTTCAGGAGGTGAAGGCCGCCTTGAACCCCGCTGCTCGGGCTTATGTCAACTAAGCCTTGCGCGAGGGCGCACCCCGCCCATCCTCTACCCCAGGCCCGCCGGACCTTTCCATTGAGCCCCTACCCTGCTGATCCCAACAAACCCTTCACCCTTTCACTGCAAGCCAGCTGCATGAACTGCAGCCGGTCAGTTTTCAAATCGCACCACGGAAATATTTATACACACTCACGCTTCACACCCTTCACGCCCACACCCTGGTGTCCTGCCCTGATACAAAATGGCGGGACCTCCTGCCACCTTTGGAGGGTGAGCAACCTCGGTGGGCCAGCCTGTATTCCACCTTGGTTCCGAGGCCTGTTGGGGACATCAGTTGGCGGCTCCTTCACGGAGCTGTGAGCACGGGCGTGTTTCTGACACGGTTTATCCCCATACCAGATACTTGCCCTTTTTGTAATGTGAGGGAAACCCTGGCACACGTATATTTAGAGTGTGCCAGATTGCAGCCCCTTTTCCGGCTCCTCACAAATATTCTATTGTGCTTTTGGCTTCATTTTTCCCCTCACCTTTTTATCTATACACTCCCCATCCATGGCCCCACAAAGTCGCAAGCCCTCCTGGTTAACCTCCTCCTATCCTTGGCTAAAACAGCCATTTATAAAACCAGAGATGGGAGGTTGGCCCATGAAGCGTCCTGCATTTGTAGGCCCTTTTTCCGATCCTCAGTACATTCACGTATCTGGGCGGAGTTCCTCTGGGAGGCGTCCACCAACACCCTTGACACCTTTGAGGAGCGGTGGGCGCTGTCCGGGGTTCTCTGCTCGGTGACCCCGTTCGGTTCCCTCCGTCTGACCCTTTGATTGAGGGGAAGAGTGAGAGACGACAGCCCCAGCCGTTGCCGCTGTGGATACCATCATTACTGTCATCTAGGAGGGGCCCTACAATACATGGGGTCTACCCCCCCACCCCTAAACCGCCCACCCCGCAGCCGTGCCCATCTTGCCGGGCACTCTCAGGAGAGGGATAATCGGTGACATTGGGCGTGGCACTAGGTTACTCGAGGGGGTGAAAGACCACGAGTGTCGAGGAAGCCGCCCCGCTCTAGGCCACCAGGTAACTCAGGAGGGTGGAAGACCACGAGTGCCAAAGAAGCCGCCCCGCTCTAGGCCCAGGGTAGCCTGAACACTTCTCCCTCCTGAAAGCTGCTGTGTTATACCTTCTGTTTGTGTTGTTTTGTTGCATAGTTTGTTTTGTTTCCTTTGGTAATTCTGTGTCAGTGTTACAAATAAACTCCTTTTCTGTTTCAAAAAAAAAACCAAAAACCTTCCCTGTTACCTTAGCCAGGGAAAAGGGACCTACTTAGCCTGCTCTCCTGCTGCTGCCTTCTGGCCTGGGCTTTCCTTGCTTTTTGCCCCTGCTTTTGGCTCCCCCCCCCCGACCAGGCCAGACACTCTCCCCCCTTTCTTTTCTTTTTGTTGTTTTTTTTTCTTTCTCTGCTGTTGCTAGAGTGCTGGCCTGCTGCCGGCCGGCTGTTACCGCCCCCGCCCACCCTCGGACGCTGCTGCTGCTCCAGCTGAAACCCCTCCCGAGAAAGGGGGGGCCTGCTGACCCGTTCCCCGGATGGGGGTGAGTGGAGGGACCCAGCCCCCAGAGCCAGCAGCTTGCTGTTTGTTTATGGACCCGTATTTGGCCGAGAGGAATTTTTATCATCTGCTCCGGCATCCCTGGAATTTTGTAGCTGAGGAGAAAGTACGGAACAGAGAGAAAGAGAAACAGCCATCTACCAGAGGAACACCTCCCGGGGAACTTACAAATCGCTGTGGAGGGGGCCCAAGGCTGAGTAAATTTCAAACTGTGCTTTCGTGTGGGGGGAGGCCTTGACTGTGTCGTGACTCTGTTTGTAGGGACACAGGGGGTGTGGCACAGAGCTGCCCCCCGATCCATCTGGGTCCTCCCAACCCCCATACTACCATCTTCACAACTGCCTCCTCCACCGTCATTGCTGTTTAACATCTGCCTCTGGACTTAGCTGCTCGCCCTGATTCCACCGTGTCGGCCAGAAGCACCAGCCAACAAAACAGGACTCTCTGGACAAGCGTACAGTGGTTCATGTCCCCCCACCAACCCCGAACTGCCCGTCCCACAGCCTGTCCCTTTTTACCTGACCCCAACTCCTGTTAACCACCTGCCACCACCCCTGCTGGGTCATCGGCAATGGAGAGCACAGGAGTGACCTCCGCCGCTGCCATGCCCACCGCCTTCCCAGACTCTAGGGGAGCCCTCCCAGCCAGTCGGAAAGGCCAGGGCAAGAAGAAGGGGAAGGGCCCCGCTAAAACCACCAGGCCCACCATGGCAGGGGCCACCCCCACTGCTGCGGCCCCGCCACCGACCACTGCATCCCTCCCCACTGCCCCCTCCACCAGCTCTACGAGTGTCCCTCCCTCACCCCCCAGGATGTATGCCCGGGCGGCGGCAGCTCCCCCGCCTGCCGCCTTGTCATCTCTCCCGCCTACCGTCTCCGCCACCATCAACAGTGGCCGGGGCCCCTTCCCCACCATGACAAGGAAGCACGGTGTCTGATGCCTCCTGGTCCCCACCTCGCCCCACATGGAGACCTATGTGCGGGCGTTGGCGAGGGTGATGGGGCCCTCGGCCATTGTGGTGGCCTCCAAAATGTATGGGAAGGTCGTCTTCTTCTTAGCATTGGAGGCTGCCGCCCAGGAGGCAGTGGAGAGGGGCCTGGCAGTGGGGGGGGGTGTTTGTCCCCCTAGAATCACTAGAGGACCTGGGCGTCCACCTGGTCCTGACCTCTGTCCCGCCTTTTCTCCCCAATGTTGCCCTGTTACCCGCCCTTTCCACCCTGGGGAAACCTGTTTCTGTCATCAGCCCTCTCCCGTTGGGCTGCAAGGACCCCACCCTCTGTCACATCTTTTCCTTCCTCCGGCAAGTGCAGCTTCTACTGCTGTCGGCGGCGCGTGATGGAGAGGTGCTCGAGGGGTCCTTCCTAGTCCCCCACCAGGGGGCCCGGTACCAGGTGTATTTCTCCACAGGGGAAGCCCGGTGCTACCTCTGCCGGGCATCAGGGCATGTCCGGAGGGACTGCCCCTTAGCCCGGCAAGGAGGGGCATCTGGGATCCCCAAGACCCGGCAGGACATCGGCCCCGTTATTGCCGATGCCCCTGGCCGCCCGATACCCGAACCCGCCCCCCTTCCTCTTCGGACCACCACTTCTCCCGTCTCAGGCCCAAGGGGCACCTCCCATTCAATGCCCAGATGAGCGGGAGACCCCCGCCCTCGCTGCTGACAATCTGGTGGGGCCTATGGAGGAGGGTGTGGCAGAGATACCACCAGGCATGGGAGAGAGCCTGCCCCAGAGAGAATCCTCCCTCCCTTATGCTGCCCCACTGCCCCCCCTAAGTCCCTGAGCCATTGCCTTTTCCCCCCTGATACGACCCCTACTAACCAGAGCCCAGATGATGCCCTGGAGGCCTGGACCCTAGTCCAGGGGAAACGAGACAAGCGGAAGGCTCGAGCTCCACGTCATCTACCCATGGCAGAGGCCCCCCGGAAGACCAGGAAGGGGGGCACCGATGCCGAACCTTCCACTTTGCCCACGAGTGTGTCCCATCCACCGGTGTCAGCTGGGAAAGATGTGGTTGCACCGGAAGGTAGTGTCTCCCTTCCACGGGATACCCTCCCCTCCAAGACCCTCAAGGAAGCCCCTTCTGTCCTGACACTACCCGAAGCCCCTGTGAACCTAGAGGCAACTGTCGTGGCAGGTGCCAGCGGGGAGAACCCCAGGGCAACGGAAAGTGTCCTCTCCTCCATGTTCGAGGTGATCGAGGCCCTGGATCTGATCCCGGTCACCCAGGGGGAGGACCACCTTTTGCCAGCAAACCTCGATTTGGGCAACCTCACTCCACCCCTCTTTTCCCCATTATCCCTCCCCTAACTGCTGTTTCTGCTCCCACCTCTGAGGAGCCCCTGGACTCCTCCATCGACCCGGCTGCTGATGGCACCCCACTGACAACCACCGAGCCTGCTCAGGTGACAGCCGGCACCACGCGGCCGGGACATGAGTCGCCACGGGCACCCCCCGTTGGTGCAGAGAAATCGATTTCCTTCCCGGGTGGGGGCCCAACACCTTCTAATGCTGCGGCCGCTAAATCCACCATAGAGCCCGCGCCCGGTATCACTGAGAGCTCCCTTCCCACCCCCTTAACCCTCGAGTCTGATCGGGAGGTGCCACCATCCACCTGCTTGCCTCCCGAAACCCAGAACCTCGCCTCTGCCCCTGCCCCTGTCCCTACCACTATCCAATTTACCTCCTGCAATGTTATTGCTGCCACCGGTGCTGTCTCCTTCCCTTTCTCAACTGATGACCCCCAGGGAGCGGCCTTTAGGTTCTCCTGCCCTGACCCATTAGGGGCTGCTATCTTCCCTCC
The DNA here is from genome assembly GCF_965140285.1 of Lepidochelys kempii. Taxonomy (NCBI): domain Eukaryota; kingdom Metazoa; phylum Chordata; order Testudines; family Cheloniidae; genus Lepidochelys; species Lepidochelys kempii. The sequence continues at coordinate 181,148,890 of NC_136382.1, read as the reverse complement.
ACCACCCCCTATCGCCCCAGAGCTTGAGGCAGGCCTAGCAGCTCCAGCCTATCAGGCACCCCGTCGGGGGTCCGCACCCTGCTTGTCCATTTTAGTGGACCATGAGGCTGCACCAAGGGCCCCGCCGGGGAACAATCGGGAAACCGTAACCACACCCCCCCCATGAGCTGCGAGGAGAGCTGCGGAAGTTTTTAGAGGATGTCCGTGGCTCCCGCAATAAGGTACAGCTTGCTCTCCAGCGATGGGGGGATTTTTTTCAAATCCTCCGGGCCACAAGGGCCCTCATGGGGAAAGGTAAAGGGATGGGGAAGCAGGATGCCACGGCTTACTGGTGGGTCCGCGTCTTCCGTGACCAATTACTAACCTACAGGATGGGTCAAGGACTGTTGCACTGCCTGCTGGGGGATGCGAGTGACCCTGCCAGTGAGGATACCCCCCAGCTCTCCCCATGACACCTCTCACCATCTCAACTTTGAACACCCGGGGTTTTAGGATGGCTCTCCGCAGGTCCCAGGTGCTCTTCTTTCTTCGGGAGGGAGGGTACTCTGCGATTTTCCTGCAGGAGACCAGTACGGATCCGACCGCCGAAGACAGTTGGCGGCTGGAGTGGGGGGACAGGGTCTACTTTAGCCATTCCACGATTCGGCAGGCTGGAGTGGCGGCCCTGTTCTCCCCCGACCTACTGCCCGAGGTGCTAGGGGTCGCCGAGGCCGTGCGAAGTCGCCTGCTGCATCTCCGGGTCCATATAGAGGGGCTCGTGGTTAACCTCATTAACGTCTATGCCCCGACATCGGGCCCGAAGCGACTGCAATTCTATCAGCAGGCGTCCACCTTCCTCGGCACCTTAGATTCTCATGAGTGCCTGGTCCTGGGAGGAGATTTTAATACCACCCTCGAGAAGCGAGACCGCTCGGGGACTGAGCAGAGCCCAGCCGCCGTGGACACCCTCTGGAATAGTTGAACATCATTCCCTAGTGGACATCTGGCGTGACCACCACCCGGATGACACTTCCACGTTCACCTTTGTCTGGGTGGAAGCCCATCGGTCGAGCCACTCCCGGTTGGACCGCATTTATTTATCATGCTTCCATCTCTCACGAGCCCACTCCTCCAACATTTGGCTGGCCCCATTTTCAGATCATCACCTAGCCACCATGACAGCCCCTCTCTGTGTGGAGAGGCCGGGGCCAGCCTATTGGCATTTTAACAACAGCCTGTTGGAGGATGAAGGCTTCATGATGTCCTTCCGGGAATTCTGGCTGGCCTGACGAGGGCAGCGGACTGCCTTTTCCTCGGCGCGGCGATGGGGGGACCTCCGCGATTTACGAAATTGTCGTCCTGTCTTGCTCATCAGCATGGACTACAAAATCATAGCGAAAGCAATCTCGCTGCAGCTAGGGTCTGTGCTGGCAGACGTGATCCATCCAGACCAGACCTACACTGTCCCGGACTGCAGTATCTTTGATAATCTATTTATGCTTCAGGACCTTTTGGAACTTAGGCATAGAGAAGGTCTGTCGTTCGCCCTCCTGTCCCTAGATCAGGAGAAGGCGTTCGATAGGGTGGACCACGGGTACCTCCTGAGCACTCTACAGGCATTTGGCTTCGGACCCCAGTTTGTGGGTTTTCTCCGGGTGCTGTACACTTCCGCAGAGTGTGTGGTTAAGCTCAACTGGACCCTGACCTACCCGGTCAGCTTCGGGCGAGGAGTACGGCAGGTGTGCTCCCTCTCGGGCCAGCTGTACGCTTTGGCGATTGAACCCTTCCTCTGTCTCCTCCGCATGAGGTTGACAGGGTTGGTGCTGCGGGAGCCAGAGCTGCAGCTGGTCCTGTCAGCATACGCTGATGACGTGCTCCTCGTGATCCAGGACCCCGGCGACTTGGCGCGGGTGGAGGCTTGCCAGGCCATCTATCAGCAGCCTCCTCCGCCCAAGTCAACTGGGTCAAGAGCTCTGGCTTGGTGGAAGGAGAGTGGCAGCAGGCGAGCTCCCTCCCACCCGCGCTTCAGACCATCCAGTGGAGCGCGGGTCCGCTGCTCTACCTCAGCGTTTACCTTTCTGCCACGCATCCCTCTCTGCCGGAAAACTGGGAAAATTTAGAGGGTGCGGTGATAGAGAGGCTCCGGAAATGGATGGGACTACTCCAATGTCTCTCCCTCCGAGGGAGAGTGCTGGTGCTTAACCAACTAGTCCATGCTCTGGTACCGGCTCAACACCCTGGTCCCGGCCCCGGGTTTCCTGACCAACCTCCGGACATCGATTCTGGGATTCTTTTGGTCAGGAACACACTGGGCCCCTGTAGGGGTTCTTCATCTACCCCTGAAGATAGGAGGACAGGGCCTGAAGTGTCTGCACACTCAAGTCCGTGTCTTCTGCCTCCAGGCCCTACAGAGGCCCTACAGTTTGGCATGGAGCACACTGGTGCACGCCATCCTGCGCCGCATCCGAGGGCTCTGATATGACCAGCAGCTCTTTCATCTCTGTCCGGGAGGTCTTCTGCGAGACCTCTTGGGGCTGCCGGTCTTCTACCAGGACCTTCTCCAGAGTTGGAAACTGTTTTTAATGAACAGGTCCATGGCGGCCACTGAGGGGGTAGATCTCCTTGCAGAGCACCTGCTACACAACCCCCAGCTCTGTGTGCAGGTGGCGGAGTCCAGCTCGGTGCACCAGAGCTTGATCCTGGCAGAAGTCACAAGAGTCAGAGACCTCCTGGACTACGACCGGGGAGACTGGCTGGATCCCCTGATGATCGTCTGGCGCATGGAACTCTCCAGACCTCGCACCCCCTGGTGCGTACTTCAGGAGGCAAAGGCCGCTTTGCCACCTGTTGCTCGAGCTTACCTCAACCGGGTCCTGCTTGAGGGCACGTCCTGCCCACCCTCTACCCCAGGCCCACTGGACTTTTTAATTGGACCCCTGCCCCATAGACCCAATCGACCCCTTCACTGTGAGCCGGCTGCATGAACTGCAGCCGGTACGCTTCCAAACCACGCCAAGGAAACATCTATGCATGCTCGTGCTACAAACCCTTCACGCCCTCACCCTAGTGTCCCGCCCCGACACAAAGTGGCGAGACCTTCTGCCACCTTTGGAGGGTGAGCAGCCCACGTGGGCCAGCCTATATTCCACCTTGGTTCCGAGGCCCATCGGGGACATCAGTTGGCGGCTCCTTCATGGAGCTCTGAGCATGGACACGTACTTGGCACAGTTCACCCCCGTCCCAGATACTTGTCCCTTTTGTGGTGTGAGGGAAACCCTGGCGCACATATATTTAGAGTGTGCCAGGCTGCAGCCCCTGTTCCAGTTCCTCACAAATCTCCTATTATGTTTTTGGTTGCATTTTTCCCCTGACCTTTTTATTTATGCACTCCCCATCCGTGGCTTCACAAAGTCGCGGGATCTCCTAGTTAACCTCCTCCTGGCTCTAGCTGAAATGGCCATCTATAAAACCAGAGAGAGGAGGTTGGCTGATGGAGATTCCTGTGTCTGTGGGGCCGTTTTCCGATCCTCGGTCCATTCACGTATCTGGGCGGAGTTCCTCTGGGCGGTGTCCACTGAATCCCTTGATGTTTTTGAGGAGCGGTGTGCGCTGTCCGAGGTTCTCTGCTCGGTGTCCCCATCCGGGTCCCTTTGTCTGACCCTTTGATTGGGGGAGAGAGCAAGGGACCTCAGCCCCAGCCATTGTTGCTGCAGACACCACCACCTTAGAGGGGTCCTTTCACACGTGGGTGCACGTTCCCCCCCCCCCCGGATTGTCCACCCCACAGCCTGCCCCTCTTGGTGACACTCGGGCGTGGCGCCAGGTAACTCGAGGGGGTGGAAGACCACGAGAGTCGATAAAGCCCCCTCACGCTGGGCCACCAGGTAACTCGGAAGGGTGGAAGACTTGTACTTTCACCAGCATTCACACAGGTAGGAACACATCCAGCTGCAGTCATATGCAGGCTCTCTAACCACCAGCCTCCCAGTGTAGGAACCCAGAGCAGTACTGTCCTACCCTGGTCAAATCTGGCCGGTATATGAGTGTAACATCTGGTCTACCTCCTCCTCAATGTAAAGGGGATCATGCACACTCATGGTAACCAAGCTGAGATTTTCCCTAGCACCTTAGTCATATGCACACTGGTTTGGATTAAAACATAAAATAAGTTTATTAACAACAAAAGGATAGATTTTAAGTGTTTATAAATGATAGCAAACAGATCAAACAGATTACTTAGTAAATAAACAAAACCTCAAACTGAGCTTAACATATTAATTGTAGGACATGAATTAGCAAATTTTCACCCTGAGTGATAAACATGCTGGTAGATTCTTAAGGCACAAGGTGCCTTGGCTTTGCAGCTTGGGTTTCCCACGTTTTCATACACCAGCTAGAAATCCCTTAGCCTGGGACCATCACTTCCACCAGTTCAGACTTAATTCCTCAGGTGTTTCCAGGTGTGCTGTTATAGGGAGAATGAGGTACCATCGTAGTGTAATTTCCCCCCTTTTATATCTTCTTCCAACTTGCTGGAAAGCTCTTTTGCTGTGACCTGGGTCAAACAGTTCCCATAGTGTAGTGCTATCTCTGAGCGGTTTCTATTGTACACAGTTCCTGGGGTAATCATTGTGCTCATGTGCATGTCTTCAATAAGCCATTAAATTGCTTGGCCTTTTTATTGTTGTACCTGAAAGGCTGCTTGTGGGTTTTTTCAATCTTACATGTTTCAGTAACACATACATAGCCAAACATCATAACTTCACATATGATCATAGCACATACAATCCAATGATATATTAATGCCTAGCTGATCAAGACTTTTAGAATATATCTCACAAGGCATAACCTCACAAGGCATACTTTGTACAAAACATATCCTAAGTACACTACAGTGGTAAATATTGGCGTGCCACAATACCATCACAATTTACATTTCCTGTCCAACCCTAAAATTAGACTAGTAAAGGTGCAAGAAATCAAAGGAATTCCAGTGAAACTGGAGGTATAATGGTCAAGGATTGACTTCTTGAATGGAATGCACCCTGCTTGTACTACCTTGCCCTTTTAAAGGAAAACATTAGCAGTTCCAGTCCTTACTGAACTGAAACTTTTCCATTGGCTCTTACTATCCATAAGGACCATGGATCCATCTCTAAACTATGGACTGAACTGACCAAGTGTGAGTACATACCTTCAACCAAAGGGAAGTGCACAGTGGCTTCAAAATCTTAAAAGTGAATGATAACTGGCAATTTTTTAAGAACATTTTACTAGATGCCCAGAAACCACAATCAAGGATCAATTTTCTCTCCAGTCCTGTGTGTCTAGTGGTGGAGGTGCCGTTCCCCATCACTACTCTTTGGATGTGTCTCTCTGGAAGAAATTAAATAATTTTACCACTTTCTGCTGGACTCCTGCCATTCTTTGCAGGCAGCACAGCAATATCTCACGATTGACAGTGTTGAATATAGCAGAGAGGTCCAGGAGAATGAGAATGGATATCCGTCAGTGCCACTAAAGCTATTTCCATCCCACATCCTGATCTGAACTCAAATTATTCTGGATCCAGGTTATTAGCTTCAATTAGATTAGTTTGAAGTTGTCCTTTGGCTAGCTTCTGTATGAGCTTGCTCAAGTACAGAAGGTTTGATTCTGAGAAGTAGTTGGGTAGAACTGATGTATTCAGGGTGTTGGGGTTTTTTTAAGTGTTGTTTGGACTATTGCATGTCTGAAGGTGGAAGAGAAGTTTCCTTCACTGAACAAGGCACTGGCTGTGATTTTACAGTCAAAATTACCATTTAATTATCACTGTATGCAATAAAAAAGTTCAATGGGAAGAAAGTTTTCTTCTCAGTTACACCCTGTGTAGCCTTCTAAGTCAATTAGAATTTATCAAGTTTAAAATTAGGAAAGATTGTAGCCCTTATTCTTTAGTGCCTACCATTCTAAACTTCACACAAAATAATCAGAAAACATTTGTGTGCATTATTCTTTGAAAGGATTAAAATTTCTTGTCCAGGTCTCTGTCTTTTCTATAATGTATGTTGAAAAAAAGATATATTTATCTCTCATATACACAAATAAAGGTGTTGTTTCCTGGTTACTAGAATCTGCCTGAAATATTGCACGAAGTTTTAGGGGCAGTGGTATTGTTTGTTTGAAATTATGTATTTTGTATCTAGCAACACAAATTATTTAAAGGCTAGACTATTACATTGTTCATCTACAGTTAAAATGTCAATAGTGTAGGGATTCTTCCACTGACCTCTCACTTGCATCAGTTACATAGATTGACACAGCAATGCCATTTTGAAGCAACAACCTTTTAGTACAATAGCTCAGTAAGTGTAAATGATTATTAAAGGTATATTAAATGACTTAATCTGACAGGAAATAGTCTGCACTGAAAAAGGTTATTTTTTTCCTGAGAAAAGGAAAACACTTTGCCTCAGTCAGACAGTTCGTTTGTCAATTTAGTCAACAATAAGAAAAACAGTGTCTATATTTTGAAAAAGCCAACATGAAATACAACAAAATATCAAGAACTGTAATAAAAATGAGAATATAAAAATCAAAGAGATGCACCTGTAAAGAAAACAAAGATGAATGAAGGAAGAACTGAGTTAATACTCTGTTGTGACATATTTCTCTCTCCTACTTATTTCTCCTGAAATTTTAACAACAGTTAACAGGTGTACAAATTAAGTAGGAGATCAAACATAATAATAACCCTTGAACATATAAACAATGCCAGGGGGTTGTGTTTCATTTTGTTTCTTCGAGATCTGAAAACTTTGCTTTGTTCCCTATATATATTTAATAAACAGTATCAAATAGAATGCAGTATCTAGAAAAACAACAAGGTTAAAAATCAATAGCATCATCAGTCACTACTTCTCAAGCCAAATGTGTTCTTCAATAATATTCCGAAGGATTCTTATGAAGGATGGTGGTTTAACCTTGGAAATGCTATCTGTTGAATACTAAAATAGGTTAGACCCCTTGAGGATAACACTTTCAAAGGCCTGTAGGATCTTGCTGGTAACAAAACTATTTATTCTTCTGAAGCTTCGATTTTGAAACAGCGATAATGACAGCATCTGGCAACACAAGCCAAGAATGCCAAGGAATTACATGTTAAAAAAGGTAACTAGCCACCCAGAATTAAAAAGAATGTGACTTAAAATACTTACGTACAGGCATTTTCTTGAGCGATCAAAGAGAAAAGAACATAACCCATAACCATTACAAACTAAATGGTTATGGCTTTACCTCTGAGGTGGGATGTGGCAAACAGAAAGGGCAGGAAATTGAAATTGACTTTGAAATTAACACATCTAAATAAAACAATTGGTGATGGGGAAAAATGGGATGTAAATTATAGATCAGTTCATCAGAAACCCAGTACTTGCATGAAGCATATCCAGAGGGATGGTACACATACAATACATAGAAGAACATGTCCTAGAGAAGGAAGATACTGAAGAAAAAATAATCCCAGAAGTGCCTTAAACTCTGACCATTTTGGCCTCTAATCATGTTTATAAAATAAAACTTTTGAATTGGTTGTACAGAGCAGATTAATAGAATTTAAGACCAGAAGGGACCATCATAATCATCTTGTCTGACCTTTTGCATGACACAGGCATAGAATTTCACCCACACCCAACTGATGCTCAGACTGTCTTGGTACTGCAAGAAAAGACCATCTTTCCGGAATATTAGTGGATGGTTGGCTATTAAGGGAAGAGATTTGCTACAAACATTGACTTTCCTCAACACATGGCAGGTTTTTCAATATTTATACCTGTTAGAAAGATAAAGATAAAGATGTGTATGTCTACCTAACAGGAGGAAGCCTATAACATGTCAAGCACTAGTAGCACTGCTAAAAGCTCTGGGGAGAGTATCCGTGAGTGTCTATTTTGTTGAGTTATCCTTGTTTCAATTAACCTTTATTCTGATCTTTGGAGAGCTCCTTACAAAATAATTATATGATTTGGAAGCAGAAGGATATTGGCAAATGAGGCTTTAAGCATATGCAACTGTCAGTCCAAGATGCAAGGTTCATCATGGATCCCACCTGCATTGACCACCAAAGCTCATTTTCTATGTGGTGCTAGAGCTATCTAGTTATTCTAGGAGCTCAAAGCAAAGATATCAGACTGGAGCATCTGTCTGGCAGTGGGCTTTTATTCATCAAAAGCAGGGGGACCAAGAGAGCCTCTAGCAAAATCGAAGTCAACAAGGTAGCAAGAAAGAAGGACTGAAGCATACTCATTGTTAGTATAATTCTATTAAAGTCACTGAGTTACACCGAGAATGAATTTAGACCATTGCCTCTTTGGGGAAGGGGATCTAACTTACAAGACCTTATGGGCAGGAAAAAGGCAAGGTGGTGGGAAGATTTTCACATACATTGAATTATTATATGGCCCATACAGCTGAAATTTCTAAGAATTAAGTTAGTTAGAGGGGAAAGAAGACATTTGAGCCAAATTGATTGTTTCCTGAAAGGGTTTGTCCATTTTATAGAATCATAGAAATGCAGGGATAGCAGGGACCTCAGGAAGTCATCAAGTCTTGAGGCAGGACCAAGTAAAACTAGACCACCTCTGACGGGTATTTGTCCAGCCTGGTCTTAAAAATCTCCAATGATGGGGATTTCACAACTTTCCTTGAAATCCTACTTCAGGACTTAACTTTCAGTTAGGGAAAAATTTAAAATATCTAACCATGCTGCAGATTAAACGTAATATTTTTGTCCTACCTTTAGTGGACATGAAGAACAATTGATTATAGCAGCTCTTAACATATTTGATGACTGCTATCATCAGGTGCCCGCTCAGTCTTCTTTTCTCAAAACTAAACAGGACCAATTTTTTTAACCTTTCTTCATAGGTCAAGTATCAGAGGGATAGCCGTGTTAGTCTGTATCCACAAAAATAACCCGAGGAGTCCGGTGGCACCTTAAAGACTAACAGAATCATCTGAAAAAGTGGGTTTTTTTACCTATGAAAGCTTATGCCCAAACAAATCTGTTAGTCTTTAAGGTGCCACCGGACTCCTCATTGTCCTCATAGGTCAGGTTTTCTAGACCTTTAACCATTTTTGTTGTTCTCCTCCAGACGCTCTCCAATTTGTCCACATCTTTACTGAAGTGTGGTGCCCAGAAATTGGACAGAGTAGTCCAACTGAGGCCTCAGCAGTGCAGAGTAGAGCGGGTCAATTACCTCCAGTGTTTACATACACCACTCTTGTTAATATACCCCAGAATGTCAGCCTTTTTTACAACTGAATCATATTCCATCTTGAGTGACTTCTGTCTCATAAATGATCTCATACCTTCTTGTTGGAGTGGGATCACCTGATTTATGTGTTAGCACTTGCATCTTGTTTGGTTTTAAGCATCTGTTTTCACCTTTCTGATTGAGAGGGGCCTTATTTCTGGAATGAGTGGTTAAAATGACATGTATTTCACTAGTATGAAGATCTTTTTTTTTTGTTAATGTCTGCTTTGTGTGACTCAGACTCATAGACTTTAAGGTCCGAAGGGACCACCATGATCATCAAGTCCACTGGTTCTCAACCATTCCAGACTACTGTACCCCTTTCAGGAGTCTGATTTGTCTCGCGTACCCCAAGTTTCACCTCACTTAAAATCTACTTGCTTACAAAATCAGATATAAATGTACAAAAGTGAAAAATTGCTTACATTCTCATTTTTATAATATATTTATAAAATAAATTGATTGGAGTATAAATATTGCACTTACATTTAGCATATAGATTATAGAGCAGTATAAACAAGACATTGGCTGTATGAAATTTTAATTTGTACTGACTTTGCTACTGCTTTTTATGTAGCCTGTTGTACAACTAAGCAAATATCTAGATGAGTTGATGTACCCCCTGAAGACCTCTGCGTACTCCTAGGGTTACATGTATCCCTGGTTGAGAACCACTGCTCTAGTCTGACCTCCTGCACATTGCAGGCCACAGAACCTCATCCACTCCTGAAACAGACCTCTAATCTCTGGCTGAATTACTGAAGTCTTCAGATCATGGTTTGAAGTTTAAAGTTACTGAGAATTCACCGTTTATACTAGTTTAAACCTGAAAGTGACCCATGACCCAGGCTGCAGAGAAAGGGGGGTAGGAAGGGGGACAAAAAAAACAGGTCTCTGCCAATTTGATCTGGGGGGGGGGGATCCTGACCCCAAATATGGCAATAAGTTAGATCCTGAGCATGTGGACAAGACCCACCAGATACATACCTGGGAAAGAATTATCTATAGTAACTCAGCCCTCCCCATCTAGTGTCCCATCACCAGCAGTTGGGGATTTTTGCACTTTGCACTATTAAATTTCATCCCATTTCTATTACTTCTGTTCACAAGGTCATCCAGATCATCTTGTACTCTTGGGGGAAGTCTGCATGAAAAATTAAAAATTCTGCGTGCAATATTTTAAAATTCTGCAAATTCTGAATATTTTTTGTCAAAATAATGCAATATAATCCATCTAGTTTCAATTATTTTGGTAATTTATTTAAAGTATAATACAATGGATAGACAATGAGAGTGGGGAGCATTGGAGGAAATCACCAACCCCCCTCCATCTTCTAATAGTAATGTAGCTAATATTGACCCTTTGCTTCTAATTATTAGTCAACAAATATATGCAGCCATATGCTCAGTGTTCAGGCAACTGAAAAGCAAGTGAAGGCTGGGGACTCGAGCTCACAATTTATATTATCTCAACCTCTTATATGGTCTTCAAAAAGGTCAGTAGCAAACAGTTCATGGAGCACATTTTGATAGAAAATGTTTTCAGTCCAAAAATTTTAACCAGTTCTAATCACTAAAGAATCATAAGCATTTCTAAAGCCATACTGTTCTTTACAATAAGACACCTTTACACCACTTTGGCAATGTAAAGGACCCTTAAAATTTTTACATTTGTTTTATACTTCTGGGGGAATTCACTGAGAACAATGGGAACAATTCACTAAGCAGGCAGGCTGATACATTCTCCTCTGCCTGAGGGAACAAAGCCTGCCCCATACCTACCTCTTCAGAAATACCCCAAAGTCCTGCCCCTCCTCACCAAGCGTGCTGCAATAGCGAATGAGAGGGACAGAGTGTCTCTTCTCTCACACACACACGTGACTACCCAGGCAATGATATATGTCTCTACCGGCTGCTCTGGGTGCTCAAACCGACCTGTCTGCACTGCCAGAGAGTGGGCGCATGGCCACTTTTGCAGCTTCCCTTTGCTTCCTCGTCAGAAGTCATTTTTCTTCAGGTAAGCAAAGAAATCTGTGGAAGTCATGAATTGTGCACACATGCAGTGACACAGAATTCCCCCAGGAGTAATCTTGTATGATATTCCGGTCCTCCTCTCTCTTGGCTATACCTACCAACTTTGTGTCCTCCACAAATTTTATTAGCACACTCTCACTTTTTGTGCCAAGATTAATAAAAATGTTAAATAAGATTGGTCCCAAGACCAATCCCTGAGGATTTCCACTAGTAACCTCCTTCCAGTCTGACAGTTCAACTTTCAGTATGGCCTGTTGTAGTTATCCCTTTAACCAATTCCTTATCCATCTTTCAATTCTAATATTAATTCCCATCTTCTGCAATTTAATTAATAATTTCTTATATGGAACTGTATCAAATGCCTCACTGAAATGCAGGTAGATTAGAGCTACTGCATTTCCTTTGTCTAAAAAAACCAGTTATCTTCTCAAAGAAGGAGATCAGTTTTGTCTGGCAGATCTACCTTTTTAAAACCATGTTGTATTTTATCTCAATTACCGTTCACCTCTATGTCCTTATCTATTTCTCTTTCAAAATTTGTTCCAGGATCTTGCATACAATTGAAGTCAAACTAACAAACCTGTAGTTTCCTGGATCATGTTTCTCCCTTTCTTAAAAATAAGAACTATATTAGTAATTCTCCAGTCATAGGGTACGATCCCCGAGTTTACAGATTCAGTAAAAATCCTTGCTATTGGGCTTGCATTTCATGCCCCAGTTGCTTTATTATTCAAAGATGGAGATTATCTGGGCCCCCTGATTTAGTCCCATTTAGCTGTTTGAGTTTGACTTCTACCTCAGATGTGGTAATTTCTAACTCCATATCCTCATTGACATTATCTACTCTGCCACTGCCCCTAAGCCCTTCATTAGCCTCATTAAAAATGGAGGCAAAGTATTTGTTTAGGTGTTGGGCCATCCCTAGATAGTCTTTAATCTCTACCCCATCCTCCATGCTTAGTGGTCCCACTTCTTCTTTCCTTGTTTTCTTCTTATTTATATGGCTATATAAATTGGTTTCAATTCCCTTTGCAAGGTCCAACTCTGCTTAGCTTTTGGCCGTTCTCACTTGACCCCTACGCTTTCTCACCTCCAAGAGGTAGCTTTCCTTGCTGATCCCTCTCATCTTACATTCCTTGTAGGCTTTCTGCTTTCTCTTAATCACCTGTTTGAGATGCTTGCTCATCCAGCTTGGTCTGCAATCTCCCCTACACGTTTTTTTCTTTTGCCTGGGATGCAGGATTCAGATACTTTGTGCAACATTGACTTTGTGCAACTAATTCCAAGCCTCCTTCACATTCAGATCCTTGAGTTCTTCTACCCAGTCCACTTCTCTAACCAATGTTCCCTTTAATTGTTTACATCCATGTGCAGAATGACTTTTATTATGTGCACCAATATGGAGGTGATGAGTGGTGGGAGTGGGGCTGAAGGGTTCAGAGTGTGGGAAGGGGCTCACGGCTGGGGAAGAGGGTTGGGTTGTGGGGGGTGAAGGCTCTGTCTGGGGGTGCAGGCTCTGGGGTGAGGCCTGGGAGGAGGAGTTTGGGGTGAAGGCTGCCCCGGGGCTGCAGTGGGAGAGAAGACTCCACCAGCCCTCTCTCACCGCAGCAGACCAGGGCTGGGGGAGAACCATCTTTCCCCAGCCACGGTAGCTCCGGGGGCTGGGGCCAGGGGAGAGGCGCCTCTCCCCGCCATTGCAGCCCAACACACCCCCTACCTCTTTCTTCTCCTCTCCCCGAGGCTACACCTGTGTGGCCCTTGATAGTCTTCTGCGCAGCCATGCAGCGCAGAGGAAACATAGTCCCTAACTAATTCTTTTATTTTTTTTATGTTAGCTCTTTTGATATCAAAGACCCTTGTTGCAGATCTACTTTTGTTTATCCTTCCATTTAGTTTAAACTGAATTAACTCAAGATCACTCAAACAAAGTTTGCCCTCTACAACCAGTTGTTCTATGAGATCCTCACTACTCACCAATACCAAATCTAAAATGGCATCACCTATTGTTGGTTCAACAACTATTTGTTGAAAAAATCTGTCAGCTATCACATCCAGGAAAATCTGGGCTTCTATTATTAGTAGCACTTGCTCTCCAGTCTATATCTGAGAAGTTAAAGTCTCCCATAATCACACAATTCCCAATAGAATTTATTTCATTACAGACATTAAAGAGATCCCTATTCATCTCCAAATCAGATCCTAGGGGTCTGTAACACACCCCAAGCAATATATCAGTGTAAATTCTAGTAGCTTTCTTCCCCAAAGTGATTTCGATCCAAACAGACTGTCTTATCCATTCCATCACTTCTAGTTTCTTGACAGTTTACCTCATCATTAATATACAATGCTACTCGACCACCTTTCCCTTTATTTCTGTCTTTCCTGAAGAGCACATAACCTTCAATGCCTGTACTCCAGTCAAGACTACTATTGCACCGTATTTCTGTTATCCCTAGAATATCTGGTTTCACTTCCTGGATCAGTACTTCTAGTTCAGGGGTTCTCAAACTGACAGTTGGGACCCCTCAGGGGGTCACAAGGTTATTACATGGGGGGTCGTGAGCTGTCAGCCTCCACCCCAAACCCCGCTTTGCTTCCAGCATTTATAATGGTGTTAAATGTATTTTAAAGTGTTTTTAATTTGTAAGGGGGGGGTTGTACTCAGAGGCTTGCTATGTGAAAGGGGTCACCAGTACAAAAGTTTGAGAACCACGGTTCTAGTTCCTCTATTTTATTACCCAGGCTCCTTGTATTGGTGTACAACATCTTAACCACTGCTGCTTGGCTTCACCCACATTCCTTGCCCAACTGGGTACTTTCATTCTACCGCCAGGGTTGCCTATCTGATTGGTATCAGCACTATCCTTCCTCTTAATGTCCATTCTCCTACACACTGCTGTTCCTTTCTCTATTGCTGTATCCATTCTTACTTGAGTTTCCTCCCTCTCTGTGTTAAAAATCCCATTAGGAGCCTCTTCAGCCACAGGTCCACATCCTGTATCTTAGCTCCTGGCAGACAGCACACACATCCTTCTGTTCTCCGGATCAGCTCTGGTGACAAACCTGTCACTTAGTAGGGAGTCCCCAGTCATTAGACCTGCCTTTTCCTACCAATGGTGTGATTCTCTGGCTTTCCTGCTGTTCTTTCTGGATATGAGTCCTCTTGTCTTTTATTCTTCCTTACAATCTTCTGCAAGTCATCCTGTATACTTCTAGGACTCTGAACTCTGGGTATCTCCATTAGCTCTTTATCTCTTCTTACAGAAGTAGCCACTTTTCTCTTTTTCCTTGCCCTCTCTCCTTCAGTTACTGCCTGCTGTGCCTCTTCTTCATTATCCAACACAGCAGATATGTTCCTGAGCTCCATTTCTCCTTCACTAGCTGGTCTTTCCCTCTGCCTGGTTCTTCTAGTCACATGCTTCCACTGGCCACTTTCCTCATCCAGCAGTCACACCTCAGAGTTCTTTAGTCCAGCTTGCACCTACAAGTCTTGGCTTTTGCCTTCAGCCTCCTCTTGCCTTTGCTCCATCATCTGCTTGAACCCCCTTCAAAACTGAACCATAGTTTCCATCTGCATCTCCAAACGCCAGATCATCGTTTCTATCAGCTCTATCAAGCTCTATCAAGTGGCACTTCACACAAACAAAGCTCTTTTCAGGTACCCGCTCTAGGATCATGTACATCCCGCAGCTGTCAGATCTGGCCATCTTCATTGTCTCTTCCTTGGCTTTGGTCACTATGGGCTTGTAGTACATTACCAGCTGGATCAACGAGCAGCAGGTAATGTGGGTGAGGAATGTGGGCAAAGCCAAGCAGCAGTAGTTAAGAAGTTTGTACACCAGTGTAAGGAACCTGGGTAACAAAATGGAGGAACTACAGGTACTGGTGCAGGAAGTGAAACCAGATATTATAGGGATAACAGAAATACAGTGGAATAGTAGTCATGACTGGAGTACAGGCATTGAAGGTTATGTGCTCTTCAGAAAAGACAGAAATAAAGGCAAAGGTGTTCAGGTAGCATTGTATATTAATGAAGGGCAGCGATCAATACAGCGGGGGTTGATTTATCGCACCTAGTCTAGATGCGATATATCAAACGCTGAGCAGTCTCCCGTCAACTCCGGTACTCCACCAGGGCAAGAAGCACAGGAGGAGTCAACCAGAGAGCGTCAGCCATCGACTTACTGAAGTGAAGACATCACGGTAAGTAGATCTCAGTACATGGACTTCAGCTACAACATGCTGAAGTTGCATAACTTAGATCGATTCTCCCTGACTCCCTGCAGTGAAGACCAGGCTTATCACTGCTGCTTCTGTACTTGTCATAGCCTTCTCGCCTAAATTCCTGCCAAGGGGGAAATACAAAACAAAAAATTCCACCAAAGACCCAAACAAACACCAAAACAAAACAAAACTGCAACACTTGACACCGGCTGCCATGTCTAGTTGGCAGCCGGTGTCAAGTGGAGTGCCCCAGGGGTCGGTCCTGGGGCCGGTTTTGTTCAATATCTTCATAAATGATCTGGAGGATGGTGTGGATTGCACTCTCAGCAAATTTGCGGATGATACTAAACTGGGAGGAGTGGTAGATACGCTGGAGGGCAGGGATAGGATACAGCGGGACCTAGACAAATTGGAGGATTGGGCCAAAAGAAATCTGATGAGGTTCAATAAGGATAAGTGCAGGGTCCTGCACTTAGGACGGAAGAACCCAATGCACAGCTACAGACTAGGGACCGAATGGCTAGGCAGCAGTTCTGCGGAAAAGGACCTAGGGGTGACAGTGGACGAGAAGCTGGATATGAGCCAGCAGTGTGCCCTTGTTGCCAAGAAGGCCAATGGCATTTTGGGATGTATAAGTAGGGGCATAGCGAGCAGATCGAGGGACGTGATCGTCCCCCTCTATTCGACATTGGTGAGGCTTCATCTGGAGTACTGTGTCCAGTTTTGGGCCCCACACTACAAGAAGGATGTGGATAAATTGGAGAGAGTCCAGCGAAGGGCAACAAAAATGATTAGGGGACTGGAACACATGAGTTATGAGGAGAGGCTCGGGGAACTGGGATTGTTTAGCCTGCAGAAGAGAAGAATGAGGGGGGATTTGATAGCTGCTTTCAACTACCTGAGAGGTAGTTCCAGAGAGGATGGTTCTAGACTATTTTCAGTGGTGGAAGAGGACAGGACAAGGAGTAATGGTCTCAAGTTGCAGTGGGGGAGCTTTAGGTTGGATATTAGGAAAAACGATTTCACTAGGAGGGTGGTGAAACACTGGAATGTGTTGCCTAGGGAGGTGGTGGAATCTCCTTCCTTAGAAGTTTTTAAGGTCAGGCTTGATAAAGCCCTGGCTGGGATGATTTAATTGGGTATGGGTCCTGCTTTTGAGCAGGGGGTTGGACTAGATGACCTCCTGAGGTCCCTTCCAACCCTGATATTCTATGATTCTATGATTCTATGACCCCCACACCCCCAAACTCCCCTGACAAGCTGCCACTCAAACTCCCCTGTGTACAATTCTGTTTGTTGCTCCTGTGCTGCTGGCTGACTGACTGACTTTATAGGTCCCCCTAATCAGGGAATCCCCACCCCCTAATCAGGATTCTGCTTCTCTCACAGCACACTGTCCCCACCAGCCTCTACAAACTGAACAGTGGTGAACATCCACACAGAACAGAAAAAAAATGCACAACAACCACAAAAAACACACTCATTGCCCCTAAGGATCAGGGGCTTGTTCCTCCCTTCTCCTCCAACAGAACTCCCCTCCAAACTCCCCTGTTTACAGCTCGGTTTGCTGCCCCTGTACTGCTGCTCCTGTGAAGATTCACTGCTGTTTGTTTGAGGTGTAAGTTAAACTGTGGGCCTTTCGTGCCCATAAAGTTGTATGGTAAATTCTGACTTATTACTGTATAAGAACAGCATGGCAGCATGCTAAAGTTAAAGACGCCTCCCCTATAATATAATATTATAATCACTGGAGGCCCAGTTTTGCAACCCTTACTCATGGTGAATAGTGCCTACATGAAGAGTCACTGACTTGGAATTACTCCCATAAGTACCTCAGTGTGAGTTTCTGAGTCAGGCCTATACCTAACAGCAATCACAAAGAACAGGACATCATAAGACACTTAAAACTGCTTTAAATGTAATTAAACGTAACAATCTAATACAGTTGTGGGCAACCTGCAGCCCACGGGCAATATGTGGCCCATCAGGGCAAGCCTTTGGTGGGCCGCCAGACCATCTGTTTACATTTGCACAGCCACCCACAGCTCCCAGTGGCAGCAGTTCGCTGTTCCCGGACAATGGGAGCTGTGGGAAGCGGCGGCTAGGCCTGCACCGCTTCTCGCAGCTTCCGTTGACTGGGAATGGCAAACTGCAGTCACTGGGAGCTGCAGGCGGCCGTGTAAATGTAAACAAATGGTCTGTCAGTCCGCCAGTAACTTACCCTGATGGGCCGTGTGCAGCCTGCGAGCTGCAGGTTGCCCACCACTGATCTAATAGTTAGCTACCATGTAAAGAGATGTCATTAAGCTGGAAGTTAGGCGCTCTAGGCTATGTACCAAGTTCCAGAACTGACTTGTTGTGTCACTTTTTTGGGGTGTGTGTGGGGGGGAATCACTTAATATCTGTGCCTCGGTTTTCCCACCTGTAAAATGGAGATAACAATTCTTACCTGCCTTTGAAAAGTTCTATTCTGTGGAGAAGGCGTAGGAAGGATGATCCAGTGGTTAGGGCACTAGCCTAGGACTTGAGAGATTCCAGGCAGACGTTCAGGAAGCATACCCAAACAGCAGCAGGATAGGGTCCTATATTTGAGCATTAGGGATCTCCTAAGATAGACAGCTATTGGCAGGCATACCTTTTCAAAGTTGTTTCAGGGCAAAGCAGACAAAGCTTTGGTTACCGCCCTGGACTGGGATTCAGGAATTCTGGGTTCATTTCCTGCCTCTGCCACAGATTTCTTGAACAAGTTCCTGATTTTTTTTTATGTGGCACGGTTCTGCAGCTGTAAAATGGAGATATTGTAGTGATGAAGCTCATACATAGAGATCATAAAAGGCACTGTGTCAATCTAATTTGGGCAGTCTATTTTTGGAGGAGTTAGCAATCTTCCATCAGTCTTCAAAATTCCTGCTTCCCTATGCATTCCAATGGCAAATGTGTTCTCTCGGTTTCTATTCTATATCACCTGGGATCTCCAGGTGGATTAAGCATCAATATAAAAGCAGCATCCACAGAGAGGCCAGCCACACGGGCACACCTTTTGCAGAAGTTGCAGAGACTGCAGAATAATGACAGGTATTTCTTAAAAGTCTCCTAATGAGATATTTTCTGCAAAACAGAACCCTGCCTCCTTGTTCGTGGGTGCTATTTGTACCTGCAAAATCTGTGTGTGCAATTAAAGAGTTAGGCTTTGTCTGCATGTCACAGTTTTGACAACAAAAGTCATCTTTGGTTGACAAAACAGTGGAGGTGTACACATTAAAATGCTCCTCTCACCAATGTAACTCCCCTCCTATGTCAACATCATAAAACCACCTTGATGAATGGCATATAGCTTTTTGTGATGCAGTTAGAACGACACAGCATCAGTGTAGACACCTCAGTTGGTTGCAGTGCCCTAATTGGCCTCCAGGAGGTGTCCCACAATACCCATCATGACCAGTTTGAACTCTGCTGCCCTGCAGGTACACAGGCATGACCCCATTCCCCGCCCCTGCCATTTAAAAGCCCATGAAGTTTTGAAATTCCTCTTTCTGTTTGTTTGGCATAGCATCTTCTCAGCTGACCAAGCCAGCTTTACACAGCAGACGTGCAACCCCATGCATTTGCTGTTGGATTTGCTGAATATATAGGGAGAGGAGGCTGTGCAGTTGCAGCTTTGTGCTAGCCATAGGAATTTCAATACCTATGGGCTGATTGCTAGTGGCATGCAGGGGAAGGGGCACAAAAAAGACGCAGCAGTGCCATGCTACGATCAAGGAGCTGAGGCAGGCAAATCAGAAGGCAAGGTAGGCCAACTTTTGCTTTGGTGCATTGCCAAAGACATGCCACTGCTATAAAGAACTGCATGCCATCCTCCTTTAAATGTGCTTTCACCTTTTAGGTGTTATAGTATAAAGACTTGGGCACAAGAAACATAAATGATTCAGCTTGAAATCAGCTGAGTTGATGCAGATGATTGTAATCATAAAATGATGACTATTATCACTTGCAACACACATAGACTTTAGATAATAAAAAAAACTGCATGAATCAGGACAAACTAAAATTGGCACTGATGCTTGGTGACTTTGAAATATATCTATATATATCTATATATCTATATATATTTCATTATGTGAAGACATTTTCATGGTGCTAATGACAACCAATTAAATCTGGTGCAGACGTAAAAAATTTGACCTAGCAAGGGCTGATGCCTGTTGGGCTGCTCTCCTCTAGCGAACCTGCATGCGCCCATGAACAGGAGACCCATCAGCTCAGCTTACGCTGATAAACTCAGACCAATTTTATAGCTTTTTTTTTTCTTGTCTATGAGTTTTGGATGCGTACTGCTCATAATAAAAGCAACTGCTCGAAACAATCACATTAAAATGTGTTTTTCCACAAGGCTAATTTATACATTGTGATCCCACTGATTTGGGCGAGTTATATCAGTCTCCTTAGAATCCTTGTTACAAATCTACGTAGTTGGAATGCATGTAAACTGAGTGTATACTACCAATAAATGGTGTAATATCGAGTCAATAATTTTAAAAGCTACCTTTGCCTCCCATCTTATTTGCTATTACTCTCCCTCCTGGGAAGATATTTTATCATCTTCAGCTTTCAAAACAAACAAATAAACATGGATCAGACTTTCTATTTGTATCACATACACACCTAGAGGCCCCAGTTAGAATCAGTGGCCTATTGTGGTAGTCACTGTGCAAATACACATTAAGGGCTGGTCAACATGTGGGAATCATAGGAGAGTTATCAGAGTAGCAGCCGTGTTAGTCTGTAGCCGCAAAAAGAACAGGAGTGCTTGTGGCATCTTAGAGACTAACAAATTTATTAGAGCATAAGCTTTCGTGGGCTACAGAGAGTTAGTGTGAAATGGCTAGACTGTGAATTTAAAGCACAACAGCTCTTCCATGCTAGCTTCCTGTGTGAACACTCTTATTCTGTACTTAGAGTGTTGTTCAACACTTTAGCTTACTCCACTTCCAAAGTGGATTAACCTAAACTGCACAAAGCGCTCTTAGTGTGGAATAAGTGTTTATATGGGGAGCTAGTACAGAATAGTTATTCCAGGCTTTTTCCCTATGACAGTCCCTAAGAGACAGTCCCTGCCAATAAGAGTTTACAGACTTGTTTAGGGTGGGATTTTCTGAAGCATCTAAAGGAGTTGGAAGCCCAGCTCTCGATGAAAGTGCATGTAATTGACTTTGGGTTCCTAATTCCCTTGGCACTTTTGGAAATCCTGTACTACATAGCTAGTTACCCCTGAAAATAGGCCAAATTTATCCATGATGTAACTCTTATTAAGTCTTTGTTTACAAGATTAGGCAGATGAGTTTGTCAGTTGTGTCAATAACTATCCATTTAGTAAACTATGCCATTAAGTAAAAGTAAGGACTGTGAAATATAAATTATGTAAGGAGGATTTGCTACCAAAAATATATTTAAAATAATCTTCCTGTATACGTTGTGCACTTCACATATCTCTGATTATATATACAAAAATAATTTTAAAGAAATACAAATTCTATCCACAGTGACAAAATTTCTACGGAACTAAAAATAATCTCCTAGCACTGTAAAAGAAAAAGAACCATCCCCAATTAACTCAGCACTTCAGGAGAAGCCTGAGTACGTAAAACATACAAATTAAGAGCATACATTCAGGAGAGAATTTTTAAAAACCAGAGTGGTCACCAGAAAGGAGCTACAAATGGCTTAACTTACATGCAGGTTAAAGCCAACCCACTTCAATGTTCAGGAAGTGCTATTGGTTGCATTGTGTCTCAGTCTATTGCTCGCAGGCTCATGGTGAGCAAGAGATGTTAAGAGTAACAAAAAGAGTGTCTTCAGGTATGTTGGCAACAAGAAGAAAGTCAAGGAAAGTGTGGGCCCCTTAATGAATGAGGGAGACAACCTAGTGACAGAGGATGTGGAAAAAGCTAATGTACTCAATGTTTTTTTTTTGCCTCTGTCTTCACGAACAAGGTCAGTTACCAGACTACTGCACTGGGCAACACAGCATGGGGAGGAGGCAACCAGCCCTCTATGGAGAAAGAAGTGGTTCAGGACTATCTAGAAAAACTGGATGAGCACAAGTCCATCGGGCTGGATACGCTGCATCCGAGGGTGCTAAAGTTGTTGGCGGATATGATTGCAGAGCCATTGGCCATTATCTTTGAAGACTCATGGCGATTGGGGGAGGTCCCAGATGACTTGGAAAAGGCTAATGTAGTGCCCATCTTTAAAAAAGGGAAGAAGGAAGATCCTGGGAACTACAGGCCAGTCAGCCTCACCTCAGTCCCTGGAAAAATCATGGAGCAGGTCCTCAAGGAATCAATTCTGAAGCACTTAGAGGAGAGGAAAGTGATCAGGAACAATCAGCATGGATTCACCAAGGGCAAGTCATGCCTGACTAATCTAATTGCCTTCTATGATGAGATGACTGGCTCTGTGGATGAGGGAATGCAGTGGACATGTTATTCGTTGGCTTTAGCAAAGCTTTTGATATTGACTCCCACAGTATTCTTGCCAGCAAGTTAGAGAAGTATGGGCTGGATGAATGGACTATAAGGTGGATAGAAAGCTGGCTAGTTCATCAGGCTCAACGGGTAGTGATCAATAGCTCCATGTCTAGTTGGCAGCTGGTATCAAGCAGAGTGCCCCAAGGGTTGGTCCTGCGGCCGGTTTTGTTCAATATCTTCATTAATGATCTGGGAGGAGTGGTAGATATGCTGGAGGATAGGGATAGGATACAGAGGAGCCTAGACAAATTAGAGGATTGGGCCAAAAGAAATCTGATGAGGTTCAACAAGGACAAATGCAGAGTCCTGCACTTAGGTTGGAAGAATCCCATGCATTGCTACAGACAAGGGACCGAATGGCTCGGCAGCAGTTCTGCAGAAAAGGACCTAGGGGTTACAGTGGATGAGAAGCTGGATATGAGTCAACAGTGTGCCCTTGTTGCCAAGAAGGCTAACGGCATTTTGGGCTATCTAAGTAGGGGCATTGCCAGCAGATCGAGGGATGTGATTGTTCCCCTCTATTCGACATTGGTGAGGCCTCATCTGGAGTACTGTGTCTAGTTTTGGGCCCCACACTACAAGAAGGATGTGGAAAAACTGTAAAGCATCCAGCAGAGGGCAACAAAAATTATTAGGGGAGTGGAACACATGACTTATGAAGAGAGGCTGAGGGAACGGGGATTGTTTAGTCTGCAGAAGAGAAGAGTGAAGGGGGATTTGATAGCTGCTTTCAACTACCTGAAAAGGGGTTCCAGAGAGGATGGATCTAGACTGTTCTTAATGGTAGCTGATGACAGAATGAGGAGTAATGGTCTCAAGTTGCAGTGGGGGGGTTAGGTTGGATATTAGGAAAAACTTTTTCACTAAGAGGGTGGTGAAACACTGGAATGCGTTACCTAGGGAGGTGGTGGAATCTCCTTCCTTAAAGGTTTTTAAGGTCAGGCTTGACAAAGCCCTGGCAGGGATGATTTAGTTGGGGATTGGTCCTGCTTTGAGCAGGGGGTTGGACTAGATGACCTCCTGAGGTCCCTTCCAAACCTGATATTCTATGATTCTATGGACCTATTATCCTAGAAAAGCTCAAATATTCAGCCACCACTCTGACCTACCTAAACATCAGACTGGAGGCTGACATTGCAAGTCAATGCCTTTCTCTGGGTAAAACACCACAACCAGCTTCTTCAAAAGCCCCTCCTAGGAACATGCTCTTTAAACACACAGCACCAGGTCCTACTCTCTACAGGCTGTTATCTCTTATGAGGACAGGAAATTCATGTATAGTCTTGCTCCCTTTCCCAGCATTCCTTGATATATTCCTACAATTTCCGTGATCACTCTGAGAATGGCAACTCCAGAATGCCTTGTTTCTTAGCTGAACCAAGGACAGGACTATGCTGGGCCAATGACTTGCCTTAATGGGGTAGCAAATCACTGTGCAGGAAATAATAGTGTGTTGGGCCAGGTCTTAGGGCTCTGAATACTGAGCACCTCCTTGTCTTTGCAACATGAAGTTCTGACAGTTCTTTACCAGGAGACTAGTTTGGGGATAACAACCTCCTCTCCAGGGCCAAATTTTCTGCAAACTCTTTTGGTGCACCCTGTATAGACAAGCTGAAAATAAGATATTAGGGTTTAAGTAGACTGATTAGGACTTGGTTGGTTGGATGCTCTGGATCTGGGTAAAGAAAGGAGGACAGGCATGGACAGCTTGGGATGCTCATAGATTCCTCCCCATTCACTGCTGCCAAAACAGTTTGGAGTTATCTTACATGTTGTTTTAAATTACAGTAAGTAATAAATGAAAGTTATGGTTCACTTGATCAGAATCTTATAGTTGTGTCTACCTTCATTTGCGCCTCTCATTCAAGGTTATAGATTACACAGTGTAACCAAAGCTAGAGGAATGATGATGGCATTAATCCTTCCATTGCCAGCCAGAATTGGAGTGATCCTATCCTATGAAACAGTCTTGAAATAGGCCTTTTCCTTGTAATAACTCTAGCTCCAGAGTCCTGTAGCAGCTGAAGATGATTTAAGGACTAGAAGTAATACAAGCCAATGAAATATTACACAGAATCGTTCTAAACAAGACTAGAGGTTTGAACAGAGCTTGCACATGCTGGTGAGTTAACATGGTTTGTGGAGAGTGGAGGGGGCATACCCTGGGCTACCGTGAAAAAGCAGGGAGTGCCAGTCAGGTAGTTGAAATATGGAATAAAGCGTGCATTTGCACTTTCACAATGGTCCTTGTGGGCTGCTCTAACTTATGGACAAGGCTTGTGGGCTGCTCTAACTTATATTTCCTGCTACTGGCCCCAAGAGGCTGAAATTCCAGCTGGGGATGCCCCCTTTCCTCTAGTTATATTCCCTTTGCTGGTAAAGGTATTGGCACAGGAGTCTCTTTATCTGCTCTAAGCTATTGAAGGATTCTCTTGCATTGGGGAAATCCTATTAGGACTGGATATGTTGGCTCCGTGGATAGCACCTACTGGAGTGCCCATACCCCACGAGTATCCAGCCAGGGATTTTTACTAACAGGGAAAGAAAAAATTCACAAACTGCAAAAATCTCAAATCTATGAGGATGCTGTGATTAGATGAGCCAAACCTTTCAAAACATCGTGAAGGGAAGTGCAAAAATAGTGACATGCATATCAGATTTTAAGTTTCTAAAATCTAGCTCTGAATGTTCAACAACTTATTTCCTGAGGCTAAGTCCACAATTGCTTCTAATCCTTCCTTAACAAACTATACAAGGAAGCAGTCCTGTTCTCCCCTGAATAATATGCATCCTTTCCCCAGTTATTTCTCAATTCTTCTGCCTGTCATCATCAGAGTAACAGAAATCCCCCATGAGCCATATTCTAGCCTTTTTAAAGGCTGGTTTTATCTACACAAACATTTCTTGATCTGTCTTCTCATCCTGTCTAAAAGGGGTAAGATTTAACAATTTAACCATTTTTATCTCATTCAAAATTGTCTGATCTGTAGCAGCCATGTGACCAGGATACAGACTGCTGTTTCTTCTGTACTGCTCTTACAGCAATTGCAGCATCTGCTATCTTGTCCAATTCTCTTTACTTTTCTATTCATTCTATATTCTGATAACATTTCAGTCAGGGTATTGCTGTCAGTGTGTCCATTTCACTTGCACTATATATATATATATATATATGCACTCTGAAAATTCAAGTTAGCATGGATGTGGTGGTGTTTACATTTTACATCATTTTCTTCTGGAATGATCACTGGATCCAACTTTCCATTGTGACTTCACATATATAAAATAGAAAGATATCTAATATTTCCTCTCTGATCTAATCCTGTCTTATTGAAATGAACCCACAGCATTTTTAGTTAAAAGCTTTCTGCGAGCCACAAATACTGCATCTGCCATCTTACAATATTTTGTACCATTTCCCTCCATCTTGAAAATGTAGAAGTTCTGCAATCCTGAAAGAATCCCCGAGGAATTTTTCTCTTCCTACCTTTATTTGTTGTTTTCACAAACCTCGTTTTCTGCTACCACATCTCCATGTGTCATGCTGTAGCTAGATTACTATCCATTAATGAATCTCACATTTTTTCCATCCTCTATATCCCTTTAGATTCTCAATTTCTGTATAAGGCAGACAGGCAAATTTTTATTTTATTGATGGTCAGCCCTGTTATTATTAACAACATTTTCTCTGTCTGTCTCGCCCAATCCATACCACATTTCTTTTGATGAAATGAATCATTGAATCATAGAGAAATTAAATGCCATGTTCCATTATAATTAACAGGGGAAGCTGAATTACACAGAAAATAGCAACATTTAAAAATTGTAACTCAGTTTATATTGTAGATATTAGCAATTCATTCAATTGTAAGTCAGTTTATATTGTAGATATTAGAAGGCTTTTTTCCCTTCCATTTTCAGGCTCTTTCACTCTATCACATAGTTATACCTACACTGAAAAAAATTAAAATACAAATCTAAAGACCACCCACATACAACGAACAAATCTGCTCTGAAAGATCCTAGGTCAGGGGTGGCCAACCTGTGGCTCCGGAGCCACATGTGACTCTTCAGAAGTTAATATGTGGCTTCTTGTATAGGCACCGACTCCGGGGCTGGAGCTACAGGCGCCAGCTTTCCAATGTGCTGGGGGGTGCTCACAGCTCAACCCCTGGCTTGCCATAGGCCCTGCCACCACTCCACCCCTTCCCACCCCCTCCCCTGAGCCTGCAGTGCCCTAGCTCCTCCCCCTATCCCCCAGAGCCTCCTGCATGCCACGAAACAGCTGATTGGGTGGTGTGGGGAGGGGGGGGAGCTGCTGATTGGCAGGGCTGCCAGTATGTGGGAGGCACTGGGAGTGGGGTGGGGGAGCTGATGGGGTCTGCTGCTGTATTACTGTGGCTCTTTGGCAATGTACATTGATATATTCTGGCTCCTTTTTAGGCTCAGGTTGGCCACCTCCGTCCTCGGTGGTCTAGGACTCTATTGAGAGCACTTTGAGTTAAGGGATGAACTATTCTGCCATAGTTGTGCCAGCACTGAGAACTGCTGACGCCCATTATTATACCAGGGAATTTCTTCAAAACACTGAACTGCTAAAGGTATTGTGATGAATCTGCTGAGCAGAAAATACATCATCATACTATTTTCTTCCCTAAAAGCCTTATTGTTGTAGATGTCTGTCAATCTCTTGCCCTACATTTGCATAGCCATTGAAACATAGTTGCAATTAGGGGCTGTCATAAATATAAAGGGAAGGGTAACCACCTTTCTGTATACAATATTATAAAATCCCTTCTGGCCAAAGCAAAGTCCTTTTACCTGTAAAGGGTTAAGAAACTCGGGTAACCTGGCTGGCACCTGACCCAAAATGACCAATGAGGGATCAAGATACTTTCAAATCTGGAGGTGGGGAAAAAGGCTTTTGTCTGTCTGTGTAATACCTTTCCTGGGAACAGATCAAGGATGCAAGCCCTCCAACTCCTGTAAAGTTAGTAAGTAATCTACCTAGAAAATGTGTTATATTTTCTTTGTTTTGGCTTGTGAAATTCGCTGTGCTGAGGAAATGTGTATTCCTGTTTTTGTGTCTTTTTGTAAATTAAGGTTTTGCCTAGAGGGATTCTCTATATTTTGAATCTGACTGCCTGTAAGATTGTCTTCCATTCTGATCTTACAGAGTTGTTCTCTTATCCTTTTTGTTTGTTTGTTTGTTTGTTTTGTTTTGTTCTTCTAATAAAGTTCTGTTTTTTAAGAATCTGATTGGGCTTTTTGGATCTTAAAAATCCAAGGCTGGTTTGTGCTCATCTTGTTTATTCTCAAGTCTCGCCAGGAAGGGGGGTGTAAGAGCTTGGGGAGATATTTTGGGGAAATAGGAACTCCAAGTGGTCCTTTCCCTGTTCTTTGTCTAAATCACTTGGCAGTGGCAGCATACTGTTCAAGGACAAGGCAAAGTTTGTGCCTTGGGGAAGTTTTTAACCTAAGCTGGTAAAAATAAGCTTAGGGGGTCTTTCATGTGGGTCTCCACATCTCTACCCTAGAGTTCAGAGTGGGGAGGGAACCCTGACAGGGGCAAATTCTAGGTTCCTTACACAACCTAAGTAACTGGATGAGCACTGGTGGTGTCCACGGGATTAGGGAACAGGAATCTTCCACTGAACTACTACTGCCCTGTAGTGCTACAAATACCAGGGCTGATGTAGTCCCCACAACCGCT
This sequence comes from Lepidochelys kempii, assembly GCF_965140285.1. Lineage (NCBI taxonomy): Eukaryota > Metazoa > Chordata > Testudines > Cheloniidae > Lepidochelys > Lepidochelys kempii. The sequence continues at coordinate 181,121,120 of NC_136382.1, read as the reverse complement.
AAATGTGAGGAGCTACTAAACATTGGATCATACTCATTCTCTTGCCTGCCTCCACTATCCCTTCTCCGTGGTGGTGCAAACAGAGCCTAGCTCTCCAACTTTGTGGAATGACATTGGTCTCAATGAAGCACGGTCCTTTCACATCTGCACTGACTGGGCAGGATTTTTTCCTATAAGAATACGATCCAGGCACTTCCTAATGAAATAAGGAAATAACTTGATAGCTTTGCTCAAAGTTTTGCAAAGATACATAGCTTGATATCCAAGATGTTTCACATTTGGAAATATATTCTGGAGCAGATGCTGAATCTTGGGAGAACACAAAGAACTGGAATCCAGATGGAGCTAAATGTTCTAGAAAATCAGTGTGGATTATAATGAAAATAATATGGGGGGAGGGGGAGATTGATTTATCAATTCCATCTGTTTTTAAATTAAATCAGACCAGTCAGAGCTGTGTAGAAGCAAGGCCAAAACTCCATGGTTATAAAGGATAGTGGCATTCCAACAGTATCCATAAGCCACTTTTGCTATTCAGCCAGCTGAAAATTAACCCTCTGCTTAGATCTCCCATAACTGCACAGGTTTACAAAGCAGAGAAATGGAGGCAGAGCTGAGGACTGAATGCCCAAGTCAGGCTCTTTGGGTCTAAAGTTGATTGAAATTTTAATTCTGATAAGCTTCTTTAAATGGACTTGAAGCTTTTTGTCCTCTTTCTCAAGCTCTTTTTTAGCTCTGCAACTCCCTACTTATGCTTTACCCCCTCCTTTGCATCACTGACACTAGCCTAGACCTCCAGTTCTCCCATCTTTTCACTTTCTTCCATGCAGCCTCTTACACTTGGCATACCCTTCCTGATCTACTTGGTATCTGAATCCATCTGCAAGACCATCATCCTTTCATCTTTCAGATCTCTTCTTGAGACCCACTTCTACCATGACATTTACATGAAAATTAGCCAGTTGATTAGGTGGAGGGATGTATGATAATTGCTATCTATAAATGCAAATGTTGTAAATATAAATGTTGATTATATATGTTATTCATTTTCCTCGTCCTGCATTTCTATTCTCAGATTTTAAGCTTTTGGGGCAAGGCCTGTGTTTATTATATATTTGGAAAGAATCTTTCACAGGGTGAGCACTTTTATAAAATATATATTATGTTATATAGTCGCTCAGCATCCAGTGCCTTAGTTTCATCACAAGATCACCATTTTCCCCATTCCCACTAGAAATGATCCTCTACCAACTGTCTTAGTCCAAACATCTGCACATATGGGGGGATTTGAAATATTGCTCTAGATTCTAGTTTTGCAGCTTGAGCCCATCCCAATTTAAATCTAACATGAGTTTCTGTCTTCTAGAATGGCTCTTTCAAAGTTGTAGTAAACTTAAAAAAAAACCTTCATTTTTATTGATTTCAGAATACTAATCTTAAAAAATACAAACACATTTTTATGATGTCTATTTTCATCTACCAGAGAAGGTTCTATGTTTAAACATAAGTGTAATTTTTTATCTCAGGATTATTTTAGTTAATACGGAAGACTATGTTGGGATCCACAAATAATCTCTGCTTAAAGTGCAATTCCACTCTGAAAAAATACCTAACTATGGCACATTGTTACTCAACAGATCCACCCTCTGTGAGCACATCCAAAAGTCATATTTGTTAGTTTAGTGATTAAAGTACATTTTAAAATCACCTTTTATTCCTGCATGTATTGCAAATCCTGTATGGCTCTAGTAGAGAACCGTGGTCTAGGATTCAATACTGTAACTGGAACTGAGTTCACTGCCAGAGACTACAACTGGTGATGCATGAGCCCAAATGAACCTAGCTTGACTTTCAGACATGAAGATAGGTTTACAATCTAGAACAATAATACATCTGGATCTCTGTAAATGTATGTTAATCAAATGACATATGTAGATATGAAAAATGTGAAATATGCAAGATGACTTCTTCAGCCAAACTAAAATCAGACCTGTCCATCCATAAAGCATCACATCTTTAAGAAGTGGTGGCAAACCAGTTAATCATGCGGCTTATGTAGCATCCCTGTGGGAAATCACTTTGCTTTTACACACACAATATTCTTTTCCCTCTGTGCTATCAGAGCTCTTTTCGCCCAATGTAGTGTACTCCTCATCTAAAACAAAGTGTTTGATCTCAACTTGCAAATTACACAGAGACTTTAAAGGATCTTGTTCCCAATATGAAACCAATCACTCAGATCCATATTCCCCTTTCTCTTTTGTATTCTCCTTCAATCCTCTCACAGCTCCAGAATAAACCTGACTAAAGTTCACTGAAAGTAAAAGAGCCTACCACACAAAACCTTGTAGCATTAATCATTTTTCAGAACTGTTATTTGTCATTTTATGTTTTCCAGCAAAAAGGGGAAAGTGCCAAGTTCTGCTCTCAGTGAAAATCTGCAGTAATTGAATTGACTGTAGATTACCTTCTCCAGTTTTACACTTGTTAGGATACAGCTAGACTCTTCCAAGAAAAGCCATTCTTGAGAGACTTTGGCCCAAGATTAATTCTCAGAATGGTGCTAGCCATTCACATGATATGATCAGTTGTTGAGGTGAGGAAAGTTGTAATTTGTTATGGGTTAATTTATAAGATCAGTTATTGTTTTAATGAATATGTATATTTACACTTAATTTGTGTATACCTTCAGAGCAATGGAAAGATGCACTATGTAGAAGAAATTCAAATAAAATAAACTGATTAAGTGTTCCTTATTTTTTTTTCTTTTAATGAGAGATCTTTAGGTAGCTAAATTGTAACACTACTGGAATAAAAACAAACAAACAAATAGAACCCCTAAGCAAAGCACACACAAATGCACTTCAGGATTGTCACAGAGCATCCTCCTCCAGCCCTTCACAACTATATGTTTGCCCTGCTTGCACTATACAGCTATGACTTGTTGGCAATGGCAAATAGAGATGCTTTCAATCTTGAAAGGAATCTTGAAAGAAACTACACCATCTGCTCAAGAAACTCCCTAAAGAAGCACAGGAACAAATCTACACTGACACACCCTTAGAGCCCCAACCAGGTGTATTCTATCTGCTACCCCAAATCCATAAACCTGGGAATCCTGGATACCCCATCATCTCAGGCATTGGCACCCTGACAGCAGGATTGTCTGGCTATGTAGACTCTCTCCTCAGGCCCTATGCTACCCACACTCCCAGCTACCTTCAAGACACCACTGACTTCCTGAGGAAACTACAATCCTTTGGTGATCTTCCAGAAAACACCATCCTAGCCACTATAGACGTAGAAGCTCTCTACATGAACATTTCACACAAAGATGGACTACAAGCCATCAGAAATAGCATCTCCGATACAATCACAGCAAACCTGGTGGCTGAACTTTGTGACTTTGTCCTCACCCACAACTATTTCAGATTGGAGACAATTTATACCTTCAAGTCAGCGGCACTGCTATGGGTACCCACATGGCCTCACAGTATGCCAACATTTTTTATGGCTGACTTAGAACAACACTTCCTCAGCTCTCATCCCCTTATTCCCCTACTCTACTTGTGCTACACTGATGACATCTTCATCCTCTTGACCACTGGGAAGCAGGCCCTTGATGAATTCCACCAGGATTTCAACAATTTCCACCCGACCATCTACCTCAGGCTGGACCAGTCCACACAAGAGGTCCACTTCCTAGACACTACAGTGCTAATAACCAATGGTCACATAAACACCACCCTATACTGGAAACCTGATGACCACTATGCTTACCTACCTGCCTTCAGCTTTCATCCAGACTACATCACATGATCCATTGTCTACAGCCAAGCTCTAAGATACAACTGCATTTGCTCTGAGCCCTCAGACAGAGACAAACACCTACATTATTTCTATCAAGCATTCTTAAAAGTACAATACTCACCTGGTGAAGTGAACAAACAGATTGACAGAGCCAGAAGAGTACCCAGAAGTCACCTACTACAAGACAGGCCTAATAAAGAAAGTAACAGAATGCCACTAGCCATCACCTACAGCCCCCAACTAAAACCTCTCCAGCGCATCATCAAGGATCTACAAGCTATCCTGAAGGACAATCCCTCACTCTCACAGACCTTGGGGGACAGGCCAGTCCTTGCTTACAGACATCCCCCTAACCTGAAGCAAATACTCACCAGCAACTACACACCACACAACAAAAACACCAACCCAGGAACCAAACCCTGCAACAAACCACGGTGCCAACTCTGTCCACACCATCATAGGACCTAACCTAACCACATCCGCCACACCATCAGGGGCTCGTTCACCTGCATATCTACCAATGTGATATATGCCATCATGTGCCAGCAATGACCCTCTACCATGTACATTGGCCAAACCGGACAGTCTCTACGCAAAAGAATAAATGGACACAAATCAGACATCAGGAACGGTAACATACAAAAACCAGTAGGAGAACACATCAATCTCCCTGGACACTCAACAACAGACCTAAAATTGGCAATTCTTCAACAGAAAAACTTAAAAAACGGACTCCAATGTGAAACTGCAGAACTGGAATTAATTTGCAAACTGGACACCATCAGATTAGGCCTGAATAAAGACTGGGAGTGGTTGGGTCATTACAAAACCTAAATCTAATTTCCCCAGTACTAATTTCCCCCTACTGTTACACACACTTTCTTGTCAACTGTCTGAAATGTGCCATTCTCATTACCACTTCAAAAGTTATTTTTCCTCCCTTGGTATCCTGCTGTCAATTGAATTGTCTCATTAGACTGACCTCGGACTTGGTAAGGCAACTCACATCTTTTCATGTATTTATACCTGCTCCCATAATTTCCACTCCATGCAGCTGATGAAGTGGGTTCTAGTCCATGAAAGCTTATGCCCAAATAAATTTGTTAGTCTCTAAGGTGCCACAAGGACTTCTCATTGTTTTTGCTGAAACAGACTAACACGGCTGCCACTCTGAAACCTTTCATTCTTGAGGGATCCTGAACTCTGAGGCAGAAGCTACCCTTAGGAAGCTGAGAAACATATATGTAATTTCCAGTGAAGTCAATGGGACTAGTATGTATAATGTTAGGTTTCAGAGTAACAGCCGTGTTAGTCTGTATTCACAAAAAGAAAAGGAGTACTTGTGGCACCTTAGAGACTAACCAATTTATTTGAGCATGAGCTTTAGCTACAGCTCACTTCATCGGATGCATACCGTGGAAACTGCAGAAGACATTATATACACACAGAGATCATGAAACAATACCTCCTCCCACCCCACTGTCCTGACGGTAATAGCTTATCTAAAGTGATCATCAAGTTGGGCCATTTCCAGCACAAATCCAGGTTTTCTCACCCTCCGACACCCCACACACAAACTCACTCTCCTGCTGGTAATAGCCCATCCAAAGTGACCACTCTCTTCACAATGTGTATGATAATCACGAAAGCTCAGGCTCAAATAAATTGGTTAGTCTCTAAGGTGCCACAAGTACTCCTTTTCTTTTATGTATAATGTTGCACTCCATAATGTTTTATGGAAATATGCTTATGAGTGTGAATATAATGTAACTGGAAACTTCTTTATGCAAAAGGTCTCTTGTAAGGTATCATTACAAAGCTTATAATCTACTGAGTGTGTTCATCCTATTTGTATGAATGTATCATTCTTATATCTGAAACTAGGAATATGAAGTATAACTCAGAGGTCGTATCGTAATTATGCAAAGTGTGGGCCATTAATGGTGGTTTGGAAGCTTGATGGCTACCATTGACCAGGACAATTGATTGTAAATGGTCTGTTTACTTGCAAACCTTCCTGGGTGCTTATGGGCCAGCCCTGGAAGAATGGAGGCTGGGGTTTCACAGGACATGTGATCATGTCACCTGATACTGGAATCCGTCTTAAAGCTGGTGCTTTTCCATTTAGAAGGAGGGGTAGGGACCCAGAGAGACTAAAGATTCCTGCCTGGTGCCAAAGCTATACAAGAGGGTGGAACAGAACAAAGGGGGATGCCAGTCTTGAGAAAAACCCTAGTTTCCACCTAAGATGTCTGCTAACAAGGGCTGTACCAGGGGAAAGGATTGGGCCCTGACTAGGAAGGAATCTATTCTGTGACAGAAGCTTATTGGAACATCTCTGAGGGTGATATTTTGCCTGTAAACAGTTTATTAATGTATTAGGCTTAGACTTGCATGTTTTTGCTTTATTTTGCTTGGTGACTTACTTTGTTCTGTCTATTATTAGTTGAAATCACTTAAATCCTACTTTTTATTCTTAATAAAATTACTTTTGTTTATTATTGAATGATTAATACCTGGGAAAGCAAACAGCTGTGCATATCTCTCTATCAGTGACATAGAGGGCGAACAATCTATGAGTTTAAGCTGTATTAACTTTATACAGAGTAAAATTGATTTATTTGGGGTTTGGATCCCATTGGGAGCTGGGTGTCTGGGAGCTGGAGAAAGGTGACCTGCTGAGCAGTTTTTGGTTAAAGTCTGCAGCTTTGTGGGCGTGGACCAGACCTGGGTCTGTGTTGCAGCAGGCTAGTGTGTCTGGCTCAACAAGGCAGGGTTCTGGAGTCCCAAGGTGGCAGGGAAAATGGGCTCAGAGGTAACTTCAGCACATCAGGTGACAGTACCAAGGGGGTCTCTGTGACCAAACCCATCACAGTATGCACTTACCCAGGGGCCAAATTTGTCCCCAAGGGAATTACCCCTGGGAATTTCTTTAATTCTCCAGCCCAATTTCTTTAATTCACTGCTCTGCACTAGATATAGTCCTTCATCGCTGCTTTGAGTTAATGGAAAGTGTTACCATTCCAATTTGGTAGAATTTACAGCCATTTTATGCAGATATAAAGGGCAACATCTGGTGCAAGGCAATGAAGAATTAGGCTATAGTACTTCTCTCGTGATCTACTGAGGAAATTATTATTATTCAATGGCACTTACAGTAACTTTTATATATTGTGGTAAGGTACGGTAGTCTTAGGCAAGTACATTGTATTAAAATGTAAAATATAAGGATACCGGGTCTCTAAAGATTTTGTTTTGTTTTACTTTTTTCCTCCCTACCATCATATTTTGATAGGAAATACTGTATTTTGGGGAGGGAAAATGAAAGAGCTGCCCAGCTCAAAAGCATTCGAATATCCTTTTAGAGTTCCCAGATGACATTTTCAAACCATCCATTTGACCTGTAATATAAATCCTGCTACCAATAACGTTTTTCTCAGTAAGACAACTGTATACCATATGCCCAGCTGAAGTAAATGGGATTTAAGCATGTGCTTAAAAATAAGCAAATGCTCAAGTGCTATGCTGCATTGAAGCCAAAGTTCTGAATAATCTCTCTAAAATCAATAGTGCCCCCATCGCTCCTAATTCCTGCATCTATCAGGAGGGGCTAATATTTATTGTGAGCTTTTAGAATTTACATTACTATGACAAAGTCCAAATTCCTTATCAAATAACCCACAAATAGCCATTTTTATTGTTAGACATAATGTGAACCTCTTTTTGACAAATCTCAGGGGGAGAGAGAAGGAAAGGAGGGAAAGAGAGAGAGAAACTCTGATTTGATAAGTATCTTGGAGTACATCCTAAATTTTTGTAAAATTGGAGGGTTCAGTTATCTCACACAATTTCTGCTCTGTTGAGATGCTAAGCAACCCAGTGCTGAAGCTGAGTTCCAGAGGAGCTGAGGTGCTCCAGAGCTTTGCTCTGGGGTGGGGTATGTCTACACAGCAAAGAAAAACCTGGAGCTGGCCCATGCCAGCCAACTTGGGCTCGTGGGTTTGTTTCATTGCTGTGTAGGTACCTGGGCTGAGGCTGGAGCCCAGGCTCTAGGACTCTGCAAGGTGGGAGGTGTTACCAGATATGCCCATTACATTGGGGTATGCTCATTTATTAGGGTTACTCTTCTGGGGTGGGCGGGGATTCTGTAATTCTATTAATGTACTGCTTATGTCACTTGTGTGTTCATACGGAGCTCTACTCCTTCCTTCTGAAAATCCCCTCCCAATGGAGCTATCCTGCAGTACCTAAGTTCCCCAGGACTGGGTTCCTCCCACCCTAGAACTAGATGACCACACACACAGACTAACAAAGCAAGTCTGAGCGGACCGGGTCAATCAGCACTCTCAAGCTGATCCCCTTATCTGTCACTGTACTCAATGGGCTGGGCTGAGCAGCACTTTCAGCTGCCCCACCCCTTATGTGCCACAGGTTTAACATGTCCCTAATCCCACTTTCACATTACACTTGTACTGATACTAACTCACTTGATGAGCAAACTCCACAGTATTTTGGGACACTACAGGGATCTTTAGCTTAGGTAAAAGAAGTGTTGCTGCAGAGTAAATGGGGGAAGCTAAAAACACAAAAGCGTAGCGTTCAGAGAGAGAGAGAGAGAGAGAGAGAGAAGCAACCAGCTTAACCAAAAAAGTTATTTATTGAATAATAGTGATAACTACACAAGGAGGGCTAAACCAACATAACACACATTATTAAAGGTTAATACCGGAGGTAGAAAGGAAAACAGAGAGAGAGAAAGATGGGGATCTCACCCACTCCAGGAGGCTTGAACTGGTCAGGGTTCCCAGGTGATGGTGATAGCTCAGGGTCCTGAGGGCAGGAGACAGGCAGAGCCCCCAGCATGATCAGTCAGAAGAAGATGGAGTCCCAGTGGAACTGATGCATAGTTTGGATCTAAGCATCAGAACACAGACTGGAGGGTGAGTAGGGATTTTTGTAGAGAAAATACAATGGTTCAAGGGAGAACACTAGATTTGTTTATAGGTAAACTGATGACTCAAGGGTTTTCTTTAGGCTAGACAATAGGAGCTGATCCCTCTTGGCTCTGGGTGGTGTTTTCTTCCAGGGAGCTCACAATGCAGCTAGGCTGCTTCAGTATTTTGGATATCAATCAAGGATTTATTACTAGAATTGGTCTGATAATTGCTGAACTGGGTGTGTGCAGGCATAGGTTCATTAACATCTGGAGAAGAGACTCCCAATGATGCAGTGCGTCCCTGCTTTTCTGGTCCCCAAGTTCAGCGCGGTTCTCCGTTCTCCATTCTGTATGCAGATTGAGATGTCTCCCTGTCCCATCTTTCATGCAGATGAGGCTAGGGGAGTTGTCTGTGTTCTTCATTCTGTATGCTAATGGAGATGTCTTAATCTTGTCACCCTTGTCAGAAGGGGTCTAGGTGTGTCTCCCAGTGCCCTTCACTGCTCTCTGCAAATGTTTTTCTCCGATGGGTCTTGGTTTAAACAGAGGCAGGGGGCGGGGGAGGTGTCTTTCATGAGTCAGACAGGCTGGATACTGCACCCTAGTTCCCCAAGAACACAGAGCTGACTGGTATCAGAGGGTCCTAGAGCTCAGGCTCCAGTTGCAGCCCAGGAGTCTACACAGCAATAAAACAGCCCCACAGCCCAAGCCGACTGAGCGAGCAGCAGGTTTTTCTTTGCTGTTTAGACATACCCTTGGAGCTCTGTAGGAGCTTGAGTTTTAACCCTTCAGACCTTAGAAGCACTCTGGAGGGCAGCTTCTGTCAGGTCTGCCTCAGGAGACATAAACAGACTTCAGTTAACCTAATATTTCAGTTAGGGTTTTTGAAAAAATCAGAGATTTTCTGTATTTATATACAATATTTTGCAAATCAGTGGTGTCCAAACCAAACCTTATCCATTTGTGTCTTACTAAATATACTTTGTGGATCCAATTTTCAGAGATTCTTCATTTTGTGTGCCTATAAAACTCTACATGCAACTAGTTACAAGTGGAAACTCCACATGTGCAAACAGAGAGAAATACATAGTGCAAGCAAGCTAGAGGAAAGGTATTGCATTACTCCAAAAGTGCAGTGTTAGTCCTGCATATAGGTTATATATATATACACACACACTTTAATAGCTATTATGCACATGGTCTTAATATTATATACATGTGTGTATGTTGAATAATCATGCTGAATTGTACTATGCTTAGTCTTGCTCACTTATGGTAAAGCCATATATCCCACAATGATCCAGGAGAAGGCTAGCTCAGCACTTGGCTTAGGCAAATACAAAAACTGTCAAAATCTGGATTGGTGAGTGTTGTGCAACAAATGATACAATGCAGGGCATGGAGATAAGGTAAGATGTGTGAATGCTTTGTATTAGGGAAAATCTATATACCCCTTAACATTTGGAATTTAATCTTCAAAACAAAAGATGGGAAAGTAGTGGGAGGCACCAAAGACAAAGCTGGCACAAGCTGGCTAGATAAACTTTAAGCCATGTGAACACTGCTGTGTAATTTGTACACAACCATACTATTAAAAAATTGCTAGTTTAAGAAGGCATTTGGGAAGCACATCTTCTGTATAAGGTGAACTGAACATGTTGCAATAATTTGCTTCCTGAGAAGGATCAGTGTTGTATTAACTCTTTCCTATACTGTATGGCTTTGTCTTTAGACAATACATTTGGCTGAGCTTGATTATTTGGTCTATTAAACATTCTTAATATTGCATCACAAGTATAGTGAATTAGTTGGCTATACCTTTTAGTCAGTAGCATGCAAATTGGAGGATTGCATGTCTGAATACTTACGTTACATGAGCAAATAGCTACATTTGCATTTAGGCAGTTCGCATGTGAAAACAGGTGTGCATGTACATTTTACAGACCCTCTCAATGAAAATCTGGTTCTTTAGGTGAGTGCTAGAGGTATTTCATTTAAATCACTTTAGAATAAATATAGTGCGTTGCATAGGCGCTGACTTCATGGGTGGTCTGGGGCTGAAACACCCACAGAAAAAATATAGAGGGTGCTCAGCACCCACCAGCCACAGCTGTTTGGTGGCGATACTGTTCAGCTGATCGGCAGCACCACCAAACAGCTGATCAGAGGCTCTTCGGAGAGGGACAGAGAGCAGCAAGTGGCGGGAGGGCAGGGGCCTCAGGGCGGAGTTGGGGGTCTGGGTAGAGCACCACTGGGGAAAAATAAAAATCAGCACCTATGGTGCATTGGTTATTTTGTTTGCTGTTCAGAATCCATAAAACAATAATTCCATTCTAAGTATTAATCGGTCCTTAATTACATTAGTTTATATTTGAACAATCCTTTGAGGATGTAAAGATCTATAAGTGCTAAGATGTATTATACAAAATATCTTCAACAGCTTCACTAGTGCTCTCCTCTGCTACAGTTCTAGTTGTAGAACTTGCCAAATACAAGGCCTCACCCAAAGCTCAATGAAGTAAATGGAAAGACACTCATTGATTTCAAAGGATATGGAATAAGGCTGGCATTACTACACAAAGGGGCTTATATGCTCTTTTTGTTGAACATGAGGGAGGGTGAAACCATACCCATTGGCTTTAATGAGGTCTGTGACTGTCTGTGGATCTAAGACACACACACAGCAGCCATTCACATCTTTCCACAGAACATTATTTTAATGTAAATTCTTTAGTGCTGGGTACCATGCCAGGATAGTCAATAGGTAAAACCAGTAGGGGACCACCCAGTTACCACACAGTTAACTAGGGCTCTTACCTGAGGTTTAACACAATCCCTCCCCTTCCGCAATATCCATAAAGAAAATCCTTTGACTCAATTTGGGAGGCACTTTAAGCCAGGTTAGCATTGTAGTGCTAGGATACCAGTGTCAGGCTGGTTTTACTACACAAAAGGGCTTATTTGCTTTTTTTGTTGAGCCTGAGGGAGAGTGCTTGACATACCCATTGGTTTTAATGGGGTCTGTGACTCTCTTTGGATTAAAGACACATACACACCAGCCATTAGCACCTTTCCACATACTATTACTTTAGGTAGAAAACCAGGAAATGTTATGAGAAGCACAGGAATAGGGATTCTTTGGCACAGAGGTCCCTGGGGTGGCACATCTGGGCATTTCTGAACAAGGAAGCTGCCTCTTTGTTTCTTCTGTGTGGGAACAGGACTTTGTGTACTTTTTTTTAGGTGCAAATAAAGAAGATCACATCAGGAATAAGGCTGACTCCTATTACTGATTTCTCACCCCAGCAGAAGCAACCCTTCAAGGCCTTGAATTTTGGGCAAAAGGTACAGGACTAACATATTCAGAATGTTTTGTTTATAAACCACTTTGAACATTATGAGATAGGCATATCTCATTTGGGGGGTGAGATAGCTCAGTGGTTTGAGCATTGGTCTGCTAAATCTAGGGTTATGAGTTCAATCCTTGAGGCGGCCATTTAGGGATCTGGGGCAAATATTGGGGATTTGGTCCTGCTTTGAGCAGCGGGTTGGACTAGATGACCTCCTGAGGTCCCTTCCAACCCTGATATTGTATGGTGCTAGTTTCTATATCAATATCCGATAAGATTTTAATTATTAATTAATTCCTTTTACTAGTGCAAAACATTTCTTCCAATTAATCTGAACTAAAAACCAGCCTACTCATGCATAAGGACAAATAACTTTGTTAAAAAATCTTTGTCAATCCTCTGTCATTACACATTTAACAATTCAGGATGACCCTGCAGAGATATTCTGTGCAAGGAACCCAGCATTTTGTCATTACTCACAAAAATCAATAAACTTCCCAAGGGAAAAAAATATGCCATTCTCAGAAACTAAAAAGATTGAAGTAGATCAGATGTGGCCTGCAGAGGGTGTCATGGCAAACTGTGTGTATGAAAAGAAAAACATTGATCAGGTGAGATTTCAAATGCCGAATGAAAAATACATTGCATCTGAAAGGAATGATTAGATACACAGGGTGACTTACTTAAAGTGCTTTGGTTTGTTTCTTTACCAAATGTGGGTATACAAGTGGAAAAAAAAGTCAAAGTGCATTGTAAATAAAGAATTGAAGTTAGGACAGCTGATAAAATATGAATACAGTTCTGAGAAGCTTAATGTGCCAGAGCTGCGTAATGGAAAAGGGAGTGAAGTGTGTATATGCTCCTGCTGCTTAACAGTAGGTTTGAAAGCGGCTGCAAAAGTAGCACAAGTGAATTATTCCTCTGTTGGCTGCTTTCCAAGGCATTTATTCAGTTTATGAAAAATCTGATATTTTATTTGATATGGAGTATATTAATTGTGCTCTTTGTGGTTTCTCTATTGAGAAACAATTGAAAAACTATGTTCAAATGGGACACTATAATAACATGAATTTGCCTCCTCCCCCTTCTTGTCTGCCCTCTATTTATAGTTTTTATATCTCTTCATCAAAAGCAGAAAATGGCTTCTGCAAGCAATGTAGCCAGTAACCACTAATCCGGGGCTGTCCAATAACCAATCTGAAAGGTAAAATGAGAATGAACTATGATCATTTTCCCTAGTCTCAGAGGCGAACAGTAGCCTAGTAACCAGTGGCTGTTGAATACTGATACCTTGATACAGTGTAGATCTGGTAACCCAGCTATCTTCCATTTCTAGGGAGATCATGGTATTAAATTTACATTAAAGACGGCAGTATGACTGACACCAGGGTCATATTAGCAGTTTTACTCCAGTCAGTTGGTCAGCAGAACATTTTTGTACCATTAATATTATTCCAGTATTCTATTGTTCAGAATTAAACATTTATGAGATATTTTGTAAGAGCATAGTAGAAAGAATGAGCTGGCAAGAGGTACATTAGGGCAGTGTGATATCTATATGTAGATCTGAGAAGGAAATTCAGGTCAGATTATTTTCATCCAATAAGAAAGTGAGCCTGCAAGCTGAAAGAAATCCAAGTGCTAATTTTGTAATTTAATTTCACTGGACACCAGTACACTGGCATGATGGTAGGCAATATGATAAAATGCACCCACAATGTAGATAACATGAATACACTATTGGAACAGCCTCCAGGAAATTGTCAGGTGTCTGTGTGATGTGTGTCCAACATGCTAATATTAATCCTACCTGCTATTACTGCGTGTCTGGGGCCAGATCCTCATAGTCCCCTTCATGTCATTCAAAACATGCTGATTTACACCAGCTGAGATTTAGCCAGCAATCTTTAATTCTTTAGACAAATACAACACTCAGAACTAACAGAATTTTACACACTAGAACTCTCAAGGCATGGCCAGGATGTTGTCTTAGAATCATTAACAAACAAACGTGACTGAGGCATGGACAATACTTGAAGGGAGACCAGCAGTCCCTATTTGGAGAGAAAATTAGATATAAGAGGATTGGTTGGGAAATGGGTATGTACGGAGAATGCTACATAATGCCTTTCTGTGTTTGGGTCAGGAATAAATAATGATCAGCACAAACTGATGTCCAAAACTGAATATATTTGATCTTAATCTTAAACAGTGGGTTTGGCAACAATCTAATAGCCATGAAGAGTACTAACAAATATATACATAGGTTCAGGAGAGACTATAGAAAAACACTTTCATTTTGAATCTATTATTGAATCTATTATTCAGTCTCATCCAAATCCATCTGCTTAGATACCATGGTGATGAGTGCAATCTGAGCCCAGTACTTCCCTGCCTTCCACCCGTAAAAAGTAACTGTAAAATGCTACCTTTCTGGTACCCACTTTGCACAAGTATTATACAAGTAATCTGGCAGGAAGGAATCAGGCCCTCTGTCTCTCTAAGAAGGCTCATCCTGACACTGCCTATTAGTTGTAGCTAGCAGCAGCTGGTTGGAATAGGGCCTGTGAAATATTTCATTGTACTGTTTTATTCGGTAATATGAAGTTTAATGCCAGCCCAGCAGTGCTTTCTATAGACTTTACCTAGGTTTAGCTATTTTATATATTTTTTTGGCAAAACTGCCAATAAAAGCTTTCCTGTAAGCCACACTGATCTGGGCATGTGACTGTTCTGGAGCAATTTCTGACAGTTTCCCATGATCCCAATAGGGAAGGATGATCCAGTAGTTAGGGAACTAGCCTGGGACTTGGGAGACCTGGATTCAGTTCCGTGCTCTTTGATCTTAGGACTTAGCCTTTCTGGATTGTAATTATTCACCTGTAAAATGGAGATAATAGTGTTTCCTTACTTTGCAGTGGTGTTGTGAGGATAAGCACGGTAAATATTGTGCTGTGCACAGACAGTACAGTGATGAAGGCTATGTAAGTCCCTAAAATAATTTCTGGTGGTCCACTTGGAGAAAAAAACAACAACCTCTGAACTTGGAGAAAAGGAGTACTTGTGTCACCTTAGAGACTAACCAATTTATTTGAGCATAAGCTTTCGTGAGCTACAGCTTTATGCATCCGATGAAGTGAGCTGTAGCTCATGAAAGCTTATGCTCAAATAAATTGGTTGGTCTCTAAGGTGACACAAGTACTCCTTTTCTTTTTGTGAATACAGACTAACACGGCTGCTACTCTGAAACCTGAACTTGGAGAGAGGCAGAGCATGCAGTAAGCACACGCTTTCATACATGGGAAAACAGGAGGCAGCAGTCTCCATCCAAATCAGTGATGAAGGCTGTTCTGGGCACTGTATCACCAAAGAGGCTATAAAAAGAGATATACTCAGTATAGTTTGTAGTCCTCTTGTAAACTTTGGTTCAACTATTTATACGTGTCCGTATTTCTATGTAGTGAATTACTGTGATAGACTAGTATCAGAGGGGTAGCCATGTTCGTCTGGATTTGTAAAAGTGGTAAAGGTTCCTGTAGCACCGTATAAGCTAACAGACGTGCTGGCGCATAAGCTTTCGTGGCTGAATATCAACTTCGTCATGCATCCGACGAAGTGGGTATTCACCCACGAAAGCTTATGCTCCAATATGTCTGTTAGTCTATAAGGTGCTACAGGACTCTTTACTGCTTCTCTGATAGACTAGCAATTTAATAATAAGTAAGACTAGGAGACAAAGCTATGGTTACAAGGAAAACAAAACTAACCATACTTTCCAGTGACTAAAATAACTTCAGCAAGTTACAATCTTTCCCTAAGCAGGATTCTCACCTAGTCAGTTCCAGCGACTCTTCGTTTTCAGGTCAAGTGGATCTACTTTTTCATGAGCTCAAAGGGTGCCGCTCTCTCTTTGTTTCCTACATGATATATGCCAAAATAGTCTCTTTCTGCTTATATTTCTCCAAAGTTTCTTTTCTCTCAGTCAAGAGCCAGGAAGGTTTCCTGGAGGTCCAGGCTCCATCCCCCATTGTGAATGTTAAGTGTTCTTCCCCACCTCCTCTTGTTTAGCTTGATGGCTTTGTTTACCTCATATGTAGATGTACTTTTCATTGTTCTCTGAGTTATTTCCTGACTCAGTTTATATTGGAGACACAGTAAAACAGGAGAAATAACAATCCTTTGTCTAGGACAAACTGGGCTTGTCCATTGATTGCAAAACACCTTTTAGAGCATATGTCCATCACCCATATACAATTCTTTATACACCACCTGTACATATATCACACAACAATATTAATGACCAGCATGTTACTGGTTTGCATATGATACCTTACATGACACCTTTTACCATATAGATTCTGATAAGATTGTATTGGAACAATGAGTATCATGCCTGATGTGAGTTATGGTATGCTCTCTGCCGCTTGGCATTGAGATACTCCCTGGGTCTCATAGACTTGAAGGTCAGAATGGACCATCGTGATCATCTAGACATTTTACTTTGAGCCATTTACATTTTTTGAAACAAAGGCTTGGAGATGAGAACTTATTTATATATCACCATCTCTAGCTAATTACTGTTTAGCATTAAAGATGCACCCAATCCAAGATGTTCAGATCTAAATACTCAGCTGGACCTTCTGGTCTGGCCAAACCATGCTTATTGAATTATTCTGGGGGAAGAGATGTGGAAGGCGGGATTATATTCCCTGCATCCTAGGTCTGGCTGGGAATTGGCCCAGTCCCTGCCACAAGTCAGAAGAACCTAAAAGCTACCCTAATTGATGCCTGCCTGCCCATTGCTCCAAGGGACTGTTCCAACAACAGGGATTGCCAGGATTTAGAAACATGAACAATGTCCACTTTCTTCTGGGAATGCTCTCTACACTGGTAGCATATGGTGAAATAAAATCTGCTACATGAATCTTTGCTACCATGAAGATACCCTTGCACTGAAGAATCCTCAGAGGGCTGGATCTGCTGTTTTTATGGTGTCTTAGCAGAAGTGAAAAGCAGTCAAAGTGGGGCCAAGGATTTGGTAATTTTTAGCCTTCTTCTAGTGCTGGCCATTGTGCTTAGGGAGCCCAATGGAGGAAAAAGATCTTTGAAAATGTTTACTTCTGTTTCAGGATTGCTGTAATGACCATAGAATGAACTTAAACATCTTATTTTTGAAGAAAATATTTAGCTTTAAAATATTAGCAATCTTTTTGAAATGTTTAAATCAGTCAGAAAGAAGGATGGAATCTATTTTATACCCTGTACTATGGGGTTTTTAAACATTTGCACACACACACACACACACACACACACAGAGACCCCCCCTTTTTGTTTTTGACAAGTTGGTTGCCCCATTAATAAGCTGAGAAAGCCAATTAAAAAAAACTTACAGCTAGATCATCTACCAAAGTTACTAGGAATAGTTTCATGAAAGTCAAGCCTTTCATTTTCATATACATATTCCAGTTGTTTTCCATGAAGAAAAGTGCTTCTTAGGTTCTAGACTTCTGGGATCAAGGAAAACAGTTTTTCCTTCAGACTGGAGAACACACAGTCTATATGGCATAAACAGCTTTTGTAGAGATCAGGTCTGATTCTGATGATGCTTAGCACTCACAACTCCTATTAGTTTCAGTGAGAATTGGTGCTCAGCACATCTCAGGATCAGACCCTCAGTCAGGCCATGAAACAATGACTGATGTAATTCCTTCTTTGTGACACTCACCAGATATTTTCTTGTGACAGAATGGAAATGAGGAAATGTGGAAAATGGATGCATAAAGGGGGATGAAGGGGCTGAAGAGTGGGAAAAAGAAGAGAAAATCAGATTAGAAAATAAATTGATTTGATTTGAAAGGAACCTTTTGTGATTCTATATTCCCGTTCTTTTATTGACCCCCTCATCCCTTTGCATATGTTCCTTCTTCCCATTTTACTGCCCCCACCCTTCTCTCTTTACATTCTCTTCTTATCTCTTTCTCTGTCTGTGACAACCTTCTTTAGCTCCAAAGATCAAGTTAGAGTTAGAAAGAGATTTTGCCACACCTAGTACTGGTTTGGCTCCTGAGCTGGTGTAAATACCCATAGTTCCTTGGAAGTCAATGGGGATATGTGGCTTTATAGCAGCTGAGGATCAGCCACTGTATGCCTGAAACAATATCAGTATTAGTATCAGTCTGCCTCTAATATCTCTTCTCAAGGGTTTGAAATAAAATCTTTTAGTCTTAACAGGTGACTTGCCTAATCATAGAATATCAGGGTTGGAAGCAACCTCAGGAGGTCATCTAGTCCAACCCCCTGCTCAAAGCAGGACCAATTCCCAACTAAATCATCCCAGACAGGGCTTTATCAAGCCTGACCTTAAAAACCTCAAAGGAAGGAGATTCCACCACCTTTCTAGCTAACTCATTCCAGAGCTTCACCACCCTCCTCATGAAAAAGTTTTTCCTTATATCCAACCTAAACCTCCTGCACTGCAACTTGAGACCATTTCTGCTTGTTCTGTCGTCTGCTACCACTGAGAACAGCCTAGATCCATCCTCTTTGGAACCCCCTTTCAGGTAGTTGAAAGCAGCTATCAAATCCCGCTTCACTCTTCTCTTCTGCAGACTAAATAATCCCAGTTCCCTCAGGCTCTCCTCATAAGTCATGTGTTCCAGTCCCCTAATCATTTTTGTTGCCCTCCACTGGATGCTTTCCAATTTTTTCCACATCCTTCTTGTAGTGTGGGGCCCAAACTGGACACAGTACTCCAGATGAGGCCTCACCGATGTCGAATAGAGGGGAACGATCACATCCCTCAATCTGCTGGCAATGTCCCTACTTAGACAGCCCAAAATGCCGTTAGCCTTCTTGGTAACAAGGGCACACTGTTGACTCATATCTAGCTTCTCGTCCACTGTAACCCCTAGGTCCTTTTCTGCAGAACTGCTGCCAAGCCATTTGGTCCCTAGTCTGTAGCAATGGATGGAATTCTTCCATCTTAAGTGCAGGACTCTGCACTTGTCCTTGTTGAACCTCATCAGATTTCTTTTGGCCCAATCCTCTAATTGGTCAAGGGCCCTCTGTATCCTATCCCTACCCTCCAACGTATCTACCTCTCCTGCCACTTTAGTGTCATTTGCGAACTTGCTGAGAGTGCAATCCACACCATCCTCCAGATCATTAATAAAGATGTTGAACAAAACCGGTCCCAGCACAGACCCCCGGGACATTCCGCTTGATACCAGCTGCCAACTAGACATTGAACCATTGATCACTACCCATTGAGCCTGATGATCTAGCCAGCTTTCTATCCACCTTATAGTCCATTCATCCAGTCCATACTTCTTTAACTTGCTGGCAAGAATACTGTGGGAGACCGTATGAAAAGTTTTGCTAAAGTCAAGGAATAACACGTCCACTGCTTTCCCCTCATCCACAGAGCCAGTTAGCTCCTCATAGAAGGCAATTAGATTAGTCAGGCATGACTTGCCCTTGGTGAATCCATGCTGATTGTTACTGATCACTTTCCTCTCCTCTAATTGCTTCAGAATTGATTCCTTGAGGACCTGCTCCATGATTTTTCCAGGGACTGAGGTGAGGCTGACTGGCCTGTAGTTCCCCGGATCCTCCTTCTTCCCTTTTTTAAAGATGGGCACTACATTAGCCTTTTTCCAGTCATCCGGGACCTCCCACATCACCATGAGTTTTCAAAGATAATGGCTAATGGCTCTGCAATCACATCCACCAACAACTTTAGCACCCTCGGATGCAGTGCATCCAATCCCATGGACTTGTGCTCATCCAGCTTTTCTAAATAGTCCCAAACCACATCTTTCTCCACAGAGGGCTGGTCACATCCTCCCCAGGCTGTGCTGCTTAATGCAGTAGTCTGGTAGTTGACCTTGTTCATGAAGACAGAGGCAAAAAAAGCATTGAGTACATTAGCTTTTTCCACATCCTCTGTCACTAGGTTGCCTCCCTCATTCAGTAAGGGGCCCACACTTTATTTGATTTTCTTCTTGTTGCTAACGTACCTGAAGAAACCCTTCTTGCTACTCTTAACATCTCTTGCTAGCTCCAACTCCAAGTGTGATTTGGCCTTCCTGATTTCACTCCTGCATGCCCGAGCAATATTTTTATACTCCTCCCTGGTCATTTGTCCAATCTTCCACTTCTTGTGAGCTTCTTTTTTGTGTTTAAGATCAGCAAGGATTTCACTGTTAAGCCAAGCTGGTTGCCTGCCATATTTACTATTCTTTCTACACATCGGGATGGTTTGTTCTTGTAACCGCAATAAGTATTTTTTAAAATACAGCCCACTCTCCTGGAATCCTTTCCCTCTCATGTTATTCTCCCAGTTCCCTGAGGGAGTCAAAGTCTGCTTTTCTGAAGTCCAGGGTCCATATTCTGCTGCTCTCCTTTCTTCCTTGTGTCAGTATCCTGAACTCAACCATCTCATGGTCACTGCTTCCCAGGTTCCCATCCACTTTTGCTTCTCCTACTAATTCTTCCCGGTTTGTGAGCAGCAGGTCAAGAAGAGCTCTGCCCCTAGTTGGTTCCTCCAGCACTTGCACTCCAGGAAATTGTCCACTACACTTTCCCAAAACTTTTGGATTGTCTTTGCAGTGCTGTATGGCTCTCCCAGCAGATATCAGGGTGAATCCCACATCCCTAATGGGTTTAGGCAATGACAGACAGCAAATTGTGTCTAACTCTGCAGTCTCACTTTTTAGCTCCATTGTTGCAATGAAAAAATGCAGCATTTCCA
The DNA here is from genome assembly GCF_965140285.1 of Lepidochelys kempii. NCBI lineage: Eukaryota > Metazoa > Chordata > Testudines > Cheloniidae > Lepidochelys > Lepidochelys kempii. The sequence continues at coordinate 181,100,272 of NC_136382.1, read as the reverse complement.
GCTGAACATTCTTATCAAATTTGTATTGTCCCTTAAATATAAAGGTGGAATCCAAGTTAGAAGGAAGAAATGGCTCAGAAGCCTTTATAATAATGATACTGCAGTGTTGCAAACTTAAAAAAAATTACTAATAGAAAATGAATAGATATTGTTTACAGAGAGTAAGGTCCCGATCCTGCAATCAGGTTTACACAGGTAGACCTCTTCACTTGTATTGAGCTCCTCTGAAGGCAAAGCAGCTCTGCGACAGTGCAGGAGCCTGTCTGTACAGAATTCACTGCAGGATAGGAACCAAAATCTAATACAGATTTTTTTTTAAACACACACACACACTCACTTACCATGGGTCACTTTGACTGCACACTATTTAAAAATGGATCACTCGAACGAGTCCAGCTCTGCAGTTCTGCTTCAGTTTAGTTAATATTTATTATTTGACCAAAATATCTACTGGGATGAGACATCCTGTGACAGTCCCTCAGTCAGCAAGTAGATAAGTAGCAAGACTGCCTGGAACTGCTTTTATGCTTCCCTGTAAACCTATTAAAGTCACTTTCAAATTGCACCAAGTTTGCCAATTCTTTACACTGAGAGAAAAGGACAAATGTTTTTCTGCTTCTGAACTCTTACTGATTCCCTTGTAAAATGCTGGGGATTCAGGGCTTGATGCAAAGTCCATTGAGGTCAATGAGATTCTACCTATGGATTTCAATGAGGTTTGGATCAGGCCCTTAGTCAGTGCAGGAACCTGTAAAGGGCGTGAGATGTAGAACAATTCCAAAGTTTGGGGAACACAACTGCAATCCACTTAAACACATAGTGAATAAATAAATAATAATAAATTTGATTATTATTTTTTGGGAATTTTTCCTGGATACAGACTGCAGGATTGACTCCACTGTAAGCACCTAGGGATGCAGTATATGCATTTTCCGGCTACACAGCACGCATGTAGGGCAGGGGTCTCAAAGTCCCAGCCTGTGGGCCATCTGTGGCCCAAGATACTCCCCACTGAGGCCCATGGAAGAGAGACGCATGCAGACATGCTGCTGGTAATGTTGGCGGCTCCCCCCCACACCCCCCCGCAGCTCCCATTGGCTGGAGGAGAGGGACAGAGATACCATCACTAGTCGCCGGGCAGAGTCAGCCATGGTGGCAGCATCATTTTTTTTCCCACAATGAATATAAACAAGCCAAAATAGCAAACACAACTATCTGATGCCCACCTTGCCGCAATCGTGAAGGTTTCAACTGCTCAGTCACTGAGGCCAAACATCAACAAACTGATATTTGTTCAATATCTTCATAAATGATCTGGAGGATGGTGTGGATTGCACTCTCAGCAAATTTGCGGATGATACTAAACTGGGAGGAGTGGTAGATACGCTGGAGGGGAGGGATAGGATACAGAAGGACCTAGACAAATTGGAGGATTGGGCCAAAAGAAATCTGATGAGGTTCAATAAGGATAAGTGCAGGGTCCTGCACTTAGGACGGAAGAACCCAATGCACAGCTACAGACTAGGGGCCGAATGGCTAGGCAGCAGTTCTGCGGAAAAGGACCTAGGGGTGACAGTGGACGAGAAGCTGGATATGAGTCAGCAGTGTGCCCTTGTTGCCAAGAAGGCCAATGGCATTTTGGGATGTATAAGTAGGGGCATAGCAAGCAGATTGAGGGACGTGATCGTTCCCCTCTATTCGACATTGGTGAGGCCTCATCTGGAGTACTGTGTCCCGTTTTGGGCCCCACACTTCAAGTAGGATGTGGATAAATTGGAGAGAGTCCAGCGAAGGGCAACAAAAATGATTAGGGGACTGGAACACATGAGTTATGAGGAGAGGCTGAGGGAGCTGGGATTGTTTAGCCTGCAGAAGAGAAGAATGAGGGGGGATTTGATAGTTGCTTTCAACTACCTGAAAGGGGGTTCCAAAGAGGATGGCTCTAGACTGTTCTCAATGGTAGCAGATGACAGAACGAGGAGTAATGGTCTCAAGTTGCAGTGGGGGAGGTTTAGATTGGATATTAGGAAAAACTTTTTCACTAAGAGGGTGGTGAAACACTGGAATGCGTTACCTAGGGAGGTGGTAGAATCTCCTTCCTTAGAGGTTTTTAAGGTCAGGCTTGACAAAGCCCTGGCTGGGATGATTTAACTGGGAATTGGTCCTGCTTCGAGCAGGGGGTTGGACTAGTTGACCTTCTGGGGTCCCTTCCAACCCTGATATTCTATGATTCTATGATTCTATGACAGAACTGAAGTGTTGCCAGATGTCTGGCAAACACTAAAAACTTTCCGACAGGTGAAGAATTGTATACAGTTGTATGACAGTTTTATTATTTCTAAGAAATTTAAAATAAAAAATACAATATTATCGTTTTCTTTTCTGAACACCACGTTCAGTGACATTATTGGCCCGCTGGGAGGATTTGAGGACGGGCACTGGCCCTAAGGTAAATTGAGTTTGAGACCCCTGATGTAGGGCATGTGTAGCTACATGCTGCAGTGAAAAGCAAGCTGTGTTCACACTGCCGTATGCAGCTACACATGCCATTGAATGGCACTGGCTGGGGGAAGGCAGCCAGAGCCTTTCCCTAAAATGGGAAAAGGCTCAGGCTGCAAGACACTACACTGCTAAAAATAGCACTGTAGGTGTGAATGTCACTGCTTGTGCAGGTAGAGAGCCATTAGGGTACATAGCCACAGGGTTCAGGATTGTCTTTACTCACCTATGCAATGCCTCACTATCTACGCAACTATTCATATCCATACTAGAAGGGTATGCAGTGTATGTACTCTGCATACCACCAAAGGAATGTGGAGTATAGATGTATCTGTCCAGACAATGCTTGGATTATTCCTGATATTTTTCCATAACGTTGACAAAAATACCAGAAGAATGGCTTCATGGAAGAGTTTCAGAGTAACAGCCATGTTAGTCTGTATTCGCAAAAAGAAAAGGAGTACTTTGTGGCACCTTAGAGACTAACCAATTTATTTGAGCATGAGCTTTCGTGAGCTTCATCTGATGAAGTGAGCTGTAGCTCACGAAAGCTCATGCTCAAATAAATTGGTTAGTCTCTAAGGTGCCACAAGTACTCCTTTTCTTTTCATGGAAGAGGTGAGTTTGGAGAAATTTCTTGGAAGAACCAGAGGGAGGGTCTTGGCTTATATTAATTGGGAGGTTGTTCCTCGCTGATTCCAATGGGACTGCTCTTGTGCTTAAATACCTTGGCCAATCAGATCCTAAAGAAGCATAACTGTATTTAAAATGATCACTTAGCAGCACCTACTGTTCAGGTAAGCAGTGCATTCAACAAGAAGCCCACTCAATAAGCTGAGATACTGAAGATATAGTCGGAAAAGGTGGAATCCTTTCCCTCCAACCTTTGTCACTGCACTCTTAGTACATCACAGACCCTGAAAACAGAGCCAGGCATGTTTTAGATATTACAGAAGCACTTCTGTCAGCATCTTTTCAACAACAAAAAGTAAATACTCCAAAGACCTCCTTAGTAGCTGTATCTCTAAGGGTACACAGCTGAGGTTCAGATGAGGTGATAGCCTCTTTCCTAATTTTCATGATTGAAGATGAAACTCTATAGAGTTGTGGGTATATTTTTTCTATAGAAGGAGCTGTTGAAAATCAAATTTTGTGAGTCTGTGTTATAGAAATGCTACTAAAGAAAATGAGAGCAACATCCAAAAGTTAAAACCAACATGCATCTTTAATCTTCTTTTTAGCAAGGTCAGCACGATGACAGCTAGCATTAACACAATTTCACACCAATGTCAAAAATCATTTTAACAGAGTCTGGATCTTAAAGATGAATTTCACCCCTCCTTCCTTTAATGTAGAAGACATGGTGAAGAAAATGTTCTGTTATTACATTCTTTAATGGGACTGTTTATTTCTGACAAGGTTTAAAATGATTTTTGTTTCTTTTCTTTGTACAATGCCTTTAACTCTGTTACTTTTGTGCTGTTTCCCCCAAACCTTTTTTTTAACTGTTTTCTAAATTTTAAAATATCAGAGTATCTCTTCATCTTGTACAGTAGCTAAACCAAAAGATCCTGTATTTCAATGACAGATTTCAGAGTAACAGCCGTGTTAGTCTGTATTCACAAAAAGAAAAGGAGTACTTGTGGCGCTTTAGAAACTAACCAATTTATTTGAGCATGAGCTTTTGTGAGCTACAGCTCACTTCATCGGATGCATACTGTGGAAACTGCAGAAGACATCATATACACAGAGACCATGAAACAATACCTCCTCCCACCCCACTCTCCTGCTGGTAATAGCTTATCTAAAGTGTTTCAGAAGTATTTCAATGGCAACTCTACAAAATAATGTATTTCTTAAACCTGATTCTCCTCTCCATCACCCCAGTTTTACATGGATTCAACTTCATTGACATAGTGGAGCTATTCCTGATTTACCCTTGTGTAAGTGGAAGTAGAGTTAGAGCTAATATTTTTTTATATTATTAGGCTGCAGGCAGGACTGACTGCCAGGAAATAGGGTCCACTACTTTAAAATTCTGTCCCAGATAAATGCCTACAAGATACAACTAAAGATGAATGAATCTCAAAAGGCTCAGAAGTTTAGTTTGGATACGTATCAACAATGTTTGACATATGTACCTCTTCTAAATTATGGATCTGCTAAACTAGACAATGATCCTGAAATGACATGCACTTGAGCATATCTGCATCCACACACAACCCCATTGACTCAAGGGTCTTCTCATGTACATGCAATTGCAGGATCCGGGCCTTAGCCATGAAAGCTCAAGAGAATGCCCTCTGTCTTAAGATTTCCAGTACTTCCTATTTCCAGTGAGTGGAAAGTGCTGAAGGAATAGAGTTCTTGAAGTATTTTGGTTCTTCTCTTAGGTTTTAAATACCCGAACATTTAAAATCTCATAAGTGATTCAGGTTGAGTTCATCTTCAGTGTTAATAGAAGATTCAATTTTATTCTTATTCTAATATAGCTCTACTCACCTTTTTCTGGGGGACATTTTATTAAAGGACAGGTGTCCACACATGGAATTCTGCAACTCAAACTTGTATTAAGAGATGAAAGTACGAATAATCATTTGCAGTTACTAAGATCTATATTAAGATACTTACAATGCTTTGTCTTACATTATATAAGTTCTTTCTCAGGTATAATAAACTCTCTCGTAGCAGCAGACCTTCTGCTTGATACACATAGTCCTAAAACTGAGAAACTAAACATGGGAAAAGATCAGTTCTTATTTTCCTCGAGCCAAATCAGAGTGCATCACAGTCCATGCTGTTCCAGTTCTCAACTGCAGTTTCCTCATTTCCGTTTACAGACCTCAGCTTCAGTCTGATTACATCTGCCATCCATAAATCCTAGTGTCTGCCAACTCTCCTCAGCCAAAAGCCTTGGATGCTTCATACCATCTGATAGCAAGTGATTCAGTCAACTAGTGCTTCCAATAGATATTAAACTTTCCTTCCATGTTTCTTGCTGTTCTTGTTGCTGACATTCTACTGTTTTTTTCACCTTTAAGCTGCTTAGAAAGAGCTCTTGTTTATAGACATATTATATTAAAAAAAACTATTAACAGACAGATCAAGAAGTGGTTTAGAATAATATTTTACTGCAAACAATTCAGAACTTTCTTTCCTTTGTGGAAAGAATATATATATTCTTATTAGTGTGCAGAAAATAATTAATGATGAAAAAATGATCCAGATTTCACCTTTTTTTCCCCTATTCATAACAGATCAACAAACTCTTGAACTTTTTTGTTATTTATGGAATTCTTGGCCATTTTTTCTTTATATGAATAACTCAAATATTTGCAATGAACAGTGCACGAGTTTCAGAATTTGTATGTCATTAGTTACTTACCTAAGTCACACAGTATGGTTTCTGCTTCCTAACTGGATAATTTCAGTAAGCAATCAAAACAGTGCAAATTTCAACCATCATGATTAAACATACATTAAGAAATATGCATTTGATGAACAACACTGGATTTTCATAAGCACATGCGCTAGTAAAGCTCAACCACTCACATCTTCACATGGGAGGCAAACATGATAGGTAAAATGATGTAAAAATTAAGTTCATTTTCAGATCAGAGTTAATATTCACAGAGTTTTTCCCTATTTTCTTACATCTAATTCAAAGAAAAAACCTCTCTCAAATTAATTCTCTGTTTTCTGAAGCTATTTTCTATACAAAAGGAGAAGGTGTGCTGCGAAAAATGGAAGCAAACACCAATGAGAATTTTAAAAGACAATGCCATCAAGGTGCCAAATAAAAATAAATATCCCCCAACTGTCCTGAATGAAGACACTCTGAATGGGAGACTTTTTGAACAATTGCTTTTGGGTGAGAATGCATTTCACTTGTAATTAACATATTTTGACAAAAATTAGAGGTGCAAACGTTTTAGAAGAACTTGCTAGAAAATACTGTGTCAAAAAAGTATGATATCCCATCAGCTCACTTTGCATGTGCACACAAAGCAGCACCACAACATTTGAGTAGCACTGAAAACTAGTCAGGGTTCTAAACATAAAGCCCAGATCATTTGATAGCTTGCACAACATGCTGCTCATTGACAAAGTCATTATAATTCTAACACCTTGTGCTTTGATAAATTGCGCAGATTCAAGTTTCTTGAGTGATTAGAAATATATCGACTTTTTGTTTGTGTCAATCATAGTGTTTTACATCTGATTTATTGTTTTGATGCCCCTAAAATCTTGATCGTGTAATTGGGGGCAGATCCTCAGCTAGCGTAAATTGTCATAGTACCACTGAAGTCTATTTACACCTGATGAGAAATTTGCTCCCTGAAACTAACTGAAACTCTCCAGGTGACACTTCTTCGGTAATTTGGTTGGCTTTCTCACAAGTATCAATGTTCTCCTGACATTTCCAGTGTTTCCTGCTTCTAGTTGGACAAGCAAAATGCTTTACCCCAGTCCTTTCTGGGCTGAGGACCTCCCTAGCTCTCTTAGGATATGTTTACACTGAATTGTAAACCTGGACTCAGACTCAGGTTTGAGTCCAACCTCCCCTGACCATCCATACACAAATCTGTCTGAGTACTCAGGGCCCAGGTCTTAGCGGGTGCGTCTGAGCCCTAGTCCCACTGAGAATCAGGTCCAAGCTCTGTCATTTTGCAATGTAGCTGCAGCTCAAGATGCAGGCTCAAGTCAGAAATTCTGAGTAGTGCAGAATGGCAGCTTTAGCAGAGTGGTGAGACCCAGGCCCATAACTGTAAACCCAGGTCCACCCTTAGTGGAGACCCCCCACACCATGACTGTTCTGTTTAGGTCACTGAGGAGACACATCCAGGCACATCCCTCTCTCCTGAGTCCCTCCTGAGCTGAGCCACAAGCAACTATTTTTATAGCATACCATCACATGGCTCTTTCAGTCACTTGACTCTTCCATGGGACTACAGCTCGTGTCCTTGAATGGCCAGACTTGTCACAGGGATGGGATGGAACCAGATCTGCTCTTAAGAGACCATCACACATTGTGACAGAGATGAACATCACCTGTCTTTGTGGCAGCGGTTCCAATACACCTGGAATACTGCATTCTTTTCTGGGCATCTCATCAGTAGAAAGATATAGACAAATTGGAGACCATTCAAAGAAATGCCACAAAAAGATCCACGGCCTTACAGACTGATTTATATTAAAATATTTAATGGCAAGACATGTATTGCTTTGCCAAGCAATGGCAGCAGCAGGGGAGTTCAGGATAATAGTTTATATCAGGGGTCTCAAACTCAATTTACCTTAGGGCCAGTGCCAGTCCTCAAATCCTCCCAGCGGGCCAATAATGTCACTGAACATGGTGTTCAGAAAAGAAAACGATAATATTGTATTTTTTATTTTAAATTTCTTAGAAATAATAAAACTGTCATACAACTTTATACAATTCTTCACCTGTCGGAAAGTTTTTAGTGTTTGCCAGACATCTGGCAACGCTTCAGTTCTGTCAGTTTGTTGATGTTTGGCCTCAGTGACTGAGCAGTGGAACTTTCAGGATTGCAGCAAGGTGGGCATCAGATAGTTGTATTTGCTGTTTTGACTTGTTTATATTCATTGTGGGATAAAAGTGATGTTGCCACCATGGCTGACTCTGCCCGGCGACTAGTGATGATAACTCTGTCCCTCAGTGCCAGCCAATCGGAGCTGCGGCGGGGGAGGGGAGGCTGCTACCAACATTACTGGCAGCATGTCTGCATGCATCTCTCCTCCGCGGGCCACAGTGGGGAGTATCTCAGGCCAGAGATGGCCTGCGGGCCCGGCCTTTGAGACCCTTGGTCTATATAATATTAGAGAGAGAGAGAAGTTGAAAATGAGGATTTTTTTCTTTGCTAAAAATTTTGACTTTTCATCAAAAAAACCCAAACCCAAACAAACAATTTTCCACCAAAACATTTCAGTTTTCAGATTTTGGGTTTTCTGATCAATCAAAAGTTTTCAAAGCATGTAGACACTTTCCATAGAAATGTTATTTTGTTGAAAACCCAACTTTCCTTAAAAAAAGTTGCAATGGAAAATGTTTGACTATTCCTAATATATATTTGTAATAAGCAAAAACCAAGGATACACAGAGATAATTTAGTGTGATATATAAAGGTACAAATAGGACCCATGAGATAAGTTAAGAGGGGGAAAAATGAGACATCACATAAGGCAGTTTTTTCCTAACAGGGAGATTTGTTGGGTTATGAAACAGTCTCCTGAGAAAAGAGATGGGAATCCCATTGCTTGGGACAATTAAAATTGGTCCAGAAAAAAAGAAAGGAAATAATTGTAGGAAAAAAAATCCTGCATTGGAAAGGAGATGGAGTGATGACCTAGGGGATCATTTCTGTAACTCCCATGATTCTCTGGTAGGGTTGCAATGTTCCATGCAGTACAGTGGAAGGAGATGGACTTATTGGGACCCAGTCACTTCGAATTCAAGGACAAAGTGGCCAATTTCCTCCCTCCCTCCCCCCCCGAATCCCTACTCAAGGGAAAACAGTATTTTCCACAAAAAAAAAGGTTCCAATACTGATTATTAGTGCCAGTAGAGACAGAATGTCCCCAAACCCCTATGTTTCCATAGCTTAGGGCCTGATCCAAAGTCTGTTGACGTTAGTGGAGAAACTCCCACTGACTTCAGTGGGATTTGAATTCTAATCTCTTGGCTAAGTGATGAAAAAAAAAGTTAAGAATGAGATGATTTCCTAAATTGGTGGCCAGGATGGCCATCATCTATTACAAAAAGCACCGGGGACCTGCATTCTTGGTTTCACAGAAGGTCTCTTCCACCTTATATGCTGCATCTGAAAGCAGAAAACCCCCACCACCACAGCATAAGCAAAAGTAATACTTTTGCAGTTACTGGCTAAATTTAAACCTTCACAGCATTTTCTGGGGCTAGCCTTCTGCAGTCAATATCAGAGGTTGTGAGTCTACCCATAACAAACCAGTCTCCGGCAAGGGGAGACAGACTAACTGTTCTGTATGCATATTTGGGAAAAATTAAATCCCTCACAATTGTTCCAAGGCAAGAGTATCAGGAGTGTCAGACCATATGTTCCTAATCCTCTTGCTTTGTTTTACATAAAAGTAAGTGTGACACAGAGGCAAAAGTGTTTGCTGTTCTTTCTCCTGTCTCAAACCTGACAAACTCATTAAACCTAATACACCACTTTCACTGTAATTATCCATAAAGGGTAGTAAATGAGGTTCTGTACTGAAAGCTTGTAACTTATCAATATTCAGAATCATTGAGAGATGTGTGTACAGACAATATTTAATGAATACTGTAACTATATTGAAAATTATGCTTTTATGGTCTTGATATGGAAGTGAATTACCAGGGAATTGTATGTCTCAGTGATGGCCCATTCAAGCAGAAAGGAGTTGCCACCCTCCCCCAGCTAGCCAATTATATAAATGTATTTCTTAGTTGTCCACCCAGGCACAAATCAAGAAAAATCAATGGAAAACCATCGAAGACAAACTGTTAACATCAAAACCACTTGGAAGTGAAGAGAAACAATAGAACAGAGAGGGGATTACCCTATCTGTGAATAAAGACAAAAGACTGATTTAGTAGATCACAGGGTGGAGAAAGATAGTCTGGGTCCATTCACAGAGGAGGTACTTTGATGAACAACAGTGCTTCATGAAAGACAGAGTCCTAACTCCTTGGAGCTAGCAAGTGCTGCGAAAGACTGAACTTGGGGGTGAGAATCTACTTTTTTATATAGGAAAAGTAACTATTGATAAGCATAGGTCCTAGTCTTCATTTTTCAGTTTTGTTTTTCTACGTAACCATTTGTTTCCATCACTCACACTTGCTTCTATTTGAATCTCTGTTCTTTCTTAAATAAATTTCCTTTTGTTTACTATAATTCAATTCAAGTGATACATGTGTTACAGGATTAGTGAGCTAAGATAAAACTGCAGTACACTGTTACTTTGGGAATGGAGGACCTGGGATTTCTGTGGGTATCTGGTGAGCAGAGGCTGCACGCCTCAGGGGGACCCTTTCAGATGGCTCAGGGGCTGGGGTGCATCTGTTGTCAACCAGCAGGGCTAGCTCAGCCAGAGGAGAGTGCTTGAGTGGCTGACAGACTGGTTGCATTAGGGACCACACAGCTGGCACAGGCAAGGCTGGAGGCAGGTGGCAACAGGGTGACTTAGTCCTGGATGCTCTGAAAAGCATCACAGTAAGCATCCTTCTTTCCATTCCATCCTCTTCAGGAAAAGGACATCCTCAAAATTCCCAGGTCTTGGAAAGAAGCTCCCTGACTATTGTGCTGATACATTTGTTTTTACATAAGTTAAGGTTAGTTTTCTACAGCATTGCAGTTCTCTAGGCCAAGTCTCACTAACCTGTCCTTCGGGGAGGAGTGAGGAAAGGAAAGGGCGCGAGTTTTGTTTTTAACCTTTGTATTAAAAAAACTCTTTACACTGGACTTTTACCATTTCTGCTTTCCCTGCAAAATGTCTGAGGGAAAGAAATATCTGTTCTTTACATGATGGGCACAGCTGTATATTAAACACACCTCAGAACTGTTCCATTAATTTCTACTAACAAACTACTAAGTCGTCCCATCTGTCATTCTGTACTATATCACCTCTAACCTTGCTGATAAGGAGAAAAGCAGCAAGGCAAAGGGGCTTTGTGCCTTGATTAAATATCACAAATGAGACTGATGAACAGTACAACCAACCATTCCATTTCAACTGGATGGCCACCTTTCCACCTGAAGAGACAGAAAGTATCATGAAGCATGGAGTTCCATTTCAGCACAAAGGGCTCAAGTGAAAGGTGCTGACTCATTTCAGTGAGTTATAATCATTCACCCCCTCGAATGACAAAAGTTTTAGTGATGAAAAGCGCCGGTGTGGACAGCGCTTCACCATCGGGAGTCACGCTCCTGGCATCGAAGCTAGCGCCCCTCATTAGGGGTGGTTTTATTTTGTTACCAGGAGAGCTCTCTCCTGGTGATAACGAGCAACCATACAGCGGACCCTAAAACGGCATGGCTGCAGCAGCAAAGCCACACCGTTGTAACGTGCATGGTGTATTCATCGCCTGACATTAGTCAGCCAGATGCATTATGTAAAATTACACTACTAACAGCAACAAATGAACAAAACCTCTATACCCCAGCAAGCATTATTAGTACACAGGCCTGGTCTCTCGGCTTGATTCTCAGTGGGTGTAACTTGGAGTAGTTCCATTAATTTCATTGGAGCCAGACCGATTAACACCAGCAGAGAACCTGGCTCATGCTCTATGTTCCCATTCTAGCCTATTCATGCAATAAGGACATTATGAAGTCAGGAAGTGATTAATCAGTAAGAATATGCAGGTTGTTTGGGAAATAAACATCTTCTGGAAAGCATTGCTGTCATTTCCAATGGTAAACCACCAGACAAGTCCTATTGTTTTTAAATCTCCATGTGAAATTTCTCATAATTAAAATGGATAGTTTTGCAGCCACAGAAAATTACTGCTATATATTTTACCGAACCCCCTCCCCCGCAAAAAAACCTTTAATGACTAATGTTGTAAGAATTGTGCAAACTGCGTGAAATTGATTAGAAAAATGTTACTATGTAAAGATTTCCCTCCAAATTTATGAAAGTTTTCAAAAAGTTTTAGCTTCCCTGCAGAAATTTCATACAGCAAAACCAAAAAATTTGCAGAAGCTGTATCCAGAACTTAGCAAATGGCAGAGACGCAACGTTCCCCTGGAGGCAAACTATGCCTGATTTTTCTTTAAGGATTCTCACACATTGGTTTAAAAAATGCCCTACTTGTTCACAAAATATAAGGAACAAGTATGCATCAGAAAGCAATGCCAACTATCATTACGGAATACCTTCTGCAGTCAACAGATTCCTCTCAGTCCTGCATATACTCTGCCAAAAAGGAATTTGCCGTACTAATAACTGACTATATTCTATGGGTATTGTGACCTACATGAGCATTCAACTGCACCTTTCCTAGACATGAGATGGGCTTTGAAATCTGATGGCTCCCGCAAAAGCAATACGTACCTGCTAACCTCTTTGCTGGAAAAGGTTCAGAAAAGACCCTTTTGAGGCCAAGCAACAGCAGTGGTCCCCACAAGTTAATGTTAGCTTCCTTGCCAGCTAAAATTTCCTGACTGAGCTGCAGAAGAACACAAGCAGATAATACATCAACAGAAACAGGAGACTTCTGGTAATTGAAATGGCATTTATAGGCTTAAGTAAACCAAATAGCTAAGCTTGACTCTTATTCACACTGCTCTGAAATGGCTAGAAAGACAGTGGGTCCCATCCCTTGGGCTCAGCCCAACAGCACTTGGTGCGGGACCAAGGTGGGATGCAAAGCTGCCTTCATGTCAGCTTTATTGCCACCTTACACAAACTTGGGGCCAACCAGGGACCAGTTCAGACCTTGGTACAAAGTGTGAGCAGCTGCACGACTTCTCCAGTTTATGCTGACATGCCCCTGAAATGCCCCTGGGGGAGCAGGATGCCACGTAACTGGCTATGTCATCTGGGGAGTTGCTTAGCTAACCATTTTGGCACAGTGTGGCCATGGATCCTGCCCACCATCTATAGTACATATTTAAGCAAGGTGCTTCCAAATTGCTCTTATATTTTTTTAATTGTACAGGGCTAGAATCTGATACCCTCCCTCGGACTGAGTACTCGGACTGGTTATGGAATAAGGGGCTACTCAGTGTGAGCAAGGTTATCAGAATCTGGCCCATAGTGTCAAACGTGATACCTTTCCACTCTCTGTGAAGGTATGATCCCTTTCTCAAAGAACGTACAGTATTCAGTAGATACACTTGCTGGAATAACACATGATTCCAGTTTGAACAGAAGCAGGACAGTGTTTTATTAGTAGAAACACCATGGCCCAGATTCTCTCCTGTGCTGACATCAAAGAGTCATCAAACAGCCTGTTATAGCTCCCTGGTTTTCAAGCCAGAGCTGCTTCAGCTCTGGCCCCAACATAACTTAGAGCAGACAAGGAGGCTGCTGTAACTTGTATCAGCTGCCAGACTGTCCCTCACTCCACCCAAGCTCTCCTCTGATATGCTAAGGTGTGGAGGAGGGATGCTTAGCAAAAGGAGCCAGCTTTACCTGCTTCATGCAACTGATAGCTCCCATCCCATAGCGGAATTCTTAGCTGGACATGTGCTGCCAAATTCCATCTCTCTTATACCAACTGAACAGTGCAAAGTGGCCAGAACAGAGGGAGAGAATTTGTTTCAATATGTGAAAGTGTCTATAGCATTTAGAATCAGGTATAATGTTTGTATTCTTCATCTCTCTATTTTAAAAAACACCGAATGACAACATGTGACACCTACAGAAGGCTGAGATACTGCTGAACATGGGAAGAGGCTCATATATTGATTACACATATTTCTCCAGCTAATGTGAAATCCGTCAGTAAGCATATGATTTTGCAAGCTTTGTGGTGCTAGCTTGTGGTAAAAGCACATCATCGGTTCCCAGGAAGCACTCCTCATTCTCAGAGCATGATTGCATTAGCTTGCGGTGATGGAGATTCTAACCACTCCGCACAAAGTGATACAGATCATATACTATCTCTTCTACTGAATTCTACATTTCTGGAAAAGTACTCTTCCTTCAGATTTACAACCTGGGCAAGCTCTTGAGAACACACCAATTTGTAATGCAGCAAAGAAAGTGGACATAAGGAGAAGGAGAAAAATAAGCACCCTGGTCACTATTGATGGAGAATATGGAAGCACAGCGCAAGCAAGAGCAGAAGAACACTTCCGATGTTACAGTCACTCTCCGTGGATGAGAGAAGACCCATGAGAAGAAGGTGAACATAAGCACCAGTCAAAAATAAAATCCTCCTCCTGTACCTTAGGTACTGTTAGGACTATATTAACATAAAGTAGGTACCTTTCAGAGCATGCCAGCAGGATCAACTCAAGGCAGTTAGAGAGCAATGCATTAGAGCACTCTACAAATCACACCCCTCTAGAGTGCTGTACTGCACCACATAGACAAGCCTGCTGACACTAGCCAAAGGGGTCAAATGAAGCATAAGACATAGCCCCACTTGAGAGTAGACTGGAGGGGCACTGCTTCATTAGAACTCCAACCTTGAGGAGGATGTAGGACATGTGCCTCTCTGAACAATGCCACTCTGCACTGCCCACTACAGGCCAGATTGTAATTCACACAATTTAGCCCCATATTAGCTCTCAATAGCCAGAGCTTCTTTTACAGTGGTCCATCTATACGCTAACAATGTTGCACAAAGCAAAGGGCAAGGTTTGCTGCTGTGTTCTGGCTGATATGTACCACTCTGGTAATTTTAGGCAACTGTAAACCCAACATGCCAGCCAGTTAAGCCAGGTTTACAGCGACTTTGTTTGGTCAGACTGGCTCAAACAGTGAGAGCACACAACTAAAACTCTCATTAATTCAAAGTCATGGCACCTAGCCAAGCCTCAAGCCAAACTCCTCTTTCTCTGTTGCTGTTCTTCTTTTAAGGCCAACACCCAGTGACTTTTATGGAAGTTTTTTCCATTGACATAAATAAGTTCTGGATCACGCTCTTAATTTCCATTTTTCTCCCCATAAAAAAAGTTGTAGAGATGATCAAATAATACAAAAATTTATTCACAAATTATTAGCTAATTAAACTTTACCAAAATTCCCATAGCATTCACAATGAATCTTTTGACAAGCCTATGGATCTGTACTCTTTTCAGCCTAGCAATATTTGTATAATAATAAATAAAAATAAATCTTGTTTTACATTTGAAAGACCAGGGTTCTATTACTACAGTGTTACAATTTCTGGAAGTATTTTTAGCTCAGGTTTTATATTTTGACATCAAATATTCTGGTACAAGAAGTCTCGATGAAGTAATTAAATTAATTAATTACTTTGATGAATGAACTGGACCTTCATCATTTATCAGTAATCAGTAGGTCATTTAACCTGTGAGAAGGAGGCAGAATAATTTTTGAGTTCTTAAAGGTCCAAATTAGTGTAACGTCTCTATTGACAACTAAACAAGAATTTATTATGGAAGGGTGTTAATAAGAATCTGTACTAGAGGGAATGGAGCCAGAGAATCTACTATTAGCAAATATAAGTGCACAGAATCTTTTGGTGCTAAATATTAGAAATATAGTGCAATGTAATTTAAGAGGCCCAGACTTGGAATTAACTGCTAATCTGAGGTGGCAGGGTGTATGAGAGAGTTGATTTCCTGAGAATTAGGAACTCAGTCTTGCAGGGATTAGGTACAGTAGCATTGACTCCTCTCCTACTTTTCTCCATTTTTAATGAAACATTAAGAAGCAATACTTGTGAAATATTCCTAGATGGAGGCATTTTCTTTTTCCCTAATTAAAAAGGAAAGAGATGTCATGTTAGCCAAGTGCAACGTACAAAAGTTATTAAAACAAACAAACAAAAGGTCAGTTAGCAACATGAAAAATACCCCCCCCCCCCAAACATGTTACATAACTTGTCTCATTGTGAATGGCCATCTGTTTAGGGATTTGTTCAATATTTTATGCAAGGATTTGCCTTGCTGAAAGGACTCAGAGCAGAACAAAGAGGGAGGAAGAATGATCCTATGGTTAAGGCTCTGAACTAGGATGCAGAGGGAGATTTTGATTCAATCCCAAACTTGGTCACAGACTAACAGTGTGAGTTTAGAAAGTTACTTAATTTTCTGGGTCAGGTTTTGATACTCTTTACTCATGTTAAATACTATCTTATTCCGCTGAAGTCAATAGTTGAAATTCTGTGCTGTACCTCTAAGAGGTGCTGCACAGATCCTGCAGCCCAGGGGCATTGAGATGAGGTAGCTTTAAACCGCCTTTGTGCTCTCCTAATTCTGGGCTACTCCAGAAGCCAACGAGGCCTCCTGGCATAATTTAGACATTCCCCTGTCTGAATTATGGCAGCACTGCAGCCCTGCCCCTGCCATAACCTGCTCTGCACTCAGCTCATCCCCGAGAATGCACCCTATACCATGGCTTGCAAAGGACTTCTTAGAAGGACAGTGTGATGCTGCCCTCCTCAGTTCCTGCACCAGGGGAATTCTTCCCTGTCCAGACCAGGCACTTGTAGAGTCCGTTTATGCTGCTTTGGCTCTTTTATCAGATATAAAGGGTGCTGGAGCAAGGGTGAGAATCTCACCCAAAGGGACTACTTATGAAGTAAGGTGCTAGTAATTGTGTGTCAGAATCTGGCCTCCTGTGCCTCACTTCTCATTCTGTAAAATGGGAGTGAAAATACCTCCCTAATTCCCGGGGTGCTGCAAGATTATATTCATTAATGTTTGTGAGACACAGATTCTATGGCAATAAACTTCAAAAAACACCCAGAAATATTGTCTGACTACACTTTAAAAGTTGTCCTTAAAAAAAACCAGCCTTCAGATAAAAATAATAATTGTGGAGGCACAAAAATAGATTTGATACATTTTTCATCTGTCAGGAGATCATAAATCACAAACTTCAGGTGCATGTCTTTAGAAACTAATGGCGGTGGGATAAATATTGTCAGTTCCATCACGTTCTGAAATGGGAAAAAAAAGTCACTTAATGGGGGAAAGAAAACCTGTCAGAAGCTTGTCTTTGCAGTAGGGAATTCTGCTGTCATAGGAGACATATTTATTAACAGCCCTTATACTCTTGTTCCCCAGTCAAATCACAGAGCAGAACTAGTACAATTCTAGAGGTGGTACACGTCAATGCCAGACACCCTGGTAAAGGAAGGGTGGAGGGAAATTGATACAACTAAAATATAGTGGGGTGATGACCAACTCTGCGGCATACGGAGGGACTATTACAAACAATGTACCCCCCCGTCCCCGTGCTTTTTTTCCATATATATGGGGCCAGTTCTTCAGCTGGTGTTTATTGGCATTACTTCATTGCCTTCAGTGGAGCCATGTTGTTTTACACCAGCAGAGTATCAGGACATGAGATCAATTTTCAGACGTGAACACCTAAATAGGTGATCCAAATCCTGCATACAATGTGCTCAAATTGCCATTTGGCCCTAACAATGACCACTGTACAACTACGTGTTGATTTGTGCTCAAAGCATAGAGTATAAACATCCTATTATGTCACCAATGTTTGGGCACTGGACCTATCTTCCAATGCACATTCCTATCACTCATTGTGCTGTGAATAATGCATACAGAATAATTTAATTGATTGGTTTGATTTCTTTTCATAGAATATTTACAAATGGACTTTTTTTCCGAATTGATTATTTTATTTGAAATTATTTGCTGATTTTTTTTTTTCAAACTCCATTTATTTTATAGCTGTGCATCTGAAATCCAGGACATGTTGGGTAGTTGTATTTGGTCACATGGTATAATTTCTGTTTCATAATTGGATGGGCACGACATTGGTTTTCAGCTGCAAAGAATCACATAAGGTGAATTTAGAACTCTGTAAGGTAGATGTTCACCCTGTGAATGGAAAGCATGGCATAAAGGCTTTATTGTTGCAGCATTCATGATTAACCACAGGGAAAACCAAAGGTAAGTTCTTGTTGTAAGGAGTGACCACAGCAGATCTGCGAACCAGAGACTGCCTCTTAATCTGAGGGCATAGGAGCTGACTTTTATTTTTCCCCAGGAGTGCTCCACCCGCCACTCCACCTCAAGGTCCCGTCCCACCTCCACCCTTCCACTGAGGTCCTGCCATTGCCCCGCCTCTTCCTGGCCCCACTCCACCCCCTCCCCCAAGGCCCCACACTCACTCTGCCTGTTCCTCCGAGGCCCTGTCCTTGTTCTGCTTCTTCCCACCTCCACTCCAACCCTTCCCTGAGGCCCCCACCTGTCCTTGCTCTTCTCCCTCCCCCAAGCACCTCCACCAAATGGCTGATCGGTGGTGCCGCCAAACAGCTGTGGCTGCTAAGAACCCACTGTTTTTTTCCTGTGGGTGCTTGAGCCCCTGAGCACCCATGGAATCAGCGTCTATGTCTGAGGGATTTTTGAGACAGTAAGAATTCATTCATATAGTCCCAGGAAATATTTTTCAGAAATTACTCAGCTCTTACAGCTGTTTAATCACATGCTTAGCTGGCTGGTTCTTGATCACATGCTCAGATGCTAAATGAGCAGCATATGTGGGGCTTGGAAGGAATTTTTCCCAGGTCAGACTGACAGGGACCCTGTTGGGTTTTCACCTTCCTCTGAAATCCTGCTGGGATTATCTGGGTATATCTCACTTAATCATGTTCCCACTATTGCAGGGCCTCGAGCACTGGTGAACCTCAGTTCCTCCTCTTCTCTGCCTCTGGCACATAACAGTCTAGTCTCCTGTGTGCTGTAATACTTTGGTCTAATGTCAGGTGTATGGTTTAATGTGCAGGTGCTGGTGGCCTGAGACATGCAGGTCAGACTGGATGATCTGGTGGTCCCTTCCAGCTTTAGACCATATGACTAATATTAGAAACATTGTTTTTGGTTAATTTCTAACAGCAGAGGTTTACAGCAGGTGCTGACCTGGAGTTTTCTAGGAATCCCATTTCTTAAGAAGCAACTGTAAAAAACTACACTAGGTAACATTTCCAAAAGTACCTACGTGACTTTGGAGCCTAAGCTCCTTTGACTTGCAATGAGATTTAGCCTCCTAATGGGGAACATTAAACATTAAACATTAAACATCTAAATCACATAGATGTTCTGGAAAATTTTGTCCAGCATCTAAATTTCTATTATAACATTTCAGTTAAACATAAGAAAATTAGGGACTAGTCCTATGTGTAACTCTGCCCATGTCTGTGGAGTTGCACCAGTGGTTCATTCAGGCCACTATGTTGAGCAGAAAAAAAACCCAAGTGGTAACAATGACTGGTAGAGTCTGAAGGCATCTCAACAATGCCCTTAGTCAGAGTTTCTCAAACTGGGATTCACAGACCCTGTGGAGGTCCCCAAGGATACTCCAAGGGGTCCCTAGGCCCTGCTGATCAACTCCTTCCCCTCCGGAGGTGCAACGGGGCTAAGGGAGGCTCCCTGCCTGCCCTGGATCCGCACCTCTCCTGGAAGTGGCCGGCACATCCTGTGGCCCTTGGGAGGGGGGAACAGGAGATCTCCATATGCTTCCCCCCACCCCAAGCACCAACTCCGCAGCTCCCACTGGCCAGAAACTGCGGGGTGATGCCTGTGGGCAGGGACAGCACATGAGGACCCCCCTGGCCCCATCACCTAGGAGCTGCTGCCAGAGAGATGTGACCTTCGCTTTTGGGAGCCACCCAAGGTAAGCACTGCCTGGCTAGAGCCTGCCACCTCATCTCTCCCTCACCCCAACCCCCTCCCCCAGCCCAAAGCCCACACCCAAATTCCCTCCCAGAGCCTGCACCCCACCCCCTTCCTGGACTCCAACCCCCTGCCTCAGCCTTGCGAAAGTGAAGGAGGGTGGATGGAGTGAGCAGGGGGCAGGAAGAGGTGGGACAGGGGTGGGACCTTGGGGAAGGGGTGCAGTTGACGCAGGGCCTGGCACTGAGCTGGGGAGGGAGGTTTGGGGGGTCCCTGAAAATTTTTAAATCAAAATGGGGCTCCTTGGGTTACTGAAGTTTGAGAACCACTGCCCTAAATGGATTGGAATGAAGAAAGAATAACTAGAAGCCTTAATCTAGCATCATTATTGAGAAGCCTCATTATGATCCGTAGAACAAGATTCCATTCTAGAACATAGAAAAATAAAATAACATAGTGCTTCCTTGCAATTTACAAGTTTATAAAAGATCTACATCAGGGATATGTCTGGCTCCAAGGGCTCTACATTGATTTGCACACAGTCTGAGAAAAATACGCCTCAGGAAAACCTTTCTTGTCTAAAGTACATACAGTGGCTTGCATACAGATCTTTGTGCAGACTTATTTTTAATAGATAAGAACACACAAATACTTTTTGGAATCAAAGGTCAGTCAAAAGAAAATTGCAGTCCCACAGCAATCCACACAAGTTGTTAGATGCTACCCAGGAATTATATCCTACCGGGTTTGGCAGACGTGGGCATGATTTAATAACAAGGCAACAGCCAAAAAGAGATTTTTTTTCTACATTTCTAACTGTAATTTTGTTTTTTTGCTAAACTATGAGAGAGATTTTTTTTTTTTTTTTGCATAGTGTCAACACTAAGGAACATGATCTGCTGTGAAGCGGGACATCAGAAGGATGAAGCAAGATAAACAGCTTCCCTCTATTTCAATAGCAAGGATTTTTATTTTCATAAATGAACAGGCCTGCACATAATTCTGTCAGTTTTGAAACTAGAAACTGAAGAAGAGAAACAGGAAATAGAAACGCAAAAGGGGAAAATTGGAGGATAATGATTAGGGACCTGACCCCTCAGTTAATGAGAGTTTTGCCTGAGTAGGAACTGTAGTTTCAGGTCCTCGTTAGGCTCAGATTAATTCAGACATACTCATTGTGAGGGGTTGGATCACAGAAACCCCCTTGGGGCTCCCAATTGATGTGCCAAGACTACTTCTGCCTCTGCTTTCCCTGCCAGCTTGGGACTCCAGCACCCTGTCTTGCTGAACCAGACATGCTTAGTTATTCTTTCCCTATTTTAGCCTCTGATCCTATTTCATTTTCACTGGATTCTGTAAGTTAGATGTCCAGTTGCTATGAAATGTTGTCATGAAAACAGACAAAAAAGTCATTTAGCACTTCTGCCATTTTCACATTTTCAGTTATTGTTCCCCACCACCACCCCATTGAGTAAGGGTCCTACTCTGTCCTTGGTCTTCCTCTTCTTTCTAATGTATTTGCAGAATGTTTTCTTGTTACCCTTTATGTCTCTAGCTAGTTTAATCTAATTTTGTGCCTTGGCCTTTCTAATTTTGTCCCTACATACTGGTGTTATTTTATATTCATCCTTTGTAATTTGGCCTAGTTTCCACTTTTTGTAGGATTCTTTTTTTGAGTTTCAGATCTTTGAAGATCTCCTGGTCAAGCCATGGTAATCTCTTGCCATACTTTCCTATGCAGTTGGATAGTTTGCTCTTCTGCCCTTAATAATGGGCACATACATACTGTTGTCTGTAGTATGAAGAGCCCTGCTTGTCTGCAAACCTTCAACTTTTTCCTCATGCTCTCTTGCTGAATCAGTCAGCGCTGGCACGCATTCCTGCTGTGATTGCAACGGGGAAAAGAGAATTAAGGTATTAAAGTAAGGGTGTATGTATGTTTTGGTGTGTGCATGTTTTTACACACACACACACACACACCAGTTTCTGCAACTTCTATGTTGACTTCTGCCATTCTTTGCATCTAAGGGAGCATCATACGGGTTTGCAAAGAAGCAAAGCTCTCAATTCATTTTTATATAAAGAATTCACTACAAAGGATGAATAATGATTCTCTGTTTTTCATGCAGAATTCTGAGCTGTTATTTTTAAAATAATTTTTGTTCTGATATCAGTCTGAGGTGGTTGGGGGTTTTGGCATTTAAATTCTATCTCCATCTCTTTGGTTTGTGTACTGACACTTGAAGTGATAATTGATAAAACCTCACCTCTGTTAAAAGGTGTTGATGGCCAGGGGCTTGCCAGGGACATTGTGTGAAGAGAAACTTCATCCAGAGAAAACAAAATACAAACAAACAAAGAAACAAAAGACAATTTAATTCCATATTTTAAGGATGGGTGCAGAGGAATTAGGCTAAAAAAATGTGGACTTTTATTCTTGTTATTTCTGTCCTATAAAATGTAGCATACCACTCAAATGTATATTAATGTCCAGAAATGCTTGCATTTCTGCATTGCTTCACATTTCAAAATTACTTTGCCAAAAATATCCTTTGAAATAATATGTAATATTCATTTTAATTTCCTAACAAACAGAACAATTCTTTCAGAAGAAAAAAATATTTTTAATAATTCAGGCCAGATTATGAACCCTTTACTGGTTTCTGCCCATTGGGGAAAAGTTACTTGCACAAGTAGTCCCTTTGATCTTGGTGGTAATAAGGAGTCCCACAATGCATAAACATACAGGACCAAATTCTGATCCCTTGCTCACTTTGGCTGGTACCTTATTTCTTGAACAACTGCATTGGAATGATCAGGGCTTTTGAGAAGTAAAATCCTTGTTCAGCAGAGCACTTAAACATGTGCTGAGTACTTTCTGAATTGGGGCTAAGGTGCAACTCATTGTAAACGAGGGTAACAGAATCGGGCACAGTATCAACCAGTGGAAAATTCAGCATTCAACTTCTCATACACTACTATATAAACCCTTCATATTGTTTACATGTCATTTTCATGATTATGGACTGTGGAGTACTTAAAGGCCAGATGGTAAATAAAAGAAAATGATATGCCAATAAACCTTATACTTTGCACTTATTTATATATTTTGTATTTAAACACAGATTTTGACTGCCTCTGAACCACTATTGGATAGCAGGCCTTGCTCACTTTGGATCTGACCTGGAACCACATCCATCTGGGGCAAGTTTGAATTCAATTATTTGAATCCTTAGCCCTCAGAGCCTATCAAAGGGTCAAGAGGTTTGGATTACAAATTGCAGTTTTAATCCATCTTTGCTAATAACCATAACCTGCATCTCATGCTGGGAGTCTCATCTCAATACCCTACAACAAAAGATTACCCAGAGACTGTAAATGGCAAGGCTAAAGACTGAATCTGGCAGTAGCTGGGCCACAGCAACAATGACAGGGACGGGTGTAAGTGTAACATCCCCAGTAATCTGTAAAGCTCCTGGGGTTCTGCTAGAGTATTGCAGCAGCTGCAACAGTTCTGTTATAACCCATTGATGACCAACTCAAGTGCTCCCAATTATGTCCCAGGAAGAGCCAGCAAAAGTAAGTAAATAAATTTAAAATTAATCCCTAACCCATGATAATCCTGAGTGGCACTTCAATCGGCTGTGACATCAAATGACAACTGCAGGTACTAG
Source organism: Lepidochelys kempii (assembly GCF_965140285.1). Taxonomy (NCBI): domain Eukaryota; kingdom Metazoa; phylum Chordata; order Testudines; family Cheloniidae; genus Lepidochelys; species Lepidochelys kempii. Next base: position 181,076,787 of record NC_136382.1, on the reverse strand, counting down.
CAGTCCAGGTCTCACTTTAGGGTTGATGATCATCTTTCCCACTTTTGCCTTGGCAGTGGGATAGAGAGAGATGAAAAATAAACAATGGGCAGAAACCTGTGCCATTGTGGGGTGTTTACATTTTAGTATGATAAAGGGTATGTGTCAAGTTACATTTGAGACCTGTCTAGTTCATACTAGGGCTGTCAAGTGATTAAGAAAATTAATCACGATTAATCATGCTGTTAAACAATAGGATACCATTTATTTTAAATATTTTGGATGTTTACTACATTTTCAAATATATTAATTTCAACTACAATACAGAATACATAGTGTACATTGCTCACTTTATATTTATTTTTATTACAAATTCTTGCACTGTAAAAAGAGTTTTCAATTCATACATGTACTGTAGTGCAACCTCATGCAAGTACTTTAGTGCAATCTCTTTATCATAAAAGTTGAACTTACAAATGCAGAACTATGTAAAAACACCTGCATTCAAAAATAAAACAATGTAAAACTTTAGAGTTTAAAGTCCACTCAGTCCTACTTCTTGGTCAGCCAATCACTCAGACAAAACAAGGTTGGTTGTAATTTTCAGGAGATAATGCTGCCTGCTTCTTGTTTACAATGTCACCTGAACGTGAGAACAGGCATTCACATAGCACTGTTGTAGCCAGCATTGCAAGATATTTACATGCCAGATGTGCTAAAGATTCATATGTCCCTTCATGCTTCAATCACCATTCCAGAGGACATGCTTCCATGATGATGACAGGTTCTGCTTGATAATGATCCAAAGCAGTGCTGACTGACACATATTCTTTTTCATCATCTGAGTCAGATGACACCAGCAGAAAACTGATTTTCTTTTTTGGTGGTTTGGGTTCTGTAGTTTCCGCATCAGAGTGTTGCTCTTTTAAGACTCTGAAAGCACGTTCCACACCTTGTGCCTCTCAGATTTTGGATGGCACTTCAGATTCTTAAACCTTAGGTCGACTGCTGTAGCTATTTTTAGAAATCTCACATCAGTACTGTGATGTTGTGTACCTTGTGGGAACATCCTACACCCCCATGTTAATCCTTATAAAATGATTGTGTGGTATCCAATGCAAAGTTTGTCATCTTGGGTGTCTTCGTAGGGCTCATGATGCACTGAGCATTGTTGTTAATGTGATGCTATAGTAATTGTTGTTACAGTGATGTTATAGTAATGTTATAGGTTGTAATTTCATGTATATAGTTATGAGGCTGAAAATGTGTCCTCATGGCTTAAAACAGGCCCAGGCAAAACTCTCCAAGAGCAGAGGGGCAGTTCATAACTCATCAGGGCATGTATGGGACAAACCCAGCCCAGACTCACAGGAACATAGGACACTGGCCTAGGCAGCAACAAAGGATCTGTTGGACTCTGGAGTGAGTCACCCTGCTTCCTTTGGTCAGTTTGGGACTGTGATGAGGCAGTGTTCACCTGACTCTGAGCGGCGGGGGGAGGGAGAGAAGGGGCGCAATGCTAATTGGAAAGAAAGAGCACGATAAAAAGGAGAGATGTTTGCCCTGCTTTTCCTCTCTCTTCCACCAACATCTACAGACACCACACCAAGCAACTGAAGTGCTGATCAAAGAGGAGAGCCTGGCTGAAGAGCCACCAGCCTGTCTGTGGTGAGAAGCATCTAAGTTTGTAAAGGCATTGAAAGTGTTAAGATCAGCTTAGAATGTGTTTTGATTTTATTTCATTTGACCAAATCTGACTTGCTATCCTTTGACTTATAATCCCTTAAAATCTATCTTTTATAGTTAATAAATTTGTTGGCTTATTCTACCTGAAGAAGTGTGTTTGGTTTGAAGCATATCAGAGACTCACCTTGGGATAACAAGCCTGGTGCATATCAATTTCTTTGTTAAATTTACAAACTCACATAAGCTTGCAGTGTCCAGAGGGCATAACTGGACAGTGCAAGACACAGATTCCAAGAGTTGTGTCTGGGGCAGGAGATATTGGCTAGTGCACAATCCAAGTAGCATCTTACATGCTAGAGGTTGTGTGTGAAGAGCCCAGGAGTGGGGGTTCTCACAGCAGAGCAGGGTAAAGCTGGTTCCCAAAGTCTAGGATTGGCATGACCTAGCACATCACCTTTCCAGATAATACCAGAGGGGAACGTCACAGGTACCTTCTTTGCATTTTGTCAAATCTGCTGTGAAAGTGTTCTTAAAATGAACATGTGCTGGGTCATCATCCGAGACGGCTATAACATGAAATATATGCAGAATGCAGGAAAACAGCGCAGGAGACATACAATTCTTGCCCCCCACCCCCAAGGAGTACAATCACAAATTTAATTGACGTATTTTTTTTTTTTTAACGAGCATCATCAGCATGGAAGCATGTCCTCTGGAATTGTGGCCGACACATGAAAGGGCATATAAATGTTTAGCAGATCTGGCACAATGCCAGCTACACAAGGGACATGCAAATGCCTGTTCTCACTTTCACGTGACATTGTGAACAAGAAGCAGGCGGCATTATCTCCTGCAAATGTAAACAAACATGTTTGTCTGAGCTATTGGCTGCACAAAAAGTAGGACTGAGTAGTCTTGTAGGCTCAAAAGTTTGGCATTGTTTTGATTCTGAGTGCAGTTATGTCACAAAAAAATTGAAATTTGTAAGTTGCACTTTCACAATGAAGAGGTTGCACTACGGGACTTGTATGAGGCGAATTGAAAAATGCTTTTTCTTTTGTTTACCATGTTTACAGTGCAACTATTTGTAATCAAAAATAATAAAGTGAGCAGTGTTCACTTTGTATTCTGTATTGTAACAGAAATCAATATCTTTGAAAATGCTGAAAAACATAAAAAAATAATAAATTTTAATAGGTTTAACAGTTTAACAAATTGTTTAACAGTTCAATGAAAACTGGTTAATCGTGATTAATTTTTTTGAGTTAATCGTGTGAGTTAACTACGATTAATCGACAGCCAGAGTTCATAGATATATTTTTCATACTGGTGTGATATTACACCAGTTCCAGGCTGTTAACTTTGTTCCAAGCTGGTTTCTGTGATGTTGGCAGACCAGGTGCCATCTCATGCTGAACCCACAGGTCAATTCACTTCAGTATTAGTATAGATCAAAGTAATTTTTAAATGTATAAGAATGTATTTGGTGTATAAACTTCATGAAAACTAATGGGGTGTTACATGCACTATTTTCATTTATCTGTATCCTGTTATAAGGGAATAGCAAACTTTTACATTATGTATACCCTGTAACGAACCAGCTCTCTCTTACAAGGACTGTAGGCTATTCCTGGACTGGAGCTGGGCCTATGCCACACAACTCAGGTGCTTGTGTAGAGTTTTGAATCAGGCCCCTCTCTACTATGTAATCTATAAATCAGAGTAAGAACTGAGAACCTTCCTGTCAAGAGTTTTTCCACCCTTTTGCTTGTTTCCAAGAACATCTATAAAGTAAACTTAGTGGGCTGACTTCATGGAAAAGTACTAGCCTTCTATTGAGGAGTCTGTCTGAATCACACTCAGCAATTGCTTCTGTAGCTTCTAAACATAGAATATAGAGGGAAGCTACATATCCTAGTAAAACTAAATGAAAACTGAGTCATCAGAGAGTGAAAATTTGATGGAAAATTCTCACATGCAAGTGACTGACACATAGACAGAGAGTTAAGAAAGAGATTTGAGAACTGACACTAAAGAACCATCTTTCCAAATATGAAACATCTAAGAGCCCAATTCATCAATGTCTTGTACCCTAGACAAAATTGTGCTGAAAACTTTCAAATCAGAATGGTAGTGTTTTATATCCATTTTTCACGCACTGTGACTACTACACAAGATGTAAGGCAGGTGGATGCACTGAGTTTTAAATCTACAAATGGAAATAACTGCAGAGGTTCTGATACCACTATGTGATAATTGCTAGTAAATGTTCAGTTTTTAGTGGCAACTACCAAGATGAAGGATGAAACCCTTAGGAGGCACAACCACTTCCACAAGTGCATGAAGTAGGACAACAGCAAACCAGAGCAGGTAACCAGGTTCCATATCCATAATGAGATGCATATACTGTGAAAACACTATGAGAAGGTAAAGGAGAAGTGCCCCACACTAGCACAGTATTGAAAGAAATGGAGCAAGTTGAACCATTGAAGCAGTGTGTGCAACAGCAGAGGAAGGTCTCAGAAAGATTCAGACTTGTGCAAGAGTGGAACTGGCACATCAGATAGCACTGATGACATCATGACTCAACCTAGATGGAGCCACTATAAGGATGGTGCATAACTGCTTGGAAAAACATTCCCAGAGAGTAGTTATCAGTGGTTCACAGTCCATCTGGAAGGTCATATCGAGTGGGGTCCCTCAAGGATCAGTTCTGAATCCAGTTCTGTTCAACATCTTCATCATGATTTAGACATTGGCATAGAGAATACACTTACGAAGTTTGCAGACAATATCAAGTTAGGAGGGGTTGCAAACACTTTGGAGGATATTATTAAATTTTAAAATGATTTGGACAAACTGGAGAAATGGTCTGAATTAAATAAGATAAAATTCAATAAGGACAAATGCAAAGTACTCCATTTAGGAATGAATGATCAGTTGCACACCTACAAAATGGGAAATGGCTACTTAGGGAGGAGTACTGCAGAAAGGGATATGGAGGTTATAGTGGATCACAAGCGAAATATGAGTCAACAGCGTAACACTGTTGACAAGATGCAAACATCACACTGGGATGTATTAGCAGGAGTGTTGTGAGCAAGACAGAAGAGGTAATTCTTCCACTGTATTCCACACTGATTAGACCTCAACTGGAGTATTGTGTCCAGTTCTGCGTGCATCATTTCAGGAAAGATGTGGACAAATTGGAGAAGGTCCAGAGAAGAGAAACAAAAGTGATTAAAGGTCTAGAAAACATGACCTGAGGGAGAAGATTGAAAAAATTGGGTTTCTTTAGTCTGAAGATGAGAAGACTGAGAGGGGACCTGATAACAGTTTTCAAGTACATAAAAGCTTATTACCAGGAGGATGGAGAATAATATTTCTCCGTAACTGCTCTGGACAAGACGCAATGGGCGTAAATTGCAGCAAGGGCAGTTTAAGTTGGACATTAGGAAAAACTTCCTGTCAGGGTGGCTAAGCACTGGAATAAAATTGCCCAGGGATGACATGGAATCTTCAACATTGAAGATATTAAAGAACAGGTTAGACAAACACCTGTCAGGACTGTCTAGATAATACTGCCATGGGTGCAGGGGACTGGACTAGATGACATCTTGAGGTCCCTTCCAGTCCTATGATTCTATGACGCTCATCTTGAGTCCGAGAGGATATCAGGTTCAGGCTATTGGGACAGGAAAACAACAAGGGAGAATACCAACTTCTGCACATGTAACAGTGGTAATAGGGAAACACCTTGTATTATTTCAGCTCAGTACTGGGGCCTCCTGCAATATGATTCCTCAGATTCAACTAAACTCAAACTCTCCCATTACAAAGAGCAGGTATGACCTAATAATGTACAATGAGAGCATCATGCAGCCCATAGAAAAGTGTGACCACAGAATAACCGACCCAAACAACAACAGACAATACCAACTGCAATTTGTGATGATGGGTGGTATGCATCACAGACCCCTCTAGGAGAATACAGCCATATAAGCCACGGATATGATCAGGGTGCAGCATCAGAATTTTCTAAATGCAATACAATAAGCAAAAGGCAGAGTCCAATGAACAATGGAGACAATTTTAAAAGCACATGGGAATATTTTCAAAGGGAGCGGCTCCCTCAAACTAAAGCTGTGATTGGATATAGACCCCACAGTGGAAACTGTGTACTTATCACAAAAGATAATTTCAATGGTGCTATCTAATCCAGGATGCAATAAACTCAAAAGTCTGAAGAACAAGGATATCGTAGCACCTGTAGAGGCTCATACAGCCTGGGTAAGCAGCATAGTGGTGGAAATGAAGCCATCATTGCATCTGAATAGACCCAAAGACACTGAACCAGGCATTGGAAAAGATGCCACTGCCCACAACTAATGATATCTTGCCAGAACTCCCCAAAGCCAGAATCTTTATGGTATGTGATCTAAGAAACAGGGTCGGGGCTGGATAAAGAATCCAGGATGCTGACAACTTTTACAACACCATTTGGTCTCTAAAGATTGCTGAGAATCTGATGGGCACAAGCCAAGCATCAGACTTGTTGCAGCAAAGATTCACCCAATTGTCCTCATTATAGGTGAAGGGAAAATTGATACAAAGCTGAATGGGACCATGAAAGAGAACTACAAGATTTTCTACAACAATTCATGGACAAGAACATAAAGTCAGCCCAGATAAATGTCACTCAGATAGCATGACACGACATACATTGGACATCGGCTCACAGCAGGGAGACTGAAAGCAGTTCTCAACAAGACAAAAGCAAACAGAGACATGCCAGCTCCAGTAAATGTGAAAGGGGTATGTCACTTCTCGGGAATGATACATTTTCTGTGCAAGTTCTGTCCGCACCTGTCTGCAGTAGCATAACCCACACATAAACTCCCAAGACTGGATGTTGAGTGGTACCGGGCAGGTGACACGCTAAAACAAATGATATTGGATGCCCCTGTTTTGAAGTACTACCAGCCAGTGAGACTCTGTGTCATAAATATAAAGGGAAGGGTAAACCCCTTTGAAATCCCTCCTGGCCAGGGGAAAGCTCCTCTCACCTGTAAAGGGTTAAGAAGCTAAAGGTAACCTCGCTGGCACCTGACCAAAATGACCAATGAGGAGACAAGATACTTTCAAAAGCTGGGAGGAGGGAGAGAAACAAAGGGTCTGTGTCTGTCTATATGCTGGTCTTTGTCGGGGATAGACCAGGAATGGAGTCTTAGAACTTTTAGTAAGTAATCTAGCTAGGTATGTGTTAGATTATGATTTCTTTAAATGGCTGAGAAAAGAATTGTGCTGAATAGAATAACTATTTCTGTCTGTGTATCTTTTTTGTAACTTAAGGTTTTGCCTAGAGGGGTTCTCTATGTTTTTGAATCTAATTACCCTGTAAGGTATCTACCATCCTGATTTTACAGGGGGGATTTCTTCATTTCTATTTACTTCTATTTTTATTAAAAGTCTTCTTGTAAGAAACTGAATGCTTTTTCATTGTTCTCAGATCCAAGGGTTTGGGTCTGTGGTCACCTATGCAAATTGGTGAGGCTTTTTATCCAACATTTCCCAGGAAAGGGGGGGTGCAAGTGTTGGGAGGATTGTTCATTGTTCTTAAGATCCAAGGGTCTGGGTCTGTAGTCACCTAGGCAAATTGGTGAGGCTTTTTACCAAACCTTGTCCAGGAAGTGGGGTGCAAGGTTTTGGGAAGTATTTTGGGGGGAAGGACGCGTCCAAACAGCTCTTCCCCAGTAACCAGTATTAGTTTGGTGGTGGTAGCGGCCAGTCCAAGGACAACGGGTGTAATATTTTGTACCTTGGGGAAGTTTTGACCTAAGCTGGTAAAGATAAGCTTAGGAGGTTTTTCATGCAGGTCCCCACATCTGTACCCTAGAGTTCAGAGTGGGGGAGGAACCTTGACACTCTGATACTTCAATGTGATGCAGTGCAATGGAGAAAAGAGCTACACCCAATCCTATGCAGAAGCAGCCATTGCTTATGCCAGCAAAGCCCCATCAGAGATTGGATGGCCAAATAGAAAAAGAGCTTCTGTCTTTGGTATTTAGAGTGGAGCGATTCCATTAACAAACATATGCCCAGCCAGTAATAGTGGAATAAGACCATGAAGCCCTAGAGATAATCATGGCAAAGCCCTTTCTGAGTGTTCCAAAGAGATTGCAGCCCATGTTGATGTGCCTTCAACTCTATCAGGCAGTGATCACATATTGTCAGGATATTGCTGGTGTTAGCTGTAATACCTTGAGCAGGGCGTATATTTACATATATCATTAGTGAGTTGGGTGAAGGGTAGGGAGACCATATTTCCCAAAGGGAAAATGGGCACCACGCAGGGCTGGCCTGAGCCGCTTACCTGAACCCTTCCTGACCCCCACATGAGGGTGAGATCCCTGCTCAGCCGAGTCCTTCCTGACCCCAACTGTATGAGGCGGGGGTCCCTGCTCACCCAAGCCCTGCCTCCCCACCCCCCCCCGCAAGGGGATGGCATCGCCAGTCACCCCCACTCCATGTTCCTCCACACTGCACTCCACTTTTTTGACAAAAGTGGGCATTTTTCCTGTTTATTCTTACCAGCTGATCAAGTTGGCAAGAGCAAACAGGACAAATGCCCACTTTTGCCAAAAGAAGTTGGGATGGCGGGACAGGGCTTATAGAAGGGAGTGTCCTGGCTAAAACAGGACATATGGTCACCCTAGGGAAGGGGATTAAGACATAGTGCAGCATGTTAATGGATTCAATCTCCCAGTTTCAACAGTGAAGCCCTTGGAAATCAAAGGAGCTATGGAAAGGACATCCAACTACAGCCAGCCAATGAGCAATTCTAACAGGATGTCCAGACAACAAAAGCCAAGTACTGATAGGAGCAGAACAATATTTTCAAATTAAAGATGAGTTGAGTGTACAGGATGGAATCATAATTTGAAGATAGAGAGCTGTCATCCCTGCCTTGTTACATAAGTATGTCATGCAAAGAATACATGCCTCTCAGCTAGGCATTGACAGCCATCTTAGATGGCTCAAGAGCATTTACTGGCAGCGAATGAATACCCAACTCCATTCCTTGTTACAAGAATCTAGCGTCTGTCATTCGTGTGATAACTGCCATTTCCTCCCTTGCCAAAGCCTTTCACTGACAGATGTAGCTACATCACAGCGTGGACGCGGCCTGCTTTTCCACTGTGGTGTGTAGCTACACATACCCTACATGCTGCCATAAAAGGTGTGCAGTGCAGAAGTAGCTTCCGTTACCACATCAGCTCTCATCGGAAGGGGTGGGATTTATTTACCCTCAAGGAAAGGCAGCACTTGATTACAGTGGACTACTATTCACATTTTTGGGAGGTCAATCCCCTGCCTGATGCAAGAAACAAGGCTCACTTTCCAAAATATGGTATTCTAGACCTTGTATTCCCTGACAATGGGCCCCACTGTGACCTGGAAGAATAGGAGGAATTTGCATTCAAATGGGAGTTTGACCACCACACCTCCTCCCCATCTTACCCACAAAGTAATGATAAAGTGGCATCAGCTGTGAAGACAGCTCAGACTGTTACACAAGGCTGTTTCTTCTGGTTCAAACCCCTTGCTGGCATTTTGGCACCCAGGAATTCCCATCACAGGAGTGCCCAAACAGTCCAGCATGGCTCTGATGAGAGAAAGGACCATAACTCTTCTACCAACGAGGGAAGACCTGTTGCTACCAGAAGGATGGAGATACTGCTAAGAGGAGATGGCCAGGAATCAGAGAAAGCAGACAGTAGAATATGACAAGGCAGTCAAAGACCTACTAGCCCTGGAGATAGGCACTTCTATGAGGATCCAGCCAATAGAGAGACACCAGGAGAGTACTAAAGGATCTGTGAGGGGTGCAGGGGCACCCAAGGTGACTGATGATCTGAAGAAATAAGAGGAATTTATGAGCCACCAGACCCAGTGAGAGCCTACAGAGATCATCATGAAACAGACAGAACCATCTAGAGGCCAACCCCACAGGAAGAGAGGAAGCTTCAAAGAGAGAGAGTTTGTTAGACTCAGAGACAGGCAACTGGGAGACAGAGAGAGGTCACTCTTGGTTGCCTGCTGAAGAGAGCAAATTATCTTAAAGATAAATAACCAGCTCAGTTTGTGGTAAAGGTGAGACTCCAAGTTAGCTATGTGCTAGCAACCTCTGCTGAAAGGACACAGGTTGGTGGGGGGGAACTGTGTATAAAGTATTTAGTTTTCATATTTATATGAAAATGTTTATGAAATAGAGAAGATGGTTGTGATCAGTGGAATTGGAGTCAAAGGACCCATGTTCTCTGGAGCAGCTATTACCGATGGAACACCAGTGAAACAGGAAACATGGGGAGCTGGACTGGAAGCAATGCAGCCACCATGGACAGAGAAGTCCAAAGGTTCCATTTCTTCAACTTAATCTGCATTCAGCTTTACTCTTTGTAAATGAAACATGCTAGAAAACTAAACACCTGCACCAGCTTTGGAGGATAGCAATTTTGTGGCCAAAAACATAAGCCCTAAGTAGCACTATTTCCTTAACAAAAAACAAAAAAGAGCTTCAAGTAACAGTTGTGTGTATCATCTTTTCTTAGAAAGAAAAAAGTTTTACTTGTTTCTTAGCTGCTCAATAAACTTCACCTGGTATTATTTATCTTCACTTGCCTTTTTTGTCTGCTCGGCATTCAACATCTCTTAGCATTCATCTTCATTTGCTCATGCCCAGTTAATTGTCATCTGACATTGTTCAGCTTCATTTGCATCTTTCGTGATCAACAATCATCATCCAATGTTGTTCATCTTTGTTTGCTTGGAAATCTCTGCCATCTCTCCCTGACATTGTTCATTTTCTGTTTTCTTTTGCACATATCCTTATCAATATGCTCATATCCTTATTAATAATAAGTATCAAGATTGATTACTTATTATCTAAAGAGCATTTGATAACTACTTTCTGCTGTATATTTCTATAACGAAAAGCCTCTGAAGTGCTGTAGACTCCTTACCCTTTTTCACAACACTGATGAATAGCTAGAATTTGCCATTTTCCCCTTCATGCGAAAAAAATCTCAGCACCATATAATTTGATGAATGACATAATCTGACAAATAACATAATATTCTCTAGATCACACATCTTCAGACAGTGGCTGCCAACAAGGAAGTACTTTATATATTGCAAATACATTATGTTAGGCCGAATTCCCCCTTCTTACACTGAAGGGGGAATAAATAACTCACTTTCATAGTTCTTATCCTCTAGCTTTAGCATATTGAAAGAGCAGAACTAAGTAAATAGCTCACAGCAAATACATCATTTGGCATCTTTTTCTGTTCATGAATTCTCTGCAAGTATTTACAACTTTGGCAAATTCATTCCTGTTTTGAAATTACTCATATAATTTTAGTCTGTAGGTTGTGTCCAATCAATTCATTGCACATGACATTTGAAATGCCTAATTTGATGTTTGTATTCATGTCACAAATAGGTTACATGGTTCATATCTCTTCCCTGATTGGATGAGATAACTCAGATTCCGTTTTCTGTTGTGAATACTGCTACACACAAATTAAAAATTTGCATTACATTAATAATGTCTCTTAATTATCTTAATATTCGTTGTTTCCATTAACATTTTTGCCAATGGTTTTTCCCTATAATTTCCACAAGAAGTGATCATAAAGAGTCACAAACACAGTCAAAGTGAAATAACTTACAATTGGAATGCATGTATGTGGGAAATTATTATTAACTTTGTTTACTTGAGGCAAAATAATTTATACCCATTGGGGTAGATTCCCAGCTGACATAAATCAGCTTAGCTCCAATGAATCCAGTGCAGATAACCTGATTTATACCAGCTGAGGAACTGACTCAGACAATAGGGGTTGAACTTAAAAGCTTCTACCAGTTACAGAAGTACGTCACATGCTTAAAATGGGGAATACATTATAAATAGGTATCTCTAGAATCAGTGAGATCTTTTAAAATGTGATTACTATAGCTTATAGGTCCCAACACACCAATTTTGCCTCAATTAAAACAAGATTATAGACATAAGAATTAGATTATCTCCACCTTACTTTTTCAGAAGGTAGCGGCCATTTCTTGTGCTAATAGAATGTGGGATATTAGAGTTAAACATGGCTCTGTTCCATTTGTGTTGCCTCCTGAGGAATTTTCACTCCCCTCCTTGCAGATTTAAGTGCCACATAGTACTGGATTTGACACTTTATTACATAGTTTGCCTTTCCTTGAGCTCTAGCTTTCTGTGCCAGTCAATGATTTATTTGTTATGAATCCTCAACCTCCTTTTGCTCAGACCCTCAAAGTCATGTGTCCCCTGTCTCATTTCATGTTGTATCGCAGGCACAGTAAATCCTCTTCCCTGTCTATTTTTGCAGCTGACTTCATGGACCCCCTGAGAGCCTCTACATCAAGTCTAATGCACAGCAAGTGTGTTGTAAAGCAAGCAAAATGTTTTTTTTCATTGCTGGCAGGCAAAACAAGATGAAACCAGTCAAATCCCTGTTTCCTGAAAATCCCTGTTTTCCCCCTTCATGTTCCTGCAGAATTAAACATAACTGGATGGATCCTTAGTTGGTGTAGACTAGCATAGCTCCATTGAAGTCAAAGGGAGTTAGCTGAAGTTGCCAATTTATGTGAGCTGAGGATCTGGCCCAATCCATACATAATAAATGTCCAAATTTCTCATTTAAGTTATTTACAGTCCCCTTTCTCCCAGCTGCACCCTCTCCAGCACCTACTAAGCCATCTTGCTGTTAATGCAACAATTTTCCAATTGTGCTGCATGAAATTTAGTATAAATTCATCCCACTAAGATATTCCTATTTGACCACATCACATTTCCCAAATACTATGGCACACACTGTCCAAGATTTTCAGAAGTGACTTGTAATTTTGGATACCTCCATATATTGGTGTTCAACATGAGATGCCAGAAGGAAGCCTGAGTTGCAGTAAGTATTGAATTAAGTCTAAGTCAAGTTCTTTGAAGATGTTTCAAGTTTGGCATCAAAAGTGGAGGCAATAGAGAAGGTCAGCACATTTTCTTGAAAATATGCTGCATTGAAGCTGAAATGTTTTGTGAAGCAGTATTATTTTCAAAAGTGGTTTTGACAGAAAGATTTCTGAGGTTTAGGATGGACTCACTGTTCAAGTTTGACCAGAAAGAGAGAGAGAGAGACTTGACCTTTTTGAACTGGAAATGAACAGGCCAACAAAATTCCATTATGAAACTCAAACAAATTACAAAATGTTGAAAGTTGTTGTGAAATGAGGCACCCAAAATCACTAGTCACTCTGAAAAATCTTGGCCACTAGTAAATAGATTTTGCTCATCAACAGAATGTGTATACTAATGACCTACACCGCATTTATATCCATGGCTTGTGATTATAACTGGCACCTACGGTTGGGGAGGAAGGCTCCTAGCAGTCTCTTCCCTCTCTCCCCAACCTTGGGCATCAGCTCACAGCTAGGCATACCTGAGCCCTATGTGCTTCTACTGCACCCCACTCTCCTTGCAAATTATTACAGTGATAATGTTTCCTAAGCATGTAACTGAGAGATGTAAAGTTGTGCCACAGCAATCAATAATATAGCATGACAATATGGTCGGGTGTGTTTAGTAAGGCTGTCAACGCACTCTTGATTGTCTTGTAACTTCAGCCACCTGAAAAATGTATTAATGGTCTAGTGACAGCTCAACTTGGAATAATTTATATTCTTTTTAAAGAGATCAAGGGAAACATTAAAATACTACACATTGTCCCATTATTACCTACTATGCTTTTTTCTTTAACGTAGTTTATAAATAACATATAAACACACAGGGTATGTCTACATTGCAGCTTATAGGGTGCTTCCCAGGGCAGGTATACAGCCATATGCTAGCTTTACTTGATCTAGTGAGTTAAAAATACCAGCATGGACACAGCTGCATCGGCAGCAGTTTGGACTACTCACCCATGTACTTAGCCAGAGGGTCAGGTGGGATTGTACTCAGGTACCTTGCCCAACCTGCCATCCATACCGCCACATCATCACTGCTATTTTTAGCAGACTTCAGAGTAACAGCCGTGTTAGTCTGTATTCGCAAAAAGAAAAAGAGTACTTGTGGCACCCTAGAGACTAACCAATTTATTTGAGCATGAGCTTTCGTGAGCTACAGCTCACTTCATCGGATGCATACCATGGAAACTGCAGTAGACATTATATACACACAGATATCATGAAACAATACCTCCAAGCTCTGCGATACAACCGCATTTGCTCCAACCCCTCAGACAGAGACAAACACCAACAAGATCTCTGTCAAGCTTTCTTACAACTACAATACCCACCTGCAGAAGTGAAGAAACAGATTGATAGAGCCAGAAGAGTACCCAGAAGTTACCTACTACAAGACAGGCCTAACAAAGAAAATAACAGAACGCCACTAGCCGTCACCTTCAGCCCCCAACTAAAACCCCTCCAACGCATTATTAAGGATCTACAACCTATCCTGAAGAATGACCCAACACTCTCACAAATCTTGGGAGACAGGCCAGTCCTTGCCTACAGACAGCCCCGCAACCTGAAGCAAATACTCACCAACAACCACATACCACACAACAGAACCACTAACCCAGGAACTTATCCTTGCAACAAAGTCTGTTGCCAACTGTGCCCACATATCTATTCAGGGGACACCATCACAGGGTCTAATAACATCAGCCACACTATCAGAAGCTCGTTCACCTGCACATCCATCAATGTGATATATGCCATCATGTGCCAGCAATGCCCCTCTGCCATTTACATTGGTCAAACTGGACAGTCTCTACATACAAGAATAAATGGACACAAATCAGATGTCAAGAATTATAACATTCATAAACCAGTCGGAGAACACTTCAATCTCTCTGGTCACGCAATCACAGACATGAAGGTCGCTATCTTAAAACAAAAAAACTTCAAATCCAGACTCCAGCGAGAAACTGCTGAATTGGAATTCATTTGCAAATTGGATACTATTAATTTAGGCTTAAATAGAGACTGGGAGTGGCTAAGTCATTATGCAAGGTAGCCTATTTCCCCTTGTTTTTTCCTACCCCCCCCCCCCAGACGTTCTGCTTAACTTGGATTTAAACTTGGAGAGTGGTCAGTTTGGATGAGCTATTGCCAGCAGGAGAGTGAGTTTGTGTGTGTGTGTGTGTGTGTTCCCGGGGGACCCGGGGGGGTGAGAAAGCCTGGATTTGTGCTGGAAATGGCTCACCTTGGTTACCATGCACATTGTAGGGAGAGTGGTCACTTTGGATGAGCTATTACCAGCAGGAGAGTGAGTTTGTGTGTGTATGGGGGTGGGGGGGTGAGAAAACCTGGATTTGTGCTGGAAATGGCCCACCTTGATTATCATGCACATTGTAGGGAGAATGGTCACTTTGGATGAGCTATTACCAGCAGGAGAGTGAGTTTGTGTGTGTGGTTTTTGGAGGGGGGTGAGGGGGTGAGAGAACCTGGATTTGTGCAGGAAATGGCCCACCTTGATTATCATACACATTGTGAAGAGAGTTGTCACTTTGGATGGGCTATTACCAGCAGGAGAGTGAGTTTGTGTGTGTATGGGGGTGGGGGGGTGAGAAAACCTGGATTTGTGCTGGAAATGGCCCAACTTGATGATCACTTTAGATA
Organism: Lepidochelys kempii; assembly: GCF_965140285.1. Taxonomy (NCBI): domain Eukaryota; kingdom Metazoa; phylum Chordata; order Testudines; family Cheloniidae; genus Lepidochelys; species Lepidochelys kempii. The sequence continues at coordinate 181,061,409 of NC_136382.1, read as the reverse complement.
AGCTATTACCAGCAGGACAGTGGGGTCGGAGGGGGTATTGTTTCATGATCTCTGTGTGTACATAATGTCTGCTGCAGTTTCCACGGTATGCATCCGATGAAGTGAGCTGTAGCTCACGAAAGCTCATGCTCAAATAAATTGGTTAGTCTCTAGGGTGCCACAAGTACTCCTTTTCTTTTAGCAGACTAGCTCACGCAGACCTAGCACTTGTCTGCCCACACTGGGAAATATGCTCTGAGCTGCACTGCGGATATACCCATTGTGCCTCCATTTGTGTGTGTGTGTAACTGCTTGTACAGCTTCACACTAACTACAAGAAATTGCAAAAAGGACATGTAATTCCCTATTTCATTCATCAAATTGCATGTTTTCTGCATGCAAAACAGGCATTTTTTTTTGTCAGTGAAGCCTTCAGTAATTAGCAAGCACCTCTCTCTCTAAAGTGGGTTGAATCAAAGAGCCTGTGTAACTCTGATACTCCGGGCTTCTGGACAACTCTGCTTGGTGGGGATTTCCCCTTTAAGTAGGATTCCATTACATCACTGAGCTTTAGTTTTAAAAATCAATGGCCACTCTCAGTTTGTTTTAGATCACTTACAAATAAGCTCTAAAAGGGAGTGGAGGAGAAATACACATTAAATTGCATGGGAAGCTCTTCAAATCATATGTATTTATATCTTAAAACTAGGGCTGACAATTAATCACAGTTAACTCACGCGATTAACTCAATAAATTAATTGCAATTAAAAAATAATTGTGATTAATTGCAGTTCTAATTGCACTGTTAAACAATAGAATAACAATTGAAACTTATATATTCTGGATGTGTTTCTACATTTTCATATAGTATTCTGCATTGTAATTGAAATCAAAGTGTATATTATTTTTGATTATAATTTTTACAGCACAAATATTTGTAAACAAAAGAAATAGTATTTTTCAATTCACCTCATACAAGTACTGTAGTGTGATCTCTTTGTCCTGACAGTGCAACTTACACATGTAGATCTTTTTGTGTTACATAACTGCACTCAAAAACAAAACAATGTAAAACTTCAGAGCCTAAAAGTCCACCCAGTTCTACTTCTTGTTCAGCCAATCGCTAAGACAAGCAAGTTTGTTTACATTTAAGGGAGATAATGTTGCCCACTTCTTCGGCTGGTGGCATCTGACTCAGATGATGAAAAATAACATGCATCAATCCACACTGCTTTGGATCGTTATCATGCAGAACCCATCATCAGCATGCAAGCATGTCACCTGGAATGGTGGTAAAGACGTGTATCTATAGCACATCTGGCACATAAATATCTTGCTACGCTGGCTACAACAGTGCTATGAGAACACCTATTCTCATTTTCAGGTGACATTGTGAACAAGAAGAGGGCAGCATTATCTTCTGCAAATGTAAACAAGCTTGTTTGTCTGAGCGATTGGCTGAACAAGAAGTAGGACTGAGGGGACTTGCAGGCTCTAAAATTTTACATTGTTTTATTTTTGAATATAGTACTTTTGTACATAATTCTACATTTCTAAGTTCAACTTTCATGATAAAGAGATTGCACTACAGTACTTTTATTGGGTGAATTGAAAAATACTCTTATATAGTGCAAATACTTGTAATCAAAAATAAGTACAAAGTGAGCACTGAACACTTTGTATTCTGTGTTTTAATTGAAATCAATATATTTGAAAATGTAGAAAACATCCTAAATATTTAAATAAATGGTATTCTATTACTGTTTAACAGTGTGCTTAATCGCACAATTAATCATGCTTCATTTTTTTAATTGTGCGATTAATTGCGATTAATTTTTTTAATCACTTGACAGCCCTAGTTGTTGGCAAATAAATTAAGTTATGCCACCGCTGAAATATGGGTATTGGGAAAGCCTATTTATGGATCATTTTCAAAATTGGGGATGGAGCAACATCTTATACCTGAAATATTGCCTGTATGTCAAAAACAAGAGGGAAAGGATTTGTTGATAATAGCAGAGAACATAGAAGGAATACAGGCTAATGTAGCCCTGGCCCTGGCATGTACATAAGCTTAAGAAATGAGCCAGCAATTTATATTCAAGTAATTTGGGAAGGTATGCAAGAAAGGCTACCATTTGAAATAAAGAAATTTCTATGGTAAAATGTCATCGAGGGAGAACGACAATTGGTGTCTTGGTGGAAATTAGTAAATTTTACCTTTTATAAGGATCAAATGGCCATTCAAGTGTATGTCATAACTGTCTACCTTAGCCACAACATTAACATCTACCCATTAGTACCTCTGAGGATTCACATAACCATAGATTTGGTAATATATTTGGTGGACCACCATGCATGGATGTACCAGGAACCTAAACAATGGAAAACCATAGATGTATCCCAATATACACTTTATAAACATCTAGCATATGTATGTGAGGATCAAAATTTGCAATTAAGGGATGAGTTCTTTCACACTAAAACCAAGGGCACTCAGAGATGCATGTTTAATTTGTTTACAGAACAAAAGTCATCTGTAATCTGTGCAGACAAAGGCTGTATGTGTTATACTTCATTATTATTTACAATGATTTCCAGACAATGAGTTCTATCTTATGACATATTTAATTAATAGATTAATAGTTTTTGCAATGTTAGTAAAGTTAAGGGTTGTGACTTTGAGTATTATGTATCCCTTTGGATTGTAGAACATTTTCAGTATGATGTTCATGTGTTTAATAACATCAGACCTGTTAATGTAGGTATGAATATGAGGTTAATTTGATAGTTGTTAATTCACCCTATGCTGCAAGACCATTTGCAATATATAAAATGCACTGAAGAACAAATTTGCATAGAGGTTCAGCACAACAATTGACAAATGATTATGATTTTAAAAACCATTGCTGAAACACCAGATAACACTCTTGGTGGGAAACATTGCTGGGGCTTTTCATTCACCTCATTATGGTGATAATTGGAATCCAATTGGTTCTGTTTTTAGGCATGGTGATATTGGCAGTGTAGGTAAGAAGAACCATCCAAAGATACAGAGATACAGCATGTGAGGTCTACTAATACCCAGGAAACATACCCAAGTAATATAGCATGGGTATTCTATGGTAGTGATGACTGCTTTATTGAAAGGAGGGGAATTGTAGCCCTGGGTCCTAACTCACTCCCATAGTAAACTAGCCTTGAAGAGTGAAACTCAAGGGATTTCACCACTGAAATTAAGAAAAAGAGTGCTCTATGGCTGATAAAGAACCCACACCTCAGGAATGTCCCTAACAAGAGTTACAACCACCAAGGATTGTAAAGTGAAGACATCCAAGCAATGGGAAGTTTTAGGGAGGATAAAGAGAGACCCAATAAATGGTAAATAGATAAGATAAGCTCTGACCAGTGAACTTATGATCATCTGCACAAACAGAGAAGGTAATAAATAAGTTACAATATGGGCATGAGAAATAAAATGTAAAACAAACTTGGGTAACGAGGAAACATAGGTGCCAGTGCATGATTGGTCAAATTTTGTGGCCTAGGAGTGTTGGATAATGTGAGAGGTTTAGTACATTTGAAGGAGGTATTTTTCCCTATATAAGTAAATGAAAAACAAAGCTCTTTGGGAATCAACTATGGACTGCAGTACAACAACAATATGCAAGATCTCATACCCTGAATGACCATGACGTGTAAGGGTGCCAGGAACCCCCAGGTGAGTGGATCCTGATTGGCCATTGGGTGAAATTTCTCTGTATGAGTGAGCATAATAGGTTTGCTTGGCATATGTATTCTGCATGTGTTGCTAATACATAGATGTTTAGAACACAGCTGTGTAAGGCTTTTTCACTGGGAAAAGGTCCTGCAGACCCACAGAGCCCTGACCAGGTTTCTCCCTGAGCCCCATGGATAAGGGTAGGTGCCTTACACCTTGAGCCCTCAAATGGGAAAGGGTGGGGGTGCCTAAATCGACTGGGTTACTCCTTAAGCTCTTGGTAAGGTATAGGCCCAGTTCCCCAAATTTTGCGGGTAAGAGGTGGCCAAGTAATAAAGACTGCCACCCTAAATGGAGCTAACTGACAGTTTTGTTGAACACCTCACACTGAAGGCCAAAGATTTAATGTACATGGAACCAAGTTATCCCTCACTCCTTAAGATGAGTATGAGGTTCACTGGCTGAAACCTTCTCTGCCCCTGTCTTTGTTCTGCACACTGCTGTATTTATGCTGTAGCATAAGAGAAGTCACGATTCTCTAGGGCTGTCCATCAGCCACATTTAACAAAAAAGCCCAGGTCAGTAGGAGGCTCACTTATGCCAATTTTAATTTAAAAAATGAATATAGAAAATACTATAAATTTCTATATTTTGTACCAGATTAAATTTAATGCTCACCATGGGAGCATTCAGCTTGCTGTGCTGAGAAAAACAGCTCACTCTATTTTACGTAATTGTCTTAGATTATGCCTGGGCTAGTTCTTTGGCCAATGGATCTGCAGACTGGGCAGTTCCCTGGAAAGCTTGTGTTAGAGGATTTTCTCTTCAGCCCCTCCCCGGTTCTTGTCACGCAGACAGAAAGCAGAAGAACAGAAGTCCAAAGTTCAGGCAATGTTTATTGTGGTTAGTTTCAAGCAAGCATATCCATAGTTCTACACACCAGCAGAGTCTGTTTCCCAGTGTTCCATTTCCAGCTCTGACGCCACAGAGCCTTTACCCCATATCCCCGTCCCAGCTCTGACAGCACATTCCAATCATACCCTATAACACTTTTAACCCCCTCTTTTCATCCCAAATGCTTGTGGACAGATGTAACACACAGTGTCTTTGTTCACACATATTAGTAAGGATATAAGAGTATCAAAATAATCAAGCCCAAAATTCTGTCTCAGGAAAGCCTAACAGCTTGTACTGTGGGTTCCTCTCTCAGAGAACAATGAGGTTGCTGATCAAAGCAGGATAACATCAGGCCTGATGAAGTACTGAATGACATTTCCCCAGTCCTAATATACAGTTAAGATGCTAGTTCTCTATTGCAGGCCAGCCAGCCTGCTGCAAAGGCTGTGCCTCGGTTGTATTCCAGGACTAGAGACTAAGTGTTATAAGGGAAAAAACAAGGCATAATGCATGTTGTACAAGCGTGACTCGCTGGCCTGCACACCCTCTTGTGGCTGTGTTTGGCATACCAGGATCTCTTCTCTTTGTGCCTCCTGCTGACAGCCACTCTGGCTATGCAGTTATCTACTTATTTTTTCTACTCAACCCTCTAGCCGCATCACATACAGTGCCACTCCTTCCAGGATGGACTAAGAGTCTAACAAACAGTCCTTCAACTTCACATTGGACTTTAGCCCAAGTCCAGACTCATCAGTCCTTACCTGAGGAATTGGGGTGGGGTGTGTTTTCCAAAAGTCCTTACCCCTTGTCAGGATTGTTGTAGGAGCAGCAGTGCTCTGTATGACTATGCTATGTATAACCTGTATACTCAAAAGGTCTGTTACACTTTCTCTCTGCCCCCGCTCCCCGCTTTTGTCTCCTCTCCCTCTTTGAATACCTGTGAAGTGGTTTTCCACTTTCCCCTCCCTCCTAGAATGCTTCTGGAATGAATGGGCTGGTTGAACAGCTGAATGATCAGAAGAGCTCCCACATAGACAAGGTGTCTGGGACTCTAATTAGGCAGTGCTCGCACACCCAATGCATGGACACTGCATGGACACTGTCTGAGGTGGAGTGTGACCAATCAGACGTGGCCAAGTCATCTCTAGTCGCAGTCCATGAGGAGCAGGTCCTTAAAAGGGGAAGGGGCCATGTGCTCAGGACTGCACTCACAAGCTTGTACCTCCTGTGAAGGCCCTTTGCCAAGACCGCCTGGCCAGTAGTTTGCCGTGTTGCATTTCATTGTGCCTTGGGAAGACTTTTGTCTCCTCTCCTTATTTGAATACCTTCATCATACTATCTATCGCTGCGCTGTAGGACACTTACCTCGAAGAATCCTGACATCTCCAGTGCTGTGCCTGTCCTGGGAGCGGGAGTATGTGAGTGTGACATTCTCCCCCCCCCCATTCTTTAGAGCTCATCTATCAGTATAATAAACGTGCCACTTTCTGCCAAACTCTGGTGGGTCATTAGTCCTCCCTAAGCTTACTAGTTGGATCAATTTCGGGTAACAAGGATGTGTGTGTGTGTGGGGGGAGAACAGGGGTTCCACTTCACCTTCCACACTAGGCTAAAAGGGGAACCCAGGTACTCCCTCTCCCATAAGTTCCAGTCCATGTACCCTTCAATAACAGTCAAGGCTGGGCTCATAGAGAGAGCCAGCAATCCACTCTCCTTCTTGGTCAGCCCCAACCTGAACTGGGTTCAGCCCTTTTAGCTCCTGCATCCAGGCTTGACAGATGCAGCAGGTGAGGCTTATTGAGCCCACAGGCTCTTATTAAGCCTTTCTGGCCCATCTTGGGGTTGGTATATTCCTTAACAGATGTTTAATAATCCGATTGGGCCAAGGACTAAAGACAAAATATATAATGGAAGTGTTTTCCATTATTCACACACCATTGTCACATCAACTGAGACATTCCCACACACACACACACACGCCCATACCATTATTTCTGTATTTTTCAGTCTTGCCTTGGCTTCCCTGCTTTCCTGTATCTGCCTTGATTATAATCCTAAATAGAAGACACTCTAAAACCTAGAATGAAACTTGTATTTTTAACTAATAGCACAGCACAGTTTGGGAACCTCTCTAATATTACATTCTTCTTTTGCATTTTGTTTAAAGCTTCTTGATTGCATTTAGTTTTGTCAGAAAGGTTTACTAGTAAAGACAGAAAACCATGCTAAAGAGGAAGGCATTGCACACCATAGTGGTTTTACTTTTGAGAAACCATATTACTTGAGAAAAGAATCAAAGGCAAATACATTTGTCTCCATTCAAATTCTATCTGCAATTCATAACTGTTAATGCAGCAACGGAGAACATCCATCTTACAGAGTGAAGGGTCAGTTATTTCAGCATCTCAAAAATGTGTGCATTAAATAAGGGTCTGAAAAACAAACAAACAGCAGAGGATCTCTGGGACAGAATCTGCACTTCATTGAATAGCATAATAAAGCTCAGCCTTTTACTGTGGCTGCTATCAAAAGTATGCAATTCAAGTTTTGTTCTAGAGCTGCCACTAGATGTTTCTACTATTTTTGTCTTCCTGAGAGTGTTATTGCATTTGCCTACACTGTTAGAATAATATCTCATCACAAGCACCAGACAGTGCATCCTTCTGACCCACTGCTTAAAGATTTGGAATGTACTCTAGTTTTAACATGCTAGACAATGACTGAAAAGAAGCATGATAGTCTGAAAAATTTCTACTCGTTTGACCTTATTGCTGTGCCATTTCATGAGAGTCTAGAGAGGGTGGATGTTACCTTTTCTGGAGGGGGGTTGGTATTTCTTACCTCCAACAGTTTTAGTTTCATGTGATTAGAGCATCATGTTTCATTAAAAACACGTCATACCATAACCCAAGACACAGCCACTGTTCAAATATGCTCATGTATAGTAGCCATACATATTCATTCACCTTGTAATAATTTTCAAAAGAAAAAAATATGACTGATATACCACTGATTTTGCATAACTCCAGAGGATGAATTGGTGGGCAGTTCCAGCCAATGAGTAACTTCAAGGGCTGTAGTTACTGAGATATTAAAATATTCCTTCTTTGTGCAGCCTAGAACACTATGATTGCAAGTATAACGATTTAGTACTACTAATCACAATAATGTGTTAAAAATGGTGCTGTTGAAAAAATTCATTTTATCAAAGTGTCAGCTTGATGTGAACATACACAGATTCTCTAGGACTTGCAATGCAGAGGCAGATGGATCCTACCAATTCAATGGCTGCACTATACTAAACTCTTCTTGGATGTAATTTTGTGTTGTAGTAAGGGGGCTACCGACTACCTGAAGCAGCACCTTCTGACCCAGTACCACAACCCTCATCCCAGCCTGGTGAGGAGGGGAAGGCACTAAGTGGGTGGAGGGATGGAGGATGAGCACTGGCCAAACTCCCCCATCTAGGTTTTGTGACCTGGTGCATGGGGTCACAGCATCACCCAGGTTTGGCACCCTTGGTGTTATGATTTCTGTGGGAGCAACTGAACCCCTGCTAAAGCCGCCACCATTTACATATCATGTTTACTCAGTTTATTAATGCAGACAGTTTTCTTGGTTATCCACTTTTCAGGGTAAGAGTGAAGTAGACTTTGGAAATGTACATGTATTCCTTCTGCCTCATGCTACACTGCCAGCCATAAACATCCCAGAGCCCACCTAGCATTGGGCAATACTATATGAATCAGAAGGAATTCAGCAAGATTTTTAGACATCTGTCTTGCTGAGGCTAGCAAATTTTATTTTGACTAATGGACTGGGCTAACAGACAACGAAAGCTTTTCATGCCAGATCCTCAGATGAGGTAAATTAGTGTAGCCATTGTAAAGCCACATTGATTTATATCAGCTGAGGAGCTGACCCTTTATATATGTAAAACATTAAATTTATTGAGCTACAAAAATGCTTTTTGACAGCCAATTCGTAACTTATTTGTCAGGTAGTACAAATTGGGAACCAATGCCTCTCTCACTGAAGTCAAATATTTTTAAATGGTGACCAAACTCTCATTTGACTTCACTGCAAGCAGAATGAGGTCCTTATTTTGAATAGTTTTGGGGTAGATCTCAGCAGGTGTAAATAAAGCATAGCTGCATTGATTCAAATAGGTCTGTGCTTATTTATACCAGCTGATGATATGGCCTACCAGGAACAATCATATGCTTTCAGTCTGAATGACCTTTATTTTGTATTAAGGGAACAATAAAACCAAAGAAGAACAAAAGAAAAGTTTCCATAAGAGCAGACTGTATATCAGGCTGTGTATCAACATGAAAGAGCAACTGATTCTCCCTTTTCAGGTGAAGTTAAAGAAAAACAAAGATGAATGTTTAGATTGGATATTAGGAAAAACTTTTTCACTAAGAGGGTGGTGAAACACTGGAATGCGTTACCTAGGGAGGTGGTAGAATCTCCTTCCTTAGAGGTTTTTAAGGTCAGGCTTGACAAAGCCCTGGCTGGGATGATTTAACTGGGAATTGGTCCTGCTTTGAGCAGGGGGTTGGACTAGATGACCTTCTGGGGTCCCTTCCAACCCTGATATTCTATGATTCTATGATTCTATGATTCTATGAATGCACCCCACAGCATGCAGAATTTACTCATGTGAAGTAGCCCATAATAATGGGTCCATAGTCTGCATTGCAAACTGATTCTCAGAACTTCAGCACTTCTTGCTGAAATGGACATGGCTCATAAAGAAGTATGATGAATAAGTGCAGGGTGGATTAACTAAACAGGTGTTTTTCCTTAATAAGAATGAAAGGATTTTGACCTATACAAAGTTAGATTAACAGATTAACAATTTCCCAATGTATTTTTGTGGTTTTATTAGCTTAGTTGTTAATTCTAATACTAAAATGCAAGATACTAGAGCGTATTCTATCACTAATATACAAGTTGATAGATCCTTAAGACTGTTTGCTTTTTTCCCCAGGATTTTTTTTAATTAAGAAAGAAAATATTATTTTTGTCCTATTTTTTGGTCATGTTGGTGAGTTTGTCCTCACTCCTAACAGACAGATTGAGAAACTGCAGGAATCAGCTGCACAATAATCAGGTGTGGCCCAAATTCTGGCATGAGTTCTGTACAGGTGCTCACACTAAAGTGAGAATAATTATGCCAGTGTAGAACAGATAAAATCCACCATCTTGAGGGGAAAATATATACACACACTTACTTGTGGCTGAAATACCCCAGCCCTGGCAGAAAATTTGTTTACAGTCATTATGCCCAGTATAGATAAAGGAAAAAAAAAAAGAATCTAGTGTGGGTTAATTTAAAACCAGTGTAAATGCATCTTGGCTTACACATCTAGTAGGCTACCCTATACACCCCATCTGAATAAAATATTCCACCACTGACATGGAATATAGTATATGCATAACAGTGCAAAAATGCTTCAGCTAAGTCAGATAGCTTGTAACAGAGGATACTATGGAATTTTTTTGGCTGTTGATTTCCACTTAAATTCACACTCACAGATATTCTTATTGGGGCTGGTAAGATTTTGACATGACCTACTTTTCTTGGATATTCACTTCTCCCACTGACAGGCCTGAATTTGGCTCTGTGTATCAGTCTTGTGCTACCATCTTGTCACAGCAGATTTGGATTAAGGGATGTGCAAACCTCTTGGGGAAGAAATATGAACTAGTCAATATTTGAACCAACCCACTTTTTCTCCCACAGGTTGGGGATCAGTGTGAATATGGGAAGTCCTCTCCACCTTTCAGAGAACCAGATTCTGGGCCCATTTTTCCATTACCTGAAACCTGAGCAGTCATTTACACCAGAACAGTATGAGTAAAAAGTGTGCATAACATGATAGCAGATCAGACTGGTATCATTTTATGTTCACTTTGCTCTGATGTGACTAAACAAGGTGTTGGACAATGGAGAATCAAACTTAGTTACCTTAGTTATACAGATATAAATCCTAAGTAACTTCACTGTCTGCCCTGCGTCTCCTATATCAATATGCTATGCTTTCCTTCCCCTTGACTTCCTTTTTCTTCACATAACTTCAACAACTTCAGGAACATTGATATAAGGCAAGACATATGTTTCAGCACTTTAAGCATCTGGTCTGAAGCCTTAATTGACTGGCATGCCATTTTACCTCTAACGGTGATCTTATGTGCAAACACATTTCATCCAAAACAGAATGCAAAGTCATTCTAGAAATTCTTTCCTCTCCTCTCTTTGTTCTGAAACAGCACCATGAATAATTCCAGAAAGGGAAAGAAAATCCCAGTTAGTTATATTTTTTCAATTCAATGTGGATAGCAGAAAGCGACAGAAAACTCGGTGGCTTGAAAGCAGGGGCCGCATTTTCTCCATTCTATTTAACTTCAGTTTGAACTGATAGTGGATGTGTGGCTCCTCCGAAGAGGCTAATGAATATGTGAGACACCAAGTGAAAAGAAAACCTGAAATAGGGAAGAGATGTTCTCAGACTTCTCATACATTTCTGTTGCTAGGGAAACTGCTTCCCCATCAATGTCTAGTGTGGTGTCTGGAACATCTGCTTCATTTGGAGACTGGTTCTCTGGCATTTTAAGGATGCATCAAACCAACAAGGAATAAAAAACAAAACAAATTTATGTTCCTTTTAAAAAAAAAACACTCAAAATATAAAGAGTGGAAAGGATTATGGAACACTGTAATTATTTATTTGTTGGCTGTGCTGCTGCAAGTGGTGACTTTCAGATAAGGCATAAATCTGAGATCCTGAGAAAATATGGTCACTAAAGTTCCCATGCCACTTTTTGCAAGATTAAGGGTACTGTAATCCTCAGTGCCTTGGCCACATTCCAAGTTGGATAATTGTATTCTGCCTAATGTACCTAAATTCCCATGTTGCTTTAATAGGATAAGGAAATCTTCACTTCCTGTGCTAAAGCACTGAGTAGTGTTGCTGGCACCACTACAATGGCTGCGGTGTTCCACACGAAAGCCCAAGACAAGTGGTATAGTCCCACCCTGTAAGTCAACAGTACAAATAAACATGTAGTTTGAGTCACAGCAATCATATGCAATGTTATAAAAACATCTTCATGATTTTTATTTTATTTTAGAAGTCATACTTACTAACAATTTATTGAGTTAAGATAGACCACTGCCAATAAGTTCAGATAAAGTAAGGTTATTTGATTCACAGGGGCTGAAAATTATTAACGGAGAAACATATCTTTAAACACAATTTTCTCACACTTTCTAGTGATGTATTTGGATTCACAATTTATTCAGTTTTTGCCATCAATCCAAGTTTATCAATATCACCTGCAATGTTCACTTTGTTCTAGTAATTCTTGTTGAATTATCTTATTAAAAACAGTAGCTATAGCAAGTGCCTTGAATTGGGAGCCTGAGAGAGGGACGTGAGGCAGTGTAAAATCCTCTCATGTTCCTAAACAGCTTCCTCAGGCCTTCGTTCTGAGCATGAAGCAGTAAAAGGGCATGCCATCACTCCCTTCAACAAATGAGTGGGGAGTGGGCAGAGCCTGAGCTCCATGCTGGCTGGTGGAGTGATTCATCAGGGAGGGAGCTGGAATGTGCTGCTCATATGAAAAACACCCCGTTATGTCTTCTGCCCAAAGGATAGAAAGCACAACAAGCAATTAGGGAATCAGATTAGAAAGAAACCACTCCTAAACAAAAAACACAGCACAATCAATCTGGTCACTATGTTAAGACCTGAAGCATTTCACTATTATTCTTCTTTTCATCTATCTTCTTGTCTCAGCTACGCTTGCAGCGCTTGAATGCTGAAATATTACAAATACTATCAAACATGGCTTCGACTCCCCCCACCACCACCAAGAAGTACCCAGTTCTGATCTCAGTTATTCTGGCATAGAATCATAGAATATCAGGGTTGGAAGGGACCTCAGGAGGTCATCTAGTCCAACCCCCTGCTCAAAGCAGGACCAATCCCCAATTTTTGCCCCAGATCCCTAAATGGCCCCCTCAAGGATTGAACTCACAACCCTGGGTTTAGCAGGCCAATGCTCAAACCACTGAGCTATCCCTCCCCCCATAAGTGATTTCTGTAGAAGTATTCAGGATATATAGAAGTGTATGGCACCCGGACAGAGAGGCCAAAAACCAGATTGTCCAGGTAAAACCCGGATGGGTGGCAACCCTAAGTGTAACCAACATCAGAATCTGGCACAGAATGTGGTTTTCCCTCCCCCGTTGTAACTTGTCATACAATTTGGTAGATATGCTGTAAATATCTACATTTACAGTGCTTTCCATGCCAGAGAATCCCAAAGTACTTTACAAGCTGATACACAACGTGCACACAGTAATTTGTTCTCTCACTTTTGAAATGCAACCACCTCTGTCCTGAAGGGTAAGAGCCTTTTAGCAGAGAGTAGCAGCACCACAGTTTAGGGTGAGGGAGAAGATAAATGCCTTATCCTATCAATTTCTAAACCATGATCTATGTTCCTCTGGTTCTCCAGAGAGTACTTGTTGATGCTGGAAAGATGAATGGCCACATTGTGCTGGCTCTCTAATTCCAGCTCTTTCTACCAGCCTCCAGAGTCTTCCTTACAAAGAAGAGCCTGAAGGACTGTATAACTGAGTTGGAAACAAGCTGTGGAAGGTGGGATGAGAACACAGCCTCGTGCCTCCAAGTTTTAATGGATAGAAAGTGATAATTGTTGTGGTATTTGTGGACCATTCTGTGGAAATCAGTAGAAAATTAAACTCCAGCTATAGATACCACGGAATGGCTTCAACAAAACTATATAAAATAATCACTCTTAATTAAATTCTATAGGGTTTTAGAGTTGTTATAAATATAAAGGGAAGGGTAAACCCCTTTGAAATCCCTCCTGGCCAGGGGAAAGCTCCTCTCACCTGTAAAGGGTTAAGAAGCTAAAGGTAACCTCGCTGGCACCTGACCAAAATGACCAATGAGGAGACAAGATACTTTCAAAAGCTGGGAGGAGGGAGAGAAACAAAGGGTCTGTGTCTGTCTATATGCTGGTCTTTGTCGGGGATAGACCAGGAATGGAGTCTTAGAACTTTTAGTAAGTAATCTAGCTAGGTATGTGTTAGATTATGATTTCTTTAAATGGCTGAGAAAAGAATTGTGCTGAATAGAATAACTATTTCTGTCTGTGTATCTTTTTTGTAACTTAAGGTTTTGCCTAGAGGGGTTCTCTATGTTTTTGAATCTAATTACCCTGTAAGATATCTACCATCCTGATTTTACAGGGGGGATTTCTTTATTTCTATTTACTTCTATTTTTTATTAAAAGTCTTCTTGTAAAACACTGAATGCTTTTTCATTGTTCTCAGATCCAAGGGTTTGGGTCTGTGGTCACCTATGCAAATTGGTGAGGCTTTTTATCCAACATTTCCCAGGAAAGGGGGGGTGCAAGTGTTGGGAGGATTGTTCATTGTTCTTAAGATCCAAGGGTCTGGGTCTGTAGTCACCTAGGCAAATTGGTGAGGCTTTTTACCAAACCTTGTCCAGGAAGTGGGGTGCAAGGTTTTGGGAAGTATTTTGGGGGGAAGGACGCGTCCAAACAGCTCTTCCCCAGTAACCAGTATTAGTTTGGTGGTGGTAGCGGCCAGTCCAAGGATAACGGGTGTAATATTTTGTACCTTGGGGAAGTTTTGACCTAAGCTGGTAAAGATAAGCTTAGGAGGTTTTTCATGCAGGTCCCCACATCTGTACCCTAGAGTTCAGAGTGGGGGAGGAACCTTGACAAGAGTAATTCCTGTTAAATATTTATAGCTCCCTACAGACTTAGGACTCAATGCAGCAAAGCACTTAAGAACATGCTTAAAGTCCCAATGAAATCAAGTTAAGCAAGTGCTTAAGTATGTTTCTGAAATTCAGGCCCAAATCACTAGGTTCTACAGGACTTCTCCCTGAATGCATCCGATGAAGTGTGCTGTAGCTCACGAAAGCTTATGCTCAAATAAATTTGTTAGTCTCTAAGGTGCCACAAGTCCTCCTTTTCTTTTTGAGTCACCAGGATATCCATTTCACTTTGCAGCTGAGAGGAAAGATGCCCTTTTTTCAAATACTGTGAATAGTTCTTCTGTGCTAATGTACTCTTTGATCCATGCTTTTAGGAGACTGAAGAAATGGTTAGTGGGATTTGCAGGAACTATTTTATAGTGTTAGCAGTACAGCTGAGAAAATCATTGATTTTTTGGTTTAGTGGCCAGAATTTCCCTCCTCCTCCCCCCCTCCTCAAAAAAAACAAACAAACAACTACTCTGTTTGGATCATAGAACCGTAGAAGATTAGGGTTAGAAGAGACCTCAGGAGGTCATCTAGTTCAATCCCCTTTTCCAAGCAGGAGTAACATCAACTAAATCATCCCAGCCAGGGCTTTGTCAAGCCAGGCCTTAAAAACCTTGAAGGATGGAGATTCCAGCACCTCCCTAGGTAACCCATTCCAGTACTTCACCACCCTCCTAGTGAAATAGTTTTTCCTAATATCCAACCTAGATCTCCCCCACTGCAACTTGAGACTATTACTTCTTGTTCTGTCATCTGCCGCCACTGAGAACAGCCTTGCACCATCCTCTTTGGAACCCCCCCTTCAGGTAGTTGAAGGCTGCTATCAAATCCCCCCTCATTCTTCTCTTCTGCAAACTCAGCAAGCCCAGTTCCCTCAGCCTTTCCTCATAAGTCATGTGTCCTAGCCCCCTGATAATTTTTGTTGATCTCCACTGGACTCTCTCCAATTTGTCCACATCTTTTCTGTAGTGGGGGCCCAAAACTCGATGCAATACTCCAGGTGTGGCCCCACCAGTGCCAAATAGAGGGGAATAGTCACTTCCCTTGATTTTCAGGCAATGCTTCTGGTAATACAGCCCGATATGCCATTGACCTTCTTGGCAACAAGGGCACACTGCTGACTCATATCCAGCTTCTCATCCACTGTAATCCCCAGGTCCTTTTCTGCAGAACTGCTGCTTAGCCAGTCGGTCCCCAGCCTGTAGTGGTGCACGAGATTCTTCTGTCCCTAAGTGCAGGATCAAACTGAAACTTGTGAAGAAAACCCCCAAAATTGACAAAACAACAAAAAAAGTGTTGTGGATCAGACAAAATGTTTTGTTTGACCTGAAAGAATCTTTTCTGGGGGGTGTGGGGGTGGGGGGAGGGGAGGTCATTATATTTCTGTTTCTGGTTTTGGGGGAGGGGGCTTTTACACTTTAAAAAATTAAGCAAATCTAGCTATATTTCTAAACAAATCATTATTTAGACATGAAAATCAAAATATTTTGAAAGTATGAAAATGAACTATTGTTACCTTTTTAAAAAACATTTTTTTTATTTGACTGAAACATTGCTGAATTTGACCTGAATTTGCAGATAGCTTCCTTTGACTAAAATTATGCATTTTTAGGCACATACATTATTCACTGAAAATAATTTGCCCAGCTCTACATAGCAGGTATGTTTCATAAAAGATACTGAAGGCCATCTATTTTATTTGTTCTGGGACTCAGGAAAAAATCTGGGCATTGCAGAGGTATCTGCTGGGTCTCCACAAGGAAGTTGTAAGCCTTGTGTCTCCGAAAGCATCAGTTTTGTCAGGTGCTATGTACAGCAGCTTATTGCAGCAGTTAATCAAAAACAAACAAACAAATACCGCCACCAACAAAAGAAGCAACAGCAGCAGCCACTTGCCATTCATCCATTGCTATTACTACAAGGGAGGAGATTTTTAAAAAAAAGTAAAAGAAAAAGAAAAAAGGAAGAAAGAAGCTGAGGCCAGAGAAAAAGAAGAGTAACAATGACTCCATAGCCTGATGGTTTGGGCACTCACTGAGAAAAGGGGATGCCAGGTTCCAGTCCCTACTCCAATGTGTATTTCATTGTGTATAAAAAGTGGGACAGCTTCAATGGGAGAGCGAGAGAGAGACTCCCCCTAGAATACTGGTAATAAGATACACATTTTGAAGAGTGGGGATAATTAACCATTGAAGCAGCCTCCCAAGGATCAGGGCAGATTCTATAACGCTGACAATTACATGGTTTTTTTTTTTAATAAAGATATGCTCTAGTTCAAAAGTAATTTTGGGGCACCAGGCATTGGCCACTGTCGGAAGGCAGGATACTGGGCTAGACGGACCTTTGGTCTGACCCAGTGTGGATAGCTCAGTGGTTTGAGCATTGGCCTGCTAAACCCAAGGTTGTGAGTTCAATCCTTGAGGGGGCCATTTAGGGATCTGGGGCAAAAATTGAGGACTGGTCCTGCTTTGAGCAGGGGGTTGGACTAGATGACCTCCTGAGGTCCCTTCCAACTCTGATATTCTATGATTCTTATGTTCTTAATTATTTTGGGGGAGTTCTGTGGCCTGCATTATACAGGAGGTCAGATTAGAAGATCACAATGGTCCCTTCTGAAGGCACACTTCATGAATACCAAATAGCCCAGTGGCTAGGGTCTTTGTCTGGGAGTGGGAGATCTGGGCTCATGTTTTTTTCTCCAGCAGCCTGATTAGTGCAACAATATGGTGATGGCACCTCATTTCCCTCCTGGGTTTTGTCAATGGTGCTTAAGTTCCATATGGAATCTAGAAAAGAAACCAAAATGTTTTGTGTCAGAAAGAGTGATTAGACATTTCTGGAATTCTCCCTGCCCCCGACACAACCAGTTGAAATAGACATCAGCTCACTAAATATTTCCGGGGACTGGAATCTGCATTTTTCAATGCAAATATTCAGCTGTAGTTACAACCACACCCTCCTTTATATTTTCTGCCACTGTGGGCATCTTTGATTTATGTTGGAGGCCTGTGATTAGAGGATAGTGCTGACTCACAGCTTTCCTAGACACCTTGGTTACACCCCCTCTAGGCTGACCACACATTTTTTGTGGTGTGTTGGCCCCTTGTCACCTTTTCCGCCTGCAAGCAGAAGTGAAGTTAGATCCTTTTACTGCCACTGCCTCCTCCTCCTTCAGGGCCTACATCAGAGTTTATATGAGAGGAACCCACAAAAGCCCGTATCAATCTAAAGGTTTTGAAAAACTTTGACTCAAGTTTGTCATTTCACTCATCCCCAGCTACAGTTAGATTGGAGTTTAACACCACTCTGAGGATGTGGAGAGATGAGCAAGATTGAACACAGTTTAGAGCTTTGGTGTTGCCGCGGCCTCCACTGCCCTTGTTGTTTACTGAAAGACAGTTAGCTGTTGGGCTGGGTTTCAGCTCATCAGTTTACATTGCAAATGAACCCAGCTAGACATAAGAGCTGAGCTTCTGCAGAGAGGGACAAAATCATGGAATTAAGGAAGCCCCTCTCTTCTTGCATTCATGATTTACAAGTGTTCCAGTCTTCTAGCCAAATTAAAGCAAGAGAAGGAAAACCATAAATGACATTTACTATAAGAGCTGACATAGAATTTGTTTTCTAGGCACCCAGTTCAAGAAGGAGGGAACTGGGCCATTGAATTTTTCTTTCAAACTGTCAGCAGTCCCTAAAAAAATTTCTAAGTGTTTCAAAGATATGACCAGTCCCTTCTTTTTTTGGGGCTTTATGCAATTTGCAAAATTCTGTCACCTCATACCGTAAGGCAACGTGCATTCACTAACAGTCATGTTTGGGAAAACAAATGGTGAATGAATAAGCAATGACAGACCCTTGTTTACTAAAAGTTATGCCTTTTACTTTGAGTGGTAAGCATTTTTTTATTTTTATTTTTCTACAGATAAATATGCAACAATAGACATGAACATATATTTACAGTTGTGACTGAAAATATTACCTAATATCCACATTGTCACACTGTGTGGTCAAAAGTCTGCATTATGGATATGGCCTTGAAAAATAACAAAGTTAAGAAAATAGCAGCCTTTTGGAAAGTACTATGTTGGGAGGATAATGTTCCCAGTCAGTCTGATTGTGAGACATTGGAAAATTCAAATATGAATTGGGAATGTTTGGGAAGTGGTCAAAAAAAAATTCTGCAAGAATTTGTACTCATTAGATTGTAAACACCCTGGAGCAGGGACCCACTTTTTGTTCTGTGTTTGTACAGCACCTGGCACAATGGGATCCTGGTCCATGGCTAGGACTTCTAGCTGTTACCGTAAAGCAAATATAATAAGTTCTGATTTGGAGTGAATTCCAATCATACAAAGTTCCTGGGTACTTCAATGGGAACTCCCAAGAAAAAAACAACATCACTCCAAATCCCACATTCTTAATTCCATATTCCTAATCAGTTTCCCTACTAGACATGTATAAACTGGCTCAGATAAAATAAGAAAGGACCAAAAAAGTTTCCAGTTGAAATTGAGATCAAATTCCCACTGAATGCTTCAAGATTGAAAAATTTAACCTTCCCCCCCCCTTTCCACATGATTCTTCTGTTTCTAGTTCTTTCCAAATGTGAAAATGCTGATATAAAATGAAGTACCTGTTCTCAAAGTGTTTTCCAGCCCAGAAGAAATTAGGAAACAGTATGAGAATGGATATTAGGAAACTGTATGAGAATGGGTAGCCTGACCAATTTTACAGAGTCCTGGTCAAAGATCCATAGCACTGAGTGCTTAAATGAACTGAGTCTCTACAGTTATTTCTCTAATTCTTTAATTGTTACCTATCATTTTTAAGCAGACATCTGTTCAGTAGTGTGGATTTTTTTTACAGCATTTAATATAAATTACAGTAGATGTCACCAAGTTCATCATTATTTTTCTATTAGACAGAATTATAAAAAAATGTTATTTTCCCACTGAATTAAGTAATAATCATCCTTAGCATTTAAATAGCCCTTTTCATCAGTAGATCTCAAAGTGCAAGAACCATGTTAACCTCTTAAATCAAAACGTTTTCTGTGTCAGAGACTAAGCTTATGTTTAACTTCTCTTGAAAAACTGGAATAATTGTTGAAAAAAAATCACGAGTCATATTCACTTTGAGAAATACACACACACTTACATACAGAATAATTACCCATAATACAGAGATGCCAACCATTGCTACAGTATCAAGGAACACAGTGTGATTTACTGCACATCATCCAGAGAAATATTTTTCCTATGAAAATAGATGATTCACCAAACTGTGATGTAAATTCTAACCTTCCCATAATCAAAGCAGAAGCAGCTGATGATAGAGACAAGGAGGGAGTAAAAACACTAAACAGCAAGCAAAATGGGCCAGATTCTCAAGTGATGAAAATCAGAGTTGCTCCATTGTGGTCAAAGGAGTGATGCTGATTGACATCAGTTGAGGATCTGGCCATTGTTGAGTACATAAAAAAGCTTAAAGAAACTCCTTTTTTAGAGGTACTTTGAATTGTGTTAGAAAAATTTGAGGTATCCAACCAAAAGGGTGTTTGGACCCACCAGTGATGTTGTTTGAGTATGCATGTGTCTTTTTCTCTCTCTAAATTTCATGGTCCTTCTGAATTTGTCCAGTCTTCAACTCTTCTCTGCCGCTTTACTTGGCAATCTCTCCTTCCTTTCCCCACCCATGTCACTTAGTGCAAATTTGTAGTCGAATGTTTAGGAGGCAGTCAATGCAGAGTAATATTTCCTTTCCCTGTTCCAGAAATAAAAAAAAAATCAACCATTGACTAAAGGCCCAAGAGAAATGGCTCAGTCCTGCAAGGCACTGAACAGCCTGAAGAGAGGCTAGAGTATGCACCGGGTATGGTAACTCAGCAGATGTTCCATCTAGCCACACTGTGCTGTGCCTGGACAGCTGTCTCTTGCTTCCATACAAAATTCCCCTGAAATGGTGGATGACCAAAATGAGTAGATCAGTAGGCTGATCTGGAACAGGGTTAGAAGTCTGGTACTTACATGTGATCCCATTTACATTATGTGGGCAACAGCCATGAAACTTCATAAAAAAGTTAGTACAAGTCTCACTTTGTATTAATATCATTAAGAGTGGGCTCAGTGTTAGGATTCTGGCATCCTGACAAGAACAGTACAAAGCCCAGCACTGGGAATTGGGACAGTATGGGTCAAATGCAAACATAGCCATGGTCTGAGATATGTTGGTAAAGCAAGATATTGAAGACAATTTGAAATTTTCTTTCAAGATATTTACATATTTGGCATTCTGGATACTTATTATATTTTAAAGGTGCAGCAGATTTTCCTACACAAACAGGGCTGCAGTAGGAATCTGTGAACACCTAGTATATTCTGCAAGAGACATCTCATTGCAGAAAATGAAACAATGAGGATCAGCATTTTGAGAGAGAAAATTGCTTTTCTAGTATGCATGGGGAGCAGCAGTCACACTAATCAGAGGACGTCATGGCACAGATCTTGGTATCCTTATTCACTGTGTCATCCTTGACTTTAATGGTGCCATTCACGTCAGTAAGGCTTGCAGGATCAGACTCGCAAACCGCAGCTGTGTGCAAATGCCAAGCAATATGGATTATCTTTATTCCAGTTTGTTGGTTTGGAAACAGATAAATATTACATTTAGCATGCTTGCCAGTAGCTTACCTTATTCTATTCCATTTGAATCTAGAGTCCCAGCTGAGGTAAGAGGCCCATTGTGCTAAGTGCTGTATAAACACATAACAAGGGAGAGTGTTTTTGAACCAGGACATAGGAATTTCAATGGAAAAACTCATGTTTGCAATTCTCATATATATACGTCTCTGCCATCCACCCCTTGCCCAATAATTGATTTTGGTGGTACAATATGCCAACCTAAGAAGTGTTTAAACCTTTAAGTTTCTTTAAAAATAAAACAAATATTGTAATGGCAACTCAAGCGGTAGATAGCCTATTTTACTTTTCATAGTCATATGTGAGGCTTCATAAAAATCTAAAACATTTCCCTTGATGTTCAATATTTTATACAAAGATGCCAATTATGTTAGAAAGGTAGACTTCACTAGGCTGAGCAGTCATTTGTTATATGAATGGTTCCATTGATTGTCATGCTACAGAGGGTTATGCTTTCATATATCATACTGAATAGGATTTGTTTTTATAGGCATTAGGGGTAAACTATTTGGTATAAGTGCTTTCATAGCTTGTGGGTACTAGCCCTGGGTTTGAC
This sequence comes from Lepidochelys kempii, assembly GCF_965140285.1. Classification (NCBI taxonomy): domain Eukaryota; kingdom Metazoa; phylum Chordata; order Testudines; family Cheloniidae; genus Lepidochelys; species Lepidochelys kempii. The sequence goes on along the minus strand of NC_136382.1, from coordinate 181,039,722 downwards.
CTTACTCACAGATTTCCCAGGCTTCAAATAATGTAGATTTTAAAAAGCAAGCTGTGCTATAAGAAAAAAAGTAATTCATTTTGCAGGTATATAGTGATAGCCATTGTGCTCAACACAATTAAAAAGAACTGAACAAAAGAGAGAGTTGAATGTAATCTTTGATGATCAGTGAGCTGCTCTCTAAAATATTGAATTCATGTAGGCAATCAACAAGGAAAAGCCTATAGAATGCTTGGATACATACAATACTGTGTCTACAAATGTACAATACACTCAGTCTATGGTAATAGTCTGGAGATTATTGAGTTCTCTGCTTTTACACTGTTTCAAAGCCATGCTCTTTTTTAAGAAAAGATATAGCATTTCAAAGGCACAGATAAGTGTGTCAAAACCCAATGGAAAATACGAAGCAACTCTATAAGACCATGAAAATAAGTGATTGCACACAAGATACCAACTCTGGCAACACTTTAAATTAATAGGCACAGATGTCATGTAACTGCTCTTTAATAATATGGTACCTAATTTACATAGAATAAGCTTGTTTCACTCCCAGAGCTGTGGTCCCCATGGGAATGTGATTCCAAATGGAGAGGGAGAGTAGGGGGCATGACAGCTCAAGCTACTACAACTCCTGTTGCTTTATGGGTTCAGAGGCAGCTGACACCCTTGCAAAAGAAGGCAACACTAGACAGATAAGGAGATACACTGTGTCAGTGCTTCCCCTGGGCAGATTCTGCCATCAGAGCACCAGATGGAATTAAAGCTTCCCTTCTCCAACTGCAATCCCAGAAAGGGAGTTGGAAGTATTTCTACTACTGTCTTCTTGGGGGTGAATCACACTCGGGTGCATCTGCACTGGAAAACCACTGCCTTTATGCAGATTTGATGCCTATGTAAACTAGAGATTTACCTACTAAGGGACTGCATGATCAGGGAAGTTATTCCTCATATTCTTCATATGAATATTGTTATGATATGAATATGGCATAATTAAGATGTGTTCCATGCAAGATGGATCGTGTGGGGTATCGTTGGACAGGTTATGATTTACTAAATATGATTATCCTATTTGTATGCATGTATCATTTCTGTATCTTAAGGACTATGGACTATGTAACAATTACAAAAGAGTTTGTGCCTTGGGAACGCCCACCAGACAAAATGCAATCAGTCTGGCTGGTTAGTCAATGGGCCATTAGGGAGGACAATAGGACTTTGAATATGCTAATTTCCCACCTTCCTGAGAAGCTTCCTGGGATGCTGCTGTGACACTGCAGAGTCATGTGATCATGTCACTTGGTACTGGACCCCATCTTGGCCTGCTAGTATTTTTCCACAAAGGGGGTGGAGATCAAGCTGGGAATCAAAAGATTCCCACTACATGTAAATCCTATTTAAGCCAGGGAAGTGAGTTAATCAGGGCTCTTTCTTCACTGAATCCCCTCGCAGGATGACTGCTGAGAAGATCTAGAGAAACAAGGACTGAGGAGCTGAGCCCAGGCTGGAAGAAGTGTCTGGCCTCTGAAAAAATGCCTAAAACAACATTTAGGGCAAGAAAATACTACTTGTAACCAGTTTCTTTAATGTATTGGGCTTAGTTTGTGTGTTTGTTTTATTGCTCAGTAATCTGCTTTGATCTGTTTGCTAACCCTTATAATCACTTAAAATCTATCCTTTACAGTTAATAAACTTGTTTTGTCTATTCCAAAACCCAGTCTGTGCAATTAATAACTGGGGGTGGGAGGAAGAGGGGAGAAGCTGTCTATATCTTCTATCCCCTTTAACCAGTTCCTTATCCACCTTTCAATTTTCATATTGATCCCCATCTTTTCCAATTTAGCTAATAATTCCCCATGTGGAACCGTATCAAATGCCTTACTGAAATCAAGGTAAATTAGATCCACTGCATTTCCTTTGTCTAAAAAATCTGTTACCTTCTCAAAGAAAGAAATCAGGTTGGTTTGACACGATTTACCTTTTTTAAAACCATGTTGTATTTTGTCCCAATTACCATTGACTTCAATGTCCTTAACTACTTTCTCCTTCAAATTTTTTTCCAAGACCTTGCATGCTACAGATGTCAAACTAACAGGCCTGTAGTTACCTGGATCACTTTTTTTGCCCTTTCTTAAAAACAGGAACTATGTTAGCAAATCTCCAGTCATAAGGTACAACCCCTGAGTTTACAGATTCATTACATTTTTTTGCTAATGGGCTTGCAATTTCATGTGCCAGCTCCTTTAATATTCTTGGATGAAGATTATCTGGGCCCCCCAATTTAGTCCCATTAAGCTCTTCAAGTTTGGCTTCTACCTCGGATGTGTTAATATCTATCTCCATATCCTCCTTCCTATTTGTCGTCCTACCATGATCCCTAAACTCCTCATTAGCCTCATTAAAGACTGAGGCAAAGTATTTGTTTAGATATTGGGCCACGCCAAGATTATCCTTAACCTCCACTCCATCCTCAGTGTTTAGCAGTCCCACTTCTTCTTTCTTTGTTTTCTTCTTATTTATATGGTTATAGAACCTTTTACTATTGGTTTTAATTCCCTTTGCAAGGTCCAACTCTACATGGCTTTTGGCCTTTCTCACTTTATCCCTACATGTTCTGACCTCAATAAGGTAGCTTTCCTTGCTGATCCCTCCCATCTTCCACTCCTTGTAGGCTTTCTGATTTTTCTTAATCACCTCTCTAAGGTGCTTGCTCATCCAGCTTGGTCTACAACTCCTGCCTAGATTTTTTTCCCCTTTCTTAGGATGCAGGCTTCTGATAGTTTCTGCAACCTTGACTTGAAGTAATTCCAGGCCTCCTCTGCCTTTAGATCCACAAGTTCTTCAGTCCAATCCACTTCCCTAACTAATTTCCTTATTTTTTTAAAGTTAGCTCTTTTGAAATCAAAAACCCTAGTCACAGATCTATTTTTGTTTATCTTTCCATTTAGTTTGAACTGAATTAGCTCATGATCGCTTGAACCAAGGTTGTCTCCTACAACCATTTCTTCTATGAGGTCCTCACTGCTCACCAAAACCAAATCTAAAATGGCATCCCCTCTTGTTGGTTCAGCAACTACTTGGTGAAGGAATCCATCAGTTATCGCATCCAGGAAAATCTGAGCCCTATTATTATTACTAGCACTTGTCCTCCAGTCTATATCTGGGAAGTTAAAGTCTCCCATGATCACACAATTCCCATTAGTATTTACTTCATATTTACTTCCATGCCCAGATCAGATGCTGGTGGTCTATAGCACAGCCCAAGCACTATCCCAGGGGAGGCTCTACTAGCTTTCTTCCCCAATGTGATTTTTGCCCAGACAGACTCTGTCTTATCCATTCTGTTACTTCTTATTTCTTTACAGCCTACCTCATCATTGATATACAATGCTGTTCCACCACCTTTGCCTTTATTTCTGTCTTTCCTAAACAGCACAAACCCTTCAATACCCATACTCCAGTCATGACTACTGTTCCAACATGTTTCTGTTATCCCTATGATATCTGGTTTCACTTCCTGAACCAGTAGCTCTAGTTCCTCCATTTTGTTACCTAGGCTCCTCACATTAGTGTACAAACACCTTCAGAAAGGGACCTGAGGCACAGAGTTGATTAAGTGATTTGCTCAAGGTCACACACGGAGTCTGGGCTGAGCTAGGAAATGAATGGTGGTCTTCTGAATGCTAGTATGGTGCCTTATCCACTAACCCATCACTCCTCCTTACTGCCATGTGAGCCAACTGCATCCTTTCTTTAATCATTCTCCAGCCTCCCTCCTTGTCCTGCCAGACCCTCCCTCTCCCAATATTGATCCTCAGGATCCTTTCCTTACCTGTCCCCTACATTCACATGTCCTCTACATTTTCTCTTAGCCTCCTGCCCTCTCATTCTCCTACTCCACAAGTCCATGCCCCACTCATGACCCCCTTTGCCTTATTTCTCATTCTGCCTTCCCCACATTACCCTGCCTCCATCTCCTGCCCCAATCTCCATTTCCCTATCCATCCCCAGTGTTACTCTCAGACACTAAAGTCTCCCTCTCTACCCCCTCATCACATTTCCCAGTCCCCATCTCTCTCTGTGCACTGAATGAGGCAAGCGTCCTGCGGAAAAAATAGCATGTGACCATGTAGTTAAAGACTATCATAGTGCATGAGCACAAAGGGGCTGAATTAAGGTTGCACAGGAAACCTTAATTCTGGCATTTTCTAAAGATCAAGTGTTTGATTTTGTAACCTTAATAATATTCTTTTAACACAGTTTGTGTGTATATTTAAGTGTATATATTAGACATCTACTGAACATAATTAATGTAGCTGAACTACATGGTGCAATGCAGTCTCCTCTGTGACCAAGAAGATGCAATATTAACTGAATTGTAACAAAATATTTCAGGTCAGTTTAATGAACAAATATTTGGTTTCAAGTTGAACTAAACCAACCAATATATTTTGTTTAAATCTTTTGGCAAAATTGTAAGGAAACTGCATTTTTCAGTGAAAAATAATTTAGACAGAACAGTCATTGCTGGTTCTAATTTGGGGCTTTTTTGAACTTTCACCAGCTTTTTTATCTGTAAATGGCTGCAGCATAGCAGGTCATTAGTTACTTTGTAGTGAAGATGTAAGGAAATATGTGGGGGAAATAGTAACATTACTTTTATGCCCTGTAATTAAAGTTTTGTGTTAAATATTCCTTTTAGAGCAGGAGTTTAAAAAGAGATAACACATAGCAATTTACTGAAATACAATGGGGACTTTTTGTATGTGATCATATCTGTATTACTAGGCACAGTGACTGGAAAAAAAACCCACCCCAACAACTTGCTTTCCTCATGTTGTTGGAGGTAAAAAAGAATGTTGCAAAAGAACTCATATTGTGCTCTAGAAAAACTGTCAGGTAGTCAAACATTGGGATTAATATGATTCACTGCTTATTAAAAGCTATGTGAATCTTGTTCTAATGTCCACAGGCCAGGTCAAATTTTGACACAAAAAATCATATTTTAAAAACTCAATAATATAAGAAGGGAAAAAGTAGAATTTTTAAAAAAGAGAAAAATAAGGGGGATAAAAGGAACAGCCTCATATAGTGCCATTTGCAAGTCCATTCTGCTTCCCCATGTTTCTAAGGGTATGTCTACACTACGAAATTAGGTCAAATTTATAGAAGTCAGGTTTTTTAGAAATCGTTTTTATATAGTCGATTGTGTGTGTCCCCACACAAAATGCTCTAAGTGCATTAACTCAGCGGAGTGCTTCCACAGTACTGAGACTAGCGTTGACTTCCGGAGTGTTGCACTGTGGGTAGCTATCCCACAGTTCCCGCAGTCTCCGCTGCCCATTGGAATTCTGGGTTGAGATCCCAATGCTTGATGGGGCAAAAAACATTGTTGTGGGTGGTTCTGGGTACATGTCATCAGGCCCTCCCTTCCTTCCTCCCTCCCTCTGTGAAAGCAATGGCAGACAATCGTTTTGCACCTTTTTTCCGAGTTACCTGTATAGACGCCATACCATGACGTCAGCGCAGTGACGAGAGTGATGAGGACATGGACACAAACTTCTCTCAAAGCATGGGCCCTGGCAATGTGGGCATCATGGTGCTAATAGGGCAGGTTCATGCAGTGGAACACCGATTCTGGGCCCAGGAAACAAGCACAGACTGGTGAGACAGCACAGTGTTGCAGGTCTGGGATGATTCCAGTGGCTGCAAAACTTTCGCATGCATAAGGGCACTTTCATGGAACTTTGAGACTTGCTTTCCCCTGCCCTGAAGTGCATGACTACCAAGATGAGAGCAGCCCTCACAGTTGAGAAGCAAGTGGCAATAGCCCTGTGGAAGCTTGCAATGCCAGACAGCTACCAGTCAGTTGGGAATCAATTTGGAGTGGGCAAATCTACTATGGGGGCTGCTGTGATGCAAGTAGCCAACACAATCAAAGATCTGCTGATATCAAGGGTAGTGACCCTAGGAAATGTGCAGGTCATAGTGGATGGCTTTGCTGCAATGGGATTCCCTAATTATGGTGGGGCCATAGATGGAACTCATATCCCTATCTTGGCACCGGAGCACCAAGCCGGCGAGTACATAAACCGCAAGTGGTACTTTTCAATGGTGCTGCAAGCGCTGGTGGATCACAAGGGCCGTTTCACCAACGTCAACGTGGGATGGCCGGGAAAGGTACATGACGCTCGCATCTTCAGGAACTCTGGTCTGTTTCAAAAGCTGCAGGAAGGGACTTTATCCCAGACCAGAAAATAACTGTTGGGGATGTTGAAATGCCTATAGTTCATAGAATCATAGAATATCAGGGTTGGAAGGGACCCCAGAAGGTCATCTAGTCCAACCCCCTGCTCGAAGCAGGACCAATTCCCAGTTAAATCATCCCAGCCAGGGCTTTGTCAAGCCTGACCTTAAAAACCTCTAAGGAAGGAGATTCTACCACCTCCCTAGGTAACGCATTCCAGTGTTTCACCACCCTCTTAGTGAAAAAGTTTTTTCCTAATATCCAATCCAAATCTCCCCCACTGCAACTTGAGACCATTACTCCTCGTTCTGTCATCTGCTACCATTAAGAACAGTCTAGAGCCATCCTCTTTGGAACCCCCTTTCAGGTAGTTGAAAGCAGCTATCAAATCCCCCCTCATTCTTCTCTTCTGCAGGCTAAACAATCCCAGCTCCCTCAGCCTCTCCTCATAAGTCATGTGTTCCAGACCCCTAATCATTTTTGTTGCCCTTCACTGGACTCTCTCCAATTTATCCACATCCTTCTTGTAGTGTGGGGCCCAAAACTGGACACAGTACTCCAGATGAGGCCTCACCAATGTCGAATAGAGGGGAATGATCACGTCCCTCAATCTACTCGCTATGCCCCTACTTATAAATCCCAAAATGCCATTGGCCTTCTTGGCAACAAGGGCACACTGCTGACTCATATCCAGCTTCTCATCCACTGTCACCCCTAGGTCCTTTTCCGCAGAACTGCTGCCTAGCCATTCGGTCCCTAGTCTGTAGCTGTGCATTGGGTTCTTCCGTCCTAAGTGCAGGACCCTGCACTTATCCTTATTGAACCTCATCAGATTTCTTTTGGCCCAATCCTCCAATTTGCCTAGGTCCTTCTGTATCCTATCCCTCCCCTCCAGCGTATCTACCACTCCTCCCAGTTTAGTATCATCCGCAAATTTGCTGAGAGTGCAATCCACACCATCCTCCAGATCATTTATGAAGATATTAAACAAAACCGGCCCCAGGACCGACCCTTGGGGCACTCCACTTGATACCGGCTGCCAACTAGACATGGAGCCATTGATCACTACCCGTTGAGCCCGACAATCTAGCCAGCTTTCTACCCACCTTGTAGTGCATTCATCCAGCCCATACTTCCTTAACTTGCTGACAAGAATACTGTGGGAGACCGTGTCAAAAGCTTTGCTAAAGTCAAGAAACAATACATCCACTGCTTTCCCTTCATCCACAGAACCAGTAATCTCATCATAAAAGGCGATTAGATTAGTCAGGCATGACCTTCCCTTGGTGAATCCATGCTGGCTGTTCCTGATCACTTTCCTCTCATGCAAGTGCTTCAGGATTGATTCTTTGAGGACCTGCTCCATGATTTTTCCAGGGACTGAGGTGAGGCTGACTGGCCTGTAGTTCCCAGGATCCTCCTTCTTCCCTTTTTTAAAGATTGGCACTACATTAGCCTTTTTCCAGTCATCTGGGACTTCCCCGGTTCGCCACGAGTTTTCAAAGATAATGGCCAATGGCTCTGCAATCACAGCCGCCAATTCCTTCAGCACTCTCGGATGCAACTCGTCCGGCCCCATGGACTTGTGCACGTCCAGCTTTTCTAAATAGTCCCTAACCACCTCTATCTCCACAGAGGGCTGGCCATCTATTCCCCATTTTGTGATGCCCAGCGCAGCAGTCTGGGAGCTGACCTTGTTAGTGAAAACAGAGGCAAAAAAAGCATTGAGTACATTAGCTTTTTCCACATCCTCTGTCACTAGGTTGCCTCTCTCATTCAGTAAGGGGCCCACACTTTCCTTGGCTTTCTTCTTGTTGCCAACATACCTGAAGAAACCCTTCTTGTTACTCTTAACATCTCTGGCTAGCTGCAGCTCCAGGTGCGATTTGGCCCTCCTGATATCATTCCTACATGCCCGAGCAATATTTTTATACTCTTCCCTGGTCATATGTCCAACCTTCCACTTCTTGTAAGCTTCTTTTTTATGTTTAAGATCCGCTAGGATTTCACCATTAAGCCAAGCTGGTCGCCTGCCATATTTACTATTCTTTCGACTCATTGGGATGGTTTGTCCCTGTAACCTCAACAGGGATTCCTTGAAATACAGCCAGCTCTCCTGGACTCCTTTCCCATTCAAGTTATCCTTGGGGACCCAGCCTACCCCTTAATGCCATGGCTCATGAAGCCATACACAGGCAGCCTGGACAGTAGTCAGGAGCTGTTCAACTATAGGCTGAGCAAGTACAGAATGGTGGTAGAATGTGCATTTGGACGTTTAAAGCATGCTGGCGCAGTTTACTGACTCGGTTAGACCTCAGCGAAACCAATATTCCCACTGTTATTACTGCTTGCTGTGCACTCCACAATATTTGTGAGAGTAAAGGGGAGTAATTTATGGCGGGATTGGAGGTTGAGACAAATCGCCTGGCCACTGGCCACGCATAGCCAGACACCAGGGCAGTTAAAAGAGCACAAGAGGGTGTGGTGCATTTCAGAGAAGCTTTGAAAATCAGTTTCATGCCTGGACAGGCTACGGTGTGAAAGTTCTGTTTCTTTCTCCTTGATGAAATCCCCCGCCCCTTGGTTCACTCTACTTCCCTGTAAGCTAACCACCCTCCCCTCCTCCCTTCGATCACTGCTTGCAGAGGCAATAAAGTCATTGTTGCTTCACATACATGCACTCTTTATTAATTCATCACACAAATAGGGGAATAACTGCCAAGGTAGCCCGGGAGGGGTGGTGGAGGAACCAGGAGAGGTGGTGGAAGAGGGATGGACAAGGCCACACAGCACTTTAAAAGTTTAAAACTTTAAAACTTATTGAATGCCAGCCTTCTGTTGCTTGGGCAATCCTCTGGGGTGGAGTGGCTGGGTGGCCAGAGGCCCCCGCACCGCATTCTTGGACGTCCTTGGGTGAGGAGGCTATGGAACTTAGGGAGGAGGGTGCTTGGTTACACAGGGCTGTAGTGGCGGTCTGTGCTCCTGCTGCCTTTCCTGCAGCTCAACCATATCCTAGAGCACACCTCCAGCAGCCTCAGCATTGAATCCTGCCTCCTCTCATCATGCTGCCGCCACCTTTCAGCTTCAGCCCTCTCTTCAGCCTGCCACTTACTCTCTTCAGCACTCTCTTCAGCCCACCACCTCTCCTCCCGGTCATTTAGTGCTTTCCTGCACTCTGACATTGTCTGCCTCCACGCATTTGTCTGTGCTCTGTCAGTGTGGGAGAACAGCATGAACTCAGAGAACATTTCATCACGAGTGTGGTTTTTTTTGCCTTCTAATCTTCACTAGCCTCTGGGAAGGAGAAGATCCTGTGATCCTTGAAACACATGCAGCTGGTGGAGAAAAAAAAGGGACAGTGGTATTTAAAAAGACACATTTTATAGAACAATGCGTACACTCTTTCATGGTAAACCTTGCTGTTAACATTACATATATAGCTCATGTGCTTTCGTTCCAAGGTCACATTTTGCCTCCCCCACCACGTGGCTAGCCCCTCCCTCCTCCCCATGACTAACAGCGGGGAACATTTCTATTCAGCCACAGACAAACAGCCCAGCAGGAACAGGCACCTCTGAATGTCCCCTTAAGAAAAGCACCCTATTTCAACCAGCTGACCATGAATGATATCACTCTCCGGAGGATAACACAGAGATAAAGAACGGATGTTGTTTGAATGCCAGCAAACATAATGCTTTGTTCGACAATGATTCCTGAGTACGTGCTACTGGCCTGGAGTGGTAAAGTGTCCTACCATGGTGGACGGAATAAGGCTGCACTCCCCAGAAACCTTTTGCAAAGGCTTCGGGAGTACATCCAGGAGAGCCGCAAATGCCAGGGCAAATTAATCATTAAACATGCTTGCTTTTAAACCATGTATAGTATTTTAAAAGGTACACTCACCAGAGGTCCCTTCTCCACCTGGCGGGTCCGGGAGGCAGCCTTGGGTGGGTTCGGGGGAGTACTGGCTCCAGGTCCAGAGTGAGAAACAGTTCCTGGCTGTCAGAAAATCCGGTTTCTCTGCTTGGTTACTGTGAGCTATCTACAACTTCATCATCATCATCTTCCTTGTCCCCAAAACCTGCTTCCGTGTTGCCTCCTTCTTCATTGAAGGAGTCAAACAACATGGCTGGGGTAGTGGTGGCTAAACTCCCTAAAATGGCATGCAGCTAATCATAGAAGCGGCATGTTTGGGGCTCTGACCCGGAGCGGCCATTTGCCTCTCTGGTTTTCTGGAAGGCTTGCCTCAGCTCCTTAAGGTTCACATGGCACTGCTTCGGGGCTCTGTTATGGCCTCTGTCCTTCATGTCCTGGGAGATTTTGCCAAATGTTTTGGCATTTCGAAAACTGGAACGGAGTTCTGATAGCATGGATTCCTCTCCCCATATAGTGATCAGATTCCGTACCTCCCATTTGGTCCATGCTGGAGCTCTTTTGTGATTCTGGGACTCCATCATGGTCACCTCTGCTGATGAGCTCTGCACTCACCTGCAGCTTGACACGCTGGCCAAACAGGAAATTGAAATTCAAAAGTTCGCAGGCCTTTTCCTGTCTACCTGGCCAGTGCATCTGAGTTGAGAGTGCTGTCCAGAGCTGTCACAGTGGAGCACTCTGGGATAGCTCCTGGAGGCCAATACTGTCTAATTGCATCCACAGTACCCCAAATTCCACCCGGCAAGGCCAATTTCGGTGCTAATCCCCTTGTCCGGGGTGGAGTAAGGAAATCGATTTTAAGAGCCCTTTAAGTCAAAAAAAAGGGCTTCATTGTGTGGATGGGTGCAGGGTTAAATCAATTTAACGCTGCTAAATTCAACCTCAACTCCTAGTGTAGACCAGGGCTAAAAAGATCCTGTGGGCAGCTTTCCCTCTGAATTACATGTACAATTTACACTGCCGTAGTATAAAGTCATAGTGCATGTATTTCTCAGCCAACCAGTTACTTAGGTAGTCTAGGTAAATGGGAGGAGTGTAATGTTGATTTCTTTTTAATAATCTGGCCCATAATATAAATTGGATGGAACTCAAGGAGAGATTTGTATTCCTACCACAAATCATCATATTTTTGGCTGGGAATAGCTATCAATTCATATACTATCTTCCATGCCTAAAAGTGTATAAAAGCAATATACACTGAATGTTAATAGTCACTGAACTTTCTCCCACTGCTTGTGAATTAAATGCATATGCCAAAAGTAGAAGATACATACATCTGTACTCAGGAGGTGCTTTTGAATAGAAAGAATTTGAGCTGCATAGAAAAAGACCTCTATGAAGGACCACCCTTTTGAAATTCAGACACTCATGCCTTGTTACAATCAGTACCTTGAGTTACAAAATGTAACTGGGTATGGTGTGTCATGGCAATTATGTGCCAGGCCCCCACACACTGTAAAATATATTCATTTGGCTAAGAACTATACGAAAAGAAATGTGGTCACTAACACAAAGAGACACCTAATTTTCTTTGGTGACTATCTTAATTATATGAGAGACAGTATGGTCTAAGAGCTAGGGCATATACTGGAAGTCCTGGCTCTGGCCCCAGTTTTGCTGGTGATGTAGGATATGTTCTAATCTCTGCATGTCAGTATCCCTGTCTGGAAAATGAGGATAATTCTCTACCTCACCGAGCAGCTGTGTGGTTTAATTCAATAATGTCCATAGGATACTTTAAGACAATTACATGGAAGGGACTACACAAGTGCCAAGTATTAATATTTCCACATTTAACATTATGTACATGGGGGGCTTGCCATTCATAAATGTTCACACAAATTGGTTTTAGTCACATAGAATTAATTTGAGGAATGGCTATTCTTTGAGCAAGGCTACCTGTGTGTGAATAAGATGAATACTTCACCTATAGAGGTCATCCAATCATGGAGCTGAAACAATACCACATGACTATGGTGAACAGCAAATGATGCACCGCTAAGAGTAAGGAGTCCATGGAAAAACCCAAATGTGTCGAAAATCATGTGTATATCATGTGAAATCCATCTGCCTTTAAAATATGCAGAGAGATATGCCACCTTCATGCTTTTAGCCATTTCCTCCACCCCTACAAACTCAACATTTCAATCTTTGCTGGTAAGAAGTAAAAAGCTAGAGTGCTACTCCCTATCCCTGGCATTTTCTAGCCCCCTGTACTTACCTACATTAACATTACAGAGTCCTTATGATCACTCCTACACATGAGGCCCGGAAGAAAACTTGTAAATTGCCAGTGACATCATCTGTGAGAAAAATTACTCACTTTATGAAACAGCAGGGAAAATTAAATTTACTCCCAACCATCCAAGAGCTCCCTCACAGAATCAGTGTGTGGCAGGAGTGATAGGAGACGTAAATCTGTTTTCTATTTCAAAAAGACAAAGATATTTGTAATGAGCTAGAGTACACAGAGTAAAATTACCATCCACTGTCATTGAAATGTATTTCCCCTGTGGTTTTACCAAAAAAGGTATGAAATTGAGACAGAAAATAAAACAGGTAATGCTGCAGGCAGAGAAAGTGGATTAGTCCACATCACCAGTGATGTGTGACCAGTTTACAAATCAGTAAGTTTCATGACTGACAGTAGCAGAAGACAGGTCTTTTCAAAATTCTCTCTGAAGCAGCCTTATCTCAGAACATAGCAGCACTTGAATACATTGAAACTTTTACATAAGCCACTTTTCTACAGTGTACTGACGACACTGAGGAAAAATTAATGCACAGAGGCCAAAGGTTCCACAGACCTCTTCAACACATCAAGGACACTGACAAAAAGAACCCATTGTATTTTTTTTTTCTAATGAAATCCTTGATTATTATTGTTACTCCTCTTCATTCAAATCCAGACTCACACTGCTCACAGAGGCTAAGGACAATTTATCTTAAAGATTGCCTTGCCATCCAGGCTACACCAAAACCACCGCACTCAACAGGTTTGCTGCATGGGGCAAAGCCAAATGTGAAACTATCAGGAGGCAAGGGCAAAATAACTATGCATAAGAGTGGTAATATGACGGCAGGTTTAAGCCAGAGAGACCATGCATTATCCAGCAAGCTAATGTGCAACAGCATGATGCTGCTCCCTGAATTATACTGAGATTTCTGGAAGAAACACCACATATTAACATGTTTCAGAGTAGCAGCCGTATTAGTCTGTATTCGCAAAAAAGAAAAGGAGTAATTGTGGCACCTTAGAGACTAACAAATTTATTTGAACATAAGCTTTCATGAGCTACAACTCACTTCATTGGATGAAGTGAAGTGAGCTGTAGCTCACGAAAGCTTATGCTCAAATAAATTTGTTAGTCTCTAAGGTGCCACAAGTACTCCTTTTCTTTTTACCACATATTAAGGGTGGGATTTTCAGGTGCAGTCAGTCAGCACTGACCTAACTCTGCTCCCATTGAAGTGAAGCATTGATATCAATGGAAGCAGATTTAAGCCTCTGCTAAGTGTTTTTGAAAATCCCACAATAAAACCTTATAAAACATAATTGCTTTTTAGTTTTCTTTGCCTGGTAGTTTAGCCAAGAAACCTTATTTGTTTTATTTACATGCACACACACACAAATACACGTGCACACTGAATTTTAGATGTTCTATTTCCTTATCAAAGCATGAAAGTAACACTTTACAAACACACAGAATAAATTAATTCATAATTTAAACAAATAATGGAATAATCCTTACTTTGGGACACATTTTCCTATATACAGTAGTTGGAATTATAGGTAATAAATTGTAGCATGTCTTTTGTAATTAACCAGCAATTAACATTGTTTTTTCCCCCAATAGTCTTCAGTAAAGGGATAATTACTTTATTACATTACTATTATGACCTAATAGACATTAATGTGATTTACTGTTAATAGTATGTTTATTAAACCACATTGTATCAGATGAGAGAAACTCTGAAATTCCACATTTATGATCCAATTATGCATTTCCTTGATCACATAAGCAATCCTATTACAATCAATGGACACTGTAGAAAAGAGTTCAGAGTAGCAGCTGTGTTAGTCTGTATCCACAAAAAGAAAAGGAGTACTTGTGGCACCTTAGAGACTAACCAATTTATTTGAGCACAAGCTTTCATGAGCTACAGCTCATTTCATCGGATGCATTCAGTGGAAAATACTGTAGGGGGATTTTATATAAACAGAAAACATGAAACAATGAAACAATAGGTGTTACCATACACACTGTAACGAGAGTGATCAGGTAAGGTGAGCTATTACCAGCAGGAGAGGAAAAAACAAAACAAAAACCTTTTGTAGTGATAATCAAGGTGGACCATTTCCAGCAGTTGGCAAGAACTTGTGAACAGTGTGTGTGTGTGTGGGGAAATAAACATGGAGAAATAGTTTTACTTTGTGTAATGACCCATCCACTCCCAGTCTTTATTCAAGCCTAATTTAATGGTATCCAGTTTGCAAATTAATTCCAATTCAGCAGTCTCTTGTTGGAGTTTGTTTCTGAAGTTTTTTGTTGTAATATTGCCACTTTAGGTCTGTAATCAAGTGACCAGAGAGATTGAAGTGTTCTCCGACTGGTTTTTGAATGTTATAATTCTTGACGTCTGATCTGTGTCCATTTTTTCTTTTACGTAGATACTGTCCGGTTTGGCCAATGTACATGGCAGAGGGGCATTGCTGGCACATGATGGCATATATCACATTGGTAGATGTGCAGGTGTACGAACCTCTGATAGTGTGGCTAATGTGATTAGGCTCTATGATGGTGTCACTTGAATAGATATGTGGACACAGTTGGCAGCCGGCTTTGTTGCAAGGGTAGGTTCCTGGGTTAGTGTTTTTGTCGTGTGGTGTGTGGTTGCTGGTGAGTATTTGCTTCAGGTTGGGGGGCTGTCTGAAAGCAAGGATTGGCCAGTCTCCCAAGATCTGTGAGAGTGATGGGTCATCCTTCAGGATAGGTTGTAGATCCTTGACGATGTGCTGGAGAGGTTTTAGTTGCGGGCTGAAGGTGATGGCTAGTGGCATTCTGTTATTTTCTTTGTTGGGCCTGTCCTGTAGTAGGTAACTTCTGGGTACTCTTCTGGCTCTGTCAAACTGTTTCTTCACTTCAGCAGGTGGGTATTGTTGTTGTAAGAACTTGAGATGATGTATAGAGCAGCACCACTTGTCCCATAACCTCAGCCATGCAGAACACAATGCCATCCACAGCCTCAGAAACAACTCTGACATCATAATCAAAAAGGCTGACAAAGGAGGTACTCTTGTCATCGTGAATAGGTCAGAATATGAACAAGAGGCTGCTAGGCAACTCCACATTATACAAGCCATTACCCTCTGATCCCCCTTAGGGTTATCAAAAGAAACTACACCATCTGCTCCTAGGCTAACACCCTAATTACTCTACCAAATTTCCTTCTCTGATATGGATTCTGCTTGTATGTGGCTGCTGATTATTGTAATTTGTATTGCCACATTGCTTTGGAACAGAGGCGGATTAAGATTTATTGGGGCTCTGAGCACAAAGAACATTTGGGCCCCTGTGACAGGTATTGGTCAATCCTCCGAGCCCCTAGGGGCGATGGAGAGCTGTGGTCTCCGTGGCACGCCTCGGCCACACCTTCCAGGCGCTGGGGAATTAGCAGGAAGGTGTGCCGGCCGGAGTCAGTAGCACGCCCCTCAGGCAGGGGAGCGCCGGGGTAGGGGAACGCAGGCCCACCCAACTCCACTGAGTTCCAGCCCAGGGCCCTGACAGTGGCGGGAGGTGAAAGTCCCGCCGCTGGGTCAGCGGGGCCGTCCGGGCCCGCTGACCAAACACACCCACCCCACGGTGTAGTTCAGCCCCTGGGCTACTTCCTACCCGGTCTCTCAGGTGGGTCACTCCGGTCCCTCCATCTCCTCCAGGTATTCCGCTGCTGGCAGCTCCAGTCCCTCCATCTCGTCCGAGTATTCCGCTGCGGGCCACTCCCGCTCCCCCTCGGTAAAGCAGCACTGGTTGCCACAGGCCTTCCCTCCGGTCAGGCTCCTCCTTGCCCAGGCCTTTGCCTGGGTCAGCAGCAGGATCACGAGGGAGCAGCCAGCAGCCTGTGTCTGTCTCCCTCCCTGGTGCTCTCCTCACTGGGCAGAGGGCCCCGCCCTTTAGACTTCCTGTCCCACGCTTCCCCTTCCGGCCTGGCCCCGCCCACTCAGGCTCAGAGGGTGGCTCTTTACCCTCTGGTTCGGAGGGGAGCCACCCTGGCTTCCTACAGCCCCCCACATCCCATTAAAAACACAAATGTATCAAAATTCATTAATATAAAGACTCACTTTCCTTTTAAAGAGATGACGTTATTATTTTGATTCTGTGACTTGTGTCCCATCAAAGGTCCTTTTCACCATCATCTATTGAATTTAGAGTAGTTTAGGAAACCAATTACAGGCAGACTTTGATTATCATTCCCAGTAACATCTCTACATAGCCATGGAAAAAAATGTGCTACACTTAATATCCTATAAATGTCTCTCTTTTATGAACCTATTATACTTAAATTTTAGTAATATTATCAAATTATGTAATCAAAAATGCAAACACGATATCATACAGGGGTTCAGAAGGGAGAGGAGGATGTGCAGGGGATAAAGGAGGGAGGAGGACGTTGTCAGAGATGGAATTGGAGAATATGAAGAAGTATCAGGGTCAGAGAGGTTCTGCAGCACAGGAGGAAGACTGAGGGGTGTGTTGGGGAATGTGGCAAACAAAGTGGGGATTGGGGAGCTTGGGGTGTGGGAGGAGACAGAAGAGAATGCAAGAGAAGTGGAGCCAGAAGGGGAGCTGAGAAAGCAAGGGAGAAGGAGTGGGAAAGGGAGAGGAAAGGGAGCACAAGTGAATGTAGAGAGTGGGCAGGGGTCAGGAACCTCGGAGGAAGTAAAGAGGGAGCATATGAGAGGTTGGCACTGGGAGGGGGTCAAGGCAGTGAGAAGCCTGGGGCTAGAGTGGCAGCTCCCCAACTCAAGGAGTTAGGGAAGAACAAGTAGCATTGCCTCTCCAAGGACCTGCAGAAGAACGGTGCTGAGGGATACACACCAAGCACAGTTTGAATCTCACAGACCAACCCACGTAGAGTATTTATCAACTGCCATGAGTAGTAAACCAAGCTCAGGATTTGGGACCGGCCAAGAGGCGAGGGTGGCAATACGGACAAGACACCAGCCTGCGCCACGCCAGCCGTGCACCTTTGCTACAGACTCTGGGCTCCACAGGGGACTTCTCAGTAATAAAAATGTGACCCCTTTTGAAGGGGCACATTCTGTGTTCCCACCGCAGCCCCGCTATTATTGGTTAGAAGGATTGTCCCTTCTTATAATCTCGGCTGCTGATTGGGGGAGGCAGAGAAGGGGGTGAGGTGTGTGAACTCTGGAGAAAGTGGGCTCCTGGAGAAGGGCTCTGGCTGCCCAGTGCTGCAGTTAAGAGCTCTGCCTAGAGTTGAGCATGCATTGTGAACAGACCTCCGGTACAAAATTTGGGGGAGGGAGGACAGGTGCTCTCCCGCCCTTCATAAATGGTGCCCCTGCTCTGGGGCCAAAGGAGCTAGCTCACACTGCAGCACCAGGGCTGGAGGAGTTCTGTGCTGCTGTCAATTATTCAGGGGGCCCATGCCCCCTACTTGCCTCCCCCTTGTGCATGCCCCTGGTGCTCTGTGTCTGCCACGGTTCCCTCCCTGCCCAGGGCTCAGTTTCAGCCCCAGAGCTGCAAGAAGCCCCTTTCTCCCTTCTGTGGCACCATCGCATTCCTGCTTCCCGTTTTCTCCCCCACCCCGGCTCCAGTCTGGACTCCCCGGTCTGGGTTTCCCCCACAGCCCACCCAGCCCAGCTCTGCCTCATGGGTCTGGTTTCAGCCACTGCTACAGGGACCCCCAAGTTGGAAATGCAGGGGCTGCCTGCAGTGGAGGCGGGTTGGGCCCGAAATGACACCCAACATGATGGTGCCACCGTGGCACCAACTTCTGTGCCTGCTGACTGCCTGCCCCAGTGGGAGCCGAAGCTGCTGCCAGGGGCCTGTGCATTAATCCACCACTGCCTAGGAGCCTTAGTTGTGGATCAGGACCCCCATTGTGCTATCATTGGGGAAAACATGTGCATTGCCCTCCTGCACTATTTTAGCATTTTTTGCTGCCCCACAGGTTCCACCTGTAGTTACAACTGCAGCCACAGTAACTCCATTATTATTTAATAACAGCAGCATTATGGGTGGCATATTTCATCAGACAGCAGCGTGTTCTCCCTGTTGATGCCTGGGCTGTTCTAATCAATACATGCCCTGCTGCTGCTTCTCTGCCAACAAGATCATTTTATTTTTTGTTGTCATTGCCTGTGAGGCAATGGGCTTTTTTGTTGGATATAGAGTCACCCTTTATTCTGAAATCCCAAAGCAATACTTCTCAGGACAGTACAGACAGTGTCAAAGGACGTGTGCTGAAAAGGAGGACAAGGTTATGACCACTTTCCTATCAGCCACTAGCAAAGCAGATACATATAGTTGGGGCTCTTTCAAAACAGTCAGTTCATCACATGGAAGAACCTGAGGTATAAGGAATGTGTGGGTTGTTTCCTAAGCAGAATTGATACACAGCTTTATTATTGTCTCTGTTTTAAGATACAAACCTATGAGCTAATGTATGACATAGGGGCAGCTTTGCAACACAACACAGCTGCAGGTGTCCCAGTGGAAAAGATGGCAAGGCACGTGTGCTGTTTGTCTAAGCGATGACAAGCGATGGAGTTACAATGTAGTGAATTCACTCCAGAGTTTATGTAACTATAGTCCAGTAGAATCCATGCTAGTTTCAGTAGCTAGTCAGATATGACAGGGTAGGGGGCGGTTTGTCAAGGAGCTGGAAAACGATTGTTCCTGATTCTCTATAGAAATAATTTAAAGGAGAAAAACAGCTTTCCCTAAACAAAGAGAGTTTTATAGCAGCCAGATTGCTGCAGCCAGAAGCATGGCTGGGGAATATACCAGTACTCTTATCAACAAATAACAACAACAAAGCAGGACTAGCAGGGATAAGGCAGAACTGAGAGTGTCAAAGCACATGTTCTGTTTGTGTAAGGGAAAGACATATATGACTTCCCCACACTCCCACAGACAATAGTGGCACAGACATTTTAGATCCTTTGTCATTAGCACCAATGTATGCAATGGAAAAAAGAACCATGTTTGGCAATTAGGGCTGTCAAGTGACTAAAAAATCTAATTGTGATTAATCACACAATGAATTTGATTAAAGAATAATAGAATACCATGTATTTAAATATTTTTGGATGTTTTCTACATTTTCAAATATATTAATTTCAATTACAACACAGAATACAAAGTGCAGAATGCTTAATTTATATTTATTTTTGATTACAAGTATTTGCACTGTAAAAAAACAAAAGAAATATTATTTTTCAATTCACCTAATACAAGTATTGTAGTGCAATCTCTTTATCATACAAGCTGAACTTACCAAAAGTAGAATTATGTACAAAGAAACCTGCATTCAAAAGTGAAACAATGTAAAATTTTAGAGCAAGTCCACTCAGTCCTACTTCTTGTTCAGCCAATCTCTCAGACAAACAAGTTTGGTTACAACTGCAGGAGATAATGCTGCCTGCTTCTTGTTTACAGTATCACCTGAAAGTGAGAACAGGCATTCTCATGGCATTGCTGTAGCCGGCATCGCAAGATATTTATATGCCAGATGCTCTAAAGATTCATATGCCCCTTCATGCTTCAACCACCATTCCAGGGGACATGTGTCCATGCTGATGAGGGGTTCTGCTCAATAACAGTCTAAAGCAACACGTTCGAATGCATATTCATTTTCATTATCTGAGTCAGATGCTACCAGCAGAAGGTTGATTTTCTGTTTTGGTGGTTCAGCTTCTGTAGTTTCCTCATTGGAGTGTTGCTCTTTTAAGACTTCTGAAAGTATGTGCCGTACCTTGTCCCTCTCAGATTTGGAAGGCACTTCAGATTATTAAACCTTGGGTCGAGTGCTCTAGCTATCTTTAGAAATCTCTCATTGGTACCTTCTTTGTGTTTTGTGAAATCTACAGTGAAAGTATTCTTAAAATGAACAACATGTTCTGGGTCATCATCTGAGATTGCTATAACATTAAATATATGGCAGAATTTGGGTAAAACAGAGCAGGGCACATACAATTCTCCCCTAAGGAGTTCAGTCACAAATTTAATTAACACATTTTTTTAACAAGTGTCATCAGCATGGAAACATCCTCTGGAATGGCAGCCAAAGCATGAAGGGGCATACGAATGTTTGACATATCTGGCACATAAATACCTTGCAATGCCAGCTACAAAAGTGCCATGCAAAAACCTGTTCTCACTTTCTCGTGGCATTGTAAATAAGAAGAGGGCAGTATTATCTCCTGTAATGGTAAAGAAACTTATTTGTCTTAGCGACTGGCTAGTACAAGAAGTAGGACTGAGTGGACTTGTAGCCTCTGAAGTTTTACATTGTTTTTTTTTTGAGTGCAGTTATATAACAAAAAAAATCTACATTTTTAAGTTGCACTTTCATGATAAAGAGATTGCCCTACAGTACTTCTATGAGGTGAATTGAAAATACTATTTCTTTTGTTTATCATTTTTACAGTGCAAATATTTGTAATAAAAATAATATACACTTTGATTTCAATTACAACACAGAATAATATATATATATATATATATATATATATATATATATATATATATATATATATATATATGAAAATATAGCAAAACATCCAAAATATTTAATACATTTCAATTGGTATTCTTTTGTTTAACAGTGCGATTAAAACTGCAATTAATCGCAATTAATTTTTGAGTTAATCGCATGAGTTAACTGTGATTAATCGACAGCCCTATTGGCAATATAATGTTTTGCTTTGATAGTGGCAGGACACTATGCTAAATCTTATATGGCATGATCCAGCATGAATAAAGTCAATAGGAGCCAGGGCCAACTTTAAGACCAGATTCCAAATGGTCATAGAAGAGCTTCTGTTTATTGGGTGGATTAATTCTGAGGTGATGAAAAATCCTTTAGTGTAATTTTCCCAAAAAAGGGAAAGAATATTTTGTGAATTTTTTGCCAAAAAAGGGTCCATTTTCTGACCATCTCTATTCAATTCCTTATTAGAAGGATAAATGAGTGGGCTGACACTTAGAATGTTCATTGCTAGTCTGTTTTGTTCACAGTCTGTACACAATTTCTGTTCATCTTGAACAAAGATGTTTCAGATAACAGCAAAGACAGCAGCGGTTCTATAAACTCCTAAATCCTCTCCAGTTGAAACACAGTTCTAGATTCAAACTGGAAACCAAGCCTGCTACTTTCTCTTTGGCACTGCTGCTAGTACTGTTTCCATTTGTGGTTAGAACTACTAGCCCATTCCCCAATTAAACTGCACTTCTACTCCCACCATCCTTTTGTTCCCAGTGCTGGTCCTTGTAAGGCAAGGTGACCTCCAGTTGCTCTGTAACAGGAACAAAAAAAATTTAAAAAAACTACCTCAATTCAGTAGTTCTCTTTCTTACTCAGGGACTCTAATCTCATCTACTAGATGCCTAGCAGCAGTTATTACATATTTTCTGTAATTACTTTCCCGCTTTCAGCTATTAATCATTGGGAGGGTTGCCGATAATGGGTTTCTTGTTTAATTATACTGCTCTTCGGGCTGCTCTACACTGACAACTTACAATCATCAGAACTACATCTCCCAAGGGTATGAAAAATCCCCACTCCTGAGAGGTACAGGCATAGAATCATAGAATATCAGGGTTGGAAGGGACCTCAGGAGATCATCTAGTCCAACCCCCTGCTCAAAGCAGGTCCAATCCCCTTAGGTATGCCAACCTAAGCCCCGATGTAGACAGTACTAACTTAACAGAAGAATTCTGCCATAGACCTAGCTACTCAAAGAGGTGGATTAACTACAGCACCGGGAGAAGCCCTGCCATTCCTGCAGTGAGTGTCTACACTGAAGCACTACTGTGGTGCAGCTGCAGCACTAAAGCTGTGCCAGTGTAGCATTTCAAGCGCACACATATCTTGGCTATGTCTACGCTAGCTCTTTTGTTGGTATAATTTATGTCTCTTAGGGGTGTGAGAAAACATCCCCCTGAGCAACATAAATTTCACCAACAGAAGTATCTGTGGACAGCACTACCTTGGCGGGAGACACTCTCCCACCGACAGAGCTACCACCACTCATTGGAGGTGGTTTAATAATGCTGATGGGAGAGCTCTCTCCCGTTGGCATAGATCGGCTACACGGGAGACCTCAGTTGCGTCACTACAGTTGTGCCAGTGTAAGGTCTCTAGTGTGCACATGGCCTAAGTTTCACAGCAAGTATTTCTATCAGATATAATTTCGTTGCTTTCCGTTGTTTTGAAAAAGGATTCTCCCCATCCTCCTCCATCCCCAATAGACGCTGTTACACATACACTTCTTAACAGAGCAGTCCTGTATATGTAAAGAGTCAATAGATAATGTGCCAATAGATGGTGCTCAATCAATATGCAGCATTGTTCATAGGTTTTGTAGGACCAATAAAAGTTGCTGTGTACTGCAATGGCTTCTGTTGCGCAGATCTTTACAAACACATGAAATATAGATTTTTTTCTGCTATGTTTCCCTATATCATCCTCCATTGCTCCTAAGCAGTAGCCTGTACAATATATTTTCTTCTCTGATTTGCAAAAGCTATTTTTCCCCTTTGGGTTTTTAAACTGCACACTGCACCCTGTAAAAATATTTTGTCTGATTTGGAAAATTTATTTCTCCCCTTTGGGCTCTTAAACTGCAGTTCCAGAAGTTATATAGCTATTTTCACTTAAACTTTTATTGTTTCTGAGTCCCCTGACACCTGTTTATCCCATCTTCCAGCCTCTTTTTCTCCCTTCCACAGACTGCTAGCTAGCTGCCCAATGAAAGGTGTCTGTATGGAATGGTAATCTCTCGAAAGAGAAATTCTCACAAGATTTCCTGTCCACAAGTAAGAAGGAAGTAAAACTCTGGCTGGTAACTCATATTTTAAGCCAGGAAGTAAGATACAATTTAGCCAGAAGTAACTGGCACTCTGCTAAGCTTGGACAGCACTTGGAAAAGTTTACAAATGTAGCCTTATTTCAAACCCATGAGGCTAAATACATTCACCCATCCCTAATTTAGACCTTATATACATGGGATTTTTTTTCCAGTTATACTTGTATAACTGTATTGGTATAGCTGGTAAAACTTGCCCATGTAGACAATCCCTCAGTCAATCAATGGGGCACTGTCTGGGCACAAAGGCCATTTCAGAGCTCATAGATGAAGGCCTTAGGCATGAGTTTTTTCCTTCTGACTCTCCTAGGACTTTTCATTTCTAAAGTCGGTGACACTATGGCTTCCCTACATCGAGCTCCCCAAATGTCCCAATTCATTGGTAACATTATAAAGATGTTAATGGCAACCACTGTATTAATAATACTTGCAATATTGCTATTATCTTGTAAATTGCAATTGCAACCCCTGTTTCTTAAAGCACTCATTACTAAAGAAATCTTGAAGCAATCCAGCCTACTGCAAACTACAATAGCAATAATGGCTGAAATCCTGAACAAAATCAATGACCTGAAATCACCAAATAAGCTCCCTTTCTGTTCAAAGGAATAAATTGTCACATACAACTGTGAATTAAAATGAAGACCTAGAGATTAAATTTCAAATTCAATCAAATTTACATATATTTAAATATAATCCAATTTAGCCGTTATGTACTTGCAATTACTTTCTTCTCTTAAGTCATAATTGCTATCTGATAGTTCCCTTTTCATTTGCCTTTAAATATAACCACATTGTAAACCATTTTAAATCATCCTATTTGTCATTGCAACACTATCATGTTAAATCTATTCTGTCCTGACCTCTTGATCAGAGGGAGGAAATTGCCACAGTTTATGGAGGACAACCACTTTTAGATGAAAATATCTACTTCAGGGTGATAAAATGCTATTTCCCTATTGTACTTTGCAACGTCTAACACAAAGCAAATCAAGCAGTTCTAGAGTTTGGTTTTTAAAATATTCTAGAAGTGCACTGTAGGCATAGAGGATAAGCTTAGTCACTGTTGTAAACCAAAATGCAAATTCAAGTGTGGGGCAATCCTAGACAGATTTGGAGGAGCCCACTGACAGTATAAATTATGTTTCATCTGGGCAAAGAATGTGATGCAGCCTTGCTCAGCATGAGTTCCCTTTGCTTCAGGGTGAAGAGGGCAGTGGGAAGGGATAGAGAATCTACTTCTATTTGAATCCTTGGGTCCTTAATCACCCCACAGCTGAGGCCTTGTAAGAACAAATAGAGGATGCTCAGACTTGAGGACCGGAGGTTCTCAACCTCCTGCTCCTCATTCAAAGAGTTTGAATTTTAAAAGGGAAAAAGGAATCTTCAGAATACATCAGGACAAATGAACAAGGAGCTAGGAATAGGAATGGAAGGCATTTGTTCAAACCCCACCATTGACATTGTTTATTGGCCAAAGTTTGACTTACCTTAAACTTATTACGATTTACTAACTGTGGAAAACCCTTTATATTCTGAAACCACCCACATCTCACACCCACTGTCTATATACATATAGATAGCGATATAGATATAGATAGATAGATAGATATAAAAGAATGACATTCCAGGATCTCTCCAGTGCTAAATTGTGGCATTTACCTAATTAACCACTTAATGTAGCAATTTCTTCATTGACTACCTATTAGAGAAGATCAGGTAATACAGAAGAGTCTTTGTCATTAATTTGTCACTCTCTGATATTGCTCAACCAACACTATGAACTGTCATTGAGCTGTATATCTGTCTATGCCATTTTTAAAGGGTCCATCACCATAGTATCCAAGCTAGGGGTGTGACAATTTCCTCAGAGACAGGCTGCCTAGAGATGTCAGGAGGGGTTTAAACTAATAGCAAAAGGGAATGGTAAAAATATGAGCACTCAGCACAAAATCAAGAGGTTGAGACCAAAATTAATCAAGGAATCAATACGACATGAAAATAAGAAATTATTTAATTGCCTATACACTAGTGCTAGTAGGGAGGAGAGATGCTAATCCAGTTCCTTTGTTATCATTTGAAGACACCCCTTTGGAGAGATATGCAAATACTAATACAAACTGGATTCTCCAGGGACCATCAGACAAAGAAAGATTTTTTGGATAAGTAACCTGGTTTTAAACTGGCTTACAGCTTTCTTCCTGATCCAGCAAATTGACAGGACTGGAGTGATGGAAATGAGATGAAATTTAGTAGTACAAAGTGCAAGTCCATGTACTTAGGGTCTAAGAAGATGAATTTCTGCTACCAGCTGGGGGCTCATCAGCTGGAAACGATGGCGGAGGAGAGACTTGTGTGTGTGGATCGATCACAGGAGACTAAAGCCGTTAATGTGATGTAGCAGTGAAAAAGACAAATGCAATTCCATGATGTATCAGACAAGGCATTGTGCAGTAGAGCTAGGGAAGTATTAATGCCATTGTACAAAGCACTGTTAAGATCTCATTTGGAATACTATATACAATTGTGGTCAGCCATGTTCAAAAAAGATGAAGTTAAACTGGAACTGGGATCTGCCACCTCTCACTGGGCTATGGGATCTTCTGATGTGGAGCTCCCTCAGCCTCTTCTGTTGAAGCTATTCACTGTTTTTGAACAATGAAAGAACCATTGGAACAGTGAACACAGGAACAAGAATGACTCAGCAAGTCTGGTGATTATAGCACTTACACAAGAGGTAGCAGAGCCCAATTTAAATATTTTCTTCCGCTTGGGTGAAGAGGGGAGTTGAACTGTTAAGTACCCAAATCACGGGGTACACATCCCAGTTAAGTACCCAAATCACGGGGTAAAAGTTATGAGAGAGGTCATCCTCCACCCACCCACTAGCTTCTTGCTAAAGTGGTATAGGCCCCTAATGCCAAGAGAGGGTTTGCAGCTCAGAATCACTGGCAGAGGGAGGCACCTCCCTGCAGCCCAAACTTAGGCACCTGTCTCTGAGAGAGGGAACACACCGCTCAGGTTGACATCTCCCATTGGCTCTCCTAAGTGAGGAGCCGACTAGAATGCTGGCTTTTGTGAATCCCATTCTGAGGTTTCTATTTCTCCCCATTCATTGTTATAGGGAGCCTAGGTGCCAGACTCAAACTCTGTGAATCCAGTGATTTTCTAGGCACCTAAAAGTTAGGTGTGATGATGCTGAGAAACCCCTCACCTAAATTTCTTTGTGAATCTAGTCTTGCATGTTATTTTCTTAATATCTGTCCTCATTAATGTTTTGTACTTCAAAGGAATGAAATAGTTCATATAAAGGTCAAACAAATTTGGTTTGATTTTACAAAATAAGTATCTTTTGAGCGTTACTACTTACTGCATCAAGTCAACATTAATTAAGCATGAATTCATGATAAAATCATCAAAATGCAAAAAACTAAAGAGATGGTAGAAGGATCAAAGGCACCTTGCAGTTGCTGGAGAAACCAAAACAGTAAATGAATCTGAAGTACACAGTACTTACACAATCTCCTACAACAGCTGCACATACAATGCGTGAAGAACTCTTCTTCTACTTCAAGAGTAACAGTGAAATGAGGTGAGAATATTTTAGTGAAGACTGTTCTTGTAAAAGGTACCAGTTTAACATTTCTGGAGTTTGAAGGCTAAACTGCCAAAAGGAAGATTGGCAGTGCAGTATGTGGAAGCTCACACTAAAACTGTGAAAGTTTGGTGATAGGAGAAATGCAGGTCTTTGAAATTTTCTAAAGCACTAGTAATTTTGGGTGGTTCAATGTTTGGTTGCACATCCTGAGACACCTTTAAAAGGTCTGATTTTTAGAGTGCTGAGCATCCAATACTCTACGTGTGTTGTAAATTGGACATTCAAAAACTGAGCCACTAATAATCACTAGTTATTTACAGAAATTTAGGTCTGAATTTCTCCTACCACCAAACTCACAATGTGAGCTTCCATGCACTGCTCGTCCCATCTTCCTTTTCAAAGTTTGTCCCTCAAAGTCTAACTTTCAATAACCAGTTCTGTTAACTTTGTCTTCTATCAAAGTTTCCAAATATGCCAGTTATAATATTTTTTTATGTAACATGGAACCTGTCCAATAGAAACTAGACTAAGATAACTTGCTCATTTCACGCAGGCCATGAACAAACAGTAGAGACTCATGACTTTTTCGTCACTGATGATCTTGTTGGAGAAAGGCTCTATAACCGTTACCAGTCTTCTGAGCTATCAAATCACCCAGGGAGAATTCAGAGTAGCAGTCGTGTTAGTCTGTATCTGCAAAAAGAAAAGCAGGACTTGTGGCACGTTAGAGACTAACAAATTTATTTGAGCATGATTCATCTGATGAAGTGAGCTGTAGCTCACGAAAGCTTATGCTCAAATAAATTTGTTAGTCTCCAGGGAGAATTGTGTTCTTTATCAGATGTTCGAATGCTTGGGTTAGTACAGATAGTTTTAATTTGAATATGGGAAAAAGAATAAAGAAAGTGTCAGTACAGGAGAAAGACACACTACATGGAGCTTTTCTTCACATCTTTGTAACTTGAAAGCTTGTCTCTTTCACCAACAGTAGTTGGTCCAATAAAAGATATTACTTCACCCACTGTGTCTCTCTAATATCCTGGGATCAACATGGCTACAAAACTGCAAAGTACAGTAGAACACATTAAAAAGGAAACATTTGCCAGCCATCATTACAGTTACTACAGCTATCTTCAGTTCTGAGTCAAAGGGAAACTATGGTCACCGCAAATACCGCACTGTGGTACGTGTTGGGAAATACTGTTTTTTATAGGAATCTTTGTAGATTCTTATCAGTTATTAATGTCTCTTGATCTAAAGTTCACATGGAAATCCCTGCACTACAGATGATGCAGTCTCTGGATGTGTACAAGATCTGATATGAAATAGAGCTTCATAGTGACACAGGTAAATAAAAAATAGTACCATGTTCATGAAATATAAATGGCCTGAAAGCTCTGGTGGATGCAGCATGATTTAACAATCAGTATTGTTGTGTTACAGTCCATTTGCAATCGGGTACATGATTCCTTTGCTTCAGATGTGTTCAGAGCATGTTTCTGCACTACCACGCAAACTGCAATAGATGTTCAGGATTAATTAAATAGAACTCCTTCAAAAAATCATGTTTTAATTTCTACTCCATTACAATACAGGTGCATATAGATATATTGCAATACAATGCTTACTTCAATGAGCTTCATTGGGACTTCAAGCACTCATGTCTATCTGATTAAAAATGGATCTCATCAATGAGTACAAAGTCGGTTACTTTTAAAGAGTTACCCCCTTTAAGGTTGCATTAATACATAGGCAGCACCATTCTAAAGGACAGTCTGGCCTGCTGCCTACTGGTCATGGTGCACTTAGCCCATTCCAAAAACTAGTGCAGAGAGTAGAGGAGCCAACAACCACCTTCTTCCCAATTCCCTTTGGAAGGCACACAGATGGAGCAATCCTCCTCTAAACACAGGGACTATAATTTTGGTTATGCCCAGGCCAGGCAAGGTAGTGTGTGGGAAGATTTCTTAGACCCTACCCCTCCGGAGCTTCTACATCAGTGTCAGCCTGCATCTGGCTACAAATGACTGAATTAAGAATTATAATTATCATAGAGAAACATGATAATGTTTAATTACCAATGCTATGGCTACAGTGTTCATGATTAAAAGAGAGATACACCACATGGCAGGCATTTTTTGGTTAACCCTAAATACAATGTGTGTGGTATTCTTTGAGGACTAAGAAGCATTAGCCTTAGTTTATTCACCATACTACCATCCTCACAGCATTGAATGGAACGTTATTTCAGGAGGATAAAATTAAAATGAACTAGAACTAACTGAAAGTAGATTTAATAAAAACATCATCATGATAATGAGAATACAACTGCAGCACAGTAATACTGAATGAGGTTTAAGGTACTCTACAAGACCATATTTTTTCATCTAATGGGATTCACTGATTACCAAAGAATTACTTTAGCTCCTTCATTTTGCAACTCTGTGCAAAAATGTTGGAACCTATTCATTAATGCTTCAGTCAGTAAAAAATGACAAGTTTTTAGGGCTCAGTCCTGCTTATACTGAAATCAATAGAAGTTTTGTCATTGATTTTTAAATACACAGGATTGGTTCCTTGTTGTTCTAGTTATTAGACTAGTTAGCATGATGTAATGATTGTAATACAGGCCTAGAAGTCACGGGGCAACCACAGAGGGTCAAAGGATGATTGGATTTTTTACTATCCCTTTAATGTCTTTCTTATCACAGATGCAAAAAGCTCTTGTGTTTCCATTCTTCTTACCCCTGCACCTCCCCTCCCCATCAAATACCTCTGGTTTAGGTAGTTGTACTTCTGCAAGTCATCAGAAACCAGAATACTCCTATACATTGTAAATGCATTATACATGCAGTCTCCAGAGTAAAGGAGCAATGATTATGACTAATGGATTTTTCAACCTCTAAAATCATTTATCAGTACATGAGGGATTCATTCCAGCCCCTAATTTCTGTACTGTATCTCTAGGTTAGACCCATTGATTTCTAAGATACAATTATGGTTTCTGCCTCCCATTCCCCAGTTTCACCACAGCCTGCTGGGATGTCTTATTGATGCAGACACTGTTTAGAGCCCATAGTTGATTCTAAAAAATACGATACACAACTATTTTTTTAAAAAGGGAAATGAAGCCAGTTCCATCACACATTACAAAATGTGGCCATGAGCCTGCAAGGGACCGTGCAGGCAGACCCCACCATGGGATCACATTGTATTCAATGGGGCTGTGGGTCATTGCAGCATGTCATCTGCACAGAGTCATTTGGAAGATCAGGGCCTAAATCTATTCAACTTCAGATCATGACATTTTGGATCATTCTGCCAGAATGCCTGACATCATCCTTGATCCTAGTTGCCTTATACATAGTGTTACACTAGGAAACAAGAATAGTGTTACAAATTACACCATCCTTCGAAAATTCTAATTGTCTCTGTGATACTTTACAATCAATAAAGAAATACTCCTCACAATGAATTCACAATAAGTAATGTGTGCAAGACAGGATTGCACAGATCTGCTAAGTACACACAGGAGGATTTTTGGAGTCCTTCCACAGGCAGTCAGACTGATGTAAAGCAAAAGTATAAAAAGCACAAGGAAACAAGATTAGCCCCATGGTAGCCCAGAACTGATAGGATAGCAACTGTGAACCTTTAACACAGCTCCACAGAATCCTAGCTCTTCTGGGGGAAGCCTTTAAGTCTTCTCTTTTGCTTAATCAATGAAACATTTAATTTAAAGGAAAAATATATAAAAGGTTTAAATAAATATGGAAAGAAAGTTTCTCCAATCTCATATTCAACTTCTATGCTCCATGGGATTGATGCCCCAATGACTTCCAGAGCTCTCACACACACTCAGGGGACAAATGTGGGGAGAAGGTCTCTAGTACCCTCTCACCCTTCCACTCACATGGAGAAACCAACCACACTATAGTCCCAAGTTGCTCAATTCTTTCTCTTTTTTTATTCCAATTTATGTATGATTCAAACAATAAATATGTAATTAGGATGACATTGCTACCATTCAATGTGTAACATTTACTTATGCAAAACCATTTGCCCAAATATGCTTGCCAATTGTTGGTCACATCTGGAGCTACAGCTAATGAGCCCTTGGCACATCTCAGGGGAGGGAACACAAAGGTTCCAGTTATGAACCTTCTCTCTACCTCCTCCTCACATTTCTTGGCCAACTCAGCATGAGGCCAGTGCACCAGCATGGATTAACGCAATCTAAAGGCACCTGGGAGTAGCACTAGATAGAGATGCATTAGCCTGGTCATGCCCACAGCATAGCACAGCAGACATTAATATCCTTAAGTGACTCAATACCTAACTTTATAGGAGTATTGCACTCCTGAAGAGACACAAGACTGCCATAGCATGGACAAAGATCTAGCCATGTGCTGAATTTTTATTGTATCTTTTTAAACGTATTTACACAAAACCCTTCGATAAAGTGTTTGAACAAAAGATATGTCATAAAAAATATGTGTTGCATGTTGAAGGTGAAGTGTCTCAAAGCACTTGAATCCCCTCATTCAGTCCCTTATGTAGTACTCAGAATTGCTGAAAACAAGTGTTTTTACAGTCCCTTGTGCCTTAAAAAAAGAAATAAACATACAGAAGCATTTGCTAATGCTCTTTATTTTCCCTGCTACAGCTTTTAAAGCAAATTTCAAGAGAACTTTAAGCTTCTTTAGAAAGCTTTATTCTTTATGAAGCCCTCCTCCTGTCCTTGAGTAGCAATAAAAATACATTCAACTCCATTCTGTATGGTTGACTTACCTTACTTAAAGCATTGACCTCGCTGAATGGAAACTTTAAATGTTATGGTTTGTTAAAAATGCTAGTGCCTAGACAATACACTGAGTGGCATTATCTAAATTCTTTTGTTTGGCAGATAAGATTTTCAAAATCATGTTAGAACCCTGCAAAAATGACATAACTACTTGCAAATCATTTGCAAAACCAAAAACAAACAAAAAACACCAACATGGATTTTAGTTACACATATTTTAACAGAAAATGGAGACAGGAAAGATTTCTCTGCAGATGTTGCAAGCCTCTCAGGTTTTGAAGTATCTATTTCCTTCAGATAGTTTGGCACTTTTTTTCATTTTTAACATTATGACAGTCCTAAATCAAATACAGACAAGTTCCATAATAGGTGGCAAAAAACATCTACAAGGTGAGATAACTCCAAAGGAGCCGAACTGGCTATGGCAAATAGCCGTTAAATTGGCAAAAAGAAAGTGCAAATGGAAATAATCCACTATAACCTAGTCTATGGAGCGTACAAAACTGCAGTGTATGGCCACTTTTCCTGACTTGACTGTTTTATTTTGACACTGCTTTAAAAAAAGAGTAAAATCTTATTTGAATGTTTTTATCTTAAAAAAAATACAAATCTTTCAGCTGTGTATATGTTATACTCAGATAATATCAATTTTTAAAGTTTTTTTTTCTATTTTTATCATTCAAATTTTCACAGTTGTGGGAAATTATGGGGAACAATTATTTAATGACAGTGCACATTGATATTCAAAGTTAAAACTCTGCTATTATTAAGACACAAATTGGCATCATATGTAAAAATATACAAAGTAAATAGCCTTAAATCAACTCTAATACATTCTCAGCCAGCATTTTTCTTACTTTGCCTATAAGTTTCAGTTATCAGGGATGGAAATATCCAGTGTGTGTACAGTGAAATTGACATTTATCAACATTTACCAATAGAAATCTAATCCTTCCAGGTCTAGTTGTACTGGCCACAGGAAGGGTTGGAACAATAGCACAATAGTTGCTTTTAATGGTCACAGAGTTGGAAATGACCAGATTATTGCAATTTGTACAAGTGATTAGAGGCCCAACTGAGACAGGGGATGCACTGTGCTAGGTGTTGTACAAATCCATAGTAAAAGACTCTACCCGAAAGAGCTTACCATTTAAATAGACTAAACAGATAAAGGAAAAGTTTTTATTCCCATTTTAAAAGATATTCCCAAGGATACACAGGGAGTCTGTAGCAAAACAGGAATTGAACCCAAATTTCCTGTGTCCCAATTAATCACAAAACCATCCTTGCTTTCTAAGACCATCCTTCCAACATTTAGATATCCCGTCCTATTGTTCTGCTGTTCTCTCCATAATATTCATTTGTACTGTCAGGTATTAGAAGACAGTGACATCAGTTAAAAGTTCAACTAGAACTGTTGGGAAATTATGTAATGAGGCATCTGACTGTAGACATGCACAAAAGTTTACAAATTCATACTGTAAGGTGATCTACATACTGGGTAATCTTTTTTCACTGTCTCAGATGTTGACTTTTTCATTCGAGTTCCAGTGGCATCACATCGGGTGCCTATGATGGGAAAACTACTAAATGTATGCAGCCGAATTCTGCTTACTGGGAATTGCAGCTATATAGCTGACAGCAGAATTTGATCCTTTATCTTTATTTCTTCAAGAAGGTTTACATGTGATTTGAAATGTTCTTTGGATTGCCCTGTTCTAAAATAAATGATTTCCCAAGCTTCATTCCCTACTGTATCATTTTCTATGCTAACATCCATAGGGGAAAGACCTCAAAATTAATGAAAAATTTATTAATAAAATTATTTGTCATTAGCCTTTCTTGTGCCTTTACTGAAACTTTAGAAATATTTAACATTACTTTCATACAGGGGGTACTTGAGGCAAAGTACCTCACATGTGTGTATTTTTGTTTATTTAATTATGTGAAACATTCAGGCTAACCTAAGTAAGTCCAGAAGGTTTCTTCTTCCATCTTCTGAGGACAAGCAAATGTCAAGAAGATAACCTTCTTATTCATAAAACCATGTAAAACAATGCTTTAGGAAGAGACCTAATTGTACAAAGGAATGTTGGTGTGTAACCAGAGCAATATATCTAGATTGTAAAGAGGGCTATTGCAACTTTAGAGTAAAAACCATGTATAGGTGGAAATGTTTTAAACTTCTGCTTATTTCTTAAATGTTGTATGGCAAACATCTTTCTGAACTGCAAACTTGCAAGTATGTTAGCTAAATGTGAAGCTCCTAATATAGCTCATAACGTCATTGCTATGTAAATGGTAAAACGCTTTATGTTCCAATATGGAATCTAGTTGCCCTGCTAACTAATTACTAATGTCAGAAGCCATTTTGTATAGAATATTTATATTACTGTGAAATTAATTAATTACTGGCGGTATTGAAGCAACTCTCCACATAGAAAAACAAGAAAAATTATCATTCCAAAAATCATCATGTAGAATTACTAATGGATTATAGACCAGTCAGCCTAACTTTGATACCTGAAAGGATACTTGCACTAGTTATTAAGTAATCAATTGGTAAGCTCCTAAAGGACAATAGGGTTTTCAGTAATAGCTAACATGGAGTTTTCAAGAACAGATTCTGCCAAAGCAACCTAGTTTCTTTGCAGGATTACTGGCCTAAAGGCTAGGGGGAAGCAAGTAGACATGATATATCTTGATTTCAGTAAGGTTTTTGACACTGCTTCATGACATTCTCATAAGAAAACTGAGGAAGGGTGGTCTAGATGAAATTACAATAAGGTGGGTGCAAAACTGGTTGAAAGACCATACTCAAGAGTAATTATTAATGGTTTGCTGTCAAACTGGGGAGACATAACTAATGGGGTCCCACATGGGTCTGCCCTGCGTCCAGTACTATTCAATATTTTCATTAAATGAGTTGGATAATGGAGTGAAGTATATGCTTATAAAATTCAGATGACTCCAAGCTGGGTGGGCTTGCAAGCACTTTGGAAGATAGAATTAGAATTCAAAATGACCTTGCCAAACTGGAGAACTGTGAAATTCAATAAAGACAAGTGCAAAATACTATTACAGTTAGGAAGAAAAAAATCAAATGAACAACTACAAAATGGGGAATAACTGGCTAATCAGTAATATGGCTGAAAAGTTTCAGGGTACCAGCCGAGTTAGTCTGTATCTGCAAAAAGAAAAGGAGGACTTGTGGCACCTTAGAGACTAACAAATTTATTTAAGCATAAGCTTTCGTGAGCTACAGCTCACTTCATCGGATGCATGCAGTGGAAAATACAGTGGGGAGATTTTATATACACAGAGAACATGAAACAGTGGGTGTTACCATACACACTGTGACAAGAGTGATCAGGTAAGGTGAGCTATTACCAGCAGGAGAGAAAATAAACCTTTTGTAGTGATAATCAAGGTGGGCCATTTCCAGCAGTTGACAAGAACTTGTGAGGAACAGTGCAGGGGGTAGGGGAGGGGGAAATAAACATGGAGAAATAGTTTCACTTTGTGTAATGACAAATCCACTCCCAGTCTTTATTCAAGCCTAATTTAATAGCGTCCAGTTTGCAAATTAATTCTAATTCAGCAGTCTCTCGTTGGAGTCTGTTTTTGAAGTTTTTTTTGCTGTAATATTGCCACTTTTAGGTCTGTAATCGAGTGACCAGAGAGATTGAAGTGTTCTCCGACTGGTTTTTGAATGTTATAATTCTTGCCCTCTGATTTGTGTCCATTTATTCTTTTACGTAGAAACTGTCCAGTTTAGCCAATGTACATGGCAGAGGGGCATTGCTTGCACATGATGGCATATATCACATTGGTAGATGTGCAGGTGAACAAGCCTCTGATAGTGTGGCTGATGTGATTAGGCCCTATGATGGTGTCCCCTGAATAGATATGTGAACACAGTTGGCAACGGGCTTTGTTGCAAGGATAGGTTGCAGGGTTAGTGTTTTGTTGTGTGGTGTGTGGTTGCTGGTGAGTATTTGCTTCAGGTTGGGGGGCTGTCTGTAGGTAAGGACAGGCCTGTCTCCCAAGGTCTGTGAGAGTTATGGGTCGTCCTTCAGAATAGATTGTAGATCCTTGACGATGTGCTGAAGAGGTTTTAGTTGGGGGCTGAAGGTGATGGCTAGTGGTGTTATGTTATTTTCTTTCTTGGGCCTGTCCTGTAGTAGGTGACTTCTGGGTACTCTTCTGGTCTGTCAATCTGTTTCTTCACTTCAGCAGGTGGGTATTGTAGTTGTAAGAATGCTTGATAGACATCTTGTAGGTGTTTGTCTCTCTCTGAGGGGTTGGAGCAAATGTGTTTGTATTGTACAGCTTGGCTGTAGACAATGGATCGTGTGGTGTGCTCTGGATGAAAGCTGGAGGCATGTAGGTAAGTATAGCAGTCAGTAGGTTTCCGATATAGGGTGGTGTTTATGTGATTATCACTTATTAGCACTGTAGTGTCCAGGAAGTGGATCTCTTGTGTGGACTGCTCCAGGCTGAGGTTGATGGTGGGATGGAAATTGTTGAAATCATGGTGGAATTCCTCAAGGGCTTCTTTTCCATGGGTCCAGATGATGAAGATGTCATCAGTGTAGCGCAAGTAGAGTAGAGGCATTAGGGGATGAGAGCTGAGGAAGCATTGTTCTAAGTTAGCCATAAAAATGTTGGCATACTGTGGGGCCATGCGGGTACCCATAGCAGTGCCACTGATTTAAAGGTATACATTGTCTCCAAATGTGAAATAGTTATCGGTGAGGACAAAGGATATGAGAGTTATAGTGGATCACAAATTTAATATGAGTTAACAATGTGATGCAGTTCCAAAAAAGGCTAATATCATTTTTGGGTATATTAACAGGCATAGGTGATGATTTACTCAGATCCCAGAGGTGCTCGATCCCCTCTCTGCTCCAGGCCCCACCCCCACTCCAACCCTTCCTCCAAGCCCTCCCCCTGCCACTCCTCTTCCCACCCCCACTCCACCATAGGCCCTTCCCGTGCTCCACCCCTTTCTCCCAACCCCCACCCCTTCCCCACCTCTTCCCACTCCCTCTCCACGCTGCCTCTTTCCACCCCTCCCCCACCCGTTCCTGCCTTCGCTCCTCCCCCAATACACCCCCAGCATCTCCTGCATACCATGGAACAGCTGATCGTGACAGGTGGGAGGCACTGAGTGGGAGCGGGAGGAGCTGACTGGCATGGCTGACAGTGGTAGAGTTGCCAGGCATCCGGTTTTTTACTGGAATTCCCAGTCAAAAAGCGACCCTGGTGGCACTGGTCAGCACCACTTGCTGGGCTATTAAAAGCCTGGCCGGCAGTGCAGCAGGGCTAATGCAAGCTCCCTGCCTACCCTGGCTCCACGTGGCTCCCAGAAGTGGCTGGCAAGTCTGTGGGCCCCTAGGTACAGGGGTGGCCAGGAAGGATCCGCATGCTCTTCGCCCCAAGTGCCATCTCTGCTGCTCCCATTTGTCCAGAACTGCAGCCAGTTGGAGCTGAAGCCTGCTAGTGCGGGCAGCGCACAGAGCCCCCTGGTCCCTCTGCCTAGGAACTGAACATGCCAGCCACTTCCAGGAGGCACCTGAGAAAAGCGCCACCCAGACAGAGCCCACATCCTGAACCCCCTCCTGCACTCCAAAACTTGTCCCCAGGACGTAACCCACTCCCACACCCTAACTCCCTCCTGGATCCCACATTCCACACCCCCTCCCTCACCCCAACCTCCTACCCCAGCCCTGAGCCTCCTCCTGCAACCAAATTCCCTCCCAGAGCCTGCACCCCATGCCCCATCCCACAGCCCAAACCCCTTGATCCCAGCCCAGAGCCCCCTCCTGCAGTCCAAACCCCTCATCCCCAGCCCCATCCTAGAGCCTGCACCCCCATCTGGATCTCTCACTCCCTCCCACACCCCACCTCCCTGCCCCAGCCCAGTGAAAGTGAGTGAGGGTAGGGGAGAGCGAGCA
Source organism: Lepidochelys kempii (assembly GCF_965140285.1). Lineage (NCBI taxonomy): Eukaryota > Metazoa > Chordata > Testudines > Cheloniidae > Lepidochelys > Lepidochelys kempii. Next base: position 181,002,063 of record NC_136382.1, on the reverse strand, counting down.
ACAGAGGGAGGAGGGATGGAATGAGCAGGGGCATGGCCTCAGAGAAGGGGCAGAGTAGGGGCGTGGCCTTGGGTCAGGGGTGTGGTGGGGTGGGGGGCATGGCAAGGATATTTGTTTTTGTGAGATTAGAAAGTTGGCAACACTAGCTGGCAGGCAGCACTGGACGGGTGGGGAGGTGCTGACCCACAGGGCTGCCAGTAATTGTCCAGATTGACTTTGCCTTGATGAGGCATCAGTTGGAGAACTCTGTCCAGCTCTGGGTGCCACACTATAGGAAAGATGTCGATGAACTGGAGAGAGTCCAGAGAAAACTAACAAAAATGATAAAAGGTTTAGAAAACCTGACCTATAAGGAAAGGGTAAAACAAGCTGGGTATGTTTAGTTCTGAGAAAAGAAGACTGAGGGGGAACCTGACAACAGTCTTCAAATATGTTAAGGGCTGTTATGAAGAAGGCAGTCATCAATTCTTTTCCATGTTCACCAAAAGGTATGACAAGAAGTAATCAGCTTAATCTGAAGCAAGGGAGATTTAGATTAGACTGGGAAAACTTTCTAACTATAAGGACAGTTAAGCACTGGTATAGACTTCCAACAGAGGTTGTAGAATCCCTGTAATTGGAGATTTTCAGTACAGGTTGGACAAACACATGTCAGGGATGGTCTTGGTATACTAGCTCCACCATGCTAAACAATGGATGCTTTTTTTCTCGCTTCCATATATAAATCTTTTTATTATTTGTATCACACTAGCACAGGCCCCAGCCAAGTGTGGGCCCCCATTGTGTTGTACAAATACATAACAAGAGACAGCACCAACAGATCTTACAATCTAAACATATAAAATAGACAATGGAAGGAAAGGAAAAACAGCACGGAGCACTGAGGTAACTTGCCCTAGATCACAGCAGGTCAATGACAGAGTTGTGAGTAGGACCCAAATCTCCTGACTACCATTCTTGTGTCCAGTCAGTTGATCTATTTACTTATTATGGATCCAAATTTTAAAAAGTTTATAGAAGTCAGTGGGAGTTTTTCAACTGAGTTCAATGGGTTTTACATCAGGCCCTGGGTCCAGTTCTATTCAATATCTTCATAAATCATTATGATAATGGCATAGAGAGTACACTGTTAATGTTTACAGAAGATACCATGCTGGGAGTGCTTACAAGCACTTTGGAGGACAGGATCAGTATCAAAACAATTTTGACAAACTGGAAAAATAGTCTGAAATACATAAGATGATATTCATTAAGGACTAATGCAAAGTACTACACTTAGGAAGGAATAATCAGTTACAGAAATACAAAATGGGAAATGACTACTTAGGAAGGAGAACTGCAGAAAAGGAGCTGGGAGTTATAGGGGATCACAAACTAAATGAGTTAACAATTTAATGGTGTTGCAAAAAAGAAAGAAAGAAGACATCAGTCTGAGATATATTAGCAGGGATGTTGTAAGCAAGACACCGATGTAATTCTTCTACTCTACTCAGCATTGGAATGCTATGTCCAGTTTTGGGTATCACACTTTGGGAAAGATGTGGACACATTGGAGAAAATCCAGAGGAGAGAGAGAAAAGTGACTGAAGATCTAGAAAACATGACCTATGAGGAAAGATTGAAAAAATTGTGGTTGCTTAGTCTGGAGAAAAGAAGACTAACTGGGGACATGATAACACTCTGCAAGTATGTAAAAGGCTGTTATAAAGAGGAGGCTGTTCTCCTCATCCTCTGAGGACTGGACAAGAAGTAATGGGCTTAAATTGCAGCAAGGGAGATTGATGTTAGACATTAGGAAAAATTTCCTAACTGTAAGGGTAGTTAAGGACTGGAACAAATTACCTAGAAAGGTTGTGGAATCTATATCTTCGGAGGTTTTTAAGAACAGATTACACAAACTCCTGTAAGGGATGGTCTAGGTAATACTTAGTACTGCCTCAGTGCAAGGGACTGAACTAGACCTTTTGAGGTCCCTTCCAGTCCTATATTTCTATGATTCTTCAACCTTATGAATAGTACTGTTTCCAATTTGACAGTTTCTAAATCTACAGCAGTAAACACACTTCAACCTTCTGCTTCATAAGGTACTTCTTTGTGCTGGAATATTACCTCAGGTAGATAATATTCTCAACTGCTTATTCCCACTGGATTTGTTTTCATCTACATTTTTAGATCTTATTAATGTTCATAATCATAAAATATTTATGGTAATATAGAGATGTGCTGGGATCCATGAAGGTCAGAGTCTCATTCAATTTGGCAGCCTTTATTAATTATTAATTAATTATTATTATTATTATTAATCTAGCTGTAACTTTTTAAAAAAATATTTCCCCAGGATAGTTCTGTTCAGAAAAAATTATCATTGCCCTCTCCTCCCCCTTTGGCCTTCCTTTTTACTCAGCTGTAAACTGGGTGGACTTGAAGCATAAACAGGTCAAATGACTTCAGTCACAGAGTAAATTAATCTCTTAAGTAGAATTGTAGTCAAAGAGAAAAATTCACTCCACCAGAATGTGTCATACACATTGGGCCATATCCTCAATTGGTGTAGATCAGTATAGCTCCATTGAAAGCAACAACATTCTCCACTGTGGTGATTAGTGCTATATAAATAGCTGAGGCACAGAGGTATCTTTGTTTCATCTTATTATTGAAATCAACAGAACTATGCTGATCCTTCAGGTCCACACTGGCCTTTCTCCTGTCAAGATGTACATGCTAACCCAGAAATTATAAGCAAAAAATGTATTTAAAACACACATACAAAAGGGGATGCCTGTGATCTTAGCTGAAAAAAGAAGTGTCTGTAATTTCATGCCTCTGTGTGTGTATACAGTTGCACTTGGAAGTTGCTCGTTAGTGCAAGCATGGCAATTGAATATGTAAATGTACAAGTGCAAGAGCTTACAGATCTTGAGATTCCTATATAAAAAACCATAGGTATTGTACATATTGCTTTGACCAGATGTTAGTTGTGAATAATGTTGATACTACTGGACTGCAAACTGTGCTACACTAATTGCATTAACTCTGGGTGAAATTTAAAGTTTTCAGTACCTGGAGCAACTGGTGTTAAGGGCTGTTACAAGGCTTTCTGAAATACTTAAAACCTTCACAAAGGCAGCAAGCGGCTTAGACCCACTGAAAGGCTGCAAAGGTGTGACTGTCCATCGTCTACATGCTAGAGAAATGCTTCCTGATGGCCATTCTGGGAGTAGGAAATGGGACCCCTGCAGATGGGGAATGCTATCCCCAAAAGGAACAGTACACCCATCAGCTTGTTTGACTCAAATGAGGATTCACAGTTTGCTTCATATCACAGCACTGAGATATATTTATAATAAATAAAAAAGAAACAAGAATATGTTTACCGACAAAGAACCATAAATTCAAAGATTCAAATGAGTAGTGATTAAGAATATTAGACACAGAATGGTTACGCACAAGACAAAGCACAAGATCCAATCCAAGGCTCACACTTATTAATGATTATCTTTCTTACTTAATAAAGTAGATTTTCTTCCAAGGATTCAGTCTTTGACAGAACCATGATCTGAGCTTTCAGTCAAAACCAGTATCCTAGTTTTCATAAATACCCAGTCTCCTTCAAGTGCACATCCTCATTCAATGAACATCCAAATGCACTTAAGTGTGGCTATAGATACTGAATATTCTCTCTCTCTCTCTCTCTCTCTCTCTCTCTCTCTCTCTCTCTCTCTCTCTCTCCCTCCTCTGTCTCTGCAGACAGAATGAATTTTATCTTTCTGAACAAAGGCATGTTTCTCCTTAATTTTTCAATTTGGTATTTTAGGTCCTGATCTTGCAAACATTTACTCCTATGAGTAACTTTATACACATAAGCAATCCCCTATTGAATGGAGTCAAGCTGCTTAAATGCATGGAGTAATTTTATTTTTTACAAATTGTTAGCAGTACTGATGTCTCATACAGTAATTTGTGGTTTAGTGGGAAAGGGGAAGGAAATCTAACAAACCATGGTTCTAGTTCATTGGCAGATGATGATCTAGCCTCTGTTATACATATCTGTATCTTTTCCCTGATGCAGATTGTAGCAATGTGATATAACTTCAGACCTTAGGAAAATCCAACTGGTACAAAATGCTGCAGCACATCTCCTCAGTAACATGGGGTACTGCAAGCACATCAAACCTGTCCTCAGCTCTCTGCACTGGCTTCTCAGAGAAGTAGTGGGCCAAATTCAGGGTCTTTTTGCTTACCTTAAGGGTACTCAAAGTCTGGGTCCAGGATATCTAAAAGATTGCCTAAAGCTCTGGGATGAGGACTGAGGTCAGCAAGTCCACTCCTCAGGCAAAAGGAAACTTTCTTTCTACCAGAAGGATAAAGCTTGTCCCTGCCAAATTTTGAGTTCATCCTGCAAAGCATGGAAGTACTAAAGCTTCTCAATGAACTGATTGTAAGAGTTGTTAAAATGGGCAAAACAATGTATTTTTTACTAATATCATTCTTTGAAACAGCTGAACAATTTTAGCTGTAGCTTTCAAAAAATTAAAAAATGCCACCTGAGACAGATACCAGTCAGAGAAAATTTAGCCCAAACATTTCAAGTTTGGCAAAGCTAAAAGCAACTGGAAACAGGGCCTTATAATGGAAACTGCTGAGCAACCTTAATTATAGGCAAAGCTACCACCACTGCCTAGAATAGAATACAACACCCCAGCAATTGCTTAATTGTATTTTATTTAATATGTGCAAAAATAATATTTTAAGATGACTTAGATTGAAAGAATAAAATTTCAAATTTGTATTCCACTTTATTTATGCACCACTGAGTTATACTTCAGGAGTTTCATCTAACACAACACAACAATGAAAGACTGGGGGGATAAATTGTTTCTCTTTGTTAGTTTGTTCATTATGTCGGTCCTATTTTGAAAGTTAATTATTAAAGTGAACTATTACTAAGTAGTTAGAGGTCCAATACACACAGCAAATTAACCTCTCACTATCATATATTTTAATCCCTCATATAATATTGTACTGATATGTGGTCATTAAATCAGAAATGCAAATATTTTAATTAGGGCTGTCAAGCGATTAAAAAAAGCATTGTGATTAATCATGCGATTAAAAAAGTTAATCACGATTAATCACACTGTTAAATAACAATAGAATAGCATCTATTTTAAGTATTTTTGGATGTTTACTACATTTTCAAATATATTAATTTCAATTACAACACAGAATACAAAGTGTACAGTATATTTATATTTATTACAAATCTTTGCACTGTAAAAAACAAATTGTATTTTTCAGTTCACCTCATACACGTACTGTAGTGTAATCTCTTTATCATGAAAGTTGAACTTACAAATGTAGAGTTATGTAAAAAAAACCCTGCATTAAAAAATAAAACAATGTAAAACTTTAGAGCCTACAAGTCCATTCCAGCCTACTTGTTGGTCAGCCAATCACTCAGACAAACAAGGTCGGTTACAATTTTCAGAAGATAACGCTGCCTGCTTCTTGTTTACTATGTCACCTGAAAGTGAGAACAGGTGTTCACATGGCACTGTTGTAGCTAGCATTGCAAGATATTTAGGTGCTAGATGCGCTAAAGATTATTCTGTCCCCTCATGCTTCAACCACCATTCCAGGGGACATGTTTCTATGCTGATGATGGGTTCTACTTGATAATGTTCCAAAGCAGTGCAGACCGACACATGTTCTTTTTCATTATCTGAGTCAGATGCAACCAGCAGAAGGTTGATTTTCTTTTTTGGTGGTTTGGGTTCTGTAGTTTCCTCATCAGAGTGTTGTTCTTTTAAGACTTCTAAAAGAAATGATCCACACCTTGACCCTCTCAGATTTCGGATGGCACTTCAGATTCTTAAACTTTGGGTCGAATGCTGTAGCTATTTTTAGAAATCTCACATTGGTACCTTCTTTGTGTTTGTCAAATCTGCTGTGAAAGTGTTCTTTAAACGAACATGTGTTGGGTCATCATTCGGGACTGCTATAACATGAAATATATGCAGAATGCAGGTAAAACAGATCAGGAGACATACAATTCCCATCCAAGGAGTACAGTCACAAATTTAATTCACACACTATTTTTTTAACAAGCATCATCAGCATGGAAGCATATCCTCTGGAATGGTGGCCGAAGCATGAAGGGACATACAAATGTTCATTGCAATTGTTCACTTCAACATTTCTTAGTGGATGCTGTACTCACTTGCTTTACTATGCGCATTTCCGGACATAAAAACAGAAAGACGCTTTAGCGGTAAAACAATACTTGCTGCTCATAGGCAGAGGTGCAACATCCATCTGTGCTGCACCCAAAAGTTTTTACCTAAGGTATTTAAATATCACCAAGTTGTATAGTACCTTCACGTGATCACTGTTCAGTAATAAGTTACTGTATTTGAAAAGTTTACTTGGAATTGGCCCAATTATTTTCATGCCGTATGTGGACCTTTCCATCAGCACACTGGGGAAAGAAATGTCCAAGAAAATAAGATTGGAAGAGTGAGAGGAAAATATTAGCATGATATCCACTTGATAGATCCATTGGGCTGAGCAAAATGTGCCACAAAATTAATGGTTTTGCACATTTTTGCCATTGTTCATTTTACTTTTTGCTCCAAAAAACCCTAGTATTGGGGCTAAAAGCAAATTATTTAATTGGTGAAATTTTGGGAATTTTGAAATGCACAAAGTGTTTGTGAAATTTGGTGAAATTCTTATATTTATGTGAAGTTTAAAATGTTTCACTTAACTGTAATCAGTGTTATAAATATATTTAGCATAATACAGCGGATTCAACGTCTGAATTTTCAACTGTAATCCTCGAAAGGTTTCTGTATGAAAAGTACACCTTCCTAGCTTTTTAGTCCACATCTTGCCAAGAAGACAAACACAGTGGACTGGGTTTTTACATGCAGGAGCATTATTTATATTAAATAAACTTTGTTTGGAAGTGGTTTCTTTCTCACACATGTGCACACAACTTTTCTTTCGAGCTCACCTTCACCTACCCCTTATCTGACTTTTTCCTTGAATCCTGACACTCAGTCTAACTTTTTCTCCTATATTTTCAAAACCATGTGTGAGTCTCCAGCTGTGTCACTCCCACATAACTCAATACCTAAAACCTTTGGAATTCAATGCAATGTAAGACTTTGTGAAAGCACACTATGTGTATTCTGTAGTGGGTTTAGGTAAAAAATAGATTCACCTATGCAGAACTTAGGTCCACATCAAACTGACTTTCCTTTAATGATTGGTCCTTAATTGGTATCTTGGGCTTCTATAAACACCTTGATTAGTCCTTATTGAAGACATGGCAATCAAGGAATTACTCAGGCAGCTTGGCAGGTAGGATAACTGTGCACAGTATTAAGACTGATAATGACCTTTCATTCTTGAGTAACTGACAAACGTTCCTTTCACAAAACCATAGCTCAGAAACAAAGAGCCACTTAACCTGGGCTAAATAGCATTCAAAATAAAGCATGTAGTATTGGTGCCATCCATCTGACCAGACTGAAATACCAGAAATAAAATTTCTAGGGCTCTCAATTAATCACAGTTAACTCACACAATTAACTCAAAAAATTAATCATGATTAAAAAACGTAATCGTGATTAATCAGTTTTAATTGCACTGTTAAACAACAGAATACCAACTGAAATGTAGTAAATTATTTTGGATGTTTTTCTACATTTTCAATTATATTGATTTCAGTTACAACACAGAATACAAAGTGTACACTGCTCACTTTATATTATAAATTTTATTACAAATATTTGAACTGTAAAAATGATAAACAAAAGAAACAGTATTTTTCAATCACCTCATACAAGTTTTGTAGTGCAATCTCTTTATCGTGAAAGTGCAACTTACAAATGTAGATTGCTTTTGTTACATAACTGCATTCAAAAACAAAACAATGCAAAATTTTAGAGTCTACAAGTCCACTTAGCCCTACTTCTCATTCAGTCAATCGTTAAGACAAACAAGTTTATGTACATTTTTGGGAGATAATGCTGCCCACTTCTTATTTACAATGTCACCAGAAAGTGAGAACTGGCATTCGCATGGGACTTTTGTAGCCGGCATTGCAAGGTATCTACGTGCCAGATATGCTAAACATTTGTATGCCCCTTTATGCTTCATGCTTCAAACTTATTTCTCTGAGCGATTGGCTGAATAAAAAATAGGACTGAGTGGGCTTGTAGGCTCTAAAGTTTTACACTGTTTTATTTTTGAATGCAGATTTTTTGTACATAATTCTACATTTGTAAGTTCAACTTGCATAATAAAGAGATTGCATTAGGGTACTTGTATTAGGTGAACTGAAAAATACTATTTCTTTTGTTTTTTACAGTGCAAAAATTTCTTTTTTACACTGCAATCAAAAATAAATATAAAGCAGTGTACACTTTGTATTCTGTGTTGTAACTGAAATCAATATATTTGAAAATGTGGAAAACATCCAAAACTATTTAAATAAATTGTATTCCATTATTGTTTAACAGTGTGATTAATCATGATTAGTTTTTTTTAATTGCATGATTAATCATGATGAATTATCTTAATTGCTCGACAACTCTAAAAATTTCCAAGAGATGATGCTGATTTGGGGTGCCTCTATGTTGGGGTGCCCAAACTGAGGCACTGAGAAGAGCTAAGGGTGATCAGACATCCCAATATTATCAGGACCATCCCAATATTAGGGGTTTTATCTTATATATGGAACTATATCCCCCCCACAAAAAAAAGTGTACCGATTTTTCACACTTGATATTTGGTCACCCTAATGGGACCTGCAGATGCTCACCAGAAGGTCTGAAAGTAATTTAAAGCTATAAGTATCTCAAGTTGACACCCAAAATCAGTAGCCACTTTTGAAAATGTAGCTGTAAAGCACATGCAGCCTAGCCTATCAATCCAACTATTCTCATTCAAGGCACTCCAATAGGGAAATAAAGAAATTGGGCATTCAAATGCAGATATCTTTGAACTCAGTTGACTTTCGTGTCAAGCACAGTTCAATAATAAATCTAATCTTCTTTCTCAGACAGAAGAACGTGCAAAACATTTAGGGCTAAATTGTTGCTTTAGGCACAGCTCTGGGAAAAGGGTGGTATAAACTGTGCTAGCCCTGGAGTAACCTTAGTATTGTGACCCAAAGACAGCTCCGTGCAGCACAATTCCTCCCTTACTCCACTCTTGCTCTGGGGAATTGTTGAGGCGTTAAGTCACTGCTACCCTTAAAGGCTGCAACTTAATGCCTTATCTTGCTGGGCCAGTGAGTGTGGGAGTAGAGCCAAGGTTCTGCCCCACACTGCCTCCTTCCTGGGGGAGCATCTAGAGAGGAGAAGCTGTGCGCCGCACCATCCCCAGACCCAAGATCTCAGTAGGTCTCAGAAAGAAGATAGGTAGACATCATATTTCACTTCCTCACCTGCTAGCCCGAGTAAGACAAGGGCACAATTTAGCTCATCATCAGCAAACAAAGAGTTTTACAACACCTTATTTGTTTAGTTGACTATATTGTAGGTTCAGTGCTTCTTCCTCTTGCAGTAGAACACCAGGCTGCTGTCTTCCTTTGGGGTGTTGACACAATTCTATTGTGAGTTCTTCAGAGCAATATTTTGCAGGTGCCTTGAACCCAATGAGGCATCAGTTGTTTTCAGACATCTAAATGAATTTAATAAAGGGTCCCAGCAAGACTCTGCAGCCATGGTTGACTTGTCACACCTGCATCCCCTCAGGTTACATTTTGTTATTGATCTGTTTATTGCTTCCACTGAGAGAATACTGTCAATCTACCTATGTCAGAATCCAGCCCTCACAGCAGGGAGTGGACACTGTTATTACTATTTAGGTGATAAATGATACTTGTGTTTCATTCAACTTGTTTGTGAAATAGAAAATATACATTTCTGAACTTCTGATATTTAGGGTGAGTGAACAAACTGTCCCTTTTTGTTTCTTGCTGCAGGGAGTAATCAGCTGCACAGGGCTCTAGGCGGAACTGAATTTAGAAAACATTTTTGTTATTAAGATCCTGTTTAATCTACTTGAAATAAACTCAAAACATATAGATTAGAAGCCTGATCCAAAGCCCACTATAGTCAATAGAAGTATTTCCATGGATTTCAGTGGGCTTTTTAGTCACAGCTTAGAAAAGTATGAAGAATCAGACCTGAAATGTCCAGGCTCCTAGTTGTTCTAGTTTCAATCCCTTCTTCCCCTGAAAGATGCACAATTGGCTGTTCCTGGAGGATACTGGGAGCTAGAGGATATAATTATAATTATGTTTTCCCTCAGGGCTCTTTATCCCTTTGATACAGCAACCACTTAGACACATGTTTAATTTTTAATATGTAAATAGGCCCATTGATTTCAAATCTAAGCACATCATTGAGTGATTTTCTGGAAGGAGGCCTCAGTGAAGTCTTTGCTTCAGTAGGGGGAAATTCACCCTTTCCCTCGCAGTGCAGCTTGCTGTGGATACAAGAAGTGTTTTGGATATGTTTGTGGTCTACTGATGGATACAAAAAATTATTTCTTAGGTAGATAATTTCAGCTAGACCTTGGTGAGAAAGTGAGGAGGTAGGGCTTGTGTGTATTTGACAAGGGCTCTGTCTAATAATTTTAATCTTTCTGTATAACTATATATTTTAGGGTGCCTCCCAATAAATGGAAGAAAAATAAGGAAGAAGTATGGATCAACATTTAACATCACCATTTCTGCATTAACACTTCCTAATTCTTCCTGCTTCTGCACTGTCTTCCTCAGGTGCAGTGGCATTTGTGGCTGTTTGGATCACTGAAAAGTTATTGTCCTCACTCCCCATCCCTCTCCTACAAAAATAAATGGACTTCAAAAACAACTTTAGAGACTGGATTAACTTGGGCAATATAATACATTAAGGCTCAGTTTAATTACATATTTATATAAATCAAAAATGGAAGACTTGAGGCGTGATCATTTAAATCAACACCACAATTCCTATAGGTTTCAGAGTAGCAGCCATGTTAGTCTGTATCCACAAAAATAAAAGAAGTACTTGTGGCACCTTAGAGACTAACAAATTTATTTGAGTATAAACTTTCATGAGCTACAGCTCACTTCATTGGATGCATGCAGCAGAAAATTCCTATAGACTTCACTGGTGCAAGAAGTTAGCAATTAAGCCTTTTCTGAGAATAAGGAAGGGATAAATCCTCAACTGGCTTAAATGGCCATAGCTCTTCCCCAAGTTTTCTTCTGTGGATGAATGCATTAATAATTTAGAACAAAAGGTGTCTGAGCTAGGATGAGAATTTAAAAAAAACAAAACAGTATCATTATAAAAGGCAGTGTGTTGTTCCCTTAAAAGACTGGATTCATGAGAAAATATAAGGCTTGCAATCATATTCTACAGTTACTGAAAAATTCAACAAAAAAATCAACCCTACTTTTTAAAGGGTTGATTCAAGTCCACTGAAATCAATGAAAGTATTTCCATTGATTTCACTGGTTGCTGGATCAATCACCAATTTCTTAAATGCTTCAGAATAGTAGTTAAAACCAGGCATTCAATTGCCCTGCTTTACTCCATAATAAGCAGAATTTTAAGCTGAGATTTTCAATGCTGTATGAGGGAATTGAACATCCAAATCCACCACGCAGCTTTGAAAATCTCACCCCTAATTATTATTTTATTGTTTCTTTTGGACAAACAAAGAGAGTTGTGAAGAAAATTTGAAAGGGATCTTCATCAGTCACAGATGCAGAAAAAAAAAAACATATTTCCCAACATTGTGAAGGCAACTTTAAAGAATGTAGGAGCAGAAATGTCTTCTTTTGGAATTAAACTTCAGTTTCATTTCCCATAAAGCTCTGTGTTGCGAATGATAAAGAGAATAAATTAATATTTTTTATAAGAGAATGCCAAAATGTTACTTCCAGAACAATTAAGAAATAAAAAGAACTTGACAGAGGACAATTTCAACAGTTATGTGAATTAATTATTGAATGATTCTTTAATTCCAGAGTTTGAATCATTCTTTCCTTTTCTTTTTTAACTTGGCTGCTTTTGACATTGCTCAATGAGAAACATATGTCAAAATAACACGTTTTAAACTTTTAGATCTATCTATTTGCTGAGCTGTCTGGCTCTAATAAATCTTCACTTTACTAATCCAACGTGTCTTGTTTGAGGACTCAGCCTGACAATTTTGTTTCCTCTTTAGTATTCCCCAAAATTTGCTACATAATCAAAAGATTTCCTGATTGATGATGTAACTAAAAAAAATTAAAATAACATGATTTTAAAAACCCTGCGCCAACCAATGATGATAAATAACAAATGACAGTTAAAAAGTTCTGGTTGAATCTGGAAAAGCCCAGTAAAAGTTTTGGTGCCTTTGTAAAATTAATCCAAATTATACAAACCTTTAGATACTGAAAAATTGGGTTTCTCCCAGTTCCAGTCATAGGCAAATATACAGTGAGAATAGCTTCTCTCATGATACTGCGGCACTTCTAGACCCATTCCAGGTTGACACCAGGAATGGAGTAATGCTTCCAAACATTTCACAAATTAAATGCCATGAAGCATTCAGAATACACAACCCACACACTACAATGGTAGATAGAATGGGGTGAAGTGTACTTATCCTTGGTACTCTTCCCACCTCTTCCTCCCCTAGAGGCAACTTCCCCTTCTTCCCCATTCCTGCTCTTTCCTCTCAAATGAGACCCGTCCCATGTCCTTTGGCCTTCCATGACTGTTCTGGTGCTTATCAAGCACATCCCATCCCATCCCACTGAATGAACTCCTTTCCTGCTTCTCCTCAACAACTTGCTTCTAACACTGGCCAGAAAATGGAAATTCCTTTCCATACAAAATAAATAAACAAAAAAAAATCACATTTTTTCGAAGAAAAAAGACTTCCTGCTTTGGAATGATTTTCTTTAAACAGGAAGGGGTATAATGAACAATGTCATTCTGAGAGAGTCAAAACAGAATATTTTGGCTTCCCAACTGCTCACCAGGAAGACTTTCTGCTTCTCCAGCCCCAGAACTGGTGGAGAGGTGGCGAGTCAGGGCACTTTCCTGACAGGAAAACAGCAATTTTGGCACAAAACTGAAATTTCTTGTGGGATTTTGTCAGAAAATCATTCCGACAAAAAACTTTTGACCAGCTCTACTTGCTTCCCCACTTAGCCATATGACCAAATGCAGACAAAGGGCCTGCCTCATCCTCTGGCCCGTTATGGCTGCTTAGCACTGGACATGTGACAAAAAGCTGGCTTAAGCAGGCACTGTAAGAGAACCAGCCCCTTCAGGAGTCCCCTCTTATAGCAGACCAGAAAGCAAAGGGCACATTTGGCCATGCTATTCTCAACACAATCAGACAGACAGACAATCTGTCCCATTGTCTTTCCGGTCCCCAGACCCAAGTCCTCTGATTCCCAGGCCAAGGGTGGGGACAAGAAGCAATAATGGAAGGACCAAGATTGTGGGGAGGAAGGAGTTCCCAGCAGGGTGAAAGTCACTAATGTCCCAACCTTCTTGGCACAGTGCCTTTGAATGGCTACCTAAATACAAGGATGTTGGCTATTCTCTAGCTGGTAATTAGCCAGTGTCCTGAGGCTTACAAAGATTTGTTTTTAGAAAACTGCAGAGATTTGGGAATTTCATTGAAGGTGCCAGTGGGGGTATCTTATTTATTCCATACCAGCTCATTCATCCCTAATCATTAGAGAATAGCATTTTGCTCACCTTTTATTCTAGAAGCGTATAATACACTCAGTTTCTCCATCCCCTGGTACTCTTTCTGTTCCTGATAAAACATGATAAATGGTCTCTTACCTAACCTTGAAATGCAGAGTGCTTTAAAGCTTACTAAATATCATTATTCCTGAGATAGAAAAAAAGGGGAATGTGCACATCTGCTTAGAAAAACAATCTATAGCATCTACCAGACTTGTTTCTGCCATATCTTGACTAGTTTACCTTAGATGACTTCAAATATTGACTGGGCTATTGTCTTAGGTAGTTCTTAAGTAGATAAGACAACAACCAAATGAAGAATCAATAATAAACATCACACAATAATTTTACATTCAATATAACTATTATACCCAATATGAAATCTATGGGTTATATGGCACTATTAAAATATCAAATATTCTGACATATTCTTATTTTTTTCCCCACAAAAGGACAGGAAGAAAGACAAATCCTAATATTTTTGACACCGACCTACTGTAGTTTGCAAGCTGAAGGGGCAAAAAAGAGGGTGGATTTAGGCTGTTGTTGTTGTTGTTGGGGGTTTAGATTCACTAGTTTCATTCAAAAGATTTTTATAGAATAAATACAAATATGAACTTTTCCACTAGCACCGGAACTGCTGTTCTACTTCCTGCCCTACTTCCCGCATATTTAGACAGGATTTTTGAAGACAATTACATTTAGTTTGGGGTTAATGGTCACATGAAAAACTGTGCACAGTGCTTCTCATATAGACACACTAAAAAGGAATCTGGGACACGCCTGCCCTAATATTATCAGCATCAAGTCTACAAATTGCTTTCTTCTTCCATGCACTTCCACTTGTATAGGATGTTTGTTTCTGTACAGAGAAGAACCACCTTAATAGTATTAATTTTGGCTCTTATATAGGATATTTCATCCATAGCTCTCACAATGCGTTACAATAACAGTACCTACTATACACATGGGGTTCTGATACAAAAAGAGCTGAAGCGACTTACCCAAGGTCACACTGTAGGTCAGTGGCAGAGGGTCAAGCATCGTATGGTCTGGAACACACTGCCTCCATAAGTATAGACTACTCCCTATGAACATTTTGTTGAGGCTATCCACCTCAAAGCAGGGGAGGAGGCAAGGAGAAGAGCACCAGTGGTCCCACCTACATCCCTTACTCTGGGAAGCAGAGCTGTACCCTCTTAAAGATGTGACACTGTCTCTATATTCCTCAGAAGCTCCAAGAATCATTGATCCTTCAGGAATTTCCTCTGGGATGGTGTGTAGAGACATGGTCTTCAACATGGGATCAAGGAACAATCTCTCCATCTCTTCCAATAGATCAGGTGTCTTGTCCTTCTCCTGCAGTTTTTCCAAAATTCACAGGTGTGAATTTTTATGCCAAAGTATTTTTGTGAGTTATTAAATGATACTAAATCATTAACAATTTCAGTGCCCTGAAACACTACAGAAATCTGGAATTTCAGGGATGTGATATAATGCAAAATGAACTGGCAGAAAACAATATCCAAAAATGTTTATAAAGTATTTCCATCAGTTTCATCTGACTCTATCTACTGCTAATAAATGATAATGTATCTGTATATTACTTCACATTTCTGATACAATAGTAGGGCAATTATTTTAGCTGATAGTCATGTTTCACTGTAAGAGAACTGTTAAAAACTGCTTCCCTAAAGAGGTAGAATTGAGTGATACTCACTAAAGTATGATGACCAGCAATGCTATTTTCATCTGGAATCCCCATATTGAATTCTGCTGTTTCAAATCCAGTATATACTTGCTACTTGGTTATGGAATCATGGCAACACCTAGGTCACTGTTATAGGTAAAGGCAGGAGCAGCAGGCAAGAATAGGGAAGGCTGGACCTTCAGACATTTCTAACATAGTTCAAGAAGCTATTCAAGCAAAGGTGGAATAAAGAAGCTCACTGCTGGGAGTAACTATATTGGGAAAGGCAATTATAGGTATGGGAAAGACTATTTGATGTGAGAAAGGGAACTGTATTGGATTGGGAATACCTGTCTTTCGGAAAGGAACTGGCATAAGTAACCAGGGCTGGGTGAGTGAATGAGAGAGAAAGGGAATTTTATCAAGACTTATTTTTAAAATCTACACCAATCCTCATCAGAACTTCAAGTTTTGGATCTGCTCCACAAGGAAGTTGGTTTGGTCTATTTATTTATTTCTATTTCTATTTATTACTTTTATTTCTATTATTTCTATTTATTTGGTTTGGTCTATTTATTTATTTCTAAACCACCATGCTCTCAAGTATGTCACAGAAAAATTAGTGGAGGTAACATAATATATTGTGATAACTCGCATATCTATTTCTCTACTTTGCATCTCACAGTTAGGGATTTCACACAGCATATTTTAAAAAATATTTTTGTTATCTGTGATCCATTAAGTCTTCTGTCTTCAGCAGACTAATGAGAGTTTTTGAAAAATATTCCAGTTACCAGCTACATGCAGAAGTATAGACAGCAAGGTACACTTGTTCGTATATCATCTGCTATTTGGATTAGGCAGAAAAACAGGAAGAATTTACTAAACCATCACGGTACCAAAGCCCAGACTGTAACATTTACTAAGATATACTCACGTATCGAAGCGGCCTCCGGCAGGACACTACCAAAAGTATCAATTCAGGACAAATTGCTTAGAACAGGGCAGTCATAGCCCAAGGCTGGGGGTCCTTTGCACACTAAACCAGCCAAACAGAGAGGATTTCGGTTTTACCCCACTAGCTAACCAGAAGTCATAGAAGCAATTCCCTCAGACACTCCCGTTTCCCAGTATCACCACCACCACCTTATGAGGATGAATGGTTATGAAAACCAATACCCCAGTAAAAGAAAAAAGGTTCTCCCGATCCCAAAGGACCAAGCCCCAGACTCAGGTCAATATACCAGTCAGATCTTACCCACAAATCACACTGTTGCCAATCCTTTAGAATCTAAAATCTAAAGGTTTATTCATAAAAAGAAAGAAATATAGATGACAGCTAGATTTGGTTGAATGGAATCAGTTACATACAGTAATGGCAAAGTTCTTGGTTGAGGCTTGTAGCAGTGATGGAATAAACTGCAGACTCAAATCAAGTCTCTGGAGTACACCCACAGCTTGGATGGGTCATTCAGTCCTTTGTTCAGAGCTTCAGTTTGTAGCAAAGTTCCTCCAGAGGTAAGAAGCAGGATTGAAGACAAAATGGAGATGATGCAGCTGCCTTTTATAGTCCTTTTGCCATGTGGCTTGTGCTTCCTTTGTTCCAAACACAAGCTACCCAGCACATGGCATGGAAAAACCTTAGAGTCCATAGGCATGTCCCTGCATGCCTCGTTGAGTCACAAGGTGTACCTGCCTTCTCTCAATGGGTCAGTTGTATAGCTGATGGTCCTTAATGGGCCATCAAGCAGGCTAGGCAGTGCTGATGCTAAACTGTCTGGGGTGTCAGGGGAATGAACCAAGCCCAAATACTGACCTCAATGCCATGTAATAATCCAGTATCACTTCTCCTTCTAATCATATATTGGGTTGCCTATAAGGCTCCTTTGTGGGGAAGTAATAAGAGCTGAATTAATCACAAACTATTTGACACTGATTATATGGAAGCAAGTTATTTTTATGTTTCTCAAATTATTTTGGAGGTTTTTGGGGTCTCTAGATAACTGCTGCAGAGCTGACCAAGGCACAACCCAGTACAGTAATTTAATCAGCAGCAGAGTTTTAGATACACTCACCCAGTTCCACTAGATGCTAGAGTCACAGTTGCAAAGGTTCGGTTTTAAAGATGCACAGCCCGTACTGACAAAAGCAGAACCCCTATGATCCCTGCTGGCAGGAAGAAGCACATGCTCAAAGGACTTTTGAGTCTATTGGCTTGGTTCATAGCAATAATTTTCAAGAGAAAACCTGATGGATGGACCTAGACTTTGATGCCTGGTTTATATCCCAAGTTATCTTATTAATTATTTCATTCTTGATTCTCTTTATGGAGTATCAAGTGCCAGGTTGGACCTAAATGCAATTCAGATCTACTGCTTCACTATATTATTCAATGGTCTAATTATATTATCTACTATCTAATTATATTTTCAATCAGTCACTAAGTCTGGCACCTTGTCAAGTCTTATTTATTTTTAACGTTTTTATACTTTTGGATGCAGAGCTCCTCAGTTTTGGAATTAATTCACTTAAAAAGTTTGGCTGGCTGGTTCCAGGTCTCTGTTTAAAAGCAACACTGCCATTTTACTTGTTCTCCGTAGGTTATGCTGATTAGATTGTTTGATTTCTTTGCAGGCCTCTCTGGTCCACTAAATATTTAAGTATTTCATACAAGGTAAAGCAGATTCAACAGGAGAGACAGCGAGGCCCACTCCAGAATAACATATTGCTCAGGGATGAGAACACTCATCAGGGAATTCAAGTCCCTGCTCCAAATCAGGTAGAGGGGTAATTTGAACCTGTGTCATCCAACATTCTGGGTGAGTGTTCTAACCACTGGTACATTGAGTATAAGGAGGCCATCACCTCCTGTGACTAAGCCTGGAAGAGGTTTCATACTTGTTAATCCAGAGAAGCTAGTGGCCTCCTCCTGGCCGAGAGTTAGGCACCTCCCTCCCTGTGAGGGGGGTAGAGGGTTTAGGCCACACCCCTCTGCTCAGCAGTTCATGCTGGCTAGCTCAGACAACTCCTCACTCAGCATGCTTGTTTTTGTGAATCCCATTCCTAGGTGCCTAACTCTCCCCATCCATTGTATAGGAGGCCTAAGGACAGGTAAGTCTACACTTATGGAGGCATGTAGAGTACAGACACTGCACATCCAGCTAGCACAGGTATAAACAGTAATGTCGCTGGTGAGGCATGGTTTAGGCTAGGAGAGTAGAATGCCCTGCATGCTTGAACCTGTATGTACCCTACACAATTCTCTACAACCCAAGCAGTGCCCCCCAGATCTACACTGCTATTTTTAGCAGTGTTGTGTCTTGCTGACTCCCTGCTGCCAGAGACTTTTCCCGCTATCTCCCTCATGCCAGACTATTTCACTGCTTTATGTAGCTACACACTGCAGTGAATGTGGACACAGATTGATGTCTACTGTGTCGTGTAGCTACATAGAAACTACACACCACTGAAAGTGTAGACAAGGTCTTATTCAGGGCTGTGGATTCCACTGGATGGCAAGGCACCTAAACATTAGGCATTGCAATATTGAGGCTCTGTACCCTTTGTGGATCTAGCCCTATGCCTACAGCACAAACACACAAAAACAAGGAGAGAATAAGTTTATCAGTTACAGAGTAATTAGTGAGGGGCGGGGGCAGGGGCAGGGGCAGGGGCGGGGGCAGGGCAGGGCAGGGCAGGGTGCTATGGTGAACTTCTGGCTGATCACTGCCAGGCTGGGGTCTTGCTACAAGGGCTGAGAAAGTGCTAGGGCTATGGGGTAAGTGGCCCAGGGAAAATAGGCAGTAGGTTGGAGGAAGGCAGTAGGTGGCTGCAGGCTATAGGATCCCTGGGTCGGGACCCAGAGTAGTGAGCAGTCTTGCACCCCACTTGCCCATGAGGAGAGTGGCTGGTATCCAGACTGCAGTTTGCCCCTGAGGTGAGGGACTGGACCTTGGACTTCAGTTGGCTGCTGAGGCAAGTGGCAGGACTAAGGGCTGCTGGTCCCTGGAATAGGGGAGATACTGGAGTTGGGGCACAGTCAGAGGACCGTGTCCAGAAGAGGACACTGCAGTCCAAGGAGCGATGCAGGTCCAAAAAGTGGAGACAGCAGTGACATCAGGTGTGACACCGCTAGCTGAAAGTAGAAGAGCTGGAAGAGCTGAGAGCTAATTCCCAAGATGGCCAGCAGGAGGTGCTGCAGTGCTGAGTTGTGCCCTGTTACAGGATCCATCTCTCTATTAAGCATACAGAAAGAGAAACAGCTTCATCAAAAGCACAAGCATTAGTTATGTCCCAATAAAAAGAGTATATAGAGTGTAACAAAGTATACATGGTGTAATATGGGAAACACTGCTTTTGAAGATGAGTAATCCAGCCAGAGTCTTCATGCTAAGCTATTAAGTTTCCCTAATAACCTTCCCGCATGGTTATAAAAATAGAGAAACACCATGCAGTATTATAAATATTAGGAATTCCAAAATGATGGAAACTTTTAAGAAACAGCAGCAGGGGGGGGGCAAGCTATGATTCCCTTTATTTTCATTCATCACAACCAACGTTTACTTGAGTTTTTGAAGATTTTTTCCTTAAAAGATAGACTGGGAGAGACTATAGGAAAAAGGATGAAGGACCCATAAAAGGTGTAAAATCAGTTCTAGCGCAAAGAGAATCAAGTCCCTAATGTATAGTGTTACAATTATATTAACTACTGGTTATTTTCAATACAGAATGCAATGTGCATTCAATATGAAACATACCACAGGTCAGATATGGTCTGCTTAAAGAAAATAGTTTAAAATGCTAAGGAAAAATGTATATTTTTAATTGTTCCTTGGTGATATTTCAAAGGACAGATATTTTCCATTTGGATTTATTCCACAGAGAGAAAAAACTTGGCAATTGATGGAATGAACATGTTTCCTCTGTGCTAAATTATGCATCATATAAATGTAAAAATGTACCTATAAGTAGCACTTTATCTGGAAATAGATATGGTTAATGTCAGCAGCGCATGAACATTAACAACATACATTTCTGCTCAGAAAGTCTAGCATCAAAGGAATTTTTGTTTAAGATCTATACTTTAGATTAACTATTTAAAAAAAAATTGTCATGATTTTCTCTTCTGACTTGACTCACTGAAGGTGTGGAGCAGGGTACCAGGCTCCAGCCACACAGCTTTCTGTCGTAGAAGACCTGTCATAGTCTGTTTTGGCTGTACTGCTCCTTCCACTCTCAGAGCTGGGCCTCAGGACACATTCCTCATGGGCTGCTCTGACTGCCCTTGGGGACTAATAATGTTTGCATTTTATTAAATCAAAACTAACTGTTTAAATGCTTGGCTGAAGAAGAGGGGGTCTGTGGATGACCTTAGGCAAATCACTCTGGTTCTTTGTGCCTTCATTTTCCCATCTGTAAAATGACAATAATGCTGCTGACAAACTTTGTAAAGAGTTTGGCGAACTCTGGAAGAAAATTACTCTATAAAATGTAGGGATTATTAGTAGTATAGAATCATAGGACTGGAAAGGACCTCAAGATGTTGTTTAGTCCAGTCCCCTGCACTCATGGCAGGACTAAGTATTATCTAGACCAACCTGACAGAGGATTATCTAACCAGCTCTTAAAAATCTCCAACAATGGAGATTCCACAACCTCCCTGCACTGTTTATTCCAGTGTTTAACTACTCTGACAGCTAGGAAGATTTTCCTAATGTCCAACCTAAACCTCCCGTGCTACAATTTAAGCCTATTGCTTCTTGTCTTAGCCTCAGAGGTTAAGAAGAACAATTCTTCTCCCTCCTCCTTGTAACAACTTTTTATGTACTTGAAAACTATTATAATGTCCCCTCTCGGTCTCCTCTGTTCCAGACTAAACAAACCCAATTTCTTCAATCTTCCCTCATAGGTCATAGGTCATGTTTTCTCGACCTTTAATCATTTTTGTTGCTCTTCTCTTGACTTTCTCCAATTTGTCCACATATTTTCTGAAATGTGGTGCCCAGAACTGGGCACAATACTCCAGCTGAGGCCTAATCAGCACAGAGTAGAGCGGAAGAATTACTTCTCGTGTCTTGCTTACAACATTCCTGCTAATACATCCCAGAATGCTGTTCATTTTTTTTGCAACAGTGTTACACTATTGACTCATATTTAGCTTGTGGTCCACTATGACCCCCAGATCCCTTTCTGCAGTACTCCTTCCCAGGCAGTCATTTCCCATTTTGTATGTGTGCAACTTATTGTTCCTTACTAAATGAAGTACTTTGCATTTGTCCTTATTGCATGTCACCCTATTCACTTTAGTCCATTTCTCCAGTTTGTCGAGATCATTTTGAATTTTAATCCTATCCTCCAAAGCACTTGCAAGCCCTCCCAGCTTGGTATCATCTGGAAACTTTATAAGTATAGTCTCTATGCCATTATCAAAATCATTGATAAAGATATTGAACAGAACCAGACCCAGAACTGATCCCTGCCGGACCCCACTCATTATGTCTTTCCAGCATGACTGTGAACCACTGACAGGTACTCTCTGGGAAAGCTTTTCCAGACAGTTATGCACCCATGTTATAGGTTGTATTTCCCTAGTTTGTTTATGAGGTCATGAGAGACAGTATCAAAACCTTACTAAAGTCAAGATATACAACATCTACCACTTCCCCTCTATCCACACGGCTTGCTACCCTGTCTTGAGTATGAGTATGTCTATAATAGCCTTTTTTCTTTTTTAACCTTAAGTTAAATCAATTGTCAATTAACTCAAGGGTAGTTAATACGTTTGTAAAGACTATTGCGGCTACTCCAAATATTTGTTCCAAACAACAAACTTCGTGCTTTACCCTATGGCTCAGCCTTGTGTGGGGAAGTGTTATGATTCTTTATATAAGCTGACTGCTTCTGCTTCCACTAAAAGGTCAATATACACAGAATGGAAACACACAACAAGATACATTGAAAAAATACATCCTTTTCTCCTGCCTTATCTGCAACTTGTCCTATTAGATTATATGTTTGTCTGTAAAAGATTTGATACTTTTTTTCCTGGGTGCTATAAATAAAAATGAAAAATAATCCATATAAAAAAGGTACCTATATCTTAGGCTCTTGGGCCCTTAAGTATTTAAGCACATGCATAATAGTAAGCATGTGAATAATTTCACTGAAATAAATATAGCTACTTATGTGCTTAAACTTATGCATGTGCTTGGGTACTTTTCTGGATCAGAGCCTACATGCCTTTGGTATAACTTAAAATACTTCTACATAAGAAAAATTAAAAGCAGCAGTAACTCCTCACCCCCAAAGTAGTAAACGAGTAGCTGGAAATAGACTTAACCTTATTCTTCACTCAGCAAGCTATTCCCCACAAATATGCTCCCTGTCCTATAGCATGGAAAATATAACGACCTTGCAGCAGAAAAGCCAAAAAATTGTGGATATTTTGGATTAAGGTGTTTGAGTATTTTTCAAAGCCCATCACAGAAGACTTCTTGCAAAAGTATTTTTATACTAAAATCACTTTTATACCGATGGAGATTCCAGGTCCTGCACCCCTGCTGAACACAGCTGAGACAGTCTTGCAGAGGCAGAGGGACAGTCTATGAAGTGGGCAATTATCAAGCCATTTAGGCCTTTACAGGGCAAACCCAGTACTTTAAATTCACCCCAGAAGTCAAAAGGCAACCAATGCAGGCCATGGAGCATTGGTGTCATGTGTTCTCAGCGAGATACACTACTACAGTAAATTAATATCTACTTTTTAACACAGTGTTTTACAAAGTCTGGAGTGCACCCTCCTTGCCCCGATTGGATGATGCCAAGCATTAGCGAGGGGCAGGTGAGGGCAGCTCATCCAACTGTTCTCCAGAGTTTCAGCTTCCATGTTGGGGGCGGGAAATCTAGCTGTTATCGTTTTCAAGAAAAACTGCAGAAAATGACTTTTGTGTTATCAATGCAGTAGATGTCCACCTCACTCTGCAAAGAACTTGAAATAATAGATCTGAGTCATGAACTGTCCCATCCATGTCAATGAGTGCGAACTCACATGCCAATGGTAATCTATTAAATGGCAACATAGTTTACTATTTCATTGCTCAAAAGCACGTAAGAAAGGCTGGGAAATATCATATTATCATCACAAGCTCTATAACAGCCTTGTATAGAGGGAGGGAAGGGAGGCTGGGGAAGGGACACAAAGGGCTATCCAAGCAGGCAAATAACATATATAAATTAAGATGTTGAACAGGTGGAAAGGCTGAGGGGAGAGGCATATGATAGGTTTCATTTTCCACATACACATTGCTAAAGCAGACATATAACATTTTAAAGGTGTCAATCAAAAAAGAGTGATGAGCAATTTCCACAGCTTGACCAAAACAAATCTTCCAACCATTCTCCAGGGAAGAAATAGAAAGGGCAATAAAATAAATGAAAATAGGGAAAGCTTTCAGCTTTGACAATGTATAACCAGAACTACTACAACATCTTGGGAAGAAAAGCCAACAGTGGTTGTCCATCTTCATGTCACACATCATGATACCCAAGATATGGCAAGAACTATGGTGATTGCCTTACCAAAGCCAGGTAAAGACTGTAAGCCTTGCTGAAGCCATAGGCATAGCTAAAAGTATTGACTGAAGTAAGGCTGTGATCCAAAGTAGGCCTTGTCAGAATAGTAATACTAAGTATCTGCCAACCAAGTAAGCACATTCCTGACCTGAGAAGATGGTACAAGAACAGAGTTCTCAAGTAACTATGTAAACAAATTCCTAAGATGGTACAGGAACACAAAGACCCCTTGTAAAGATAAGGATGGTTGACAGGAAAATTGACAGGAAAATGTCAAACTACAAGATATAAGGGTGGTAACAATATACAGAATCGGCAAAGAATCCTGTGGCACCTTATAAATTTATCATAAAACTTATGATCCAATACGTCTGTTAGTCTATATGGTGCCACAGGACTCTTTGCTGCTTTTACAGATGCAGACTAGCACGGGTACCCTTCTGATACACAATGTAATATGTAACTCGATTGTATCAATGTATGAAATGAAAGTAGAAGGAAGGGTATCTTTGTATTGGCCTAGGAGACAACATTATGTTGATTGAGCCAATAACTTGTCACTGGCATACATGTGTTACTGAATCTGTACCTTGGCATGCATGGCCCTAGCACAGTGCTTTGATGACAGTAAACCTGACTGAGCCTTCACCACCCAACCAAGCCTGTGGTCTTTTGTTATAAGTCTATCAAGATCCGCTGAATCAACAAGCTGCACTCTCTGCTGGTGCAGAATACACAGGAGCTCAGGAACAGCAGCACCAGGAGCACTAGAATCATAGAACATCAGGGTTGGAAGGGACCTCAGGAGGTCATCTAGTCCAACCCCCTGCTCAAAGCAGGACCAATCCCCAGTTTTTGCCCTAGATCCCAAAAGGCCCCCTCAAGGATTCAACGCACAACCTTGGGTTTAGCAGGCCAATGCTCAAACCACTGAGCTATCCCTCCCCTCCCCCACTAGCAAAAAAGGACCCTCTTTAGCAGCCAGCTAATATCACTGTTGAATTGAAACTATAAACTCTAGGAGCAGATGATCCAACTGAGAATTATACCCATGACAGAACAACTGTTCAATGATGATCAGGCAGGTTTATGACCAAACAGAAGGACCTGTGACCCAAGTATTAGCACTTACTACCTATATTGAGTAGTTTGGGGCTTACTCTCTGGGATAAATATTGTGCCCAGTTTGGTTCAACTCTGCCCACATTACAATAGTAGACATGCAGCTTAATCATACCATAAGAATCACATTAAAGCCAAAAAAAAAATGTTACAGTACCAGTCCTAGCCAATATTCCTCCTCTAAACATCCAATGTCAGAATGAAGCCAATAAACCAATCACTAAGATACAACAAATGCCATACTTGCCACCACGCACTTCACAGCAGAAATCTTACCTCAATAGTGCTGCATGTGTTTCACCCAGATCAGTGGTGGGCAACCTGCGGCCCATTAGGGTAATCTACTGGTGGGCTGCCAGTTTGTTTACATTTGCACAGCCATCTGCAACTTCCAGTGGCGTGGTTCTCTGTTTTTGGCCAATAGGAGCTGCAGGACCAGTGCGGGCTGCAGGGACATGCTGGCTGCCGCTTCCCACAACTCCCATTGGCCGAGAACAGCGAACTGCAGCCCCTGGGAGCTGCGGGCAGCTGTGCAAATGTAAGCAAACTGTCTGGCGGCCCACCAGCAGATTATCCTGATGGGTCACAGGTTGCTCACCACTGATCCAGATGATATCATCATAAGCTCACTGTGGTGGACAGAATGGGAGAGAACTTCTACTAATATCAGGGACTCCCATATCATCATCAGGCTGGATGAATAGCTCCCTGGCTTTGGGCTTCCATGCTGACTGTGGAGGTTCAGGTGCGGCGTGGATCACTGCCCCAAGACTATGCCTAGGGCATCCAAAACTGTTCATTGTGCATCTGTGGGGCTGTGGAGGGTGCTGCACATGTGATGGATGGTGGTTGTTTTTTCTGTTGGGCTTCCGAGAGGTCTTCCTAAGCTGAACACTGTTGATTCAGAGGCCACTGACGGGTTTATGACCATTTAACATTTTCCCCCTTGTTTTTTAAATCTGAGGAATTCAAAAGTTTGGAAAACACTGCCTGTCATTCATAAGGAGTTGCTAAAGGAGTGTGTGTACACTCACGTGCCTTTGTCTCAGAATTAGTTGTTGAACTGTGGTCAAATGATTTCACTGTGAATGAGTAACAGCCTACTACAGGACAGGCCTAACAAAGAAAATAACAGAACTCCACTAACCGTCACCTTCAGCCCCCAACTAAAACCCCTCCAACGCATTATTAAGGATCTACAACCTATCCTAAAGGATGACCCAACACGCTTACAAATCTTGGGAGACAGGCCAGTCCTTGCCTACAGACAGCCCCCCAACCTGAAGCAAATACTCACCAACAACCACATACCACACAACAGAACCACTAACCCAGGAACTTATCCTTGCAACAAAGCCCGTTGCCAATTGTGCCCACATATCTATTCAGGGGACACCATCACAGGGCCTAATAACATCAGCCACACTATCAGAGGCTCGTATATCTGCACATCCACCAATGTGATATATGCCATCATGTGCCAGCAATGCCCCTCTGCCATGTACATTGGTCAAACTGGACAGTCTCTACGTAAAAGAATAAATGGACACAAATCAGATGTCAAGAATTATAACATTCATAAACCAGTCGGAGAACACTTCAATCTCTCTGGTCACGCAATCACAGACATGAAGGTCGCTATCTTAAAACAAAAAAACTTCAAATCCAGACTCCAGCGAGAAACTGCTGAATTGGAATTCATTTGCAAATTGGATACTATTAATTTAGGCTTAAATAGAGACTGGGAGTGGCTAAGTCATTATGCAAGGTAGCCTATTTCCTCTTGTTTTTTCCTAACCCCCCCCCCCCAAATGTTCTGGTTTAACTTGGATTTAAACTTGGAGAGTGGTCAGTTTGGATGAGCTATTACCAGCAGGAGAGTGAGTTTGTGTGTGTATGGGGGTGGGGGGGATGTGAGAAAACCTGGATTTGTGCTGGAAATAGCCCACCTTAATTATGCACATTGTAGGGAGAATGGTCACTTTGGATGAGCTATTACCAGCAGGATAGTGAGTTTGTGTGTGTGGTTTTTGGGAGGGGGGTGAAGGAGTGAGAGAACCTGGATTTGTGCAGGAAATGGCCCAACTTTATTATCATGCACATTGTGTAAAGAGTTGTCACTTTGGATGGGCTATCACCAGCAGGAGAGTGAATTTGTGTGGGGGGTGGAGGGTGAGAAAACCTGGATTTGTGCTGGAAATGGCCCACCTGATGATCACTTTAGATAAGCTATTACCAGCTGGACAGTGGGGTGGGAGGAGGTATTTTTTCATATTCTCTGTGTATATATAAAGTCTGCTGCAGTTTCCACGGCATGCATCCGATGAAGTGAGCTGTAGCTCACGAAAGCTCATGCTCAAATAAAGTGGTTAGTCTCTAAGGTGCCACAAGTACTCCTTTTCTTTACACTGTGAATGAGAGCCACTGAAGTTTGACTAGTAAAATAGGGTATGCTTTGAGTAGAAGAAAAATCACTATATGATTCAAATTGTCAACTGGTCAAATATGGCTGATTGATCCATTTGAGTAGGACCAGTCACATGAGGAAGAATTGCAAGACTAAGTCTTTAATTATTTTTGTAACATTTATATTTTGAATAACATTTTTACAAACTCATAGCCAATGGTGACTTACTGGAAAGTGTATTGAGACATTTCATATATAATAGTGTTGATAAATGCAAAGAAATGCACGTTGGAGAACATAATCTCAACTGTACGTACAAAATGATGGGGTCTAAATTAGCAGTTACCACTCAAGAAAGATCTTGGCATCATTGTGGATAGCTCTCTGAAAACATCCACTCAGTATGAAGAAGCAGTCAAAAAAGCTGACTCAACCATTACGAAATGGATAGATAAGACAGTAAAATCATAATGCCACTATATAAATCCATGGTTTGCCTGTGCACAATTCTGGTTGCCCCAAAAAAGATATATTAGAATTGGAAAATGTACAGAGAAGGGCAAGAAAAATGATTAAGGGAATAGAACAGCTTTCATCTGAGGAGAGATTTAAAAGACTAGGACTTTTCAGCTTGTAAAAGAGATGATTAAGAGGTCTTTAGTGAAGTCTACCAAGTCATGAATGGTGTGGAGAAAGTGTTACTTACTCCTTCCCATAACACAAGAGCCAGGGGTCTCCCAATGAAACTAACAGGCTGCAGGTTTAAAACAAACAGAAGGAAGTACTTCTTCACACAATACACACAGTCAACCTGTGGAACTTATTGCCAGGGATGTTGTGACAGCCAAAATTATAACTGGGTTAAAAAAAACTATATAAATCCATGGAGCATAGCCAGTAGCCAAGGTGGTCAGGGATGCAACCCCATGCTCTGGGTGTCCTCTGACTGTCAGAAGATGGGAGTAGACAACGCGGGATAGATCACTCGATAGTTGCCCTCTTCTGTTTATTCCTTCTGAAGCACCTGGTATTAGCCATTGTTGGAAAACAGGCTAGTAGGCTAGACGGACCATTACTCTGACCCAATTTCGCCATTCTTATGTATAATATTGTAACTGATCAATATTTCCTTACGTGAAACCAGCGGCTCCTCTGAGATTAAGTTTTCTGAGCATTTGTCCTTAACACTTTTTCAAAGCATCCTATGCTGTAAATCAATCAATCAATCAATCAATCAATCACCTTTTTGGCACATCTGATGGCATTGCTCAAAGTTTCTTCTCTTTTTTTTACCTTAAGTGGCTTTATGACACTACAGTAGGATCCGCTCTTTTTACCTTGCTATTTATTTAATCACACCTAGAGTCATTCAAAATGTGTGCAGTGGTTACCATAAAGTCTGAAGCTCTTCAGGTCCATCTTTTGAGACATTAATAATTCATAATTATGTAATAAATAATTAAAGATTCTACTGGAGCATTTGTCATCGTGCCTGGGCCATTTCTTGTATGTGCCCTTGTTTGCTGTACACAAATGCTACTGGCAGAACTCCCTTGGAAAACATGTTTCTGCCAGTCAAACACTAGGAGGTGTGTGCTTCCTGCTGACAGAGCCTTATTGCAGATTAAATTCTGCACAGTGCAAAATTGTCTTATGAATATTTCCTAAACTCAGAATCTCTGACAGAGATTGAAAGTTGAATAAGACACACAGGGGTATTAAATGAGCAACAAACATTGAGAGGGAGATTCAGAGGGCAGAAGTTGAGCACCAGTCAAAGTCAGAAAGAAATATACCCCCTTTATATAATATTGAAGTTAGGGACATTATGTAGGTGACTAATTGTCTAATCCTGTATCTATAATAAAACCTTTTAGACCCATTTTTCAAAAGTGTCCACTAATTTGGGGTGCCCAGCATTTCTGAAAATCAGGACCATGAGCACACATAATTCTTGTCGCATTCAGCTGGAGTGATGGGTATTCCCCACTGACAACTTAGGTGTATCAACTCATGCGTCTGAAAACAGACTGTTTTTCTAAATATTGACATTAATATCAAACCATATGGTAAAAGCTATCAGTTTAATATTAGGCACAGAAAAAGGGGTGTTTAGGGCTCAGGAATGCCTTTGGCTTATCACTCTCTCCATATATAGCCCTTCCCACCTTTCATTTTTAATGCTGACTCAAAGTGCTTTGAGATCTATGATGAAAAGCTCTAGTTAAGATCTGGGTATTATCATCACCAATATTTAAACGCACCCAAAGTCTACTTTCACATGCCTACAGTTGCTATTAAAGTCAACAGGAGCAGCTCATCCAAGGCCAGAATTTGACCCTACAACTGTACTATAGAAGAGGGGAATCAAACAGCCACTAACCCAGTCATACCTTCCACGCCTCACTGTACAATTAAAATAGACAGTTACACCAGACAACCTACATTATTTTATAGATTTTCAACGGCAGAAGAATATAG
This sequence comes from Lepidochelys kempii, assembly GCF_965140285.1. NCBI lineage: Eukaryota > Metazoa > Chordata > Testudines > Cheloniidae > Lepidochelys > Lepidochelys kempii. The sequence continues at coordinate 180,972,029 of NC_136382.1, read as the reverse complement.
CCCAAATCCTCTTTTCTTGCCACTGTTTTCCAGGACTCACTAATACCTTTGCAACATCAAATTGCTTTTAATTTACAGCCAGGTCTGGCACTAGCAGGGAGGAGGGGCAAAGAGGACATTTGCCCCCTCCCTGTCAGACAGTCTTCAAGGGGAGCCAAATTATTGTCAAGCCAAAATATGTACACTATGTTTAGTCTTCATCCTTTATAAATCACAGTAAAATACAGACTCAGTACTCACATTTTATTTCTTTAAACTCTTAAAATTCAAGGTTTTTTAGGAGTCTAACTGGACTCTTGACTCATGGAATGATATTTGTTTGTTTTTTTTTTAAATAGTGACAGCCAGGGACCCCAAAATAGCTTCTTGATCTTTTTGCCCCTTCCCCACAATAATGGGATCCTAGAGCCACCCATGTTTACACTTTGGAAGCTGCTCTCAGGTTCTCCATCTTCACTGTCAAATTATTTTCTTCAGTCTCAGGTCATCCCAATGGCACATATTTCTTATTATGGCATAAGTCAATAGAATTTCTATTTTTGCAGATGACACTAAACTGGGAGGAGAGGTAGATATGCTGGAGGGTAGGGATAGGATACAGAGGGCCCTAGACAATTTGGAGGATTGGGCCAAAAGAAATCTGATAAGGTTCAACAAGGACAAGTGCAGAGTCCTACACTTAGGACAGAAGAATCCAATGCACCGCTACAGACTAGGAACCGAATGGCTCAGCAGCAGTTCTGCAGAAAAGGACCTACGGGTTACAGTGGACGAGAAGCTGGATATGAGTCAACAGTGTGCCCTTGTTGCCAAGAAGGCCAATGGCATTTGGGGATTTATAAGTAGGGGCATTGCCAGCAGATTGAGGGACGTGATCGTTCCCCTCTATTCGACACTGGTGAGGCCTCATCTGGAGTACTGTGTCCAGTTTTGGGCCCCACACTACAAGAAGGATGTGGAAAAATTGGAAAGAGTCCAGCGGAGGGCAACAAAAATGATTAGGGGACTGGAACACATGAGTTATGAGGAGAGGCTGAGGGAACTGGGGATGTTTAGTCTACGGAAGAGGAGAATGAGGGGGGATTTGATAGCTGCTTTCAACTACCTGAAAGGGGGTTCCAAAGAGGATGGCTCTAGACTGTTCTTAGTGGTGGCAGATGACAGAACAAGGACTAATGGTCTCAAGTTGCAGTGGAGGAGATTTAGGTTGGATATTAGGAAAAACTTTTTCACTAGGAGGGTGGCAAAACACTGGAATGCGTTACCTAGGGAGGTGGTGGAATCTCCTTCCTTAGAAGTTTTTAAGGTCAGGCTTGACAAAGCCCTGGCTGGGATGATTTAGTTGATGTTACTCCTAATTGGGGATTGGTCCTGCTTTGAGCAGGGGTTGGACTAGATGACCTCCTGAGGTCCCTTCCAACTCAGATATTCTATGATTCTATGATTTTCACTAGACACGATGTCATTTTTCCCCCCACTGAACATACTGCCACATGTTTGTTTTTCCCTTTCCCATGTGATAGCCAAAATGTCTAATGGCTGTCCAGTGGAATTTCCAATGTCAGTAGTGGAAGACTGAAAGGTGTGTCCCAGGGGTTGGACCAGAACCTGCAGAGTCAACCCCTACTTTTCCTCTATATGTAAACAATATTTCATATGTCTTCAATGCTTCATCTTTTTTGGGCGGCTTCTTTTTATTTAGAAACATGTCCACAGGAAACTAACCAGCTCCCATAAGGAGGCAGACAAACAGTGGTGCATTGGAAGGCAAGTCCGGAAGGTAAGAAGATTCAAGGTCAGACAATTCAGCATCTCTTTAGGAGAAGCAATAACACAGAACACTCAGCACATTGTCATCTTGCCCATCATGCCTAGGCTAGAAATTAAATTCTCTGTGAAACTCTCAGATCCTTGATATCGCTGTATGTGTTGGATGTCCTTTTCTTAAATCTTCTTGTGCCAGTTTTTAACAATCCAGGGTGTTCTCAGCTCTGTAAGGAAGGTATACTTCTTTACAGAAATGTGGGAATTCAATTACTGTGGGATCTATTCAAAGAACATGCCTTGAAAGCTTTTGCATAAATTCAAGCAGAGTTCAAGATTGCATTTTATTCACTAACATCTGCATATCCAAAATGCTGCATTATCCAACAGGTCAATCAAGCTCGTCTGAACAAACTTGGCAGGGCTGCTTTCCACTTTATTGGCTAAAAGGTAAGATGTTAAACTGATTTCACAATATTACAGGAAGTCTTAGAAACTATTACTAAAAAGTAAGCCTGTATGCAGACTGTGTGAAGTCTCTGGATGATACATCATGATTATTTAACCAATTATATCTCACCACCTTAATTTGTTTACACCCAGCAAAATTAATCATACAGAAGACAGGAACAATCACAGAACCAGACATAGATTATGCAGACAAAGAATAGGAAAATGGGAACTATAATGAAAAACAATACAGAAGTGAGGGTTTCACATCCCAGCTATTGATAAGTGAGTTCTTGCCAGACAGGATGCTATCAAATTAAGTTTCCTTTTACATTTTCTAGGCACTTTCCTTTCTCTGGAGGTGATAGGCATTATCAGGACAGGATTGTATTCCTAATAGCCCAGTAGCACCTTATTTCAATGTGACTAGTTTGGAATGTGAGGATGTGGCCGGTCGCTTCCCAGCTTATGGCTGCCTCTGCTGCTTAGCCAAAGGCCTTCGCCTAAGAACAGGGCCTCAGACTGTCACAGTAAGAGAAGGACCTTACACCGGCAGACAGTGATTTTGATTCTTTCTTTTATACCTCTATAACTAACCAAGTGATAAGAATACACCTAAATTCTTAGAGTATAGGCCTTTACAGACAGGCCTGAATATCTATATCCTAACACTCTCCATGTAGCCCCAGACCTCTGTAAGAATCTTGGGGTTCATTAAATAACAAACCAGTGAGTGAGAAAGGAATAGAACTTTAATGAAACAAACCAGAGATCTTCTAGAGTGAGCTGCTGCACACAGCCATGTTGTGTTCCTCAAATTTAGTCAGTATCTACATTCACTACAAGCAGCACAGTTGTGTGGCCACACAGCAGCCTATTTAGCACTGCACAAGTGCTCAGGGCTGCAGCGGGGAGAGATGCCTGTCCCCCAGCCCTGGACTTGATGTGGCCTCCGGGGGAGTGGCACCCTCCCCCGGCCCCAACCCAGCCTAGCCCCGGACCGGCCATGGACAGGGGTGATACGCCTTTCCCCCTCCTCCTGGCCCCAGCCCAGCCCTCTTGTGGCCCCAACCAAGCCCTAGTGTAGACCTGCTATGGCTGGGGGAGAAGCGCCTCTCCATGTCCCCAGTCTCAGAGCTACTCTGGCACGGAGAAGCGCCTATCCCATGACTCCAGCCCCAGTGCTGCAGCAACAAGGAAAAGCGCCTTTTCCTCTCCCCACAAGCCGAGGTGCTGCTGCAGGGAGAGAAAGCTGGGGGAAGTTCTCTCTCCCCACCATAGCCCCAAGGCAGTCTTCATCCCAACCCCCCCATCCCCGGCTTCACCCCAGAGCTCACACCCGCAGCCATTGCCCTCAACCCCCGACACCCTAACCCTCTGCCCCCGCCTTGAGACCCCACCCCCCGCTACATGAATTTTGTTACGTGTACCAATATGACACATCACCTCCATATTGGTGCATAACAAAATTCATTCCACACATGTGTGGAAAAAATTAGCGGGAACACTGATCAGTATTCTATTTAACTTCACCAAGACTTCTGGGCATCATTTCTTTTGACTTTGAACTGATAACCATTCAGAATACCACTCGAAAATATTTTCTTCCCAAATATAGAGCAATGAAGAGTCAACTTGTTCAAAAAGGATATCCAATTTCCATATAAGCTCCATTTTCATCTTGTGTTTATCTAATCTAATCTATCTATCTACTGTAATCAATGAGAGGAGAAAGAGGTCATGGTAATAACACTTGTTTGGCATTGCCTTTCTTTCTTGAAGGACCCCCCAGAAAGGTGAGATAGTGGTAGTAGCATGTCTGCTGAGGCACATTGTGTTTTCAGTTTTAGTTTACATTCTGAGTTTTTGACTTTTGCATAGAGATGGACCTGAGCCATGAAATTCAGATCTGGACTTCAGGGAAGTCTAAATCTGGGCTTTGTGTTCAACCTCAGGTCTCATCAGAGCCGTTTTGTAGAGCGAAGGAAAACCAGCCAAGACCCTTAGCAAATCATGAATCTAACACTCTCTAGAAAGTCAGATGTAGCCTTAAAGGATGACCTTTTTTAACGGTGGGGCAAGTTCTAGAAACACAATATACTCTGAGAACTTGTTAGGTGCCAGTAGTAGAATCAAATCTGAATCCATGAAATTTAAATTCATTAACCTTTTATGTATGCCAGAAAGATTATCAAGCTATATTGTAGACTTTTATTTTACTTTTGAAACTGATGTTTATTTTTATAAACATTTTAAATAAACATTATGTTTATTTAGTTGTTCTTCTTTCCATTCAAGTTAGTAGATCATCAGAAAAAAGTCTCAGAGTAACAGCCATGTTAGTCTGTATTCGCAAAAAGAAAAGGAGTACTTGTGGCACCTTAGAGACTAACCAATTTATTTGAGCATAAGCTTTCGTGAGCTACAGCTCACTTTCATGAAGTCTCTAAGGTGCCACAAGTACTCCTTTTCTTTTTGAGAAAAAAGTCTGTGTTTTAAATATATATGCAAACACTTGTATTAATAAAGTATATTCACCAAATAGCATTTGACCAGGTTGGTACCTGGTTGAAAAACATACAAAGTACACACCAAATAATTTTTTCAACCTTACATGCTGAAATATACTGAATAATTTATTTGCTGATTACTATTCAACCCATGATTGTTACTTTTCATCTTCTAATTTTCTCAAAATGGGGGTTAATAGTTCCACTGAGAATTTAGACACAGCTTTTTATTCTGCATAGTATTATAAGGCAAATTTAATGCATTAAATATTGTATTATATATTAGCCCTGATCTTGCTGCCACTAAAGTCAATGGGCAAAACTCCCATTGATGTCAATGGAAGCTGGACAAGTCCCACTGTCCTATCACCATGTGGACTTGCACACTAGGACAAAATCAGGTAACTACAAACACTAGCAGATGGGACATTGATGGACTGATTTCAGTAGTTTGGGGGTTTTTGAATCCTTGTTTACAGGAAAGGCAGTGTGAGGCGGCAGTCTAGAAAGGCTTCTTGTTTGTTTTTGGTCAAACAGCAAGAAGTGGCAAAATATAGTAATGAACTCAATTACACTGGCACTGTGTCCTAGCATAATTTCTAGACAAAAGAAGATTTCAAAACCTAACATGATTTTGTTTTGTTTGTGTCATAGCTTCGAGATTAAAGGAATTGTGGCTCTGCCAGCCTTCAAGTGAATGGGGTTTATTTACCTGCAAAGTTAAGAACAAAATTTGATAATTGCATACCAAAAAATAAAGCAGTCAATTTAGCTTTGTTCAGTTTTTGATCTTTACCGTGTTGCCAAAAGGAGAAGGTTTTAGCAGAAAAAAAAGAAAAAGTAAAGCAAGACTGGATATCCATCTAGATAGTCTACAATCTAATCATTCTGTGTCCTGAGTGCAAGAAATGATGGAATCATAATGCAAATTTCCTTGCTTTCCATCTCAAGTAATGGTAGAAAAACTTCAGAAGGCAATTGGTATGTATTTGTACACATAACTGAAATTCAGTTCTCTATGCATCTTTAGGCTAACCAAAGCCAACAAAAATAATGTTGTGAGATGGCCTTCTGGTAAGATTTCTGGCACCTCCTGTTTCAAGTTTGGCTGGAAATATGGAGAGAACAGCCTTTGGTACATTACTCAGTTTCCAGTCCCAATTGGACAAAGCAGTGCAGAGACATGAAAAAAAAATTATCCAAACTTTAAAACAAAAAAAACAAAAAAAAACCCCTCAGGGATTCTTACCAGTTTCCAAAAGAGTATGCTCCTAACCTATATGAACCAGCAGTGTCACTCCAAGGTCCTAAACTCCTCCTTTTAGAAAACTAAAATTAAAACTTTAATCATATTTGATATAATTACCACCACAACTAAGTGAATCCTTAAAATAAAACAATTCTCTGAACCAAAATAAAATAAGTAAAAGCAGGCTCAGTGTAGCAGCTTTCCATTTTGTTATTATTTTCAAATTTTTATTGTTTTTGGTGTTTATTACAATTAGGATAAGACAAACTCATCTCATTACCACCCTCCTTGTCTTTCTGGGTACACTTACAAGTACATTGCAGGACATAGTCCTTTTTATTAGTGCCCGTTCTTTATATAATAGTCAGTACTGTATATTATGTACAGACTCTTTGGCTCTGTACAAAAAAAGGAGACACAGCTCCTGACTCCAGGGGTTCAATTTTGAAACACGGGTACATAAGCGGAACACCCAAATATAGTATTTGGGTACTCAGGTCATCATATAGGCACACTAATGCACATTTTGTTTACTGATGTGAGAGTTTGAGCATCCAAATTTACAATTTGCATGTCTTATTTAGCTTCTTGGATTTGAAAATTGGGCCCTAGATCTATTTTAATACTTCTGAATTACCAAGTGATAGAAAACCCTTTTTTCCAGCTCTAAGCCAGACAGAACAAGCGTTTGTTAGAGAGCTGTCAATTAATCACAGTTAATGCATGCAACTAATGCAAAACAAATTAACTAGATTTAAAAAATAGTCATGACTAATCGCAGTTTTAATTGGATTGTTAAACAATAAAAGAATACCAATTTAAATTTATTATACGTATACAAACGTATTGGTTTCAGTTACAACACAGAATACAAAGTGTTCAGTGCTCACTTTATATTATGATTTTTTTATTTCAAATATTTGCACTGAATAGCATTTACTAACATGATCACATACTATTTTTTGGACAGGACCATAGCCTCATTCAGTGCATAGGATAGACATGCTGTGGTGATGAATCAGGTTTGTACATTGAAGGCGGCTGTTGTCTGTAGAACTCCTGTCTCACTTTTTGCAGAAGTTGAAAAGTGTCTGGGAATAAGAAAGGGGATTGCGGGAAGAGAAAGGACAGTTTCATGGTCAAGACAGTTAAATACTGCCCAAGAGAAGTAGATTTTATCCCTGCCTCTTTGGTACAGTTTACAAGCACTGGCCTCATAAACCAGTAGTCACAAGTTCAAATCTCACCCGTGCCTGGTTAGCAGTTTCTGGCTCGGCCTGGAGTCTTGTCAGTTGCTTGAGCATCAAACTTTTCACAAGTGGTCACTAATTCTGTGTTCCTCATTTCTTTGGTGCCCAATATGAGACCTTAGGTTCTGATTTGCAGACGTGATGAGGACACACAGCTGCGACTGATATCAATGTGAGCATTGCACATATAAAATGCTATAGAATGCTAAATACTCTGGAAAACTCAGGTTTAAAGAGTCTGAAAGTAGACACCCAAAATTAGTCGACACTTGACTTGTGTGCCCCAGTTTCCAATTTGTAAAATGGGGATAATATCACCTCCTCACTTCACAGGGGTTATGTGGGAATAAATTCATTAACATTAGTACTCCAGTATTATAATGACTGCCATGGAAAATCCCATAAGGAAATTAATAAGTCTCTCTTGAGAGCAGGGTTTGAATAGTATGCAGTGATGAAGGCATGGGACCATACTCTGAACAATGAGGGCAATGTTACATATTTTGGGGGGTAATAGTACATACATTTTTAAGCAAAGACCATATTTCCATTCCTGTTAGCATGGCACAGAGCACATGAACTGCTAAACAAAGAGACTGTACTAAAATAAATGGATACACTTAATTTTTTTAAAAAAAACCTGTTGAATAATGGGTAGGTTATAGTTAGCTAAATATGGCACTACTGAATCTTTAAAATTCTACTTGTTTTGAAAAACGGAAGTAAGAATCTTTTTCACAAGAACCCAGTGACGCTGAATGGAATTCATCCTGTAGGAGGGGAAAGCTTCCTGTAGGACAGGTGAGAATTTAAGACTCCTGGATTGTACATTAAAGGATGGACTGTACTCTGTACATTTGCATGGTAATTTTGTCACACTTAATTTTCTAAGACAAAGTACTTTTACAAATTCTTGAATGTATTGTTGCAAATACAATGGGCATAACATGAAATGGCAGTTTTGCTTTGGTAGGATTGTATATGTGTAATACCGATGCCCCATCAGTATATGAGATTTCATATGTATACATGAGACCTTCGTTCAATCTCCATATTGTTCTCCCTGAAAACCCGGTACTATGGTATGTAACAACCATCTTTTCTTTCGGTACTGATATTCCTATTAGCACTGTAGACTACTAGGTGATGAGCCTGCTGCTTTGTTCTTATCCTTGTCACCATTCTTCAAAGAATCATTCTTGTTCAGTTATAGTATTAAGGTTCTGTGTAGAAGAAACTCTCATTTTCTATTCTGTCAGTTTTCCATGGAAAACTGAGTACCAGCTCATTGTTCCCCCACATACTAGCAGATGGATGACTTGCCCATCTTTCTCTAAGTGACATGAAAATAGTCTCTGCCACACAGTGTGATGTTTTATGCAAATGTATCTCTTTATTATTTTTGTACTCATGCAGATGCTTATTGCTTGACAATAAATTATTAGAGTCCATTTAGAACTAGAGATGGGTCACATACTTGCTCCAAGACTTCTCTAAACTTGATGTTTCTGGACCATGGGAAGGACACAAATTTGACTATTTGTGACATTGGGTAAAATTTTCAAAGTGCCTAAATAACTGAGGAGCCTAAGGGTATATCTACACTATGAAATTAGGTCGATTTTATAGAAGTCTATTTTTAGAAATCGATTTTATACAGTCAATTGTGTATGTCCACAGTAAGCGCATTAATTCGGCGAGTGCGTCCTCACTACCGTGGCTAGCATCGACTTACAGAGCAGTGCACTGTGTGTAGCTATCCCACAGTTCCCGCAGTCTCCGCCACCCTTTGTAATTCTGGGTTAAGCTCCCAATGCCTGATGGGGCAAAAACATTGTCGCAGGTAGTTTTGGGTACATGTCGTCAGTTGCCCCTCCATGAAAGCAACAGCAGACAATCGTTTCGCACCTTTTTTCCATGCAGACGCCATACTACGGCAAGCTTTGAGCCCGCTCAGCTCAGCTCACCGTCACTGCGGCTGTTGTGTCCTGGGTCCTGCTGTCAGCAGACGGTGCAGTAGGTCTGCTAACTGTCATCATCTACCGCTTCCGCTGCAACTCTGCTTTCCTGTTCTCCTGCAGATGCCATACCACAGCAAGCATGGAGCCCTCTCAGCTCACTGTCACCGCTGCTGTTGTGAGCATTTTAAACACCTCACGTATTATCCTGGATTATATGCAGAACTGGGCTAAGAGACACCAGCACAAGAAGGATTTTGATGAGGACAAGGACACAGACATTCCTGAAAGCACGGGCTGTGGCAATTGGGACATCATGGCAGCAATGGGGCTGATTGATACAGTGGAACACCAATTCTGGGCCAGGCAAACAAGCACAGACTGGTGGGACCGCATAGTGTTGCAGGTATGGGATGATTCACAGTGGCTGCAAAACTTGCATGTGTAAGGCCACTTTCCTGGAACTCTGTGAGTTGCTTTCTCCTGCCCTGAAGCCCAGGAATACTAAGATAAGGGCTGCCCTGACAGTTGAGAAGCAAGTGGCGATAGCCCTGTGGAAGCTTGCAACGCCTGATTGCCATCCGTCAGTCGGGAATCAATTTGGAGTGGGCAAGTCTACTGTGGGGGCTGCTGTGATCCAAATAGCCAAGGCAATCATTGACTTTCTGTCATCAAGGGTAGTGACTCTGGGAAATGTGCAGGTCATAGTGGATGGCTTTGCTGCAGTGGGGTTCCCTAACTGTGGTGGGGCGATAGACGGGATGCATATCCCCATCTTGGCATCGGACCACCTTGCCAACCAGTACATAAACCACAAGGGGTACTTCTCAATGGTGCTGCACGCACTGGTGGATCACAAGAGACGTTTCACCGACATCAATGTGGGATGGCCAGGAAAGGTGCATGACGCTCGCATATTTAGGAAGTCCAGGCTGTTCAAGCAGCTGCAAGAAGGGACTTATTTCCCAGACCAGAAAATTACCATTGGGGATGTTGAAATGCCAATAGTTATCCTTGGGGACCCAGCCTACCCCTTAATGCCATGGCTCATGAAGCCATACACAGGCAGCTTGGACAGTAGTAAGGAGTAGTTCAACTATAGGCTGAGCAAGTGCAGAATAATGGTAGAATGTGCATTTGGACGTTTAAAAGCTCTCTGGCACTGTTTGCTGACTAGGTCAGACCTCAGCGCAACCAACATCCCCATTGTTATTGCTGCTTGCTGTGCGCTCCATAATATCTGTGAGAGTAAGGGGGAGACGTTTATGGCGGGGTGGAAGATTGAGGCAAATCGCCTGGCGGCCGATTTTGAGCAGCCAGACACCAGGGCGATTAGAAGAGCACAGCTAGGTGTGCCGCACATCAGAGAGGCTTTGAAAACCAGTTTCATGACTGGCTAGGCTATGGTGTGACCGTTGTGTGTGTTTCTCCTTGCTGCAAACCCACCCCCTTTGTTGATTTTAATTCCCTGTAACCAAACCATCCTCCCTCCCCCCTTTGAAATAAATAACTATTGTTTTGAAACCATGCATTCTTTCTTTATTAATTTTTTAAAAAGTGAGATAACTGACAAAGTAGCCCAGGTGAGGTAGGGGACAAGGGAAGGACAAAGCCACATTGCTTTTTGTAGCAACTACAAATCAATCTGTTTGAATGACAGCCTTCTGTTGCTTGGGCCATCCTCTGGAGTGCAGTGGCTGGGTGCCTGGAGCCTCCCCCTCTCGTTTTCTTGGGCATCTGGGTGAGGAGGATATAGAACTTGAGGAGGAGGGCAGGCAGTTGTACAATGGATGCAGCGGGGGTCTGTGCTCCTGTTGGCTTTCCTGAAGCTCCACCAGACGCTTCATCATGTCTGTTTGCTCCCCCATTAGCCTCAGCATGGCCTCCTGCCTCTGCTCTTTGAGCTCCTGCTTCTGCTCTTCGCTCTTACTTCATGCTTTCCTGGCCTCTGACACTGAATGCCTCCATGCATTAAGCTGTGCCCAATCAGTGCAGGAGGACTGCATGAGCTAGGAAAACATGTCTTTGCAAGAACGTTTTTTTTTGCCTTCTAATCTACACTAACCTCAGGGATGGAGATGATAGGGGAAGCGTAGAAACATTTGCATCTGGGGGGAGATAAAGAGGGAGAGTAAAATTTAAGATGATACATTTCTGAGAACAAAAGGGAGACACTTTCACAGTGAATCAAGCAATTCACAGCAGACAGCAGATGTGCTTTAGGTACAAGGTCGCATTTTGCCTTTTATATTGAGTGTCTGCCAGTATGGTGACTCATCACACATGGCTGGGCAACAGAATTCGGTTTCCAGTCAGCCATGGTAAGGCACAGGGTACGTGGGGTTGGCTTCTTACGCATAACATGTGGGAATAGTTTCAAACTGCAGCACCATCCTTTCCCATAGCAAGCAATGGGTTGGGTTTCACATTTAAAAGGAAGGACTGTGGTTTTCAGGTGGATGTGCAGCACACACCTCCCCTCACCCCACCATGTGGTTATTCTCTGGGATGATCCTTTCACCTCGCCCCGCGCCATATGGCTATTCTCCAATATGATCCCTTTTAGCCAAGCGCAAACAGCCCAGCATGAGCCCAGTAAATCAAACATTAAACACTATTTCTTTTAAACCCTGTACTGTAGTTACAAATGTGCACTCACCAGAGCTGCCTTCTCCAGCTTCAGGGTCAGGGATCCCGCCTTGGGTGGGTATTGGCTCCAGGGTGATGAAAATGTCCTGGCTGCTGGGGAGAATGGATTCACCCCTTGCCTGCTGCGCATCTCCTCCTCCTCCTCCTCCTCCTCCTCCTCCTCTTCCTCATCCACAAAATCCTCCTCCCTGTTGCGTGAGACTCCCCCTTGCAGGTGTCCACTGATCTAGGGTCACCCCCTAGAATACCATGCAGCTGATCATAGAAGCGGCATGTATGGGGGTCTGAGCCAGAGTGCCCGTTTGCATCCTTTGTCTTTTGGTAGGCTTGCCTGGGCTCCTTAACTTTCACGTGGCACAGCTGAGTGTCCCTGTTGTAGCCTCTCTCCAACGTGCCCTGTGAAATTTTGGCAAATATATTTGCATCTTTTTGATCAGAGTTGGGCCTGCACAGATTCTTCTCCCAATACAGCGATCAGATCCAGTGTCTCCCGTTCGGTCCATGCTGGAGCTCGTTTGCGATTCTGGGACTGCATGGTCATCTGTGCTGCTGAGCTCACCACGCTGACCAAACAGGAAATGAAATTCAAAAGTTCCCGGGGCTTTTCCTGTGTACCTGGCTAGTGCATTGGAGTTCAAAGTGCTGTCTAGGGCGGTCACATTGGAGCACTCTGGGATAGCTCCCGGAGGCCAATACCACCGATTTGCGTCCGCACTACCCCAAATTCGACCCAGCAAGGTTGATTTTAGCTCTACTCCCCTCACCGGGGTGGAGTACAGAAGTTGATTGTAAGAGTCCTTTAAGTCAACAGAACGGGGTTTGTTGTGTGGACGCATTCATTTTAAAATCAACCTAATGCGGCTAAATTTGACCTAACCCCATAGTGTAGACCAGGGCTCGGACTCCTTGATAGTTAATGGAATTTAAGAGCCTAAGTTACAGATCCTCAAAGGTATATAGGTGTCTAACTCCCATTGAAATCAATGGGAATATGGTGCCTCAATACCTTTGAGGATCTGGATGCTAAATGCCTAATTCACTTTTGTAAATAGGACTTAGGAACCTGAGCCATTTAAACACTTTTTAAAATTGTATCCATGAGTAACTTTACCTCACTGTTGGTCTTTCATTTTCAGTTCCATTCATGAAAGCTGCTACATTATCGCAATACTCTCAAGCACGTCATTGATGTGTAGGGAATAGGAAACCAGCACAGCGTCAGCTCTTGCAGGATAGTTCTGTAGTAGTACCACAAAATGGACATAGATTGGTAGCTGATCTACAGTACCAGTGGGTGCCAGTACAAGTGACTGAGAGGGCACCTTCCTCACTGACATAGCTCATCTCCAGTTAGTACTTTCTAATACAAAAAATATTTGATGCAGGAAGGATGAGCATAGAATCATAGAATCATAGAATATCAGGGTTGGAAGGGACCCCAGAAGGTCATCTAGTCCAACCCCCTGCTCGAAGCAGGACCAATTCCCAGTTAAATCATCCCAGCCAGGGCTTTGTCAAGCCTGACCTTAAAAACCTCTAAGGAAGGAGATTCTACCACCTCCCTAGGTAACGCATTCCAGTGTTTCACCACCCTCTTAGTGAAAAAGTTTTTCCTAATATCCAATCTAAACCTCCCCCACTGCATCCGCTTGACGTAACTTTGCTACATCACTGGCTTCTGAAAGTTGTATTGTACAAATTCTGTACTTCCTAACTGGGAGCGCAAAGGAGCAGGGAGGAGTGAAATGATGTTCCAAATGTATGTGTAAGTTAAAACTATAGTATCATAGATTACTCTGCTCTCGTTCCTAGGGAGCTGCCTTAGGTAAGAGAGGTCAGTTGAGTGTTTTCTGGTAGTGCAATTGTGAGCTAATGCAGAAAAACTTCCTGTGAATTATTCGAGACAACGGAAAGTTGTAAAGAACATCTCTTGAATGATATAAAAGAAATTCCTCTTGCAACAGTATGCAGAAATTAAACTGCTGGTTCAACCTACTTATGAGTACCTACTGCAATGGCTGCTCTCTAGTGAAAATGTTGCAAATCATATACAAATTAGTATGAATATTTATCAAATGTTTTAATTAAAATTATCAAGCTGTTAAATTATGTTTCAAAAAAATCAGGAGACAACAACCATGAAGCAGAAACAGTGTAGCAGAACAAAACCTCAGCTGGAACTCCCATCAGCAGCCAAGGAAGAAATATATTGTGCGAGCATCCCAAAGCCTTAATTCAATAATACTCAAAGCCTGAAATTCCCAAAGGGTTCATGTTGCCTGAAAACAGAATTCATTAATGCTCAAGCTCAAAAATCAATACAGGAAACCCATTCAACCAAAAAACATATACCATAAGTCAAATTATCATCACTATGGATTATGATTTTCATTTTTCCCCTTCTTTTATGAAACACAAATTAGCCATTTTATGGCAAATACCATTTGTTGTTTGTACAGCTGACTATTATATTTGAAATGATAACACAAAAAATGGATTAAAAAATCACAACCAACCAGGGGGAAAACCAAAACACATTGGGTCCAATCCCAATCTTGCAAAATGTTAAACACTTCCTGACAGTGAATGTTTTTTGTAGGACAGGACCCTGCTGGCTGTGCTTGACAATTTGTTATCTTATTCACTTCAGAGAAGGGATATTCTAAACATCTATTTCTGCTTGTGTTATATCATCATATTAATGGAGCATGCATCTCGTCATTAAAAAAACAGGGAGGAAAAAAAATGTTGCCATTTGAAGGAAGGGTGAAATCACATAAAAATTGATTGAAAAAGGAGAGACTCAGGATTAATGGAGTACCTTCCTGTATCTTACAATGCACTTCACTGGAGGAAAACCTCCATAACCGCAGTGGCCATTTATATGCTGGTAATGCTTTTGGTTAAGATTCTGTCTGCTATGGTCCTGTAAATTTAAATATGGTCCTTGCTAGCGAGACACTGACATAGTTCCCCTCAGATAAAATGTGTTGCAAACGTACTCAATTTTCAAATTTGAGTGCCTAAACTTAGGCATGTCTATACCTGCCTGTCTAACTTTAGGCACTCAAGTTTGAAATTATTAACCTAGTCCATAGCATAGTTTATAACACACTTTTATAGTACTGTTCCACCGTGCTAACGATGGCCAAGGAAACCATAGAACTGATTCTGCAAAGTGGTTAAGTGAGTGATTTCAGTGGTACTTGTGGATCCTCTGAGCTTCTCGGGATCAGGCTGCATGTCATAATCTTGCTAATAAGAAGAACATTAAGGTATGCTTTTGTCATAAGGTGAAAATTCAAATTCCTTGCTCTGTGTAGACTTTTCACAGTTCAAATCAGTATAGATAGAACCAAAATCTTCTCTGATCTTTCCTAATCAGTTATGGCTTCTGCACCTACAATGATCTTTAAAGCCACAAGGTGAGCAAATAGCTAGACATTTATCTACCAATATTTATGCCCTCACTTTATTTCAGAGATAATATTCTGGTGCAATCATCAAAGACCAAAGTTATCTGTATGAAACAGGCTCAAAATGAGAAACTGAATCACAACTAAATTACTCCTTTAGAGTTTAATTTCATTTGCTTTTTAATTGTTAAAGCATAGCTGACCATACTATCACTTATTTTCTTTTCCACTGAAGATAGACAAAGTTCAGGAGTCACTGACTGGATTCAGAGATTATTTAATTCTGTGCCTATGACAAGACCCAACATTTTTATTTTGCTTCCTTCCTCCTCAAAGTCTTTAAAAGTTTTCATTTTGCAGTTATTGCCTTTTATATTATAGTCCAGGCAAAACATTTTAGGCACTTGATTATCTTGCTGGTTTTGCCATCACCACAAATATCAAAACTGACTTGTAAGCGCTGAGATGTTCCAGTGACTAGGCAGCCAATATCACAGGACAAAGTTTACTCCCTTCCACAGAAGTTAATATATATGGACTCGGCCTGACACCCTAAAGGGCTGCAGCTTTAGGACTGCCCTTCTGTTATGTGTATACTCTGTGCATTTTCAATAGGGCTCTGAGTCAACTGTCTCCTTCCTTTCTACAAGTTTAAGATTACTCTGAAGATTTGGACAGAGAAATCTGTGCAGTATAAGAACAAGCAGAGTACGAATGACTTCAAGGCAAATTTTCATTTTAGCCAAGAACATGAATTTGATATTCCTTAAACAACTAATCTTTGGAACTGAAGAGCAAAAAACGCTTGAATTGCTTTTATTCGATTCAAGGCAGGGTTTGTTTCTTTGTTTTTTGGTTGCAGTTACATGCTACATTATCTTGTACAGTACGTTCAGAGCAAAAGAGAAGATGCTTTATCCAAAGCAGGCTAACGCAATCTGTAGCAATTTTGCTAAATTGACAATATCACATCTGGTTTGCCAATAATATCTTGAATTTAAATAAAATAACCCTCTCGCTCCCACAGAGAGCTTTCCATTCATGGTTCTCAACGCACTTGAAGAAGAAAGTCAGTATCATGATCTCCATTTTGCAGGTGAGGAGGTGAAATGCCTTGCCGAAACCCAACCCGGAAACCAACGGGAGAGCCAGGACACAACCCAGGCCTCTGGACTCTTACTCCAGGGCACTCCCCACTAGACCACACGACCAGCTGTGTTTACTCACCTTTCATAGGTCCTGAGGCAGCAAAGCATTTTATAACCATATATCTTTAAAAAACACCCAAGTGGTCCCACTGAAATCAACAGGATTATTCATGTGTTGCAAATTTAAAACATGTGCTCAAGTGCCTTGCTGGATTGGGGCCTTAGTGTAGAAAGAAGTGTATCATTTACATTATTTATTTGTATTGTAAATCTACAATGAGAACATTTTGCTAAAACCTGAAAATAGCCCAATTTAGCAGGATGCTACTAGAACTAATAGAAATATACTAGGGAATTAGTTTCATTAGCATCAATTTTCTTTCCCTTCACACTTAACTTCATTTTGAGGCCTACTTCATAATAGCCATGTAATACTTTACAGGGAAGAGGTAATACTGGTTATCTGGCCAAAGCAGTCTTGTGGAATTTAAAGCTGGGAGTAATTGCGGCGGGCGAAACTTATAGAAATTATTTTTTTCTTCCCTCTAAGAAAATGTTTCAGTTGAAAGCTGAGGTGAACAATTATATTCATACATATTAAAGAGTCTACGCAAACTCAGAATCACACATCCCTGCTTAAATGTAGAGATACCCACAAACACCTCACAACCTCACCTACTGCCCACCTCCAGGGACTTGGGCTGGTGAGAGGAAGGTGAAAAAGCCACACCCCATACCAAACAGATTGACAGCAGGGGAAAAATCCCTTCCCAAATTTAGAGACAATCTGTATGATGCCCACAGCAAAGTCTAGAAACCCAGCCCTATCCTAACCCCAAGTGGGGAGCAGATGCCCCTGACTACCAAATGGCACCCTATGCAGGGGAAAGAGCTTATAAAGATTCCTCTTAGGTTCACAGGAGCCAACAGGTGAGCACTCTTGAGAAGGGGAGGAAAATGTGGGGAGGCAATCCTTACAGGAGCCCGGGGGGGGGTTATTTCCCCTGTTGGCCTACACAAAGCCTCCTCACCTCCAAGGTGTAATGTGATATCAGATTTGTAATTGTTTTTTTTTTTTTTTTTGGTCAACTCAACGGTAAATGTCTTACTAAGATAAGCCCTTTGTTTGGGTATTTTCAATATTACTATACAGTGATAAACTGCAATACTAGAAGGGGCATGGAGAGAAAATCTGCTGTTAGGCTGATAGAAATAATCAACAAGGCTGAGAGCCACTGAGAAAACAGGTGGCACCTTCTTGAACGTGCGTTGGATTTTGCACATTAAAGTTACTGTAAACTACTCAATGATTGAAATGGGTATTATACAGGGTCCTACAGCACAGCACAATGACTGTACTGCACTGGAAGTGGGGGGAACATTGTCTGGGCTTGCTGAAGGAAGGCAGCAGTGCTTTATGGCAGTGGAGCGTGGTGGGGGGAAGAGGTCAGAAACTGCTGCAAAATGTGAGTGGTGGTCAGTTTTGCGGCGTGAGGTCAGAAAGCTATAAAGGTGCAAGCCCTGAGCATTAGAAGCCCTTTTTCCATGCAGCAGGCAAGGCAGCACCCACCTTCCTTCCTCTAGAGGTGGCAAATAGCAGGTTGGGTTAGGACCTGCTGTGGGCATTGTGCTGGTAATAAAGATAAGCACATGCAATTTGTACTGCCAGGTTTTTTGCTTATGTCTCAGTTCTATGTAAAAGAATAGTACATAGAGTTTATGGCCAGAATGGACCACCTGCTTATGTAATCTGACCTCCTGTATATCACAAGACACTAATACCACCCAGCACTAAACCCAACAATGGAAATTAGATCAAAGTATTACAGCCCACAGGGACTAGACTATTATATGCTACAAATAGTTCACTGTATGACTTTCAAAGCAAGAAAAATAATGTTATTTAAACCAGTAATAATTGTATAAAGGGACAGTCTCATTTCCAATATCTATGTATAAACTGAAGTATGTATACAAGGTTTATGGTGGAACCTGGCTCACCCTATCAAAATCTCCAGGTATCCAATGGAATAGAATTATTATTGGTTTTAGTAGGCTAATTCATACCATTAGTCCCACCGATATCAAAGCTCCTTGACAGAGTAACTTTCTCTTCTTACACAGCTAATGCTCCTGGCATAATTTTAATGATAAATACATATTAGTTTACAAGAATCAGAAACCTGATCCTGAAAAGCTTTGTTCATTCAAGCTGTGTGTAGAAATACTGGGCCTATTGCAATGTATCTGAACACTTACAAAAAGTTACATTTTCCAAAGCTGTAACATTGTATTGGAACAATATACATTCGTGACTTATTTAAAATCCGTACTTATGGGAACATGAAAACAATTCCAACTGTTGTGAGAAAGGGTTTCTTAAAAAGTGTTATAAATAAGAATATTTATTTGTTAAAGTACTCCCAACCAATATGATTCACAGATATTGGGCCTATTCAACTTTCATCAAAGTCAATAGGAGTCTTTCCATTAACTGTAATGATGCTTGGACTGGACCTAGAGAGACCAACAAGCCTTTTAGCAGTAGCAGGACTATTTTCTTAATGGAAAAGAAGGCTACCTAATGGCTTTGTGATGATGCAAGTTTGTTAACTTGAGTAAGATTTCAGCCTGAACTGGAATATCATTTGCAATTGCAAAGTCTAAGATGCGTAGTGTAGGCAAGCCAGAATTTAATGCTACTGTACATACGGAAGGCATTTAACCAGTAGATGTCAAAACAATTGGTTATCCTTTAAAACAATTATTTGCAGATACACAGAGTTAAAGGGAGCTGGGCTGGAACTAATATAGAATTTTTTTAAAAAAAGCAAATCACAGAAATATCATTGGGGGGTTTAACCAAAACCACAAATATGAAGGTAGAATGATTGTTTAATGTTATTGGAATTGGTTGTAGCCTATAGCCATTGACAGTATCCCTTACTAGAAAATACATACAGCTCAACATCCTCATATAAAACCCATAATAAATGAAAGGCCTTCTAATATCTGACTCTCACTTTTCACATTTTACATTTGTTTTAGTCTGAAAAAAATGGAATTGTTCTGTCTCTGCATACAAAAGTATATTTCAGACATGTCTTGATTAACCTCATCACTTTAGAACTTTTAGCAGTAATGGCTTGCATTTATATCCTCTTTTCATGTCCTCCTACCAAACCAGAATTGAGTCAATTTTAAATTAAACTGGTGGCATATTCTGTTATACTATCTAACTATGCAATAGATCAGTATATTGTAGCAAAAGTGCAAGATACCCAATATAAATTTCAGTATCATAACTATAAAGGTGTAGTGAAAACATAGGCAATGTGAATTTTGCTTAATTGTTACATGTTTTGGAGGGAAACTGAGGCTAAATTCTGTGTGATCATAGCTTGAGTGCAGGTTGGAGGAGGGTGTGAACTCAAAGGAGTACCAGGATTGCTCCCTCCTAGAGGGGGACAAATCATCCTGAAAAGGTCAGAGAAAAGAGAGGAAGGGGTGGGGGTCTCCTCTGCACCAGTCTGAAACCTGCTAAGATTAAGTGTCAGAAGACAATTTCTCTACCTTCCTATTCCAGTGAAGACAAATAAAATGCTTCCCTGGTTTTGAGAGTGAGGGTGAAGGCACAATGATTGTGTAATTTGTGTATCAATTTAGTGTAATTTGGCATCAACTTCATATAATTCCCCCATTAGCCTCTCAGTCTCCCTCCAACCCCCATCTCCAGATTGCTCTGTAATTTATACTGTCAAAAAGGTGAGTAAGGGAGACTAATATTTCTTAGTGATGAGAAAAGGGTCAATGTGTCTCAAAGAATCTTTATATCAAAAAGAATAAACTATTTATCTTTTGTATCTGACTAAACTTCATTCTCAGCCATTTTATTATTCTGTTACTCTTTTATGTTTTGCTGCCATTGCTCAGAATTATCATCTCCTTTATGACAGGTTTCAGAGTAACAGCCGTGTTAGTCTGTATTCGCAAAAAGAAAAGGAGTACTTGTGGCACCTTAGAGACTAACCAATTTATTTGAGCATGAGCTTTCGTGAGCTACAGCTCACTTCATCTCCTTTATGTACTTGGATTTTGTCACAAACGTGTGTGCGCCCACACACACACAAAGTTTGAATTCATCGCTAAAATTGCATCAACTCTTATTTTAGTCTGACTTTCGCTACAGCAAATAGACTATGTAAGACATTCTTTCATAGTAAGGAAGGGCTTGTGTAAAGTGTTAACTTTCTTAAAGAACCTAAATACAAAACTGAAACTGTGAAATAGACTGTCCACAGAAGGTGCTGGAATAAAGTCATTTGGAAAACAAGGGAAAGATTTTCAAAGGCATAAGTGGCAGCTAGGTGCCTAACTCCTAGTTATTTGTAATGGGAGTTAGGTGCCTAACTGCCATTTGTGCCTGTGAAAGTCTTCCCTCATATTTATTTGTCAATAATTTTATAATAACTCTTTCTGTACTTTAAAGATCCAGTCCTGCTCCAACAGAAGTTAAATCATTGTCTGAAAAGATCCTTATCCTGTTTAGTACTTAAAATATGGACGAGAAAAGGAGATCTCCAAAATGCACAGCATCAGGACAAAAATTCAGATCAGTCATTGTCACTGCACATTACTGTATGCTTATGACACCGAAAGAAGGTGTTGTATTAGCATGAGCAAGCCCAACTATGGTGTAGTACTTAAACTATGTATGGAAAAAAGGGAACTGTTAGCAGTAAGTGAAAACATCATTATCCCACAAAGAAGAGAAATATTTCGCCTATTTAGGAAAACATTGCAGTAATCTCGAAATTAATTTCTGAAGCCTCTTCCTCACATGCCTCTTTCTATTCAGAAAAGGCCCATGTGTATTTGTGTTTAATCTTCTACAGAAACAATTGAGAAGATTGGAAATACAACACTGTTTCCCAAAAATGTGTTCTCAGTTTCACTAGGCTTTCTTTATTGCCACAGAATCCTTAAATATATACATTGTTGCACACAACGTTCATGGTATTTTTTCATGTAGTGATGTATTAAAGCTGCTTTAAAAGACTATGGAATGATTTTCTACTGGCTTGCACCCTTTGTAGGTAATTCAAGCCCAGATAAAAACCCCAGTGCAATCAATAGAGAGATTCACACAGATTTCAGTCAGCTTTGGATCTGGCCCACACTCCTATGTAGAATGTGAATAGCTTCCAAATATAATAGCAACATTTTACATCCATTGTACACAAGGTGGGAGGCAGTGGAGAATCAGGCTCCACCCCTTTTTTAAAAAAAAGCACACAATCAATTCTTACCTATTTGATGCAATTTTTAAAAATAGAAACTGAAGGAGATGTACTCTGGTGGAGCAAATACTACCTAAGGGCTAGCTGACACCCCCATCCTAAGGCTTCTCCCTCAAAAATACAGGACCTGAGATCGTGGAGAGGAGACACAAACAAATTACTGATAAGGTAAGATATAGAAACAAACAGTTAAATCACAGAAGAAAGAGAAGACACAAGAGAGCACAGAAAGGCTGATGGTGGTGAGTCAAAATGATCAATGGATGACTGGGATATGTACAGAAGTGGCCACACAGGAACAATGTATTATAAATCATACATTTTAAATTATCAGAATATTTTTCCACAACAATTCTCTAGCTACAGTTTTGAATCAACAGTTGCTCTTAATATGCATCTCCAAAAACCTTTATGTACTGGTTATAATACTACTGAGGGCATTCTGTGCCAAAAAAATAAAAATTCTGTGCAAGTTATTTATCAAATAAATGTGGAGGCTCTAGCATGGCATTGCGGAGCACAGGCCACTGGCTGAACAGAAATGGGATCTGCAGCTTCCCTCAGTGACATGGATTCAGCATTGAGGCTGCACCCAAACCAAGTGCAAGGATCATAACCCCAGAGCCCTGCCCCTCTGGCCAGGTGCACCAGGTGTGGGCAGGCAGGCTCAACCCGGCAGGATTCAAGTGTGGAGGGGGGATCCAGGTGTGAGGTGAGATGGTTCTGTGTGGGGCAATCTGGGTGCGGGTGGCTCAGTGGGGGGATCTGGATGCACAGGGGCTTGGTGGGGGGTTATAGGTACAACAGTAATGAGACTCTGCAGGGGGGTCCAGGTGAAGGTGGTTGGGGCTCAGTGGGGGGCAGTGACTGGGGAGGATAGAGCTCAGTAGGGGGGTCTGGGTGTGGGAGATTCAGGGGGGTCCAGATGCTGGGGGAATGGGGCTCAGTGGGGTGGGGATCCAGGAGCAACTGGTTGAGGCTTGATGTGGTGGGCATCTGGGTGTGGGTGGCTCATCAGGGTGGTCCAGGTGCAGGGGAGTGAGACTTGGCAGGCGGGGGTGGGGGAGAGGGTTCTGGGTGTAGGGGGTGAGAGTCAGCGGAAGGGTCTGGGTATGAGAGGGTGTGGATGCATGGGGATTGGGCAGATGGAAGAGCATCTCCCGGTACAGTGATCCCTTCCCTTTTAGCTGAGCAGTGATGGGTGCAGGAAGTGGGCGGGGAGAAGGGAGAGTTTGCAAAGCTTCCCGCAGCCTGAGGAGAAATCTGGGGGTGGGTCTGACCCAGCCTCGGAGGCTCTGCAGGAAAAGAGGAAGTACCATCCTCCCGAGCCCAGCCAAGACTAGCAGCTGAGACCGGCACAGGGTAGGAGCCACCAGCCAGGTCTTCCCCATTCCTGCCTCCTGCCCCACTGTGATTTACCTCTCTGCCAGCTGCCCTAGGCACCCAAAACATACTGCTGGGGAGGTCATATGACCGCTCTTGTTCCTTCCCTTTGTTGCTTCCATCAGAAAATAATTTTTCAACATGGAAGCAAAGAAATCTACAGGGGACATGAATTCAGCACATGCGCAGTGCAGTATTATAATGATTTTTAAACACTATCTACAAGATCTCTTTGGAAACAAGTTTCAGATTAAACTCAAAGCATCATGACAATAGACGTTATTATTTGAACTTTCTTTTTCTCCCCAGAAAACAGTTTTAAAAGTTATGGCCAATTTTTTCAAACTTAGGGGCATAAAGCTGGGCACATATACCTCATATTTAGGCTATGATCCTGCAGTTGATAGCATATGGCACAGTAGTCCACCTATGTGCCATCATTAGCAGAACTGGGACCTTAAACAATTCAACAAATGAGCTGATTTTCAGAGGGGTCCTCATTTAAGTCAATTATGATCTTGGGGTACAAACTTTCCACTGATTAATTTATGCAAATGAATTAACCAATGACATGCTTCTATTAGTACCCCTAATTCTTTTATGGATGCAAAAAATGAGGATGCCAGTTCAAATGTAAATTGGACATGAAAATGTAGGCCTATGAGTCTAAATGGCTTAAGAATTTCAACATACAACTACGTAATTAGAATACAACAATAGTAAGGGAGAAGGGAATAAATTAAGAGTGTGAGGAATAAAAAAAAAAGAAATTTGGAGAATAGTCAGGGCATCAAAATACACTGAGGGCTGTCTAGTAGGTGTGCAAAGAAAACTGGTCCTGGGTCTTATTCTGACTGTCTTCTTTTGTGTCTTTGGACAGGTCACTCCATCTTTCCTTGCCTTACTTAACTATAAAACCCTTCTTGTTATTATATCTGTTTACTTATGGAGGCACTTGGTAGGCTTAATTAATGCACAGGTTAGGGCCAAATTTTTACTTATATCATTGACTTCAGTTGGATTACTTCCATAACTTCCATGTGTAAAGTTTGCAGGAACAGGTCATCACATTAGAAGTACTTTGAAATCATGGGATGAAAGGCTCTATCTGCAATAAGTTTAGTATTGTGTATTATTTTTACTACCTTCAAAACTTGGAAAGAAATATTTCCTTCTACTTCTGAGAGACCTGCCCACATTTAATGGGAGAGTGGCAACTGTAGTATTCCCAGAGAGTCAAAAGTGTGTGATTACTAACTCCAAAGTGATCATCTGTCATATCTTATCTAATTTCCAAACTATCACTCTGCCATCCTAAACTCTGAAACCTTCAGTGTCTTCCAAAACTGTACATCAAAATACACATTTTAACTATTTGGTCTCTTGTACCAAAAGAAAGTTTAAAATTCCTCAGATACTGTATATTGTCCCTCTAGCTATTAATTTCTTGTTTGAAAGGTTTTCTGTGGGATTGAAAACAGTTGCCATTAAGCCTCACACCATTACTGTGACCTCTATTTTTGTCTCAGTTAACCTTGTACACTCAAGGCTACCTTCTATTTCCAACATTTCCAAGGACTCAAGTTTAGTAAGACTTGAAATGTGATGTGGATGGCCTTTTGTTCAAGCTATCCAATAAAGTGCTTTCATGCTTCTTCAGGAGAATTCGCTTCTGAGAACTGTAAGGCAAGGAAAAGTAGAATGTAAATGTTTAGCCACTAAAACTAGGGAAGATATTTTACAATATAATAGCTATACTACTTGTAACCAGACCACCTTGAGCCATTATTATTCAATAAGACCTACTTGAATCTCAGGATGATCTTCAAATAATTGCAGCTGAGTTGCGGCAAGACAGGAAAAAAATCACAGAAAAGTAATTTGGAAAATCCAGAGTAGACCTATTTGTCTAAGAAAAAATTGCTGGAATGACACAAACACTCAAGTATTATATCATGCCTGCTAATAATTATTTTAATAACCAGACATTGTGCTGCAATTATGTTTCATTATTTTTTTAAAGTGACTGGCTCAATATAAAATTCAGACTACTAAAAGCCTTAACACAACTGCTGTAGAAATCAAATCCACTCACTTTAGCCTTTAACATTTTACAAGCATTCTGTGGGAATGATAGCTCAGTGGTTTGAGCATTGGCCTGCTAAACTCAACGTTGTGAGTTCAATCCTTGAGGGGGCCATTTAGGGATCTGGGGCAAAAATTGGGGATTGGTCCTGCTTTGAGCAGGGGGTTGGACTAGATGACCTCCTGAGGTCCCTTCCAACCCTGATGTTCTATGAATGTTTGTGCAGTACTAATTACATACTCAAAATATATGCAAAATTGGGAACTATACAATGTAAGTTAATTAAACTCAAAACTGCTGTGGAAGTCTAATATTGTGGGATCTGCAATATCACAAATGAAGCACAGCCTTATTTATCAAAGATATTAAGCCAAGTGAGGTCAGAGCCTGGTCAGTATAGCAGAATCCTGGTGAAGAATGGATTTGAGAACCCCCTTTTTTATTTGTATACCAGAACCATAATGCACCTAGCTTATCAAATCAGAAAACAAACAATATCTCCATTAAACCCCCTAAAAATCAAACAAGTTCTACCAGACCATCTAATGCTGAAGCAGGTCAATCAGATTATAATTGATACTCCCATGAGCTGTAACATTTATCTGCACCGCTGTTACACTCAAATAGTGGGTAAAATATTATTTCCCAGCCTGTAAAGAAAAGAAAATCTCACTACCTGCAATCTGATCAATACAGCCAAGTGTTCACTAAGGACAAATATATTAGCACATACAGAAAATGGCCTTTAGAAAGAAATCTTTCATCTACAACACCAAATGATCACTCTTACCTGTGATCATAAAAAAGTGAATTCCACTCTACTTAGATGACAATCCTGTAAGCAAATACTATCTGCTAGTATATTATAGGAAGCATTGTTGGTAATTCAATATGGGGTACTCTTCCCCTCTCTCACCCATGCCACCCAGGTAACCACCAAACCAATGCATCCACATTATGTTAGGGCACACTATGCTGGAGAGGCTTTTAGTTATTTTATTTTATGATGACCCATAAAACTGGCAACTTGAGGTAATTAAAGATCTCATGGAATTGTTCACCACAGGAACAATATTTCATTGCTCAATATATCTTGAATAAAACAGTTGAATTGAGAAACACTTTTTACAATGTCCCCACCCCCACCCAGAACCGAAGGCAGAAGCACAGAAAGTCACTTCGCTGTTATATTTTCTTTGAGTAGCATTTTATATCTCTGGTGATTCATTTTCTTATTTTCTTTAATTAAAATGTAGTGTAATTTCCATAATTTTCTGGTGGAATGAATAGTTTTCCTCCTTTGTCTTAAGAGCTTTTCAAATCAACTTGACCTAGCACATACTAAATATTTCCACAAGTTGGCATGTACCTGTTTATATCAGTATCAAACTTAGCTGAGAGATGGCCATTGTAATTTTATTACTCTACAAAAGTAGAAATACCGTAGTATCCCCGATAGAAAAAAATAAGACTTTACATGTACCCTGATAAGGAAACAACCAGGTCCTTTCAAGACAATGGCAAATGTCCTATTGACTATAACAAGAGCAGAGTTTGGCATTTAATTAATTATGGTAATAAACAGATGTAATAGTTCAACATCTAATATAAACCTATATTATTATTCTCACCATTAATTTTCATTCATATTGCAATAGAGCTCTGGCATCCTAAATGTTATTCAACTACATAACAAAAAGTGGTCCCTGCCCCAAAGAGTTTACAGTCTAAGTATAAGAGGACAGACAACAAATGGATACAACAAACAGACAATGGGAGCAAAAGGTAAATGTGAAATGATTGTGATCAACGTAATAAGCAGTGCTCTTAGTACTGTTGCCATGCGTTTTGTAGAAAGCACAGCAAGGGTGAGTTTTAGGAAGGGATTTGTGGAGAGACAAGGTTGTGGCTTTGCAGATTTTTTACAGAGAACGCCTTCCACCTAGTCTATAATAGTTTAAATTAAAATGAAACTGACACTTACATTAAGTAGCTATAAGCTAAGATCACAATTTGGAATACACAACAATCAAAGGGAAAAAAATAAGATTGCAAGCAGGTTCTTGCTCTACCTGAGCTAACTGACGTGTCTAGGAGCAAAGGATTATACAGTGATATTTGCTTGCTTACTGCCTCTGCGGAAGGTTTCTGGGTGGATAAAGGCAAGAATGGGCATAGCTTTAGTTCCACATCCCCACCAACCTGCTGGCCAGTGCAGTGAGACAGTGCAAGAAGTAATTATCCCAGCAACAAATTATTACTCCCGCAAAAGCAGCAAGATATTTGTAAATTGGAGGAGTGTCTGAGGAACAAGGCGGGCAGGGATATTCCTGAGGTAGTGTGCTTACCCACCAGCTCTTGTTCAAGTCTAAAATCACTTTAGTCCAAAGACTGTGAATATAGACCGGATAATCTTAAAAAACAAAACAAAAAACAACAACAAGCAGGTTTCTCTGCAGGTATAATATGTAAACAGTGTCAGGATGAGCTCCACCCTGACATCTGGTGGTGAGGTGTGGCAAGTTGTGGAAAAGAACTTCAGGGGCCGATCTCATTTGCATAGGCACACCCACCCCGCCTAGAATGAGGCCATAGCTGCCCAAATGGTCACTTAGGCTGCTGTGGGATCCCCAGTGTCTCTGTTATTGGGGCAGGAAGAATAAATTGTTATTACCCTGATTATGGGAACTGTACTTGGTCTTTTGTTATGATTGAGGGACTCACCATCAACTAAGTAGCACTCGCTAGGCAAGGGTCATGGGTTCCAAAACTCTGTGAACTGAGAGAGGCTGGGGACAAGTATTAATACTCGGTGGTATGGGCCACTTAGTGAGGGCCTTACATGCTAATTGCACTTTCTCCACTGTGGAATATCAGAGCTAATTTTTATTTCATTAGAAGTCTAGTTACAGGCTGCTGAGCTCACTTTGGGCTAATAGTGCACCAGCACTGAGGCTCCCCTACTACAAGCTGAATTCACCAAAGAGCTGAACTGACTAGGAGCTGAAATCACTGAGCGTTGTGTTAAGTAGTGGGGGAGCCTGAAGCTATATTGTGGAGCAGTTTGCGGGACGGCTGGAGTGCCTGGTGGACAGGCTGGTGGAGCAGTTCATAGGACGGCGGGAGCTGCTGGTGGGACGCGGAGCAGTTCGTGGATCGGCTGGTGGAGCAGTTCGTGGGATGGTGGGAGCTGCGTGTGGGCCGCCGAGCTGAGCGAAGCAGTTCGTGGGGCGGCTGGTGGAGCGGAGCGGAGCGAAGGCCTATGGAGCTGTGGGGTGGTCAGCTTCAGATCATGTAAGGTGCCTCTTACCTCCGCTCCCATCTCCACCCAGGTTGGGAGGTAAAATTCTGTAGATAAACTTTTGAACTCTGGGCTGCCCTGACCAGGGACAGAGACTTTTGGGTCATTGGACTTTTGGGACTTTGGGTGATTTGGGGTTGCTGGACTCAAGAACCAAAGGGAAAGGGCATGCCCCAATTTGCTTGGGGTGGGTTTTTTTGCTCATGGGTTGTGTTATGAATCCTGTTGGTGGTGTTTCCCCAACATAATGCCACATTGTTTCTCTCTGTTATTAAAAGGCTTTTGCTACACTCAGACTATGTGCTTGCGAGAGGGGAAGGATTGCCTCTTGGAGGCGCCCAGCGGGGGTGGAATATATTTGTCCCAGGTCATTGGGTGGGGGCTCGAGCCGGTTTGCATTGTGTTATTGGAATGGATCCCCTAGATATTGAACCCGGCCCTTGTTGCTGCCAACTCTGATGGGCAGAAGGGTTAAAAATATAATATATCATTTCTAAGTGATGCCAGCAATTCAGGGGAACTGATCCTATGCTCAAGATCTTAACCTCTGCAATGTGTCATGCACTGCTGTTGTCTCAAAAATCAGGTGCTACCCTTGCACACAACCGTAGAATAGCTGATTTCCCAGGACTGAAGTGGGCAGGGCTAACTAGGTTAAGCACGTAAAGAGGCTGTGATCTAGACTCACAGACTGTTGGGGTGAAAAGTACTCAATAAACAGTTGCTGAACAAGTGACCATAAAGTGTGAGGAGCTTTATGTTTTCCAGGACCAGTTTGTTTAGGACAGCAAAAGCCTATGGATAGCCATTGACTCAGAACATTTGCTGCATTTAATATGACAAGACATAGTGTGGAAGTGCCAGACAAATAGGTTCCAAGCAATAAGGAAACATTCCTATTAGACTGTGCTGCAATGATACTCTTGCCTCTTGCTCAGACACCAATGTCACTCCCTCTGCCAAGACGTGACACATGTCCAGGCCCTTGTAGGTTTCCCAGTGGAGGAGAGACCAGTGATGTGGAGTCTAGATATATTCTAAATTGTTTTATTTACACACACAACACACAAGAGAGTTTTGAAAGGAGACAGTCAAACAGTACACGAACAATCCCTTCTTCCTGGGCAACTCTACCTCAGAAATTGAATCTAATCAGACCACAAGTCAAAGAGACAACTCTCCTGCTACAACTCCTGCTTTGCTGAAGCTGAATCAACCCAAAATGCTAAAACTAACAAAGAACAACATAGCATGGACTCCCAGGTGTAAAAACTTGCTCACACACTAATGCTCACAAACTAAGAAAAAGAACTTGGAAGACCATGAGTAACAGAACCACATGCTAATGGCGCCATAGGAACACAATGCAAGTGATTTGTTATTTCACTGTAGAAAATTTAATGAGGAGTCTTGTGGCACCTTAAAAACTAACACATTTATTAGATCATAAGCTTTTGTGGGCTATGACCCATTTCTTCAGATGTATGAATAAAGACTGGGAATGGGTCACTACAAGAAGTAATCTCCCATCAACTGTTGAGTATGGGCCATCCACCCTGATGGAATTGGCACCATTAGCACGACAAAAAGTAATTTTTTACTCTGTTGACATTCACACCTTCTTGTCAACTGTTGGGAATTGGACACATCCACCCTGATTAAATCATTGACCCCCCTACTTGGTACGGTAACTCCCATCTTTTCTTGTGGTGTATATTTATGCCTGCCTACTGTAATTTTCACTACATACATCTGATGAAGTGGGTTTTAGCCAACAAAAGCTTATGCTCTGATAAATTTGTTAGTCTTTAAGATGCCACAAGTCTCCTCCTTGTTTTGCTGAAACAAACTAACACGGCTACCCATCAGAAACTTGTAGCAAATTTGTAACCATTGTTAGTATGCCTATTTGTTAGTATGCCTATTTGTACAGTGATATAAGCCTGAGTGATGCTTTATAAATGTGCATGTTTATGAACGTTTATAGTTGTAAAGTATTAAAAGAACTATAGAAACATCAAGATGTATATTTCACTTGAATGATAGGTATAACTATATTAGTATAAAATATTGCACATGGTCCTTATGTGGGCACATGAAGGGAAAATGCCATAGGTGGTGTGACCTAGTTGTTGGATAGGAGTCTTGCTGAGTGGTTGAAGCAGAATCAGAGGGCAGCCCTGGAAGAGGGGAGGGATAGCTCAGTGGTTTGAGCATTGGCCTGCTAAACCCAGGGTTGTGAGTTTAATCCTTGAGGGGTTCATTTAGGGATTGGGGCAAAAATTGGGGATTGGTCCTGCTTGGAGCAGGGGGTTGGACTAGATGACCTCCTGAGGTCCCTTCCAACCCTGATATTCTATGATTCTAAGAGTGGTCAGAAGTCAAGCCAATGATGAAGTGGGTTTTAGCCCACAAAAGCTTATGCTCTGATAAATTTATTAGTCTTTAAGATGCCACAAGTCTCCTCCTTGTTTTGCTGAAACAAACTAACACGGCTACCCATAACAGAACCATAAAACAGAGCTGGAGGCATAATAAGGCAACAAGCCAGTAGTCAGGAGTTCAGAGGTAGGCGGGGACTGGAGCTGGAGTAGGGCAGGCAAGGGGTGAAGCAAGGGCTGGACAGGAAGCAGATCTGGAACAACTAGGGATGGGGAGCACACTGAACAGCCACTGTGCTCGTGTTGCTACAGGGCTTAAATGATGAGTTGTTGGCTCTTCTGACCAATCAGGGAGCATAGTCACTTACTGGGGGTTTATTAGGCCCAGCTAAGCTCATTGGGTTGCTAGGCAGTTGAGTTCATGACACCTGGTGTTCTCTCTCACACAGTGCTGCTGTGACAAGCTGCAAAGCCCTCCAAGCCATCGTTCACACAGATAGGGACACACCCAGCTGCAGTTACATGCAGGCTCTCTAACCACCAGCCTCTCAGTCTAGGACCCTAGAGCAGTACCATTCTGCCCTGGTCAAATCTGGCCAGTATATGGGTTTAATGACAAGTTTGCCTCTCCCTCCATGTGAAGAGGACCATGCACACTTAGAATCATAGCAAGACTTGTGGTAACCAAGCTGAGATTTCACCAGACACCTTAGTAAAATGCACACTGGTTTGGATTAAAACATAAAATAAGTTTATTAACTACAAAAAGATAGATTGTAAGTGATTATAATGATAGCAAACAAATCAAAGCAGATTACCTAGTAAATAAACAAAACCCAAACTGATCTTATCTACTAGATAGGTAGGATATGAATTAGCAAATTCTCACCCTGAGTGATAAACAGGCTGGCAGATTCTTAAGGCACAAGCTGCCTTGGCTCTGCAGCTTGGGATTCCCTGGTTTTCATACACCGGCTAGAAATCCCTTAGCCTGGGATCATCACTTCCCCCAGTTCAATCTTTGTTCCTCAGCTGTTTCTAGGTATGTTGTAGGGAGAATGAGGTATCATCATGGTGTCATTCCCCCCTTTTATGTCTTCTTCCCACTCCCTGGAAAGCTCTTTTGCTGTGACCTGGGTCAAACATTTCCCATTGTGCAGTGCAATCTCGGAGAGGTTTCTTCTATTGTACACAGTTCCTGGGGTAATCCTTGTGCTTGTGTGCATTTTCTCGATAAGCCATTAACATAGTTTGGCCTTTTTAATGTTGTACCTGAAGGGCTGTTTGTGGATGTTTTCAACCTCACAACATGTTTCAGTAACACATACAGAGCCAAACTTCATAACTTCACATACGATGGTAGCACATACAATCCAACAAGATATTAATGTCTAGCAGATCAAGACTTTTAGAATGATACCTCACAAGGCATACTTTGTGGAAAACATATCCTAATTATATGACAGTGGTGAATAAGGGGGTGCCAAGGTGTCACAACCAATGTGTGGAAATTTTCAGAGGTGCCTGATTTAGAAGTCTAAGACCCATTTACAAAAGTGACATTGGTACTTTGGAGCCTATGGACATATCTATACTATAAACATAAGTCAACTTCAGTGAAGCTGACATCCAGCCGCCACAGTAATGAAATCAGTAGTGAGTGCCTACACCACAATCCTTGTGTCAGTGGAGTGCATCCTCACTAGCAGAACTTGCATTGATGCAGAGAGCAGTGCACTGTGGGTAGCTATCCCACAGTGCAACTCACTGCAGGGGTTTTGAGAAGGGCTTACAACGCCTCATGGGACCAAAACATTCTTTCAGAGGGTACTGGGAATATGGCTTCAACATCCAATGGTACAGTTTTCTCTCTCCTTCCACTGATTTCAGCTAGAACCCATAATATTTCATGCCTTTTTTCAAAAGGCTGGCATAGCTACACGTACGACATATTCCGAGAAGCATGGACCCTGCTCAGCTGTGCACTATTGTTGTGAGCATTACAAACACCACATGCCTTAATCTGAAGTATTTCCAGAGTCATGAGGAACTGCCACACGGAACATGGCAATGTCTTTCAAGCACCCCTGCTGGAAGCCATAGAATGAAACAATTCTCAGTTGCTGCTGGCAGTCATGCAGCAGCTGAATATGGTGGAGCAAACCATTTCTGGTCCTGAGAAACAAGCACAACTGGTGGGATTACATCATTAAGTAGTTATGGGATAATGATCAGTTATGCAGAATTTTGGTTTGTGCAAGGCCACTTTCCATGAACTGGGTGTGGAGCTCTCCCCAGTCCTGCAGTGCAGCAACCCTAAAGTGAGACCTGCTCTGACAGTGGAGAAGCAAGTGGTGATCACTCTGTGGAAGCTTGCAATGGCAGACTGCTACTGATCATTGGGGAATCAATTTGGAGTTGGTAAATATACAATGGGGGCTGTTGTGATCCAAGTATGCAGGGCCATTAATTGCTTTTTACTAAGAAGGGTTGTGACTCTGGGCAATGTGCAGGAGATAATGGATGGTTTTGCTGCAATGGGGCTCCCTAACTGCGGTTGGAAGATAGATCGGGTCTGGTGCCTTGATTCCCTTGGCATCCAGTTTACCCTGGGCATGCTTATTTCTGGATGTCCATTCACTTGTTTGTTTCCATGAAAGTCCAGGCATTTAAGCCTTTTCTTCTTGAAACTTCCTCTTTCAGTAACTGCTTTCTACAGATATAATCCTGAACCATTCAATTTGATGGCAACACTCCCATTGACTTCAATGGGTGCAAAATCAAGCCTTATATGCTAACTCACGGATCTTCAACTCCAACTGCTCACTTCCCCACCACCAATATCATCAATGCCTCACAGCTCTCAGCTGTTCAAATAGTGCACAGACAGAACTTTCAGTTAAAGAAATAGGCAGCCCTAGAAAGAGCTGATTTTCAGCCACAGACCAATGTAAATCCAGAATTTGTTGATGCCATTGCAATCCTATTGGATTCATTTTTTTTTTAATATAAATGATCCTCTCTCTTCTGTTACACCATACTCTTGACTCTTTCAGCTGATCTTTATACCATATATTTTCAAGAAATGTTGGAATTTTCTCAGTACCTGTTCTATGGCCTACTTGTGGGTTTGTATATTGGCATACATTAATACAAATGCATTTACACTGTATTTCAGTTAATAGGATTTAAATGCAACCGTGCAATAATCTGCACGGCAACTAATAAGAATTTGTTCAATTATATTGTTCTCAGAGCTTACTTTTTTGTGTTTGCAATCCCATACACTTGAATGTTTTTATGGTGTTTTTTTGCGGTGTGGATTAAACTTTAATAACATATTAATTCATTTCACCTAACAGTTCCAGAGGAGATGAGCTCTTCCTCCCTGGCCATAATTTATTGCCTTCCTAATCCAAAGCTGTTTTATAGGAGTGGAGGAGCTATTATTTAATAGAATGAGACTTTATGCTTAAAATACAGTGAAGCCCAGGCTAAGGCTTAATTCCACTAAGCAACTTCATGTCTTTCATGACTAAAAAGTATTTCCATATGGTTTAGAGAATTATTTTTATTCCATTTTTAGGAAGAGGTTACCTCCAACAGGCTGTCAATTTTTGCTGATCACCTCTGTGGTCACTTAAAATATATTTCAATGTACAAGTGAATTAGCTAAGAGTTTCAGTATACTGCCCTACTTATATGGCATTCATTTCTTTATGTTCAAGTTGGGTTTTGGTCAGCTCGGACAAGGGCAGTAGTTTAGTCCAACTTCTAGAGGACAGGTTTCCACATCATAATAATCACCACTACAATTACTGTCACTCTTGTTGGCAGTAACAGAATCACAGGAATAAGAGATGGCAAGACCAACAGGTTGTCTGGTGCGTTCCCCTGCCAGTACATGCCAGTTCTCTACATATTTTCCAGTGACTTGTCAAGACTTGTTTTACATGCCCAAAGCAATTACTTTTCAGCAACTTCTTTTGGGAGATTATTCAAAATCCAAACAGCTCTCACTGTCTGGAAATTTTCCCTGATATTCAGCCTAATTTGCTGTTCTTAATAATTTCACTTCATTACTTCCTCTTATACTCTTCTATCCCCTTTTAAAATAATCCCTCCTTCTCCTCCAACTTTACACTCAGATATTTATAGGCAGCTCTGATATCAATACTTAGCTGGGCTATACATATTTAACTCTTTTATTATTTCCTCAGGTAGCAACCCCTCCAACTGTCTCCTTTTCTGCATCACTTTTACTGCTCTCCGTAGAGTTAAGTCAAAGAATGAATGAGAGTATAGACTAAAACACCCATGCAACTGCGTAGAGGTCATTTCTC
The DNA here is from genome assembly GCF_965140285.1 of Lepidochelys kempii. Lineage (NCBI taxonomy): Eukaryota > Metazoa > Chordata > Testudines > Cheloniidae > Lepidochelys > Lepidochelys kempii. The sequence goes on along the minus strand of NC_136382.1, from coordinate 180,936,841 downwards.
TGGAAGGCACATTAGCAGAACAGGATGGGAACGCTTTTACTATCGCTGACCTTGCTGTTAATCTGGCAACTTTTACTCTAACTTTAATACACGGATAATTTGTGATTTAAGGGCCTTGAAAATACATTTGCTCCCTGACTCCCACCCTAGTCGGAAACAGCCCCAGTCAGATTACCTTAAGTGCATACTACACAGTCCATCTTTCTTCTGAGAGATTTGAAAATGATGGGGAATTGTAAAGGTCGGAAATTACTGGAAGGGCAGGGTAATTTGAGTTTTTTAGTTGCCTACTTTGCTGGCAATGCATTATGTTGTATTGTACTGCTCCACCTTAGAGATATTTGGACAAATGTTCTTATATTATGTCATATTTAACATGGGTATATGTAAGTGGTTGTAATCCCCACTGTAGTGCCCACTAGCGTCAGAGTCTGATGTTGCAGGGGGTCTTCATCTCCAGCTGCCCCTGTTGACCACTTCTTTGGCCTTGCAATGGCCTCTCCCTATAGATCTTCCATGGGCCAGCCCTTCAGACAGGTCACCTATTAAATTTAATCCTCTTCTGCCTCTGTTTCCCTACCCAAAGTAATACTTCCCTGTCTCACTATAGCATTGTGAAGGTAAATCCATAAATTAATTGGAAGTGCTCAGATGCTGTTGTGACTGGAATCATACAAGGTGGTGGGCAGTTGTTTTTTTTAATTTGTCTTTCTGTTACAGCACCTTTATAGGCTTCAAGTTGTGGATGGACTTGAAGGGTTTTAGTATACCAATTCAAATAATGTACAGAGATATACATTCCACAGTGCCTATATGCAAATACAATGCTTCATTATTATTAAACACAAACAATATGGCTCTACTGTATCTTTAACATACAGCTTGAGATCTAGGAAGGTTAAAAGGCAAACTGCCCCATGTTAGGTTAGTGACCAATGACTCCAATGACCCTTGCTGCTCCAGGATAGGCTGACTGGTGCATGGCTGCTGTGCTCTGCTGAAGTGGATGCAACATCTACTGTTATCTGTGGTGACTGAGATCCCTTGGTCAGCGCTAGGGGAGGGTGATAATGGCTATACTCCCTTTCTTCATTCATGCCCACCTTTTGAGGAAGGCTAGCATTGGCCAAGACTCTAGACTTCCACAATACTTGTGCTCAAGGGCCACATAGCATTTGTAAGAGATAGGAGGCTCATTGTGTTTGTTGTCTTTTCCCATCCATTGTACAAATGCAAACTGCCAGGGACAGTCTTGCCCTCAGAATATGAAACCATACCATGAATGGTTATTTGGCCCTGCAAAATAACCGTGTGATGTGATGACTAGCATGTTGCTACTTTTTAAAGTTTTAAAATGGTAATTGAAATAAGAATTTTCATTGCCAAAAATATATAATAAAGAACAATCTCTGCTTTTGGATCCATGGCCCCCACCACAGCGAATAGCAGCTGGGCCAGGGCACTCAGGGGCAGAATTTTGCTCTAAGGTATTTATTAATTTTCTTATGACAACAATGCTGAATAATACTTGTTAGTAGGCTAGATCCTGTGACCATTACTCACAAGGGGTAGGAGGCTACTCAGCAAATAACCCCACAGATTTCGTCATGACTCCTTATGGAGTAGGGTTCTATTCAGCCTGAGGAAGGATGGGCAGAATCTGGCCCAGTGCTAATGGAAGTCGTGTGTATGCATCCTAAGAATAGTCACTCATCTCTATTTATAACCTGGTTATAATTTTCCTTATATTACTGTTCCTCACTTGAATGTTGAGAACATAACTAAATTGCTCCTAGCAACATATTTGTATTTAAATTTCAAAATGTACATATATAAAGATTCCACTATGATCAAATCAAGTACTGCACATTGAAGTGCTTACCAAATATGCACAGCCAGGTTGTTTTATTACAAGATATTTAGTGCATTGTGTTCCCAGCAATGTAATAACTACATTACATGATTATATACATCATAAACTGCATTTTATTAGTGTAAAAGAGTTTGAATTAAACTTGCAGGATTTTTTCTAAATGAAGTGTTTAGAAATGATTAAACTCAATTACAGCAAGGCACATCCCCTTGCTATGGCTGCAATACCTCGGGAAAGCCTCTTGGCCAGCAAGGCCATTCTGAGTCTAATAAGATCTTAATCAAAGTCAATGGAGAAATTAAATATATGAAAATTAGAGCAGCAAGGAAAAGAAAATAAACTAGAGAAAGAACAGAGATAAAAGAAGAGCAGTGAGAACCAAAAATATGTGTCTCCATATTGTGTTGTGCTTGCTCTCTTGCTCTCTCCTGGGCTCCCCTCTCAACACACCCTAATATAAAACAACCTGCCTATAGCAAATCCTGCAGATGCATTGGCATCACCACAAATAGCTTCTCTAAGCATATCTGGCACTCAGCTATATAGTGGAGGGGAAGGGACATCTTACTGAAGTTGCAGCGAACCAATTCTAAAAATTCTCTTAATCTGTGGCTGCCTCCTATTTTATTCTCAACTAAGAGGGGTATTCTACACTTGTGCACCGCATACATGGTCACCAAAGACCAGTGAGAAGGTCACTAGAAAAGGGACAGCAGATCTGATTCTATTCCAGAGTTTCATTTTTATCTTTTGTAAAATCTTTGCAACCTTAATTCAGCCATTTGAGTATATCCATTATGATATAGGCATTAAATACATAATCACAACTATTTCCCCCAAAATCCAAGTTCTTGTGCCAAAGCATGGGGACACTAAAGTTCTCATCACAGCTGTTGCTTTTTAACATGGGCAAACAGTGTATTTCTCCTTCCTCTTGTCCTCAGCAATGCCTGAACCATTTTAGCTGAAACATTTAAAAACAAGTTTCAGAGTAGCAGCCGTGTTAGTCTGTATTTGCAAAAAGAAATGGAGTACTTGTGGCACCTTAGAGACTAACAAATTTATTTGAGCATAAGCTTTTGTGAGCTACAGCTCACTTCATCGGATGCATTCAGTGGAATATTTTCCACTGAAGCTTATGCTCAAATAAATTTGTTAGTCTCTAAGGTGCCACAAGTACTCCTTTTTTTTTTTATTTAAAAACAAATCAGCCTGAGGCAGTCACCCGGCATGGAACATTTCAGCCAAAGTAGTTAAAGCTTGGCAAACAAATAAGCAACTAAAAGAAGGTCTTATAACTGGAAGTCAGGCAATCGTCATGTTAGGCAGTGCTACCAGCTCGGTAACATCTATGTAAGATCTATGAAAGAAAAGTAATAATAAACCCCCACTAAGTGACTATGCTGCATGATTGGTCAGAAGAGCCAACAACTCATCATTTAAGCCCTGTAGCAACAGGAGCACAGTGGCTGTTCAGTGTGCTCCCCATCCCTAGTAGTTCCAGATCATGATTGAAGTAGGCAGAGCATAGAGAATTATTCAGTCCACACATTAGGAACTTTGTCACATATAGTATTTAAATGAATTCAGAGGAATTACCACTGATCTTTGCTAGCACGGAGTGTTTGCACTTTCCTTTTACATAAATATATGTGATATAAAATCAGCAACAAAACAGCACAACGTACAGATGTTTTTACTTCATCTAAAACCATCACCCAAAATATCAGACTGCATGTGGGCAAATGGGTGTGCATTTTTGTATCTAATTTGCACATGCATTTGCTATGACTTGTGTGCACAATTGTGGTAACCAAATATTCAAGTGACCAGTTGGTAGGAGTAACAAATAAACAGGAGCTGGAAAAATCAGCAGCAAGAATATTAAAGGAGAGTTGGAGGGGTCCTCCATCAGTAATCAACAAAGCAACATATGGAGTTTCTTGCAATTTAAGAGATTCTAAAACATTTCAGTTAAATATTTTGTACACTAAAATTTGACATGAATGTCTACTAGAATAGCTTACAAATGGTAACATGTATTTTAATGGAACATATAAACTCCAACACCACTGCATCCTAACTACCCTCATGTATTTCTCATCAGATAAAATGCAAACATGTGCGTTAAATGTGCAAGAAAAGCTACAATCAACCAGGATCCTCACTGCAAAAACAAATTAAAATCATTTCATTCTAAAGCAAAAATGCCTCTATTTTACAGTCCATTATGGCAGAGGAGACAGTACTGACAAGGAAGAAGCAGAAGAGCAACATTACCAGGGAAGGTGATTATTGCCAAGATTCCGTCTTAAAGCAATGCCCCTTTCTGCCACGGTCAGCAGGACCAAGTTACTCACCCATGGAGGACTATACTGATCCATTTCTACTTCCAGATGTGGTTTGAGGCCTTTACGTACCTGTGATGACTCAGGTACTAGGGGTAGCACCCTGGAGAACAAGAGCACTGGCCAAATGTGGTTTCTGAGCAGCTGAATCACCTTTTGACCAACAATTCTCTGAGGCAGAAGTGCTCTTCATCCATCAATCCAGTAGAAATAATTTCAGGTGAGCATCTCAGGCTATCTGGATTCATTTGGAGAAATATCAACAGACAGAGCATTTGTCAGGAATGCAGCCTCCTCCCAGGCAAAAAAGGCATTTAGATTGCCCATCAAAAAGTTGTTATCAATGGTGTGCTGTCAAATTTGGAGGGTGTATTTGGTGAGGTCCTGCAGATGTCAGTCCTGGGTCTGATACTAGTCAATATTTTCATTAATGACTTGGCTAATGGAGTAGAGAGTACACTTACAAAATTTGCAGATGACACCAAGCTGGGAGGGCTTGCAAGCACTTTGGTGAACAGGATTAAAATTCAAAATGAAATACTGGAGAATTGGTCTGAATTCAACAATATGCAGTTCAATAAAGACAAGTGCAAAGTACTTCACTTGGGAAGGAAACATCAAATACACAACTACAATATGGGGAATAACTGTCTCAATGATAATACCGATTAAAAGGATGTAGGGGTTATAGTGGACTACAAACTGAATATGAGTCTTCAATGTGATGCAGCTGCAAAAAAAGGCTAATACATTCTGCGGTGTGTTAGAAGGCGTGTTATTTGTAATTGTCCTGTTATACTCAGCACTGGTGAGGCACCAGCTGGAGTACTGTGTCCTATTCTGAGCACCACAATTTAGGAAAGATGTGGACAAATTGAAGAGTCCATAGGAGAGCAACAAAAACCGATAAAAGATTCAGAAAACCTGACCTATGAGAAAAGGTTAAAAAAACTGGGCCTTGAGAAAAGAAGACTGAGGGGGGATCTGATTACAGTCTTCCAATATGTTATGGGCTGATTTAAAGAGGACAGTGATCGATTGTTCTCCATGTCCACTGAAGGTAGGACAAGAAGTCATGGGCTTAATCTGCAGTAAAGGAGAATTAGGTTAGCTATTAGGAAAAAGTTTTTAACTATAAGGGTCGTTAAGCTCTGGAATAGGCTTCCAAAGGAGGTCGTGGAGTCCCCCATCACTGGAAGATATTAAAAACAAGTTGGATAAACACTTGTCAGGGATGGTCTAGTTTTACTTGGTCCTGCCACAGCATAGAGGGCTGGACTTGATTTCTTGAGGTCTCTGCCATCTCTACATTTCTATTATCATTGAGAGGCATCACTGGAAGGGCTGAATTTATTGCCCCAAAATGTTTGCCTCAGCAGCGAGGATCCTTGGATTTTCTAAATTATATTTATTGATTTTTGCCAATGGTCTAAATAAGATACAATGGTAAGTACTAAAATTAACTAAAAGCAATCCTTACTTTAAGAGAGAAGAGCTCCAGAGAAGCAGGAGGGGACTGCCCAGTTTTGTCTTGCCCCTAGAGATGTTAACGAGGAACTGAGAGGCAGTTGGGCCCCCTCTGCCCTTTAAGTTCTCTTCAGCTTATTTGTGCAGATGCAGCCCCCCAGTACACTACTGGCCAAAAGAATCCAATCTCACACACATGGGGGACATTTACACCTAGAGTGGGATCTATGAGGACAAATTCTCAAAGAAGAATTATGCTGGGCCCACAACCAGCAGGATGATTATATGGGACATAACTTTTGTAAAGTTAGTTTAGACTTATTCCAATGCTGAAAGCCCCTGGCACTTCATCTGGGGGGCAGTTTACTCATAGCATAGCTTTTCTCCATCTTTAGAGGGCAACTTAATGTGATCACTTGCTTCTTCCCCAATCTTTCCAGTTTCTTTGCTTCCCTTTCATCACATCTCCCCTTACCCATCCTCCCCATTTTCAGTCTCTACCCATCCCTCCCTTCCATCAAGAGTTCTCCTTCCTCACATTTCATGAGCCAGGGTGAGAACTCACAACCCAAGAGAATGCAAGTGCAGGTGGTTTTAAGCTGCTTTCACACTTCTCAATCTAGGGCTGCTTCGGGGACTGGAGATAGGTCTGAGGCAGGCAGACATCCCCTCCCCCATGCTAGGGCTTCTGAGGGGTCCTTAGAAGATAGTCTTGAAACTGTCCTCCACAGTAACCCTGTGAGGAGAATTCTCTCCTCATCAAAACTGGGGCTTTTAGGGCACTTTTACACTGCTTCGGTCTTTTTATCTAATGTAAAGGGGCCAGGGTAAGGGTTAGAATCTTACCCCAGGGGAAGATCTTTCACAAATGTAAATTCTCATAAGCTCCATTGAAATGAATACACCTATGAAAATGTACACCAGTGAAGGATGTTCCCCCAAGGGCACAAGTCCTGCGTATCTTACCCAAAAGCTGTTGAAAATAAAGAACACATCTAAAAAACCCATAACTACTATTTATGCTCACTCTGTGAAGGAGAAATTGTTTATCAGCTTTGGGAAACAGAATCATGAGTAGTCTGCAGATGCAATTTAAAAAGTCTTAAATATAAATCATTTAAGAGTAATAGTTCTTTATGTTGTTTCATCTGTTTAAACATATGTATGTGTTCTCTTAGAGAGCATTGGCTAGCTAGCAATGTGATTCTAAAACAGTTTGGAACACTACAGATATGAGGAGATTAGGTCAGATGATTCTGGATGATAGAAATAATGGATGCCAGCATGGATAACTGGATGCCAAACTGTTTCCACACCTGACAGACTCAAACTACCTTATTCAAAAAATATATTAAAATAGAGCAGGCTAAAATTTTTCAGCCAAAATATTATTTTGGCAAAGAAATGCAAATTCAGTGACACCAAAACTTTAAGAATTCATGCTGATTTCACAATGTTGTTTCAGACAACATAAAACCTTAAAAAAAATCCAGAGAAAATTGAAATGTTATGATTTTTTTTATTCAAAATGACTTTTAGTTTCAACATTTCTTTTAATTTTTTATTTAAAATATTTTTTCATAATTGCCAGTAAACCAAAAAAACCATTATTCAAACAGCTCTAGTCTCCAACATTGGCAGACAAATGGACTTATTTTGGATTATTCATATTTTAAGGGCATCCAATATTAGGAAATGCAACATAACGTGGCTAAATTACAAACAGACATGGGAAATAATGCATTACACTCTTCCTTATGCTGTTTTCTACTCAGCACTATATTTTTGCCTCTTAGAATTGAAAGCCGACAATAATGTACAAGCTGATGCAGAGAGATACTGTGTTCAATTTTTTAAGACAACTTGAAAAAAAAGAATGACTATTCTTTTAGCACCTTAAACAACAAATTTTTGATGTTATTCATGGGGAATCTTAGAGACTACCACCTGCTCCATCTTCCCAACTATTAAATAGCCTGTGATGATGTCTTGAAAGAAGGAGAGATGGGGGTGGGGAAATAAATATGAACAAAAGGACGTTGCCATTTGCGGAAATTTATAACAGAATTCTGACCTATTTTACAGTTGATTTACAAGGATGGTAGAATAATCAATAATAATGCAGAAAAGGCAGAAACATTCAATAACTATTTCTCTTCTGTATTGGGGGAAAAACAAATCATATAACCTTTTTATATGGTGATGTCATCACTCTTTCCATTCCACTAGTATCTCTAGATGATGTTAAACAGAAGCTAGTGAAGTCAGACTTTTTCAAATCAGTAAGTCTAGATAACATGCATCCAAGAATTTTAAAAGAGCTGTCTGAGCAGCTCACTGGACCATTAATGTTGACTTTCAAGAAGTCTTAGAGCATTGAGGAAGTGCCAGAAGACTGAAATAAAGATAATGTTGTGCTAATTTTTGAAAAGGGTAAATGTGATGACCAGGGTGTTAGCCAGAGTTCACTAGAGTCTATATGTTTTTACATGGGGACCAAATATTTAATAATGGGTTCTTCAATTTAGTAATTACAGTGTAAAAGGTATAATGCGATCCAAATGCTGGAAGTTTAAGCTAGAAATGTTCAGACTGAAAATAAGGCAATCATTTTTAACTGTGAGAGTAATTAACCACTGGAACACGTTACTAAGGGTCATGGTACATTCTGTACCACTGGCAATTTTTAAATCAAGATTGGATGGTTTTTCTAAAAGATCTGCTCTAGAAATTATTTTGGGAAGTTTCATGACCTGTGTTATATGGGAGATATATATATATAGGTCATCACAATGCTCCCTCCTGGCCTTGGAATCTATGTATGTACTACCTCTCTGTCAGGTTCATTGTAATAATTCTCAAAAACTGTACATTACACAATGCCTGCAGCCATACTCATTGACATTTTTTCTGAAATAAAATATACTAGTTATAATTTTCAAGATTTGTCTGGGTTTGGGTTGTTTTAATTTAGATTCTAGAAGTCACCTATCACTGTACTAATTTCAGTAGGGTTATGTAGTATTTATTATTACAAACTACCTTTGTTCAGACATTAAAAAACCCAAAACCAGCAAACAAGGGCACTAATAGAAACATGCAGAAGTTAGGTAACAGTCTAAAGCGAATTCCAACTGAAATAAGCAATTCAGGTTAATAGCAAAACCGTGTGAGATATTTGCAGCAAAACCAGAGAAGTTCTCCTGATTAAATGTTTCAGTAAAAGTTTGAAACTTGGCCTAGATTTGTCTAATGGTACCTGGTTCATGGAAATCTGAGGTCAGTTTTACTAAATGTGGGCAAATTAATTGTGTCTTGTTAAAATCACGCAACTCACAAAGTCAAGAGAAAAGCACATGAAACTCAGGAATGTCTTCTCAGCCTTGCTTTGATTAGCTTGTTGGATTGTTCCAACAACAAAAGCAAAAGGAAACTGAGGCATGTGCAGCCAGGTGAATCATAACCATATAAAAGGTTTCAGAGTAGCAGCCGTGTTAGTCTGTATACGCAAAAAGAAAAGGAGTACTTGTGGCACCTTAGAGACTAACTCAAATAAATTTGTTAGTCTCTAAGGTGCCACAAGTACTCCTTTTCTATTTAACCATATAAAAGTCTCACATAAAGCCCTGCAAGTTAAAACCACAGAATTCTTACAACTGTATGTATGAATCTAAGTCTTTGTGAATTTTTTGCAATGCAAGATAACTATTTAAAAATTGATATTAAGGAACAAATTTATTTAAGGAAATGTTGACACTTGAGTGGTGTGCTCCAAAACAGGGCTCAAATGCAACCCACTCACATCAACAGGTGGTGGAAATTGATGGGGCTAGTGGTGAAAAGGAGACTGTCCCAGTAACTAGGGATGAAGGCACTTGCCAGGAGACAATAGGTAGCTCCTCCCATGGAAGTGAGTCCAGCACCTATTGGCTAGTTTGGCGAGAGGGATGCTGATTGGCCAGCATTCCCTAGCTCCCAGGACTTAGCCCAGCACAGGGGCCACAGGGAGTCTCTTTTGGCTCCATTGCAGCAACCCAGCCTACTCACCTGAACTGGAAATGGGAACCTGGCCTGACAGATGCTGTGGGTCTAGCTGATTACATTTAGGGGATCAGGAGGGAAATTTTTCTCCCATGGGCCAAATTGGTGGAGGACTAGGGAGTTTTTTGCCTTCCTCGCAGTACCTGTAAGCCACGGTGGGTTAAGTAGGAATGTACATGGTACCTAACTGAGGTACTGGGGTGGTGTTGCTGACTTGTCACAACTCGCAGTTAGTTTCCAGTGCAGTTAAGAGAATAAAATGAATGGTTCCCAGAGGTAAAAGACCTGGGATTTTGGTGATGGGCCTCTGGCTCATGTGATCGGGTCAGATCTTGTGGCTTTTGAAGGCTGAAGTCAGACCTTGTGGCCCTTGTGACCCCCACGCTGCAGCACCCTATGTCCCCATTGAGGTGGGGAGGGTGCTAGGACTCAGAGAGAGCTGAGTCCTTGGCATGGTGGGGTAGGCTAAGAAAAGTAATCCTGTAATCCTGTAATCCTACACACTGGAACTATTTAAATGCCTGATATAGGAGAGCATGGGTGATGGGTGAGTAGTGACCCTCCCTTGTGCTAAGAGTTTAATAAAAGTTGTAGCCTGCTGGTTAATTCCTTCCTGTGTCTGTCTTCATTTTAATGCTGTGTCCCCATCTAAGGGTTTTTTTCCAGTCCATCTCTAATCCAAAGCTATATGGGCCAAAGCTATATTGGGTGCCACATTCTCTTTCAAAAGAGAATGTGGCACCCAATAGCTGCAATGTAGGCACCTAACTGAAGTGGTCACAACAGACAGCATAGTTCTCAGTGGGAGCTGCTGCATATCGAGCACTTTCAAAATCTGATCCTACCAAAGCAAATCTGAAAATAAAATGGATGGTCATTGTTAAAGTACTGTAGCTGCAAGTGGTGAATAAAAAAAAAGGGACGGGGGTTCCTAAACTACTTTAACACTCCAAGATAGTTACAGCCTAGTGTGTGGTTGGGGTGTGGGGTTTTTTTGGGCCTGGGGGGAGGGATCGGGGGGGGGGGGGGGAAGGGAGTGATTCTTTTGCTTGTGTTTTTTAGAAAGCTTAATAATAACATTTCAATAACCCACGTTTAATTAAAAACAACCTCCGATTCCAAACTTTTTTTATTTTTAAAACAATATTACACAGCTGACACATGGGCCTTTGAGAAAATGTGAGAAACCATGTATAAGCTAAAAATGTATTAGCTAATCACTATTATGTATCATATCTGAACTCTGAAGATTACAGAAGATGCATAATGAATACCTTATCAACATTTATACCTTTATCCATCCACTCACACGCCATCTTACAAATATTTTATCAAGGGAGAAATTTATAACCATAGATTCAAATATTTGTGTTCTATACTTCTGACTTTGATAGTAAAGCATTGAGCAAGTCTTAAAAATTAGATAATCTATCTGTAAGTAAAACAGCATTGAATTGGTGAGGAAAGTTTAAAATAGCCTAATATTTTCATGACAGGAATCTAGTTTAGAAATTGAAAAAATATATAGCTTGAAACCTGCACTTACCTAGAACATGTACCAATTCCTAAGGATCAGTTTCCCTATTATTCACTGTTCCCTGAAGAAATACTGTTGCTTGTGAATCAAATTCATAGTGATTGTCTTTGCACTAGGCTATAATAAAATGTGACACCTGTATTCTTCTTTAAGGAACATTAGAGCTGATAAAGGTTTTATTGTCTCCTGACATACGTTCATCACAGGCAAACCATTCCAATTGCTTTTTACAAAAGAACTTTTAAAAGTGAATATTTTATTTGATAAAATCTGCAATGGAAAGTTTGCATAGTTAAATTAAAGAATAAAAACAATCATCTGAACACCTAGCACCACAATCTAATCCACAATCTTCAAGAATTTGTGTTTTGGGTAGCGAGTCTGTTATCTTGCTGAGGAAAGATGTATTTACATTGGTAAGGAGAGCATGTTATTACATAAAGTATGCAATAGGATAGGGAATCAGCATCTGTTTCTTGGCACCCACACCATAAAACCTATTACACTCGACAGTAAGTGTCTCTGGAGAATTATATATATGCAAGCCCACTTATGAAAAATAGCCACACTGTGGTGCATGTCTTAACACAATAAATCCCAGTCTGTTGCAAGTGTAAATTATTTTTTCTGTCATAAAATGAGGCAAAAAGAAAACACAGCTCAAAATCTTATGCTACCATTCATTTTATAACAAGGGCCTTATACTGCAAGTAGAGCTACAGCAATATGGTTGCCAGTATTCAAACTATGAAGAACAAGCTTTCCAAAATGCATGAGCTTCACACGCTTCACAACCCTAAACAATGTGCTACTAATCAAGAGATCAAGGTTCACTCAGACAATCTGCCAGAAAAACACAATAGAGCCCTATGAAATTCACGCTACTCCAAGCGAGCCAAAGGAACTGCACAAATCATAAAGGCAGTATTCAGAATGAGCTTGTGTCACCATGCATCACTGGATCACGGCTGAGAATACTAGATTCAGAACAAACTGCTGAAAAATGGGGCAGACCCACCACAAACTGGTAGTTAATCTTCCACAAGATATACCAAGCCAGAAATAAAAGTACATTTCTGTCTCATCATACTAGTTAACAAGAAGTCAGAAATGCAGTCTCCTTAGGTATCACAGTCCTTGTTTCACCACCCAGACATTAGACTTAATGACAAATGGTTATTTAAAACCAAAATTATCAAAAAAAGGCTTCTTCTAATCCCAAGAGATCAGCCACAAAGACAGGCCAATATATAACCCTAACCCTAACCCCTAACCCTAACCCTAACCCTAACCTCTAACCCCTAAACCCTAACCCTAACCCCTAAACACTAAACCCTAAACCCTAACCCTAAACCCAAACCCTAACTATAACCCTAACCCCGAACCCTAACCCTAACCTAACCCTAAACCCTAACCCTAAACCTAAACCCTAACCCCTAACCCCTAACCCCTAACCCTGACCCTAACCCCTAACCCAAACCCAAACCCTAAGCTAATCCTAACCCTAAACCCTAACCCTAAACCCAAACCCAAACCCTAACCCTAACCCCTGACCCTAACCCTAACCCTAACCTAACCCAAACCCTAACCCTAACAATAACCCTAACCCCTAACGCTAACCCTAACCTAACTCTAATCCTAAACCATAAACCCTAACCCTAAACATAAACCCTAACCCTAAACCCTAACCCCTAACCCAAACCCAAACCTAACCCTAACCCTAACCCTAACCCTAACCCTAAACATAAACCCTAACCCTAACCCTAAACCCTAACCCCTAACCCAAACCTAACCCAAACCCAAACCCTAACCCTAACCGTAACCCAAACCTAACCCTAACCCTAACCCAAACCCTAACCCTAATCCCTAACCCCTGACCCTAACCCTAACCCTAACCCTAACCCCTAACCCTAGACCCTAGACCCTAACCCTAACCCTAAATCCTAACCCTAACCCTAAACCATAAACCCTAACCCTAAACCTAAACCCTAACCCTAACCCCTAACCCTGACCCTAACCCCTAACCCAAACCCAAACCCTAAGCTAATCCTAACCCTAAACACTAACCCTAAACCCAAACCCAAACCCTAACCCTAACCCCTGACCCTAAACCTAACCCTAACCCTAACCTAACCCAAACCCTAACCCTAACACTAACCCTAACCCCTAACGCTAACCCTAACCTAACTCTAATCCCGAACCATAAACCCTAACCCTAACCCTAACCCTAACCCTAACCCTAACCTAACCCAAACCCTAACCCTAACGCTAACCCTAACCCCTAACGCTAACCCTAACCTAACTCTAATCCTGAACCATAAACCCTAACCCTAAACATAAACCCTAACCCTAACCCTAAACCCTAACCCAAACCCAAACCCAAACCTAACCCTAACCCTAAACCCTAACCCAAACCCTAACCCTAATCCCTAACCCCTGACCCTAACCCTAACCCTAACCCCTAACCCTAGACCCTAACCCTAACCCCTAACCTAACCCTAACCCTAAATCCTAACCCTAACCCAAACCCCTATCCCTAACCCAAACCCTAACTCTAAACCCTAAACCCTAACCCTAACCAAAACCCTAAACCTAACCCTAAATCCTAACCCTAACCCTAACCCTAAACCCAAACCCTAACCCTAACCCTAACCCCTAACCCCTGACCCTGACCCTAACCGTAACCTAACCCAAATCCTAACCTTAACCCCTAACCCTAACCCTAAACCCTAACCCTAACCCTAAACGTAAACCTAACCCCTAACCCTAAGCCCTAACCCTAAACCCTAACCCTAACCCTAAACCTTTAACCCTATGGCTAAAATGTCCATAGGAAGGCTCACTGGGTGAGCAGGAGCTTCTTCTATATCCATTGTAGGAGCTAAGTGTCCTTTAATGAGCCATCAGCTTTAACAGTCCATTCACAATGTGCTGGCCAGACTGGATGTAAATTATCTTGTGTTGTGGGTGTTACCCCACGAGCAAACACATTTGAAATACGGTTACATTGTCAACGTTCAGAACTTTAGATACAAAAACGATGAATGCGTACAAACAGGATAATCATATTTGACAGATTGTAACTTTTCCATTAATACCCTACATCAGGGGTTCTCAACCTTTTTCTTTCTGAGCCCCCTCCCCCCCCCCCCCCCCAACATGCTATAAAAACTCCACGGCCCACCTGTCCCACAACAAAGAGTTTTCTGCATACAAAAGCCAGGGCCAGCATTAGGAGATAGCAAGCAGGGCTATCGTGCAGTGCCCCATGCCACAGGGAGCCCCACAAATTCAAGTTGCTCAGGATTTGACTTCAGCCCCAGGTGGCGGGGCTCAGGACCCCGGGCTTCAGCCCCTTGCAGTAGGTCTTCAGCTTTCTGTCCTGGCCCCCAACATGTCTAATGCCGGCCCTGCTTGGTGGCCCCCTGAAACTTGCCTGCGGCTCCCCAGGGGGGCCCGGACCTTTGGTTGATAAACCACTGCCCTACATGACATACTTTAAATAAGATTTGTTGCAATTATATAACGGTGGTAGCAACAATGATATACATAGTCATATTTTAATCATACAACATCACAGCTTGCTACATCATGATCTCATTAGGAATGTCATTCTTTTCAATACTTTCTGCCCAAAGTGTAAAATATACATGCATGCGCCCTCACTGGCTGTGATAGGTGCACCAACACAAGTTAAGGATTAAAAACAACTGCAAAAGAAATAGCATAATGTCATATAGTAGGAAGGGGGATTTAGGCAGAAATCAGGACATCTGATTATGACTCTGCAGAGTCATCCTAAACAAAAAGGGAATGCAGAACCTTCAATACAAAATAAAAATTAAAGAGAATGCACTCAATGTTTTTTAAAAAGATGACATTTTTCAAAGAAAATGTTTCTCTTTCACTGGGAAATCCACCAGTTTCATAGGCTACAATATCATTTTCAGCACGACTCTTCTCTTTATCTTGACCACAGATATTGAAGGCTAATAAGCAGGAGGATTATGGGGCAGGAATGTTTGTAGGCTGGAGCATTGTCAGAGTTCCAGGGCTGCTGACAGGCACCTCCTATTGTCTGGACACTGAAAAATCCTTAGGGCACCTCCATCTGCCTAAGCAGGAGTCTCTGCAGTAGCCTTTGTTTGAAGGGGTGTGGTTTCTGGCTGCAACTCGCTACTACCTTTAGAATAGCTCCAGATTGCTTAACCTAAAAAGGGGTAGAGGGTAGTAGTACCAACTGCCTACTGGCTCCCCTTGGGGCTTGTGGAACCTGTCCTACCCAGCCGCGATGCTAGAGTCTGTTGTCTCCTTGTAGGCATGGAGTGAATTGGTGACTAGCCTTCCTGAGGGCCGTTACTCTGAAGAGGCTTCCAGTGATCTCTCTTGGGAGCTGTAGAGCCACTGTCTGCTCTCTCCCAGAGCAGCCCAGGAACTGTCTGGAACTTACTGCTTTTAAGCCCTTATTCTACCCCTGACATGATTGACAGGCCAGAAAGGCAGGGTCAGCCTTGATCACAGCAAGTCTTTAACTTTTCATCACTGGTGTAAGGTTTATATACCCCATCACAAGCATATAAAATAGAAACTCACTGGTTCACTCTTTGTACATACACAAAGCCATATCACAAATCTACTCCATAACAAAGATGAAAGGCCTGATACTGTTCCTATGGAAGTTGGTGTACTAACCTTCTGCCCTCAGATATCATGTTGATAATAGCTATGTGCAAAATGCTTAACTAGAAAGCAAAATTAGATCAATCCTTCATCAGCCTGTGTTGTGTACAAAACAAGGAATGGTGAGCACACCCCAGCAGGTGTACAAAGAGATACCACGAGCGTGGGCTATAGTCTGCATTCATTTTCTCTCTGTGCACATGAATCTGGGTCTTGACTGTACTTCCCAATTTTGCTCCTTAAGACACAATGGGAGCAGGAATATGTGTGTGTGAGCGGGGCACTGGATCGCCATTCTGTTGCACTAAAGTCCAGCATGTAGCTGATATTTTGCACATAAACTACAACTCCTTCCCAGTTGTTTCATTTGGATAATTTTTGGACTATATACCCAAGCCAGTTGGTGGCAAGTGCTATGGGAGAACAAGGCTGCCACCTACTCTGCCTCAGCCTGCTTTTTGTGGATGCAGGAATTGGCCCCTCCTTCCTAAAACTGCCTTCTCTCTATTTTATAAAAATAAATTAGCTAAACAACCATAATGAGCCATAATGTCACAAAAGAGGAATTATCTAGTCATCCCTTTTATGAATCCAGCGTTTTAAGCTGTCTCCGTAGCTACCTTGCATGCTGTTTTCTGAAAATAAAAGGATGGCCTGCTGTGACTTTACCTGCTCTCAAACCTTTACGCTCTCCTTCACTCGTTTTTTTCACTATGCATTTCAACAGCGCTCGGGATGTCATTACTAACACATGGGCAGGTCTGAATGTTGAGGGTGTAGACTCACCGGCGCTCTGATTAAAAGGTAAATGTGGAGGCCGCCTCATTCCAGAAAATGCTGCAGCTGCTACCAATGCTGCTATAACTTCTAACACCAGCCGTGATGACAGTGGTGTGTAATGTCAGTTCAAGATGAGAAACTACAACACTGAAAGGAAATTCTTTGAATATGAATCCCATTGTCCTCCCAGCAGCATGTCCCTGACTTTGCTGAGATGAGAGCACCGAACAGACCTGCCATGATGTCAATCACACATTTGCCAAACTGGTGATAAAAAAAGACTTAGAGAAACAGACATGAAACTGCTGTCCAGGTCTCATGTCATCAGCACAGTCAATTCCAAAGTATAGTGGGGTTAAAAGCTCTTTGCCCCTTTGGCTACTGCGTCATCTGGCTCTGCTCAGAGACTCATAGATTTTACGGTCAGAAGGGACCATCATGAGCATCTAATCTGACCTCCTGCATATTGAAGGACGCAGAACCTCACCCACTAACAACCATAATAGATACTTAGCATCTGTCTGAGTTATTGAAGACCTCAAATCATGGTTGAAAACAGTGGTGGGCAACCTGCGGTTTGCAGGCTGCACACGGCCTGTCAGCGAAATCCACTGACAGGCCATGATATAGTTTGTTTACATTGACAATTCTCAGGCACGGCCACCCGCAGCTCCCAGTGGCCATGGTTCGCCATTCTCGGACAACGGGAGCTGCGGGAAGCAGCAGCCAGCACATCCCTGTGGCCCACACCACTTTTCACAGCTCCCATTGGCTGGGAACGGTGAAATGCAGCTGCTGGGAAGCTGCGGGCTGCTGTGCCTGGGGATGGTCAATGTAAACCAACTGTCTCGCGGCCCGCCAACGGATTACCCTGATGGGCTGCGTGCAGCCTAAGGGGCACAGGTTAGCCACCACTAATTTAAAGACTTCGAGTTACAGAGAATCTACCATTTACACTAGTTTAAACATGCAAGTGCTCACCCAAATGATGGCTGGGAGAGAGTGTTTATAACCCCTCCTCTCCATTTAGTGCTGTCATTGTTGCTGGAAGACTCTCTCATCCACACCCTGCCCACCCTGCAAGAGATGCTGGAAAAGGGAGATTGAAACCCTGCCCTCTTTGCCTGCTGCTACTGTCAATAGTGTCCAACCCTGAGCACCCGAAAGGATGATGGGAAAGAAGCTTTAACCCCTCTCCCCTCAGTCTACTTGCTGCTGCAGACCTCCTAGGTTTAGAAAGTAGTGATGTCTATGATTTAACCCTTCTTGAACAATCGCCCCTTTTTCTTTTTAATGTTATTGGCTTTCTTTTCTTCTCCCCACCCGCCCTCACCAACTTAACAGTATTTTTGAACTAGAAGGTTACATTGTGTTCTCTAGGGCTTTACTGTCTCTCTCATGTATGATGCTTCCAGTGACCACTCCACCGACACCTCAAGTGGATGGTCTGAAAGGAGATTTCTTCTTCCCCACACACTATTGCAATCACCATTATGTTTTTTTTTTTAATACAGACAATAGATCTCAATCACCTTACATTTTAGTGTCAAAAAATTCTTTAGTATTTATTTTATCAGCAATTCAATCATGAGATGACAGATCTGACCAGCTCATTTCAAAATTAGAGTTTATTATAAAACATAAAAAGTAAAAATACTACAAGAGCCTTTATATGGAGCTGAAGGAAATAATAACAATACCTTGCTCTTACACAGTGCTTTTCATCAGTAGATCTCAAAGCGTTTTACAAAGAAGGCATAATTATCCTTATTTCACAAATGGGGAAAGTGGGGCACATAGAGCTAAAGTGACTTGCCCAAGGTCACCCAGCAGGCTACTGGCAGAACCAGAAATAGAATGCAGGTCTTCTGTGTCCCAGGCTACTACTCTATTCACTAGGCCACACTGCCTCCATGCTTTAATAAACACTAAGGAAGAGAATACAAAGCAATTAGGAGGAATGGTTCTTATCAAAGGTGAAGGCATTTGCAACTCTTGTAGCAATTCCCCCGGCTGGAGGCTGATTCCTGGACTTTCAGATCTAAAAACATGAGCCCCTATTGCCTAAGCTGAAGACCCAGGTCCATTATTTTAGCAGACATCTCAAACTATTTTATTCACTACAACCTCTAGCAGGAGACAACACCCACCTGTGCTAGCAGGACTTACATATTGATCTGCTGAAAAACTACCAATATTACAAAATATTTTCATGACAAATAGCACTAGGAATCTTGGATTTCCAGAGCCTGTGGAAGAAACCAGTTTATGTTCCATATCTCAGGACACATTCAATCTTCCATGAAATATTTTAAAATATTTCTGGACACCTAACAAAGCTTCAGAACATCACCATCTAACCCCTGGATCAAACTCTGATTGTAACCTTTGAGCCTTCTTTAAGATTGAGACAAATTTATATCAACTTTTTGAGACACAAACAATGAAAAATGTTATAGTGAGGAACAAACCTGCACCTAGATTTACATAGGCCAGAAAGTATTAAAATTGTGATATAAAAAAATGCTTTGCTGTGATTTTCTGGGTCAGTTAACTTCTCAAATGCTGCATTAGGAAGGATACTAAATAGTATCTCTCACACAGACCCTTGAATTCTCTCCATGCAGCTGAACTGCCCCAGTTCTGTTGCTGCAAAGGTGGATTTAGGACTTGCCCCTTTGTTATGAACACATCCATGAGGGTTGCAGGAGATTTCATTTTGCATACTGCTTCCTTGAATAGTCTGATCTAAAGCCACTGAAATGTAATTCACACAAAAATAAGTTCTGTCTTAGTTTTCTATTGATATTTTATATTGAAATTTTGTGATTTGGAAAATTATGTCTGTGTGTTTGTGTATCATATCACTAGAGACCTACTTTTGTTGTCCTGTGTACTGAATAATTTAATGAATACAAAAATTAGTTTGGACTTGGCTTCCTATTTACTTATTGCATTACAATTCTGTGATCTGAAAAATAATATGTTTGTATACACTTGCCTTCTGGTTAATGGAGTGCAGTGTTAATCCTGGTGTTGTTTTGTTTCATATTGAGTTATCAGGCCTAGTTTTATCTACAACATAATTGATAAATGATGCAGCTCTGGCTTAGTTTAGATTGTATTAAAATTCTTATTCGCCAACATGGAATTCTTTTCTATTATCAGCCTTGTTATTTAATAAATACTTGTTAACCAAGGTCTTATATTTCTGCACTATTGCATTAACAATTTATGGAATTGGTTTGCCAGTTTTCTGAATACTTGTTCTATTGATCTAAGTTTTTGCAGTTATAACAAAAAAATATATAAGATAATAGACTTGAGTGCTATTTCTCTTTGTGTGCTTCGGCTCAATCCTGTGTGTGCTGAGCTCAGAAGATGGAGACAAATATTACTTTAATTGACCTTTATACCTCCCCCAATTCTGGGACTGGCCCTCAGATGATAAAATGGCTCCTGGCAGAGCTTAGTTAGCATTCTAAACAGTCCTGTTCAGGAAAACACTTCATCATGTGCTTAACTTTTAGCACATCCCTAATGTCTACTGATTTCAATGGGACTTCAGCACATGAGTATGTGGTGTCCTGAAAAGGAATGTTTTCTTTAATTTAGTTAGCATTACTCAGAGTTGTGCCAGCTACAGTCATTTTCTGAGGATTGCCCTGCTGCCTAAGGATTGGGTGTGTGCTCCAGTCCAACTCTGATATGCCCTATTTGTGTTTACCAGGGGCTGTAGCATCTCTCTGTATCCTGCAAATATACCTATCAGCAAAATGTTTTGGCTAAAGAGAAAAATTGTAATTATAGACTGAATGTTTCTTTTTTTCTTGCTGACCTAACTATTTGTCATTACTATTTTTCACGAAGCATAATTTAGCTGTCCAGATTCTCCAACATGGTAGGATTTATTTGTTTTTTAAAGAATAAAAATGCAATCTTGGATTTTATTTCACAGCCCTAATTTTGAAATGGTAAGCTTTAACAAAGGAAAATGGATAACATTTCCCTGGTTTTTTTCTCACTAGGTTAACACTGACTTCTCACTAAGGTTTTTCGTTTTATCTCTACTCCCACCCTCTTTACCCCATTCTTCCTCTCTCCTTGGTAGCCTCTTTCATTTTATCTTGCTTCCAGCTGAGAGTACAAGTTGGTGAATCAATTCAAATGTCACTGTAGGGGAGCAACATATACTATTACAGTAAACTATCTTTTTTCAAGAATCAGGGGATAGCTGTGTTAGCCTGTATCCACAAAAACAACAAGGAGTCTGGTGGCACCTTAAAATGAACAGATTTATTTGGGCATAAGCTTTCATGGGTAAAACAACACTTCTTCAGATTCATGGAGTGAAAGTTACAAATGCAGGCATTATATACTGACACATGAAAAGAAGGCAGTTACCTCACAAGTGGAGAATCAGTGTTGACAGGGCCAATTTGATAAGGGTGGATGTAGCCCACTCTCAATAATAGTTGAGGAGGTGTCAATTCCAGGAGAGGCAAAGCTGCTTTCGTAATGAGCCACCCACTCCCAGTCCCTATTCAAACCCAAGTTAATGGTGTTAAATTTGCAAATGAATTTTAGTTCTGCTGTTTCCCTTTGAAGTATGTTTCTGAAGTTTTTTTGTTCAAGTGTGTCTACTTTTAAATCTGTTATAGAATGTCCAGGAAGATTGAAGTGTTCTCCCACTGGTTTTTGAATGTTATCATTCTTGATGTTTGATTTGTGTCCATTTATTCTTTTACATAGAGACTGTCCAGTTTGACCAATGTACATGGCAGAGGGGCATTGCTGGCACATGATAGCATATATAACATTAGTAGACATGCAGGTGAATAAGCCTCTGATGGTGTGGCTGATGTGGTTGGGTGCTCTGATGGTGTCACTAGATATGGGGAAGGGTAGGCAACGAGGTTTGCTATAGGGATTGGTTCCTGGATTAGTGATTCTGTGGTGTGGTGTGTTGTTACTGGTATTTGCTTCAGGTTGGGGGGCTGTCTGTAAGCAAGGACTGGCCTGCCTCCCGAGGCCTGTGAGAGTGAGGGATCGTTTTTCAGGATAGGCTGTAGATCATTGATGATGTGCTGGAGGGATTTTAGCTAGGGGCTGTACGTGATGGCCAGTGGTATTCTGTTATTTTCCTTGTTGGGCCTGTCCTGTAGTAGGTGATTTCTGGATACCCATCTCTCTGTGTCAATCAGTTTCCTCACTTCCCCAGGTGGGTATTGTAGTTTTAAGAATGCTTGATAAAGATCTTGTAGGTGTTTGTCTCTGTCTGAGGGATTGGAGCAAATTTGTAATGGATGGTGTAATGTGTCCTGGATGGAAGCTGGAGGCATGTAGGTAAGTATAGCGGTTAGTAGGTTTCTGGTATAGGGTTGTGTTTATGTGACCATCACTTATTTGCACTGTAGTGTCCAGAAAGTGGATCTCTTGTGTGGACTGGTCCAGGCTGAGATTGATGGTGGGATGGAAATTATTGAAATCATGGTGGAATTCTTCAAGGGCCTCCTTCCCATAGGTCCATATGATGAAGATGTCATCAGTGTAGCGCAAGTAGAGGAGGGGCGCTAGGGGATGAGAGCTGAGGAAGCGTTGTTCTAAGTCAGCCATAAAAATGTTGGCATACTGTGGGGCCATGCAGGTACCCATAGCAGTGCCACTGACTTGAAGGTATAAGTTGTCCCCAAATCTGAAATGGTTGTGGATGAGAACAAAGTCACAAAGCTCAGCCACCAGGTGTGCTGTGGCCTCATCAGGGATACTGTTCTTAACAGCTTATAGTCCATCCTTGTGTGGAATATTGGTGTAAAGAGCTTCTACATCCATGGTGGCCAGGATGGTGTTTTCAGGAAGATCACCAATGCACTGTAGTTTCCTCAGGAAGTTGGTGGTGTCTTGAAGATAGCTAGGAGTGCTGGTAGCATAGGGTCAGAGGAGAAAGTCCAAATAGCCAGATAATCCTGCTGTAAGAGTGCCGTTGTAATTGACACCTGGAATTGACACCTCCTCATCTATTATTGAGAGTGGACTACATCCACCCTTATCAAATTGGCCCTGTCAGCACTGGTTCTCCACTTGTGAAGTAACTCCCTTCCCTTTATGTGTCATTATATAATGCCTGCATTTGTAAATCTGTTCATCTTTAAGGTGCCACCAGACTCCTTATTATCTTTTTTCAGACACTCTGGATTACAAATTAAGGGCTAGTGCCCCTTATTCAAGTAGAGTACCATCTTTCTCTGCAAGTAATCCCAATGACATCAAACAATGAGTAGGAATAAATGGTTAAATTATAGCAGTTGATATTCAAGGGGAGTAAAGATGGCAGAATCAGACTATCCACATGATATCCCTTCTCCCACCCCAATATCACCAAACTGCATCTTGATTTCATATAAACTCTGTGGAACGGTAATCCTTATATTGAGGAGAGATTAATTACCAGAACTTCAAAGTACTTCAAATCAGGATTACGGTGCAATGACACAACTATCTGCAGATACTTACAGAGTGTCATGTAATATGCATAGTTGTAGCTAGTCTTTTAAAGATATGAGTAATCTTATATTCCATTTGTCCAGTGATTGGTTCATTTCTTGAACTCATTCATTTCTGGCCTCCTTTCAATGGTTTTTAAAAGCAAAGTAAATCCTTCTAATTTTAAACAGCGGAAGCCTTTCCCTCTTCCCTCCCCACACCAGACATCAACAGACACATCAACCCCCTAGATAAGCAACTAAACTAAATAAGCAACTGAGCTTATAAAATCATAATTGAAAAAGTTTTCAGATGACAAAAATTGGGGGAGTGGTAAATAATGAAGAGGAAAAGTCATCCATACGGACAGGGCTCTAGGCACCAGCAAAGCAAGCAGGTGCTTGGGGCTGCACATTCACATGGGCAGCATTCAGGCCATCCTTTTTTTTTTTTTTGCTTGGGGGCCGGACCTGCAGGCGCTCACCCAGGTAGATGCTGTCCCGGCCCCCAAGCTGCTGCCAAAGTCCAGGTGGAAAAGCCACAGTGGGTGGCCAAAGCTGCCCCCGGGACTGGGGTCCAGCAGCAGTAGCAGCAAAGGGGCACCCTGGGGCCGCTGTGGTTCGTGCCGCCGGCGGACTCTGACACGTGGAGCAAGGGACACTCAGGCTGGGGGCCACCCCCTGGGGCGCATGGAGCCGCCCGCAAGTGCCGCAGGGCGGCCGCCCCCAGCACCACAGCCGGGGCTGGTCGAAGCAGCTCGAGCTGCCCAGGGGCTGTGGCAGGGTGGCCAGGAGCAGCAGCAACAGCGGGGCCATAGAGGGGACCTTTGCCCTGGGTGCTGCCATGCGGGGCCCGCGTTCCGCTCTCTGGGGCTCTGCTCCCTGCCAGCCGCTCCCTCTGGGACTGCCCTACCCCAGCTCCTCAGCCTTCTGCCGGGGCAGTCCCCTGACTCCACCCAGCTCTGCCCTCCCGATTCCCAGCCGGTCCTGGAGGCGAGGTGGGAGCGGGCAGAGTCAGAGTGCCGGGAAGGAGTTGGGTGGATGCAGCCTCAGTCCCTGCTAGTGTCATGAGTGG
The DNA here is from genome assembly GCF_965140285.1 of Lepidochelys kempii. Taxonomy (NCBI): domain Eukaryota; kingdom Metazoa; phylum Chordata; order Testudines; family Cheloniidae; genus Lepidochelys; species Lepidochelys kempii. The sequence continues at coordinate 180,912,558 of NC_136382.1, read as the reverse complement.
GATGCTGATGACCTGGGAGCGAGTTACCAGTGACCCAGGGCTGGGGCGGTAGGGGTGCAGTGTGGGGGAGGGCACTGGTGGGGATGAAGGGGGGAACCCAGAGCTGGGGCGGCAGGAATTGCGGGGCTGGGGGGAGCCCAGGAATGGGGTCAGGGGCAGCCCACATTTTTTTTGCTTGGGGTGGCAAAAAACCTGGAGCCGGCCCTGTATACTGAGCAATGTGGATTACTTAGTAAACTGGGCTCAAGCAAACTGTGTGTTTTAATCTGGCTAAATCTAAATGTGTACATCTAGGAACAAGGAATGTAGGTCATACTTGCATCACAGGGGACTCTATTCTGGGAAGCAGCAACTCTGAAAAAAATGTGGGGATCATGGTGGATAATCACCTGAACATGAGCTCTCAGTGTAACAGCAAGAAGAAAAGGAGGACTTGTGGCACCTTAGAGACTAACAAATTTATCTGAGCATAAGCTTTCGTGAGTTACAGCTCACTTCATCAGATGCATTTAGTAGAAAATACAGTGGGGAAATTTATATACACACAGAACATGAAACAATGGGTTTTACCATACAGACTGTAAGGAGAGTGATCAGGTAGGGTGAACTATTACCAGCAGAAGAGCTAGGGGGGGGCATTTTGTAGTGATAATCAAGGTGGGCCATTTCCAGCAGTTAACAAGAACATCTGAGGAACAGTGGGGGGTGGGGGAGGAGGATAGTTTTACTCTGTGTAATGACCCATCCACTCCCAGTGTCTATTCAAGCCTAAGTTAATTGTATCCAGTTTGCAAATTAATTCCAATTCAGCAGTCTCTCATTGGTGTCTGTTTTTGAAGGCTTTTTGTTGAAGAATTGCCACTTTTAGGTCTGTAATCGAGTGACCAAAGAGATTGAAGTGTTCTCCGACTGGTTTTTGAATGTAACAGAGTGGCCAAAAAAGCTAATGTAATCCTTGGATGCATAAACGGGAATACTGAGTAGGAGTAGAGAGGATATTTTATCTCTGTATTTGGCATTGGTGTGACCACTGCTGGAATACTGTGTTTAGTTCTGGTGTCTACAATTCAAGAAGGATGGGGATAAGAGAAGAACCATGAGAATGATGAAAGCATTATAAAACATGCCTCTTAGTGCTCAAAGAGCTCAATCTATTTATTTTAACAAAGAGAAAGTTAAGGAGTGATTATAGATTACAGCCTATAAGTACCTGCAGAGGGACCAAATATTTAATAATGAACTCTTCAATCTAGCAGAGAAAGGTATAACATAATCCAATGGCTGGAAGTTGAAGGTAGACAGATTCAGACTAGAAATAAGGCTTTTTTTTTTCTTTGTTTTTTTTTTAAGCAGTGAGAGTAATTAACCATTGGAGCAAGTTACCAAGCATTGTGGTGAATTCTCCATCATTGACTATTTTAAAATCAAGACTGGACCATTTTCTATAAGATGTGCTCTATGAATTATTTTGGGGACATTCTATGGTCTGTGTTATAGAGGAGGTCAGACTAGATTATCACAGTCTTGGAATCTAATTTTTCATCTTCATCAGTCACTTTGCTAAAGCAGGATATTACAAAGAACACAACAGCTTTTCTTTGAAAGTTTTGCCTTATTGGACAGACGGAATTGTCTCTGATACCCAAGGAAGACAATACAAGACACCAGGAATGTATTTAATTGGCTACAACTTTATTAACACATCTAGGAAATATTTGGCAATAACTTGTCCAGTGCAGGTCAGCCTTCCTTCAGTAATCTGTGCCACCTGGGGAAGGGCTGCCCATAGCTCCCCAACCCTTATATTTTCAATCTGGTTCCAGCACTGCTCCTGGGATTCCACCATCCTACACTCAAAGACTGAGGAAATGGCCCTGCACTGTACCAGACCTTAGGACCCCCACCATTACTGCAGAGAAAGCCCTCCCCAACCTTGGTGAATCATAGAATCATAGAATCATAGAATATCAGGGTTGGAAGGGACCTCAGGAGGTCACCTAGTCCAACCCCCTGCTCAAAGCAGGACCAATCCCCAATTAAATCATCCCAGCCAGGGCTTTGTCAAGCCTGACCTTAAAAGCTTCTAAGGAAGGAGATTCCACCACCTCCTTAAGCAACGCATTCCAGTGTTTCACCACCCTCCTAGTGAAAAAGTTTTTCCTAATATCCAACCTACATCTCTCCCACTGCAACTTGAGACCATTACTCCTTGTTCTGTCATCTGCTACCACTGAGAACAGTCTAAAGCCATCCTCTTTGGAACCCCCTTTCAGGTAGTTGAAAGCAGCTATCAAATCCCCCCTCATTCTTCTCTTCCATAAACTAAACATCCCTAGTTCCCTCAGCCTCTCCTCATAACTCATGTGTTCCAGTCCCCTAATCATTTTTGTTGCCCTCCGCTGGACTCTTTCCAATTTTTCCACAAAAAAAAAAAATACTACTACCAGCTACTGCTACCTACCAAGCTGTAACAACTCAAACATCTCACAACCTAATCTCACCCCCGCCCCCCATCCGGGTACCTGAGCGGCTGACATGAAAGCAAAATAGCCCTGTCCCGCCCAGGCCAGTCTGGCCAAGGAGGCGGGCGGAGAGATCTTGTCCCAGCCAAAAGGCAACGAGTGTGATCACACAGAATATCAGAGTTGGAAGGGACCTCAGGAGGTCATCTAGTCCAACCCCCTGCTCAAAGCAGGACTAATTCCCAATTTTTGCCCCAGATCCCTAAATGCCCCCCCTCAAGGATTGAACTCACAACCCTGGGTTTAGCAGGCCAATGCTCAAACCACTGAGCTATCCATCCCCCCTGCAAGGCCCAGAAACCCACTCTTTAATCAGAGAGTGGGTGGAGCTATTTGTCCCAGATGCACAGTGGCACCCTAAAAAAGGGGAAAACTTATAAACACTCCCCTTGGATATGTGGGAGCCAATGGCTGGGAGCCTTTCAGTCCATCTAGTCATTTAGGAAGCTCCTATTCCCCACCACATGCCTCCCTCCAAACCCAAGGGGAAGCTAAGTACCCCCAAGGGAGAGGAAAAGGGGGAATGATGAGGGCAATCCTAAAAGGAATCCAGTGTCTTCTTTCCTCTGCTGTACCAGGCAAAAGCTCCCCAACTCTGGAGGAATACTGGGACTTGGGACTCTCACAGCTCCCTCATCTTTGTTCTTCCTGATGTTTGTTCTCTGACAGCTCATCTCCCATGCTTTTATCCTTTCCATTCCCATCCCTGCCAGTCAGTTCTGTTAATAATTATCAGTGTGGTTACTCTAAGTTTTGCAAAGGGACCACTCAGTGCAACAAAAATAACACTTTACTCACATGACTGCCAACTAGGGTGTCTGCTACTTTATTCAACTGCATCACAACAAAACTGCACGGGGATGAACTCCACCTAACAAAACAGGAAGTAGGGGGTGGTGGTCATGGGCCCATTCCCTGAGATTTTAAGTAACCCAGTTAATCCCATGATGACCATTTTACTGCAGTAAGAAAAATCAATACCCTTCTATGATGCAAACCAATGCCTGGGGTAGCAGTTCTCCCCATGCTCCCTGAAGTTATTGCCTGAAAGTTACTTTGGTTTCATTCTCCCTATGTAGCAACCCTCTAATCATAGCACCATATGGTATCAAATAACCTGACTTTTCTTAACCAGCTCTTCCCTCTCAGCTCCAGTACGGAACCTCTGCCTCATGGATGGAGTGAACAAACCTTCCCCCAGCAATCTTGTGCCTGTCAAACAAGCAACATTTATGACAGTCTTTCTCTCCGATCCTCCTAGGTAGAGATAGAAACTTAGGGAATTCCATTAATTAAAAGATATATTAAGAGAGTTTGTTCCAATTTCCCCCAGTCAGTAAGCCTTTCAGATTGCATTGCCCTGGTAAAAGAAACGTGAGATTTACAATGAGGTAACATAACTTCAGAGCAGTTCCTAGATCTCTTATAATAAAAGAGAGTTGCCTTGTAGTGTATATGACAAAAAGACTAAAGGAAACTCCAAATAATCTTTATCACCTTATCTTTTTAAGTTCTGTAGCCCAGAGAAAATAGTTATCTCAGGAACATTCAGCAGTCTATTTCCTAATTTAATTTCTTGAGCACCATAACTAATGTAATAATCCAATAAAACTCTTGCACTTCATTCTGAGCTTTCTCATGTCTTGTATTAAAAGACACTTAATTTTCAATTTTTAAAAACTGGAAAAATGGATTGAGTGTCTCTTCTGTGTTACTATAGACAATACTAGGATGCCACAATGTTGTCCACAAAAGCCCACATCAAGAAAGAACATTCCTCTTCTGGGGCTGAACCCCCAGCCGGAGTCATGGACACAGAGAGTCTGGAAGGTAACTGAATGAGTGCAATTCTGCTACGATAAGGAAGGGGAGGGTGGGGAAAACATGCATGGAGAACTCATGCCTCTTTTGTGCAGCTCCACTGGCCTCAATGTGCTCTAAGGAGGGGGTTTGGGGAGCAGGACAAAGGTCAGTTAGGGGCTGCAGGCTACTCCGTATTGTCTTATCAATGTGCTTATATCCTGACCTGGAAAGACTGTCTCTAGGGACAAGAATAGCTTAGTTTCAATGTCCATTGAATCCTTTCTACTGAGACAGACTACCAACATGGGCACCAGTTCAGGGGGGGGAGGGGGGAGTAGGGGAGAGAAAGGAGGTTGAGGGGGTTTCTGATTTGGATTCCTGCCCACTAGGCACTGGATGGAGTCCACCATCATTTCACACAGGCTACCGAACTCTCAGCTTCCATTCTTTTCTTGTGATTGTGCAGGGAAATTTGTAGATGTCTAGATACTGCAGAAGTATACTTGTGCACATGTGTGAGTGTGAAAGAGTGATTCTCTACCATTGAAAAGTGTAGCATCCCATATGATCCACAGTTATGGTAATATTATAAGAGGTATCAATACGCAGTCCAATAATAAAGACAAACACATGCCAGTGAAAGATCTTATGTTTTTAAAAGGCTCACAGGACTGGCAAGCTATGGACAACTTTATACAAACTAGTTTAATATGTTAAACTATAGGAAAACTATATATTGCCTATAGGCAATGGCATCTGGTGAATTGGGAAACAAAAATATAACTAATTTATATCCATCTTTGACACATTGGGAAAAAGATGTGGATAGACACTGTGGTTAGATGTTTAGCTGTGTGTATGTGTGTTCTCTCTGTGTGCCGTCCCAGCTCTGCACAGAAAGCTGGCACAGCAGACTTTGAGCAAACCGCCCAATGACCACAAGATCCGTTAAGATAGGAAGGCACCCATCCAGGTTTATTGTTGACGAAGCACAGTTCTAGTATCCCGCAGACTTTACTGGACCACTAATACATGTATGCTTGTAACAATGGACACAGCTCAGTCAGTGGTGGGAATTTCCCACTTTGCCCCCTCATCTGGCCAAAGACACTCCCTCTCAGATATATCTTTATACACCAATATAAACAAGTTACTTATTGCTCCTGACGTATCAGGGTGCCACCCTCTGACGTATTAGGGTGCCACCCATTGCCTTGTACTTGTTGGTTTGATTAAAATATTTTTATTCATCATGTTGTCATCCTCACCTTATCTTTAGGATGGGTCAGTGTGTTCCTGTTATCTTTGGGGAATGTGTCGGTATCGAGGTGTTTTGGTACCACCCTTCTGAAATGTGCTTGCGTGAGTGCTTGGTGCCCAGCACCTCTTAGGAATATGTGTTTTTGCAATATTAGCCCTCTGCAAACCCGCAGAATCCTCATCACACAGTATTAGAGCAGAGAGGCTTCCACAGGAAGGGGAGGAGTATGCCTGGATGCTTTTGCAGGTTCTGGTGCCTTCCCTGTTCACTCTTTACCCTTCTTTGCTCCCTTCCACATCTCACAGTGGCAAGGAGCATAGGTTTCCTAATTGATTTCAAATTAATTTTAGACCACAATTATATCCAGCACATTTCACGAAAGATGTCTGCTTCTGCAGGTAATACTTCCTATTCAAGGAAGACTCAAAAAGCAGTTTGCTGCTAGTTATAACATCTGATGTGTATGGAGATTTCCAATTTCTGAAGAAGCATTTTGCTACTACAGAAGCATATAAAATCCATTTTGAAATCCCACAAGACATGAGGCAATGAAAAATGATTGCCTAAAATGTAAATCTTACGGTCTGCTGCAACTATTAAGTTTAGAATTAAATTTATGCCTGGTATAATTCAGGCCAGAAATCATTAGCCTTTGGACAAAAAAGTACAATAAATGTAATAGCAATTGTGTATTGACCTTGCACGGTCCCCATTAGTCCTTGCTCAGTAATTAGCTTGTTGCATATATGTTGATTGGAGGTCAAGATAATCTGAACAAAATTTGCGCCTTTGCAAAAGCCAACTCACATGCTTAAGCATGTGTATGTAAGAATTAAAATTAATTACCATACTGTTTCCCTTCTCACCCTCTCAAATGCAGACTCCTATACATGAAATGCTGCATTTAAATACACTCTTCCCCCCTCCTTCCAGGAGTCAAACCCCAGTAAGCTCCTATATGCATGTACAGTATCCTGCACAATGGGCCTCTGATCCCTGATTAAGGCCTATTGGCACTACTGCAATTCAAACCAATCAATCATCATCATTCCCATAATCCCATATGCACAAAACAAAAATTATCATTAAAATCAATTATTGGACCAACCTTTACCCTTTATAGATAAAAGGGGCCTTATTTTCAGAGATACTGAGAATATGCAAGAACTATTGACTTGAACTGGAGTTGTAGGTACTCAACCGTCCACAAAATTAGGCCCAAATAGCTTCCCTGCTTCCTGCTGAGGTTACTGTGATCAGAGGTCCCTTAACCATAATGGGAAAATGTCCAATATTACCTTTTCCCACTAACTTTTTGCTTGAAAAGAGTGATTCATGTTTGTAAATGGTGTACGTAGATGATATGTTCAATTCCCCCTAGTGGCCCATGTGAGAATAGCTATTTACTATTGGAAGTCCTAAAACTGGTATTCTCCAATGAGTCGAAAGGGAGGAGTGAGGAAGTTTTCCAAGATGGAGGCTGCTTAGTTGTTTAGCTAAACCTCTGCCAAAATAAAACATCTTTTTTTTCAGCTCTACTCTATGTTGAGTCTTTGTACACTACAATATTTTTAAAAGGTCTGACAGGAATTTCATCTCCATCAGTACAGACACAGCAGGAGAAGTCCAAAGTGGAGAGTGATACATACTGGTGTCACAGCAGCCGTGGTTCTACTTGAGTTGTTCTCAATGGCTCAACAGCAAAGAGATGTTTGGGAGTTTCACTGTCAAAGTTCACAACTATGGTGAACTGTTCTTTATTCCAGCTCAAGATAAATCCAGTGAAGGTTCTGAGATGGATGCTGCATGTATCTCACCTTACATCCTTTCAGATGTCACCAGCCACCACGGAATCATGGACTATCAGGGTTGGAAGGGACCTCAGGAGGTCACTGAGTCCAACCCTCTGCTCAAAGCAGGACCAATCCCAAATTTTTGCCCCCGATCCCTAAATGGTCCCCTCAAAGATTGAATTCACAATCCTGGGTTTGGCAGGCCAATGCTCAAGCCACTGAGCTATCCGTCCCCCCCTAACTCTACCCTGTCACAGACTAAACCCTTGTCTATACTACAGAGTTAAGTCGCCTTGTTACATTGATGACCATATGCCACTTCAATTATATTGGATGTGTATAATGCTCCTTGTGTCAGCGGAGTGAGTCCACAGTCAGTGCTCTTGCATCAACAGAGAGGGTGTTGCAGCATGGGTAGCTGTCCTACTGTGCAACTCACCACCCTCTGCCACTGGAAGCTCTGGGAACTGATTGCAGTGCATCATGGGAGTGTGCTCACCATCCCATGATGCAGTTCTTTCTGTCCCAGCATTCCATGGGTTTCCAACTTCATTTTGTGCTGCTTTTAACAGCCCTTGTAAACTGTGTGCCCACCATCTCTGCCTGAAAGCATGGATCCTGAGCTGGTGACCAATCTGGTGATGAGCGTTATGAACACAACGTGGCTGGTCCTGCAGTATTTCATGAGCTGGGAAACAAAGAGAAGCTGTGGTGCCTGCCCTGCTGTATGCCATGGAAAGAAACAATTCAAGATTGCTGCTGGCATTCACAGAGCAGCTGCACATGCGGGACCGTCGGTACTGGGCTCAGGAAACAAGCACTGAGTGTTGGGATCACATCATGATGCATGTATGGGATGATAAGCAGTGGCTGCAGAACTTTTAGATGCTCAAAGTCACTTTCCTGGAACTGTGTGCGGAGCTTACCCCTGCCCTGTGACAAAAAGACACCAAAATGAGAGCTGCCCACGCTGGAAAAGTGAGTGGTGATGACTGTGTAGAAGCTGGCACATCCAGACTGCTACCAATCAGTTGTGAATCAGTTTTCAGTTGGAAACTCCACAGTGGGAGCGGCAGTGATGCACGTGTACAGCGCCATTGATTGCCTCCTGTGATTCTGGATACTGTGCGGGAAATAATTGATGACTTTGCGGCAATGGGATTCCCTAACTGCGGTGGGGTGATAGATGGCATTCATATCCCAATTTTGGCCCCAGACCACCTTGCGACAGAGTCCATCAACCAAAAGGGCTACTTCTCCATGATCTTGCAGGTTCTGGTGGATCACTGGGGCTGTTTCACTGACATCAATGCAGGGTGGTCAGGGAAGTTGCATGATGCACGCATCTTTAGGAACACTGGACTGTATAGAAAGCTGCATGCTGGGACTTTCTTTCCAGACAAGAAGATTCCAGTGGGGGATGTGAAAATGCTCATAGTAATCCTGAGATATCCAGCATATGCCTTGCTCCTGTGGCACAATGAAGCCTTACATCGGGAACCTATGCAGCAGCGAGGAATGCTTCAACAACAGGCTCAGCAGGTGCTGAATGACTGTTGAATGTGCCTTTGGCAGATTAAAAGATCACTGGCACTCAATGAAGAAAATATTCTGATAGTCAATGCAGCCTGCTCTGTTCTGCATAACATTTGTGAAGCAAAGGGGGAAAAGTTTCCATGGGGGTGGAGCTCTGAGGTGGAGTGTCTGGGTGCTGATTTTGAGCAGCCAGATACCAGGGTAATTAGAGGGGCTAAGAGGGTGGCTATGAGAATAAGGAAGGCTCTGTAGGAGCATTTTGACAATGAGCACCAGTAATGTGTCTTTTTTATATGATGCATTTGGCCAGGCAATGTTTGTTTGCTGCCTTAAATGACCCCTGAAATGCTTGCTTCTTGAGCTTTCATTGTAGTGAGCAAATGTTACTGCCTATAGCCACTGTGTTTGAATGTTAGCAGCAGCTACCATGTGCGTGACACAAATAAAGACTCTTTTTCCCCCAAAGACTAGACTTTAATTAAAGGATAACACTTTTTTTTCAAACGGGGGGCATGGGAATGAGGAGCAGTCTTTCTGTTCAGGCGCTCACAGCTGTGTGTAACTACAGCTTTCATCATGAAACCAGTCTCTAGGGGTGGATTGCAAAGGGTACTGTGACAGAGTGGGAACATGTGAGGGGAGCTTTGGGATGGCGCTCTGTACTGGCTGCAGAGGGAGTTGTGTACAGATGTGCTCAGATGCCAGCACCATGGAGGGACTCAAGCATCTCTGACTGGCCCTCAAGTAGCTTTATCACCCGCTCCTCTCCATCTATCATCCACTCCTGCCCATGTCTCTTTTCCAGACTATCCAGCCTGAATTTTTCATTAATTGTCTCCCTGCAGACTCTTGTTTCACTATGTGTTGCATCTGTTGGGGGCTGGAGCACATGACTTACAAGGAGAGGCTGAGGGAATTGGGATTATTTAGACTGCAGAAGAAAAGAATGAGGAGGGATTTGATAGCTGCTTTCAACTACCTGAAAGGGGGTTCCAAAGAGGATGGATCTAGACTGTTCTCAGTGGTAGCAGATGACAGAACAAGGAGTAATGGTCTCGAGTTGCAGTGGGAGAGGTTTAGGTTGGGTATTAGGAAAAACTTTTTCACTAGGAGGGTGGTGAAGCACTGGAATGCATTACCTAGGGAGGTGGTGGAATCTCCTTCCTTAGAGGTTTTTAAGGTCAGGCTTGACAAAGCCCTGGCTGGGATGATTTAGTTGGAGATTGGTCCTGCTTTGAGCAGGGGGTTGGACTAGATGACCTCCTGAGGTCCCTTCCAACCCCGATATTCTATGATTCTGTGTTGACTGCAGCACTTCTCTAAACATGTCCTCCTTACTCCTCCTCATTCGCTTCCTTATCTGATGGAGGCACTCTGCCAGTGGGTAGGAGTTGGTCCTCAAGTTCATGGCTGCAGAAGCCAAAGAAACAATGAACAGAGCCAGTATTGTGAGTGCACTCAAAGCTGTGAATCACAGAAGTCACATACATCTCCTTCTCACTGTCCCTTTGCTAGCGCACAGCTTGGCAAGAGTCTCAAATATGGTGAGTTCAGTGGGCAGGGGAGGAGTTGGGAAGGGGAATGGGCAAGAAGGGACAAAGTGTCTGGGTGGTTTGCAAAGAAGGTCACTACACATGTCTAGGGAGAGTATTTTTAATATCCTGAGGGTAACCCAGGATACAAGGATGCATCTCTTGTGTGCTTGTGGCTTCAGACTGAGTCCATATACCGTTTGCCTGTGTGTCGCTTTGGTCCCTGAAGAAATAATTGCTGGTTGGCATGGCAAAATTTCCAACAGTGGGGGAAGAAACAAGGCAGCTCTGCCAATCCTCAGCAGAATTGGAAATGCTTCTATGATCAGCTGCATGGCATTCTAGGGGGGGACTCTGCTACTGCCCCAACACTGTCCATGGATAGCTGCAAGGGGGGAGTCTCACACAACAGGGAGGAGGATTTTGTGGATGAGGAGGAGGAGGAGGAGGAGAATGTGCAGCAGGCAAGCGGTGAATCCGTGCTCCCCGGCAGCCAGGAACTTTTCATCACCCTGGAGCCAATACCCTCCCAAGGTGGGATCCCCGACTGTGAAGCTGGAGAAGGCAGCTCTGGTGAGTGCACATTTGTAACTACAGTACAGGGTTTAAAAGCAATAGTGTTTAATGTTTGATTTGCCCTGAAGAATTGGGATGCATTTGCGGCCAGTACAGCTACTGGAAAAGTCTGTTAACGTGTCTGGGGATGAAGCGGGAATCTTCCAGGGACATCTCCATGAAGCTCTCCTTGAGGTACTCTGTAACCCTTTGCAGAAGGGAGGGCTGCCTTATTTCATCCTCCATGGTAGGACACTTTACCACGCCAAGCCAGTAGCTAGTAGTTTGGAATCATTGTAGCACAAAGCATGGCAGCGAATGGTCCTGGGTTTTGGTTGCATTCAAGCAACATTCGGTCTATATCTTTCTGTGTTAGCCTCAGGAGAGTGATATCATTCATGGTCACCTGGATGAAATAGGGGAATTTTTGTAAGGGAACAGTAAAAGGACCCTGTTCATGCTGTGTTCTTTGCACTTGGCTAAAAGGGATCATCCCGGAGAACAGCCATGTGGTGCGGGGAGAGGTGAAGGGATCATCCCAGGGGGTCGGGGGAAGTGTGTGCTGCACATCCACCCGAAAACCACAGTCCCTCCTTTTAAATATGAAACCCAACCCATTGCTTGCTCTTGGAAAGGATGGTGCTGCAGTTTGAAACTATTCTCACATGTTATGAAGGCATAAGAAGCCAATCCCGTGTACCAAAAGGCTTACCATATCTGCCTGGAAACTGAATTTTGTTGCCCAGCCACTTGTGATGTGTCACCATACCGGCAGGTGCTCAATATAAAAGGCAAAATGCGACCTTGTAGCTAAACCACATGTGCTGTCTGCTGTGAATTGCTTGATCATTGTGAAAGAGTCTCCTTTTAATTCTCAGAAATGTATCATCTTAAATTTTACTCTCCCTTTTTATCTCCCATGAGGTGCAAATGTTTTTATGCTCCCCCTATCATCTCCGTCCCTGAGGTTATCGAAGGTGAAAAAAATGCACTCACAATGACATGTTTTCCGAGCTCATGCAGTCCTCCCACACTGATAGGGCGCAGCTTAATGCATGGAGGCATTCAGTAAGTCCCTTCTTGCAGCTGCTCAAACAGCTTGGAGTTCCTAAAGATGCAAGCATCATGCACCTTTCCGGGCCATCCCACATTGATGTCGGTGAAACATTCCTTGTGATCCACCAGTGCTTGCAGCACCGCTGAGAAGTACCCCTTGTGTTTTATGTACTGGTTGGCACGTGGTCCTATGCCAAGATAGGGATATGCATTCCATCTATCACCCCACCTCAGTTAGAGAGCCCCATTGCAGCAAAGCCATCCACTATGACCTGCACATTTCCCAGAGTCACTACCATTGATAACAGAACATCAGTGATTGCACTGGCTACTTGGATCACAGCAGTCCCCACAGTAGACTTGCTCACTCCAAATTGATTCCCGACTGACCGGTAGCAGTCAGGCATTCCAAGCTTCCACAGTGCTATCCCTACTCGCTTCTCAGCTCTCATTTTGGTATTCCTGCACTTCAGGGCGGGCGAAAGCAACTCACAAAGTTCAAGGAAAGTGCCCTTACGCATGCAAAAGTTTTGCAGCCACTGTGAATGATCCCATACCTGCAACACTATGCGGTCCCACCAGTCTGTGCTTGTTTGCCTGGACCAGAGTTGGCGTTCCACTGTATCAACCAGCCCCACTGCCACCATGATATCCCAACTGCCACAGCCCTTGCTTTCAGGAATGTCTGTGTCCATCTCCTCATCACAAATGTCCTCATGCTGGCATCTCTTAGCCCGGTTCTGCACATACTCCAGGATAATGAGTGAGGTTTTTTTTACAATGCTCACAACACCAGCAGTGAGCTGAGCAGGCTCCATGTTTGCTGTTGTATGGCGTCTGCATGGGTAACCCAGGAAAAATGGCGCAAAACAATTGTCTGCAGTTGCTTTCATGGAGGGAGGGTGGGACAACTGATGACATGTACCCAAAACCACCGACGGCAATGTTTTTACCCCATCAGGCACTGGGAGCTTATCCCAGAATTCCAATGCGCAGCAGAGACTGCGGGAACTGTGGGATAGCTACCCACAGTGCATCACTCTGTAAGTCGATGCTAGCCATGGTATTGAGGATGCATTCCGCCGACTTAATGCACTTAGTGGGGATATACACAATTGACTGTATAAATTCGATTTCTAAAAATCGACTTCTATAAAATCTATCTACTTTCGTACTGTAGACATCCTACACTACACTGTGTAGACATTCCTAAAAATCTAGGAAATCAAACTGGGCCTTGTGTATTTTTTTTCTTTCTTTTTTGATGGGCAATGGGATTGCAGGTATAAAATTTTGCTACATCACAATGGCAACATTTTGACAAATCAATGTGATACTATTTAAGAGATGCAGTGTGGCTAGAGCACTGACCTATGACTTAGAAGATCTGAGTTCTACTCCTGGTGCTCCCACTGCCCTGCTGTATGACCTTGGAGATGTCACTTGCCCTCTTAGAACATCAGTTTCCCCATTTGTAAAATGGGGAGAGTGATACTGACCCCTAGTGTAAAATGCTTTGAGATCTTCTGAGAAGTAGCACTGTGAAAACATTATGCAGATACACTAGCCAGAGGCCCAACAGGGGAGATGCACTGAGCACAGATGCAAAAAGCCCATCAATTGCATTAGGACGTGTAGAGCATTTGTATGGTGCTCCCCATCATGCCACCAGGTTGAGCATGGGAGATTCTCTCCCTCACACCCTGTTTATATACCCTGGATAAAGCATATTACCTTGGGTTTGTGTAGAGGAACAGGACTTAGTCCATTGTAATAGTCCCTTCTGTCAACACCTTGCTTTCTAGTGACTTAGGACAACATTCTGCTTTGTAGAAGCCTTGGAGTTTAGAATACATTTGACTCATCATTTAGAGTGATACTTGCCACCCACAGGCATCTAGTCCCAGGATCAGTCAGACAAAACAAAAAGACTTCTGAGTTGCCTTGATACAAGTGTTGAACAAGGAACTCTGCAACCACAAAAGGCTCTCTGATTACAACTCAGGTGTAGCCTAACTAATTCTCCTGAACAGTAAAGCAGAGTTCACCCTGACATGTACTGAATCAAGGCTCAGTTATAGCAACAGGTTCAGATTTCTTCTGACACTCATTTCACCAACAAATTGTCCACAGAAATAGGTTGCTCTTTACTTGCAAGTAGATTTAAGTACAGAAGAAGCTGGAGCACACCAAGTACAATACATACCAGAAATACACCTAGGCATCTCCATATACACATAAAATATGCAATAATAATATTAAGTAAATACAATAATAAAGGAATACAATAAATAAAATAATTAAACACAAAAGCAAATATATTGGCACCATATTAGCATACAAAATTAATTCCTACTCTGGGAACATTTGCTTCCTACATCTCCTGACAGATACACTAAAAAGATAGGTTTCAGAGTAGCAGCCGTGTTAGTCTGTATTCGCAAAAAGAAAAAGAGTTACTCGTGGCACCTTAGAGACTAACAAATTTATTTGAGCATAAGCTTTTGTGAGCTGTAGCTGTAGCTCAGGAAAACTTATGCTCAAATAAATTTGTTAGTCTCTAAGGTGCCACATGTCCTTCTTTTCTTTTTACTAAAAAGATAAATACCAACTAAGGCTATACCTACACTGCAATTGAAGGTGTGACTTGCAGCTCATGTAGGCATACCTGCATTAGCTGTAATCTAGCTACCATGCTAAAAATAGCAGTGAAGACCTGGCAGCATGGGCTTTAACACAGGCTGTACAAGCCTGCCTTGCCTTCCTGGGTACATACTCATTGCTTGTGTCCATACAGCTATTTTTAGCAGCTAACTAAATGAAAGCACACTTGTGTGCCTACATGAGCAATGAAACACACCTTTGATTGCAGTGTAGAATTAGTCTAATGCCAGGTCTACACTACAGACCTATATTGGTATAACTACATTGCTCAGAGGTGTGAAAAATCCACACGCTTGAGCGACATAGTTATACAGACCTAATGTGCCATGTAGACAGCGCTATGTTGATGGGCGAGGTTATCCCGTCAACATAGCTACCACCTCTCAGGGAGGTGGATTAAGTATGCTGATAGCAGAAACCTTTCCCCTGGGTATAGTATCATCTTTACTAACATGCTACAACAAGGCAGCTGCACTGGTGCAGTTGTATGACTCTACTGCTGTACCTGAAGGCAAGCCCTAAAGGGCATATTATCTTCTGGGGTAAATTTTCATCCAGGCTCCCAGCTTCCATCTTGTGTGTATGGTAAATTGTGTGCACACATACTTTCACCTCCATTTTAAGGTGACAACACATGCTAACAATTCTAAAACCTGCATGGGAACATGACATTATCCACCATCTGAGCGCATGCAAGTGTTAGCATTTTCATCCACAAAGTCCATTATCATCAAACATGTATAGAGTACTGAAGACCATTGCACCAGCCAAGCTGACCATGGTTGATGGTGTCACACCAAACATAATGTAGTGAAGTTCCCTGACTTGGCTCAATCCTGTGAATCCACAAATCTCTGGAGTGGCCACACCACACACTGGAATCAAGGTTGGTCAAGAAGTGTTTACCAACCAAGACTATGGTGATGATGCTGCCTAGCTAGTGGAGAAGTCAGAGAATTTCAGCCCCCCCCACCCCCACCCAATATCTCCAAAACACTGCCTGCACTACAGGGTTGGACATCTCATGACAGAAGACCATGGTCCAGAATGCCAGTGGTGGGGCATTAGAACCCCCAGTGCAGGTGGGGTCAAGTACCATAGATAGCACTGATAAGTTCACCTACTTAGGCTTCAAGCAGAGTTCAAATGGTCGCAGCAAACCAGTCATTCTTTGTCAAATAGGTCCCACTACCTCCTGCATGAAGGCTGTGTATCACTTATGGATGCAAAAATGTCTTTGTGCTCAGACAAATTTCAGGATCCACATAGTCCATAGTCCACGGGGGCCAAATTCCAGTTTGCAAGTGCAGATTTTAACACTTGCATGCACAGGCCTTGGATAACTTCCAGTTTGTGTGGAGGTATTGACCTTCATACAGGTATGTCAGCATCTACAAAGAGTGGGTGCAAGTATATGCATATACCATTTAGAAAGTATATACATGTAAAGCTCATCATCTCAGAAGTTCTGCATTCAAATCAAAAAAAGGTTGTCATAAATTAAAGTGGTCCCTGACTGCTCTAATTTATGCCAGGGACTGCACTGCCCCTGTGAGCAACCTCACAGCCCAAGGACACAAAGATTAATTAAACTTTGCCTCTCCACCCCCCAGGATGTTCTGTATGTGCTTTATCTCCTAGAGGTACAGGATTTGAGATCCAGTATCTGCATCAGGATATACACTGGCATTCAGATTTACACAATTGTTGCTGATCCTTGTGATGCATCTCTGTTCATTTAAACTTGGTCCACTGTCAGAAATTGTTTGACTCCTTTTTAAAATGCAAGTAGGGGCTTCTAAAACAAACCCACTTTTTCCCTCCTGTAAATATGCAGGTCAAAGCAGATATAAATAGCTTAGCAGTATGTTGTATTAAATTAAATGGAGCATTCAGGCTATTAGATCAGCTCAAAAACAGTCACATACTAACTGTTTTTAACTATACAGTGTTATGCAGGTAAAATAAATTATTTGAAAGTGAACAGAAAACCAATCTTTGGTCTTAAAAAAATCCTAGAAGACTCCAGGATCTCTACTGATGGAATGCTGAGAACCTTTCTATTTATTCTTTCAATGTTAAGAGACTTGGGCCAAGGTCCATCTAGAGAACAATATAAAGTAGGGGAAAATGTTAAAAGCAACACAGCTTGTCATGGATAGATGTTATTGAAAAGCAGATGTGAGGAATTTTGTCTACAGCAGATATTGACAAGAATGTATAATTTTAAAGGATTATTTAGATGTCAATATATGGAATGGTAACTAAGATAATTCACACCACAGTCCAATATATTTCAATTAGTACAATAACTGCAAATATCTTACTCTTCTGGACCATCCAATCTGCTTCTAACGTTTATAATTCTACTGAATTCAGACTGTGAGACGACTGCTTCTAAATAAATTCTCTAGCTAAGTCACAAGAACATGCCTCAGTGGATCAGATAAATTGAAAGTTCTAGGTAACTTTTTCTAGGGTTTCTTGTCAATTTTGTTGAGGTCAGATTTCTGTATGGCACCTATATCTACAAAAGAGACTTTACACTAAAACTGTTTCTGGAAGCATATCGTTCATAGTACTGTTTATAGAAAAGGAGTACTTGTGGCACCTTAGTTAGTCTCTAAGGTGCCACTAGTACTCCTTTTCTTTTTGTGGATACAGACTAACACGACTGCTACTCTGAGTACTGTTTATGGATGTTTTCTGAAAATTGCATTTTATAGTTGCATCAAGTCCATTTTAATTTCTCCTGACAGCAATTCCAATACACTGGGTTCAGAGAATGCTGTGGATAATTCATTATTGAAGGCAGACATTGGTTACAAACCACACACCTGTTGTCATATCATGCCATATATATCAAAGTACAGCCAGTTCCTTGCATAGACATTGCTATCCAATGTTTCACCCTGCTGAGAATGACACTGACAACTTGATAGCGAATGATTTTTTGAAATCCAATTTTTGTTTTGCAAAAACCATTGTGCCTCTCTTTAATTTGTTCTTTCTGACCCCCCAAAACTGGCAGATCTGACACAATACTTGGCACTAAGTATAGACAGAGCAGCTGTACCAGTTGCAGACTGAAAAGCTCCTAACAGAGAAAGCATGGTTGATGACTCATTTCTCCTTGCTTTTTAATATGGTATCTGAGAGATATCCATTAATTCTTCATGAACCTAGCACCTGTCAAAGATCAGTTCAATACAATGGTAACCTACAGAACCATTCCAGTTGCACATCTCTCAGCATTTCTATTAGAAGTTTCTGTTTTCAGAGGATTCTACATATCAATCACAAACCTTGCTCTGAGTTTACATTTAAACACACAAGGGCCAGTTTCCAAAACAGTGAATGGTAACTTAGCTACTGATTTTCAATGACATTAATAGGATTCGTGTGTTACTATTCCTTTGCTCAACTTGCAACTCATCAGTGGCAATGGTCATATACATATGAGGTCCATCTACTAATCTTTACTGCATTTAAATCACTTTGAAATGGTTTAATTTTAACTGTAGTGTTAAGAAGAGAGAATAATGGAGATGTAACTGTTTCCATTTTTAAATGTATAAAGAGAAATGTTTTAAATGTATGTTCCTTACATATATTGTGTAGCAGAAAAAAGACAACTAGTTTAATTGATTTTTTTTTACCTAATTCAAATACACACTGTAGTCACTCTTCTGCGGGTTTTTTGAGAGCAATATCAGTATGTGCTTCAAAGTTTATGGATTGCTCAATGTTCTCTAAAACTGAATTATACCATATGTATCTTGTTTCACCAACAGAATTGCTTTTACCGTATTCAATCAGGCTAAGAAATAAAAAGTATGTTGACACACAAATGTTGTCTCTGGAAACCCATTTTATGTGAATTACTTAAGGCCTAGTCATACATACAATACCTTTGTAAAGGATTTATCACAATAACCTTTGTTCCGAGACCATATGACCAAGAATATATTTAAATATAGCCTCATAATGTTGTGTGTTCTTGCAATAATATAAAAATGTGCATTCAGATGATAGTAGATTATATATGACAGAACTGCTTTATTAGAAATACACATCACAATCCTGATGCTGTCCTAAAAGTTATGAAAACATCTTTATATCTGTTCCAGTTCTCAATTAAATAAATATTTGCCCAGCACTTTGTTACAGTAAGTAATGCTTTCCTAAAGTGTGATAGATACCCTGGGCACAATGTAATTTAGATCACTATTTAAATAACCATCCAATTAGGCTCCATGGTACTGAGGCCGGATTCCCAGATGGTGTAAATCAACATAGCTCTTTCGATCATCTGAAGATACACCATCTGTGAATGTGTTACTGGGCCAAATTGAATGGTCAGTTCAACAGCATTATAAATGTGTCCTGGGTTTTCTATCGCAATTTAGGAAAGTGCTTCTTACTGTAAGAAACTATTGGGAATATATTCATGCTGGGGGTTTCAAAGGAGCATAACAAGTGTTAGACACCCAAATCTCACTGAAATTCAATGGGAGTTGAATGCTTAACTGCTTTAGGCCCATTTAAATATATCAAATTTATTTCACCAAGTATTGGGATATTTTCTTAATTTTCATTTTAGTATGAGGTTTAAGATGTCTGGGCGGAATTTTTCCAGAGTACCCAAGTGACTTAGGAGCACACATCTCATTGAAAGTCAATGGTGCTTGTGCTCCTAAATCACTTAGATTGATTTGAAATTCCAACCCGATATTTCTCAAAGCACTTAGTATATAATCTAGTATAATCTACGTATGCAAATAAATTGCTTACATACAGTGGCACAGGGCTATGTTTAGATCGATGTTGACAATAACGGAACTACACTCTTTTATTCCAGTTGAGAATCTAGCCAAGTCTGTATGAGTAAAGTGATTATGGTTTTGCCCCACCTGGACACTACTTTTCTCATGCCGTTATGGGGGCTGTGGAATCCTTCCTCTGTAATATCACAGGGTTTACTTATTGTTTAGTACCTTGCATAATTTGAATAAACCAAAGACCGCAAAATACTTTACAAATATTAATTAACAATGTCTCCACCTTGTGAGGTCTGGAAGTCATACAAGAGTAGGAGGGAATGCAATTTAGTAGGCTGAACATGTGAAAGAGAAATACTGATATCATTTCCATCCATTTGTGTGAGAAATAAAGCCCAAATATTAGTAGGCATGCTAAGTCAACAGGTTTCTACTTCTACTTTGTCAGTAAGCGTTGCATGAAATAAGAGATGACTGAAAAGAAATAGATTCACCTTTGTGAAAAAACAGCAGAGGGTTTTTTTGATAGATATACCTAGGCTGCAGTATCCATCCTCATAATGCCTTAAATGACAAGATAGAACTTCTATCTGCTTCACATGAAAATGTTCCTCCTTCCATTGCTACTCTGGATCACTGCCTGGGCAGAACTGTGATGAGATAAATAAATAATATACACTAATTGTAAGTCAACCAGAGAGTGTTTTGTAGTTGTTCATAACAAATATGATAAAAACATTACAAAAATACTGACCTTGATTTTCAGGAATGATTTTAATATTAGTCTTTTCTCCTGGACCAGTCCTGCTGGAATCATATGGTACCTGTAGATTTTATGTGCTTCTCTTGAATCCACCAAACTGCATCAGAATGATGAAGTTGAGCCTACAATGAATTATTTTTGAAGCAAGCTCCTGAGGGCTGTATTTAAGTAGAAGCATCCTGTGGCTAAGACAGTGGACTAGAACTCAGGAGACCTGGGTTCAATTCCCAGCTTTACCACTGACCTCCTCTTTGACCGTGGGAAGATCACTTAGGCACTGTTCTCCATTACAGTGAAACTGCATTCCAATAATGTGAATAGCAGCAGACACAGGCAACTGGTTGTGGCTCCTTGGCTGCCCTGCACCTGTAGTAGTTAGAACAGCAGAAGGGCATATTGTAACTTCCCTTGTTGGGATAAGCTTATGGATTTTATACCAATGGAGGATCATGTCTAATGAAGATTGGTGTCACCACACTCCTGACACCTCTAGAACTGCTTCTTCCTTACATCAGGGGTCAGCAGGGAGCTGGGTGTGCTCCCTCTGACAGCTTTCCACCGAATGGAGACTCCTATGGGGCAATTCTCTATGCAGCTGAACTTGGTGGACTGGACTATCTTCTACATGTATGCGGCATCCCTTTCTCCCACCCTTTGTTGTGTCTAGTTAGAATGCAAACTCTTCAGGGCAGGGATTGTCTCTTACTCTGTGTTTGCACAATGGGGCTTTGATGCTGTTGGGGAGCTCTGTTATACAATATGGTACCACCATAATAGAAATAACATTGTTCAACGGTCTGACAATTCCCCCACATGTAATTACCTGAACCTTGATGTATTTTCAGCCATTTAATCTTTTTCCTCTGTATTCTCTTCTATTCTTGTATGCCTTACTGATTTCTTAATATAACAGCCACAATGAATCATGCTGGGCCAGATTTCCTCCTGCCTTTGCTCCACATTGTGCACATGTAGACAGAGGCATTATAGTTCCCAGGTTCTAAGGGATGATCTTTGGCAGGCCTGGCCCTGCCATGAGGCAGACCAACTGTGTTCCACCACCTCCATGCCTCTCATGCTGCGGTAGGGGGTGGCTGGCTCAGGAGCTAGTTATGATGGTTTACACCAACCAAGAGTCTCTGGATACAGGGTGGAATTCTCAGCTGGTCAGTTACAGTCAATCTGGACACATGCCACTGACACAATATCTTCTATTGTGACTGTTGTTATTAAATATTTGTATTGTGCCCCAATCAGGAGCAGGGCTGTGTTGTAGTAGGCACTGTACCTACACACAGGTAGACATGGTCCCTGCTCACTACAAGTCAACACACATAACTGAGGTTGATTCAGCATTAGAAACCCAATTAATAAAGCATCCCTAAGCAAACATAAGCTACAGATAAACCAGGGCCAAATACTGGATTCCATACTCAGTCATGACTTATTAATATGATTACAGAAAATATTGTAATGCCATTAAATACATTAATAGTTCATCCTCAGCTGGAACACTGTCTTTATATATGACCTGGTATAGAATCATAGAATCATAGAATATCAGGGTTGGAAGGGACCCCAGAAGGTCATCTAGTCCAACCCCCTGCTCGAAGCAGGACCAATTCCCAGTTAAATCATCCCAGCCAGGGCTTTGTCAAGCCTGACCTTAAAAACCTCTAAGGAAGGAGATTCTACCACCTCCCTAGGTAACGCATTCCAGTGTTTCACCACCCTCTTAGTGAAAAAGTTTTTCCTAATATCCAACCTAAACCTCCCCCACTGCAACTTGAGACCATTACTCCTCGTTCTGTCATCTGCTACCATTGAGAACAGTCTAGAGCCATCCTCTTTGGAACCCCCTTTCAGGTAGTTGAAAGCAGCTATCAAATCTCAAGTACTCAAGTATAGCACAAATAGAGTGAGTTCAGAGAAGGGGTGTCGAGAATGATTACTGGCATGGAAAAACTCATAAAAAGACACTGAAAAGACTGCAATATAGAGTGAACACAAATGAAAGAGGACATGACAAACAAATAGATAGTTTAGAGAAAATAGATAGGGAGCTTCTTCTATTCACCTTGTGTCATAATAAAAGAACAAGAGGACTTTCAGTGAAATTGAAAGGTGGCAAATTCAAATACTAAAAGGAAATACTTTTTTATGTGATGCACAACTAAGACTGTGGAACTCACTGCCATAAGATACCATTGATGCTAAGAGTTTAGCAGGATTCACAAAAGGATTAGACGTTTACGTGGATAACAAAACCCTCCAGAGTTATAGTAGTAAATATTTTTTTAAAAGAATTGTGGAAGTGATATAAACCTTTAAACCACAGGGCATAAGCCCAATCTCTAACTATTGGAGGCTCAGAGAAATCTTTCTCTGGGTGCATGTTATCCCATAAGGGCCTGTTACAGGTTTCTTCCTCTGAAGTAGCTGCAACCAGACAGTATGCTGGCACTATAGGGATCACTGTCCTGAGCCATTATGAGAATTCCTAAGTTCAGTGGAAGTTTCACCTGAATAAGGAGTGATGGGGGAGGAAGAAGGAACTTGTAGTTAAATTACTGTTCTATTCCAGGTTCTGCTGCACACTTTCTACATGGACAAGTTACCTTAATTTTTCCTCTGTTTCTCTGGAAGTGAAATGGTGATACTCCTAAACCTCACAGGGCTGTTACAAAGATAAACCAGTTAATATTTGTAAGGTGCCTGGACAAAGGCCATAAAAAGCCCATTCACAAACAACAGGAATTCATGTGTGGCCTCATTAAGGGAACAAGTGATTTGAGTACTATTATTACTACTCTTACTGCTTTATATATGTATTGACCTAAAGTGATTACAAATTATAAAATCTAATTTTGAACTCTTGACTCAGGTAGGAATTCATGTGAAGTCAACGGAAATTTTGCCTGTGATTCAGGCTTAGGTTTAATCACTCCAGCCACCATTGAAATACAGCCCTCTCTGAGGTGGAACATGGCAACCATTTTAACAACATACCATTTTTTCAACACATATGTGGCATGCTCAGAGTAGTGAACAAGATGGGTCTGATTTTGACATCACACTAGTACAAATCAGGAGAAACACCAATTATGTTAATGGAGTTACACCAACATAAAGCTGTTGTGAGATCTCAAACAGGCTTATAGTTTAAGATCTAGAAGTGGAATCTTGTTAATTTTTTGCATTCATTTTTCTCTAGTTTCCCCCCCCCCCCATGTTGTTATGCGCTCCCACTACTCCTATACATTAAACTGTGTGAACAACACTACAAATCTCATGGGTACTGATTCAACATGTGAAAATGCATTGCATCATGTGAATGTTAGGATATAGATATTCAGGCCTGTCTGCAAAGGCCTGTACTTTAAGAATTTAGGTGTATTCTTATCACTTGGCTAGTTCCAGAGGTATAAAAGAAAGAATCAAAACCACTGTCTGCCAGTGTAAGGGCCTTCTCTTACTGTGACAGTTTGTGGCCCTGTGCTTAGGCTCAGGCCTTTGGCTAAGCAGCAGAGGCAGCCATAAGCTGGGAAGCGAATGGTCACATCCTCACATTCCAAACTAGTCACATTGAAATAAGGTGCTATTGGGCTGTTAGGCACTAACAGGACAGGATTGTATTCCTATCACCTCCAGAGAAAGGGAAGTGCCTAGAAAATGTAAAAGAAAACTTAGTTTGATAGCATCCTGTCTGGCAAGAGCTCACTTATCAATAGCTGGGATGTGAAATCCTCACTTCTGTGTTGTCTTGTCATTGTAGTTCCCACTTTGCTATTGTTTGTCTGTATAATCTCTGTCTGGTTCTGTGATTGTTCCTGTCTGCTGTATAATTAATTTTGCTGGGTGTAAACTAATTGAGGTGGTGGGATATAATTGGTTACATAATCATGTTACAATATGTTAGGATTGGTTAGTTAAATTTCAGGAAAATGATTGGTTAAGGTATAGCTAAGCAGAACTCAAGTTTTACTATATAATCTGTAGTCAATGAGGAAGTGACTGGGTGTGGGTGGGGATGTGGGTGGGGGTGGGCATGGGCAGGTGGGCATGGGAAATGGGAGCAGGGAATGGGGGTAAGAAAATTGGAATCATGTTTTGCTAAAGGGGGAAATGGGAACAGGGAATGGGAGTAAGGAAGTTGGAATCATGTTTGGCTAAGGGTAGGAATGGGAACAGGGACACAGGTGTAAGGCTCTGTGGTGTCAGAGCTGGGAAGGAGGATACTAAGGAAGGAAACTGGAATCATGCTTGCTGGAAGTTCACCCCAATAAACATCGAATTGTTTGCACCTTTGGACCTCGGGTATTTTTGCTCTCTGTTCATGCAAGAAGGACCAGGGAAGTAAGTGGGTGAAGGAATAAGCCCCCTAACAGTGAAGTTTACCTTTTGTCCTTCACTCTCTTCGATTCTGCTGTGATACATGTGAAAACCCCTTCAGCTCTTGGAACTAAAAGGTATAAAGAGACTGCGAGGAACAGAAGGTGACTCCTAACCCCTTTTAAGCACATTTAACTCTTTGCTATATAGTTTTGTGGCATCTTTGCTTTTGCCATAGCCACATCCCCATCCTCTATCACTTTCAAGAGTGAAATGTTCATCTCTGTTACTGTCAATAGTTATTTATGCAATCTATTTAATAACTCAAATCCACACAAATTACCCTTCCTACAATATACTTGTAAATATGTTCCATTCTGAAGTTAGATGGAATATACTTGCTAATGGCTACACAACATTGAGGGCTTTACATATACAAAGATAAATAATTGCCGACAAACCATAATATGTAGTTGTGACATGACTCAGAGTCAAGAAGTACTGAATCCCAAATAGGCTGGGATTTACAAAAGAGCCTAAGGAATTAGGTGCCCAAATTCCACTGAAATTCAGTGGGAGGCAGGTGTTTAATTCCCTCAGGCACCATTGAAAACCACAGCCATTAAGTATGACATTGATTTATCTGTAATCCCATGGATTACTCTGGGATGCAGGTTTCATTATAATTTCTGTGTTTCTTGCTCTCCTAACTTTCTGAAACAAGTTCTTTTATGTCTGAAATTTCTCCCATGTAGATACAAAGGCACGTTTAATGTTGACATTAGAACTTTAACTGAAACATTTTGTGTGTGTGTGTGTGCATTTAGGTTTTTTTTTAAAGTAAAAGCCTATAGCAATCTCTTAACATTTTTAAAGGGAAATGGTGTCTCAGCCTTACCCACTATACTTCATTTTTTTGCCTAGAAAACTAAACATATTATGGTAACTGTGTTTCATCTTTTGAGTTGACACACTTAACTGAATCATTTTCAGTACTAAGTCAAACCATTTCAAATCATGGAAGGTTTGCTGTTACCCAGAATCTGCCTTTCTTGCAGTGTTCTAACAGTGACATAACTGGTGACCTGAACCCCTATGTAAATAGCTACTGTATTTGCATTCTTATGGCAACGGCGAGGTTGTCAATAACTGTCTCAACTCCCTGTTGGACTCATCTTTATGTAAATACTAGGTGAAGTAAGGATTTGATAGGGTTGAGTGACAGGAGACTCTGCTACAGAGGATGATGATCCAGAACTCTCCCCCAACCTCCATTCAGGTAGTCCTTGCCTCTAGTCCCTTTGACTCTGGCATGGGGGAAGGTACTGCTTCTGTGCAAGTGTAATGCTGACAGACCCCAGTTGTCGGCAGGCAGGATCAAACCTGGGACCTCTGGAGCTTAGTTCATGAGCCTAACCGGCTGTTAGCTAAAGGTGTAGAACAGACTCTTTTGGGGAGGTTTATGTAAGGAACAGCAATGGGTGGACATTCAATGTGGTGCCCATTAAGCTGTCTCACCCTTCTGCGCCTTAGCTAGCAGCGTCCCGCCTCCTGGAGGCCTGGGAGCTCATCCAGTCACCTTGTTATGTCTGGAAGTGCTTCCCTGAAGCACATTTTTCTTCATTTTCCTCTTGGCAGCCAGGGAATCTGCTGGGATGCATTATTTTTTGTCACAACTTCTGGCAGGATCCTAGTCAGGAATGGCAGGGACCAGCTGTGGACTGTTGTGATAACTGGGCCCACAATTTTACCCTAATTGTGAGCTCGACTGTAAACAGTATGTGAAAATTCATAGATGTCACAATAGCCTATAACAACAAATGTTGATATGAAAAGGTACAAAAGGGAGATAAATTGAATTAGTCCAAACCAAAAGACCTGCTGATATAACTCAAGGACTAAGTTCAGATCATGCTTGGTAAACAAGAAAATCAACATGGAACCAGAAATCAATGAACCAAAACTGGTGTCAGAAACTAGACTCTTTGTGGGTCCTTAAAGAAAGAGACTTTGGCTACCGGAGCTAGCTTCATGATGGCTGTCACCCACATCATCTCCTGGGACCCTGGGCCTTTGTTATCCTGAGAGATGTCCTGATCAGACTGAGCCAGAGAGAGGGACCCAGATGATATCATCACCTCTACTGGCTCCAGATGGATCCCAAACACCACCTGAAATGTAATGGGATCAGACTTTGACAACAACCACAGCAGCTCCAATCCATCTCTACCAACTCCTCGTCCCTACATACCACCTAAGAGATTGTCAGAAAAGGTGATTTTTCCTTTTAAAAACTCTCTTTAGCTAAGGGGAATGGGGAAAAGGAATGTTGTTACAGTGACAGCCTTATTTAATGTATGCAGTGTTGTTGTAGCCATGTCAGACCTAGGATAATAGAGAGACAAGGTGGGTGAGGTTATATCTTTTATTGGACTAACTTTTTCTGGTGAGAGAGATAAGCTTTTGAGCTTACACAGAGTTCTTCTTCAAGTCTGGGTAATTTACTCAGAGTATCATGGCTAAATACAAGATGAAACAGATTCTTTAGCATAAGTAGTTAACACACATTTCAAGAGATTATTAAATGTGAAGTGACCCATTAACTCGCCTCCACTCATAGGGAGAAAGAAGGGGAGGCAAGCATCTGAGGGGGGTTGTTAGTGGGTTACAGATTGTTGTAATAAGCTATAAATCCATTGTCCCTATTCAGTCTATATCATGATTTTTAGTGTCTTGCAAAGTTAGGAATTTAAGCTCCCAGACTCATCTTTTGAAAGTGTTGTATAGGTTTCCTTTAAGGATTAGGACTGATAGGTCAGATATAACGATCACTTTGTAAAAAGTGTTCACCCACAGGTGACAGGATATTTTAGTCTTTTATCATTTTCCTGTGCGAGTTCATTAGAGCACATAGTAATAGTCTGGTTTCACTCACATAGTTGGTATTGGGGCATTTAGTGCACTGGATGAGGTATACCACATGTGATAGGCACGCATAGGACCCATGGGTCTTGACAGGTGTGTTGTGAGAGGGTGTTGATCTTTGTAGCAGTGCAGATATGTCTGCAGGTTTTGCATCTGCTGTTCTGTCAGGGTCTTGTGCCACTTTGAGTTGGTGGGTCCTGGTCTGTGGGGAGCTTGCCACTGATGATGAGCGTGGAGAGATTCGGGGGTTGTTTGGAGTCCAAAGATTTATTTCAGGGTGAGCTCCCCATTGAGTGTGGGTTGTAGTGTGTTTGATGATACCATGTATGGCTCCCAGTGTGGGGTGGTATTTGACAACTAGGGGTGTGCAGTCAGAGTGGGTTTTATTTCTCTGTTGAAGCAGGTTCTCTTGGAGTATTTGGGTGGCTCATTCCATGATTCTCTGGTGGAGTGTCCTGGTTTGGTAATGGCAATTTTGAATGTGGTAAGGTGTATATCCTGGATTTTTCCTCAGAGTAGTTTCTGTGGTATCTGAGTGCATGGCTGCTGATAATAGATTTCTTGGTGTGTTTGGAGTGGTTACTGAATCTATGAAGGTAAGTGTGGTGATCCATGGGTTTCTTGTATGTAGCTGTCTGTAGCCTTATTTAATACTTTTTTTTCCTTCTTTTCTTTACAGTTAAAAGGTTAAATAGGATTTTTAATGGTATGTTTGCCATGCTGAGGTCTCTATACACCAAGCCCTGAACCTTGTTTAACACTGTTTAATGTTGGCCAGTGACTGGGTTATGCTGAAGAGAGAAGGTGGGTGAGGTAATATCTTTTATTGGGGCCCTTCTGTTGGTGAAAGAGACAAGCTTTCAAGCTAACCCAGAGTTCTTCCTCAGGTCTAGAAAAGGTACTCAGAGTTTCACATCTAAGTTATGTTAACACCTTTAGCCCATATCCCATCTAAATTAACAAAACAGGACTAGGCGGAATAAGGTTATGAGGGGCCTAAGGCTAACGGGAGGGAAGGGCCTAAATATGAATTACAGATTGCAAGAAAAAAATGAAGTCAAACATTTATCTACATACATATTTGCATATTATTTATTTATGTAAAATTAACAAGTTTATTCTACTCTCACAACACTCAATTCTTCAAACACATACTTCTGAGGAAGAGGTAGCACGAGGGATGCTGTGCTATCCTTTTCCTAGGCCTCCTTCCTCCTAGGTAGTGGGGGGCTCATCTGCATGAGGATGAACACTGCAACATTCCCTATCCTGCTCACTTTTTTCAACCTTGTGCTTCTACCCTCAGCTCTCCACATGGTACAGGGCAAGGCCAAGCCCTGCAGGTGTTTCCCCCAAGCTATGGACTCTACACCACATACTCTATCTCACTCTGACTGCAGTCAGGGAGGCAGCCAGCTTTTATTATGTAAAAGAAAACCACTCGGGTGTAAAATCCACTGCAGTAGAGGAAGTAGTGGTGGGAAAAATACATTGGGTGGCATTTATCAGGGGGTAGCCGTGTTAGTCTGTATCCCCAAAAACAACAAGGAGTCCGGTGGGCACGTTAAAGACTAACAGATTTATTTCGGCATAAGCTTTTGTGGGTGAAAAACCCACTTCTTCAGATGCATTGGCTGGCTTTGTATTTTAGGCTGTCTTGCTCTGAAAGCTGCCTCCCAGTGTTGCACTGCCTAAGGACAATGAATTACTGGTTTCACACTGAACCCAAATATTATTTGTGGGATGAAACCCAGTTTGTGTAGTTAATCTCCAGTGATTCACCACGACGGGCCATTCTGGCACTAAGCTCTTCCACAATTAGAATCATAGAATAGAATCATAGGACTGGAAGGGACCTCGAGAGGTCATCATAGAATCATAGAATCATAGAATATCAGGGTTGGAAGGGACCCCTGAAGGTCATCTAGTCCAACCCCCTGCTCGAAGCAGGACCAATTCCCAGTTAAATCATCCCAGCCAGGGCTTTGTCAAGCCTGACCTTAAAAACCTCTAAGGAAGGAGATTCTACCACCTCCCTAGGTAACACATTCCAGTGTTTCACCACCCTCATAGTGAAAAAGTTTTTCCTAATATCCAATCTAAACCTCCCCCACTGCAACTTGAGACCATTACTCCTCGTTCTGTCATCTGCTACCATTGAGAACAGTCTAGATCCATCCTCTTTGGAACCCCCTTTCAGGTAGTTGAAAGCAGCTATCAAATCCCCCCTCATTCTTCTCTTCTGCAGACTAAACAATCCCAGCTCCCTCAGCCTCTCCTCATAAGTCATGTGTTCTAGACCCCTAATCATTTTTGTTGCCCTTCGCTGGACTCTCTCCAATTTATCCACATCCTTCTTGTAGTGTGGGGCCCAAAACTGGACACAGTACTCCAGATGAGGCCTCACCAATGTTGAATAGAGGGGAACCATCACGTCCCTCGATCTGCTCGCTATGCCCCTACTTATACATCCCAAAATGCCATTGGCCTTCTTGGCAACAAGGGCACACTGCTGACTCATATCCAGCTTCTCGTCCACTGTCACCCCTAGGTCCTTTTCCGCCGAACTGCTGCCTAGCCATTCGGCCCCTAGTCTGTAGCAGTGCATTGGATTATTCCGTCCTAAGTGCAGGACCCTGCACTTATCCTTATTGAACCTCATCAGATCTCTTTTGGCCCAATCCTCCAATTTGTCTAGGTCCTTCTGTATCCTATCCCTCCCCTTCAGCGTATCTACCACTCCTCCCAGTTTAGTATCATCCGCAAATTTCCTGAGAGTGCAATCTACACCATCCTCCAGATCATTTATGAAGATATTGAACAAAACCGGCCCCAGGACCGACCCCTGGGGCACTCCACTTGACACCGGCTGCCAACTAGACATGGAGCCATTGATCACTACCCGTTGAGTCTGACAATCTAGCCAGCTTTCTACCCACCTTATAGTGCATTCATCCAGCCCATACTTCCTTAACTTGCTGACAAGAATACTGTGGGAGACCGTGTCAAAAGCTTTGCTAAAGTCAAGAAACAATACATCCACTGCTTTCCCTTCATCCACAGAACCAGTAATCTCATCATAAAAGGCGATTAGATTAGTCAGGCATGACCTTCCCTTGGTGAATCCATGCTGGCTGTTCCTGATCACTTTCCTCTCATGCAAGTGCTTCAGGATTGATTCTTTGAGGACCTGCTCCATGATTTTTCCAGGGACTGAGGTGAGGCTGACTGGCCTGTAGTTCCCAGGATCCTCCTTCTTCCCTTTTTTTAAAGATTGGCACTACATTAGCCTTTTTCCAGTCATCCGGGACTTCCCCCGTTCGCCACGAGTTTTCAAAGATAATGGCCAATGGCTCTGCAATCACAGCCGCCAATTCCTTCAGCACTCTCGGATGCAACTCGTCCAGCCCCATGGACTTGTGCACGTCCAGCTTTTCTAAATAGTCCCTAACCACCTCTATCTCCACAGAGGGCTGGCCATCTCTTCCCCATTTTGTGATGCCCAGCGCAGCAGTCTGGGAGCTGACCTTGTTAGTGAAGACAGAGGCAAAAAAAGCATTGAGTACATTAGCTTTTTCCACATCCTCTGTCACTAGGTTGCCTCCCTCATTCAGTAAGGGGCCCACACTTTCTTTGGCTTTCTTCTTGTTGCCAACATACCTGAAGAAACCCTTCTTGTTACTCTTGACATCTCTTGCTAGCTGCAGCTCCAGGTGCGATTTGGCCCTCCTGATATCATTCCTACATGCCCGAGCAATATTTTTATACTCTTTCCTGGTCATATGTCCAACCTTCCACTTCTTGTAAACTTCTTTTTTATGTTTAAGATCCGCTAGGATTTCACCATTAAGCCAAGCTGGTCGCCTGCCATATTTACTATTCTTTCGACTCATCGGGATGGTTTGTCCCTGTAACCTCAACAGGGATTCCTTGAAATACAGCCAGATCTCCTGCACTCCTTTCCCCTTCATGTTAGTCCCCCAGGGGATCCTGGCCATCCGTTCCCTGAGGGAGTCGAAGTCTGCTTTCCTTAAGTCCAGGGTCCGTATCCTGCTGCTTACCTTTCTTCCCTGCGTCAGGATTCTGAACTCAACCAACTCATGGTCACTGCCTCCCAGATTCCCATCCACTTTTGCTTCCCCCACTAATTCTACCCATCAAATCTGGTCCCCTGAATTCATGGCAGCACTAAATATTATCTATTCTAACGTGTGATCAGCAGCTCTGACATGAGCTTTCTTAAGCACCTTTCTCCCTCCTTTATGGTTTCTGTTACATCTGTGGCTATCTTGAAATCCGCATTGGAACTGTCTCATCATGTAACAGTTGGTATGCTTTTACTGTGTGCACCAGCCTCCTACGGTTTGCATTTGTAAGCTTTCTATAAGAAACAGGTAACAGCTAGAAGTGATACTGACCTTTAGATGGTTGCCCAATCATAATATTTAGCACTTCTATACTATGTTAGCTCTTCAAAATCACTGTACAAACATTAAACAAACTTAATCTAAAGCCTTTCAGCTTTTGAATGACTAGGAGTTGACAAAAGAGAGCTATTCCCTGTTGTGTTCTCTGCCCCCCTGAACAAAAAGACTTCACTCAAAGTCAGCATCTTAAAGGGCCCATTATGGATCTTTCAAAAGAACAGTCCAACCAAGGCTGCTGTAGTGACATCCTTGTTACATCAGGTCTGATGTTTGTTTAAGGCTGGTGTAGAATGAAGGGAGAGCTTCCTGTTTCATTTGCATGCGTAAATCAAGCAGACCAGAATCTATTCTTGTGCAAATATCTGTTCTCCCTGAAGGCATTAAGGCTACCCAGGTGTAACTGTCAGCAGGAATTGGCCTGTGTTCTCATTCCCTTCTTGAATCACACACATTCCATGCTCACCCAACATTTTCCACTTGGGAAGAAGTTAGTGTGAGTAGGGGCAGAAAAATGAGGACTAACTTCAGATTTATTTAGACTGATCAAGACCTCAGACCACTACCCCTTCCTACTTTTCCATGTGGGCATCAATGATACTGCCAAGAATGAGCTTGAGCAGATCACTGCAGACTATGTGGCTCTGAGAAGACGGATAAAAGAGTTTGAGGTGCAAGTCGTGTTATCGTCCATCCTCCCTGTTGAAGGAAAAGGCCATGGTAGAGATTGCCTAATTGGGGAGGTGAATGTGTGGTTAGGCAGGTGGTGTCGGAGAGAGGAATTTGGATTCTTCAACCATGGGATATAGTTCCGGGAAGAAGGATTGCTAGGAAGAGATGGGATCCACCTAATGAAGAGAGGGAAGAGCATCTTCGCAGGCAGGCTTGCTAACCTAGTGAAGAGGGCTTTAAACTAGGTTTGCCAGGGAATGGTAAGCTAAACCCAGAGGTAAGTGGGGGAGTGGGATACTGGGAGGAAATACAAGGAGAAGCAAGACAGGAAGATTCCAGATTCATACTGAGAAAGTAGGGCAATCGGCTAGTTTTCTTAGGTGCATGTACACGAATGCAAGAAGCCTGGGAAACAATCAGGAAGAATTGGAAGTCCTGGCACAATCAAGGAACTATGACATGACTGGAATAACAGAAACTCTGTGGGGCAGTTCACAAGACTGGAGCACTGTCATGGATGGGTGTAAACTGGTCAGGAAGGACAGGTACGAGAGGAAAGGTGGAGGAGTTGCATTGTATGTGAGGGAGTGGTATGATTGCTCAGAGCTCCAGTTTGAAACTGGAGAAAAGCCTGTTGAGAGTCTTTGGGTTAAGTTTAGAGGCAAGAGCAATAAGGGTAATGTCATGGTGGGCATGTGTTTTAGATCATCAGATCAGAAGGATGAGGTAGACGAGGCTTTCTTCGGACAACTAACTGAAGTTTCCAGATCACAGGCCCTGGTACTAATGGGAGACATCAATCACCCTGACATCTGCTGGGAGCGCAATACAGCAATGCACAGACAATCCAGGAGGTTTTTGGAGAGCATTGGGGACAACTTCCTGGTGCAAGTGCTGGAGGAACCAACTAGGGGCTGTGCAGCTTACAAGGAAGCTTACAAGAAGTGGAAATTTGGACAGATGACTAGGGAGGAGTATAAATATATTGCTAGAGCACGCAGGGGTGTAATCAGGAAGTCCAAGGCACAACTACAGTTGCAGCTAGCAAGAGATGTGAAGGGGAATAACAAGGAGGGTTTCTACAGGTATGTTAGCAACAAGAAAAAGGTCAGGGAAAGTGTGGGACCCTTACTGAATGGGGGAGGAAATATAGTGACAGATGTGGAAAAAGCTGAAGTACTCAATGCTTTTTTTTTGCCTCGGTCTTCACAGACAAGGTCAGCTCCCAGGTGCACTGGGTGACACAGTATGGGGAGGAGGTGAGCAGCCCTCAGTGGTGAAAGAACAGGGTAAGGACCATTTATAAAAGCTGGATGTGCACAAGTCCATGGGTCCAGATCTAATGCATCTAAGGGTGCTGAGGAAGTTGGCTGATGTGATTGCAGAGTCATTGGACATTATCTTTGAAAATTTGTGGTGATTGGGGGAGGTCCTGGATGATTGGAAAAAGGCAAATATGGTGCCTATATTTTAACAAGGGAAGAAAGAGAACCCAGGGAACTAAAGACCGGTCAGCCTCACTTCAGTCCCCGGAAAATTCATAGAGCAGGTCCTCCAGGAATCCATTCTGAAGCACTTGGGGGAGAGGAAGGTGATCAGGAACAGTCAACATGGATTCACCAAGGGCAAGTCATGCCTGACCAACCTGATTGCCTTCTATGATGAGATAACTGGCTCTGTGGATATGGGGAAAGTGGAGGATGTGATATATCTCTACTTTATCAAAGCTTTTGATATGGTCTCCCACAGTATTCTTGCCAGCATGTTAAAAAAGTATGGATTGGATGAATGGACTATAAGGTGGATAGAAAGCTGGCTAGATTGTCGGGCTCAAAGGGGAGTAATCAATGGCTCGATGTCTAGTTGGCAGCCGGTATCAAGCAGATTGTCCCAGGGGTCGGTCCTGGGGCCAGTTTTGTTCAACATCCTTATTAATGATCTGAATGATGGGATTAATTGCACCCTCAGCAAGTTTGCAGATGACATTCAGATGGAGGGAGAGGTAGATAAGCTGGAGGGTAGGGATAGGGTCCAGAGTGACCTAGACAAATTGAAGGATTGGGCCAAAAGAAATCTGATGAGGTTCAACAAAGACAAGTGCAGAGTCCTGCACTTAGGAAGGAAAAATCCCATGCACTGCGACAGGCTGGGACCGACTGGCTAAGCAGCCGTTCTGCAGAAAAAGACCTGGGGATTACAGTGGACGAGAAGCTGGATATGAGTCAACAGTGTGCCTTCATTGCCAAGAAGGCCAACAGCATATTGGACTGTATTAGTAGGAGCATTGCCAGCAGATCAAGGGAAGTGATTATTCCCTTCTATTCAGCATTGGTGAGGCCACAACTGGAGTATTGTGTCCAGTTTTGATCTCCCCACTACAGAAGGAATATGGAGAAATAGGAGAGAGTCCAGCGGAGGGCAACAAAAATTATTAGGGGGCTGGGGCACATGATTTATGAGGAGAGGCTGAAGTAACTGGGGTTATTTAGTCTGCAAAAGAGAAGAGTGAGGGGGGATTTGATAGCAGCCTTCAACTACCTGAAGGGGGGTTCCAAAGAGGATGGAGCTTGGCTGTTCTCAGTGGTGGCAGATGACAGAACAAGAAGCAATGGTCTCAAGTTGCAGTGGAGGCGGTCTAGGTTGGGTATTAGGAAACACTGTATCATTAGGAGGGTGGTGAAACACTGGAATGGGTTATCTAGGGTGATGGTGAATCTTCATCCTTAGCAGTTTTTAAGGCCCAGCTTGACAAAGCCCTGGCTGGGATGATTTAGTTGGTGTTGGTCCTGCTTTGGACTAGATGACCTCCTGAGGTCTCTTCCAACCCTGATGTTCTATGATTCTATGAGTAGGGCCTAAAATAGGAGGGCCTAAGGTGAGAGCCTTATTAGCCTATGGGTTAATCCTGTCCTGAACAGGACTCTTAACTTCAGCAAGGTGCTAGTCTATCTGCCACTGTACTGTTGGCTTGATTTAGTGAAGGTTCCAACCAACGTATCTTGTGCAGCTTGGGGTTCCCTAATATTAAACACCTAATATTATGTGAATGAGAGGACTGGGACATTGGCTATCTAGATAAGCCCTTAGCTAGTGGCTTAATAGAAAGAGTGGGGATAGACCCTCCCTCCTTTATGGTTTCTGTTACACCTGTGGCTATCTTGAAATCAGCATTGGAACTCTCTCATCATGTAACAGTTGGTATGCTTTTACTCTATGTTGAGTTAATGTTTAATTAATAAAGTTATGGCCGCCACCTTTAATCCACATTGCTGTGTCTGTGTTTCATTGCATCTGTATCCACATCAACAGTCTTTTTGTAACAACCGGTGTCTTTGAACTGACCTGATCAGCTGCATAAAAAGCCCACCTATTTTAGATTACATTCTGGATTTGAAGCCAAAGAAAAAAGCTGAGTAGCCGATATTTGTTTTTGTTCTTAGGGGAGAGCGGGGGGAAGGGACTTAAGCATTTTTAAAACAAAAAAAACCTTGGCTTCTTTCTATTATTCCTGCTCTCAAGCTGAAATAATACGTCTTTGAATCTCTTAAGAATCTTAAGAATCTCTTAAGTGTTAGTTAAGTTTGCTATGGTACATAACCATTGCAATATGTAACAAGACATACCAAGATGGTTGCAGCTAATGAATCTTAAGTATTAAAAATATAAAATGATCGGCCAGGGACTGTACATAAAGATCCTATTTTCTCTTAAAGTGGAGGTATGTGAAGAATCACAATAATTATATAGTGCACAGAACCAACTGTTTTATGCAGAGAGAGCTCTGCAAGTCTAATTATGTCATAGAAATGCAGGGTTGGAAGGGACCTTGAGAAATCATCAAGTTCACTCCCCTGTGCCATGGCAGGCCCAAGTAGACCTAGACTATCCCTGACAGGTCTTTGTCCAAATTGTTTTTAAAAACCTCCACTGATGTGGATTCAACAGACTCCCTAGAAAGTCTGTTCCAGAGCTTAACTAACCCCTCTGGATCTAAATTTCTCCCCCTTTATTTCAGATCTAGCAAGGACACATCACAGGTTCTCCTGAACCTGTTTAAGATCAATCCTCCACCCATTATTCCCCTAACTCCCTCCACAATTACATGGCATTGAAGTTTGGGATGGGGAGACAGTCACACACTGACTGTTGGGCCTTTCAGCTGGAAGTTTTTCCCACTCACAATGAGAAGATAAATAAGGAAATGGATATACTGGGATATCCAGTCTGTAGAGGGAGGATGACAGGTTATAGTGGGTTTTCTGGCTCATAGTGGAAGAATTGTGAAAGGTGTTGTTTCCACACTATGTATGTAAAATCTCTTGATCACAGCAGAGTGTTAGGATGGGATAGAGTAAAAGACTGTAGTTAATATTGGAAATACACGATTTATAATCAGTGGTTGTAGAAGGTTTGGGTGCTATACATTCAAGTGGGGATAAAAGACCAGAATTTAGGCTTTTTTTTGGATTATGCAGCTGGAATATATTACATATTAAAATGCATATAAGAGACTGTCTGAACTGTGAATATATTTGAATATTTGTGTACCTTCCTTTTCTGTATTTTTAAATGCTTAAAGGTTTTTAACTATAATATTCTTTAGAATACACATTATACTAACATAAGAACATAAGAGCGGCCATAATGGGTCAGACCAAAGGTCCATCAATGATAGGTGTCCCAAAGGGAATGAACAGACAGGTTATCATCAAGTGACCCATGCCCTGTCACCCAATCCCAGCTTCTAGCAAGCAAGGCTAGGGACATCATTCCTGCCCATCCTGGCTAATAGCGATTGGTGGACCTATCTTCCATGAACCTATCTTGCTCTCTTTTGAACCCCTTTATAGTATTGGCCTTCACAACATCCTCTGGCAAGGAGTTCCAGAGGTTGACAGTGCATTGCGTGAAAAAATACTTTTTTGTGTTTGTTTTAAACCTGCTACCTATTAATTTCATTTGGTGGCCCCTTGTTCTTATATTATGAGAAGGAGTAAATAACACTTCCTTATTTACTTTCTCTATACCACTCATGATTTTATAGACCTCTATCATATCCCCCCTTAGTTGCTTCTTTTCCAAGCTGAAAAGTCCGTCTCTTATTACTCTCTCCTCATACGGAAGCTGTTCCATACTCCTAATCATTTTTGTTGCCCTTTTCTGAACCTTTTCCAACCCCAGTATATCTTTTCTGAGATGGGGTGACCCATCTGAACTCAGTATTCAAGATGTGGGCATACCATGGATTTATATGATATTTTCTGTTTTATTACTTATTCCTTTCTTGATAATTCCCAACATTCTGTTCACTTTTTTGACTGCCACTTCACATTGAGTGGATGATTTCAGAGAACTATCCACAATGACTGCAAGATCTCTTTCTTGAGTGGTAACAGCTAATTTAGAACCCATCATTATATACGTATAGTTAGGATTATGTTTTACAATGTGCATTACTTTGCATTTATCAACATTAAATTTCATCTGCCATTTTGTTGCCCAGTCATCCAGTTTTGTGACATCCTTTTGTAGCTCTTCTCAGTCTGCCTGGGACTTAGCTATCTTGAGTACTTTTGTATAATTTGTAATTTTTTTTCCACCTCACTGTTTACCCCTTTTTCCAGATCATTTATGAATATGTTAAATAGGACTGGGCCCAGTACAGATCCCTGGGGGAAACCACTATTTATCTCTCTCCATTCTGAAAACTGACCATTTATTCCTACCCTTTGTTTCCTATCTTTTAACCAGTTACCAATCCATGAGAGAACCTTCCCCCTTATCCCATGACTGTTTATTTTACTTAAGAGCCTTTGGTGGAGACCTTGTCAAAGGCTTTCTGAAAATCTAAATTCACCCTATTCACTGGATTTCTTTTGTCCACGTGCTTGTTGACCCCCTCAAAAAATTCTAGTAGATTAGTGAGGCATGATTTCCCTTTACAAAAAACATAGACTCATAGAATCATAGAATATCAGGGTTGGAAGGGACCTCAGGAGATCATCTAGTCCAACCCCCTGCTCAAAGCATAACGAATCCCCAACTAAATCATCCCAGCCAGGGTTTCGTCAAGCCTGACATTAAAAATCTCAAAGGAAGGAGATTCCACCACCTCCCTAGGTAACACATTCTAGTACTTCACCACCCTCCTTGTGAAAAAGTTTTTCCTAATATCCAACCTAAACCTCCCACACTGAAACTTGAGACCATTACTCCTTGCTCTGTCATCTGCTACCACTGAGAACAGTCTAGATCCATCCTCTTTGGAACCCCCTTTCAGGTAGTTGAAAGCAGCTATCAAATCCCCCCTCATTCTTCTCTTCTGCAGACTAAACAATCCCAGATCCCTCAGCCTCTCCTCATAAGTCATGTGTTCTAGTCCCCTAATAATTTTTGTTGCCCTCCGCTGGATGCTTTCCAATTTTTCCACATCCTTCTTGTAGTGAGGGGCCCGAAACTGGACACAGTACTCAAGATGAGGCCTCATCAGTGTCGAATAGAGGGAAATGATCATGTCCCTCGATCTGATGGCAATGCCCCTATGTATACAGCCCAAAATGTCGTTAGCCTTCTTGGCAACAAGGGCAAATGGTTGAGTCATAACCAGCTTCTCGTCCACTGTAACCCGTAGGTCCTTTTCTGCAGAACTGTTGCCTAGCCATTCGGTCCCTAGTCTGTAGCGGTGCATGGGATTCTTCCATCCTAAGTGCAGGACTCTGCACTTGTCCTTGTTGAACCTAATCAAACTTCTTTTGGCCCAATCCTCCAATTTGTCTAGGTCTTTCTGTATCATATCCCTACCCTCCAGCATATCTACCACTCCTCCCGGTTTAGTGTCATCTGCAAACTTGCTGAAGGTGTAGTCCACACCATCCTCCATATCGTTAATGAAGATATTGAACAAGACCGGCCCCAGAACCGACCCTTGGGGCACTCCGCTTGATACCGGCTGCCAACTATACATGAAGCCATTGATCACTCCTCTTGAGTCCAACGATCTCGCCAGCTTTCTATCCACCTTATAGTCCATTCATCCAGCCCATACTTCTTTAACTTGCTGGCAAGAATACTGTGGGATACCATATCAAAAGCTTTGGTAAAGTCAAGGAATAACACGTCCACTGCTTTCCCCTCATTCACGGAGAGAGTTATCTCATCGTAGAATGCAATGAGGTTAGTCAGGCATGACTTGCCCTTGGTGAATCCATGCTGACTGTTCCTGATCACTTTCCTCTCCTGTAAGTGCTTCAGAATTGATTGCTTGAGAACCTGCTCCATGGTTTTTCCAGGGACTGAGGTGAGGCTGACTGGCCTGTAGTTCCCTGGATTCTCCTTCTTCCCTTTATTAAAGATGGACACTATATCAGCCTTTTTCCAGTCATCCGGGACCTCCCCTGATAGCCGTAAGTTTTCAAAGATAATGGCAAATGGCTCTGCAATCACATCCACCAACTCCTTTAGCACTCTCGGATGCAGCGCATTCAGCCCCATGGACTTGTGCTCATCCATCTTTTCTAAGTAGTCCCGAATCACTTCTTTCTCCACAAAGGGCTGGTCACCTCCTCCCCATGCTGTGCTCCCTAGTGCAGCAGTCTGGGAGCTGACCTTGTTCATGAAGACAGAGGCAAAAAAAGGATTGAGTACATTAGCTTTTTCCACATCCTCTGTCATAGAATCATAGAATCATAGAATATCAGGGTTGGAAGGGACCCCAGAAGGTCATCTAGTCCAACCCCCTGCTCAAAGCAGGACCAATTCCCAGTTAAATCATCCCAGCCAGGGCTTTGTCAAGCCTGACCTTAAAAACCTCTAAGGAAGGAGATTCTACCACCTCCCTAGGTAACGCATTCCAGTGTTTCACCACCCTCTTAGTGAAAAAGTTTTTCCTAATATCCAATCTAAACCTCCCCCACTGCAACTTGAGACCATTACTCCTCGTTCTGTCATCTGCTACCATTGAGAACAGTCTAGAGCCATCCTCTTTGGAACCCCCTTTCAGGTAGTTGAAAGCAGCTATCAAATCCCCCCTCATTCTTCTCTTCTGCAGGCTAAACAATCCCAGCTCCCTCAGCCTCTCCTCATAACTCATGTGTTCCAGTCCCCTAATCATTCCAGTCCCCTAATCACTAGGTTGCCTCCCTCATTCAGTAAGGAGCCCACACTTTCCTTGACTTTCTTCTTGTTGTTAACATACCTGAAGAAACCCTTCTTGTTACTCTTAACATCTCTTGCTAGTTGCAACTCCAAGTGTGATATGGCCTTCCTGGTTTCACTCCTGCATGCCTGAGCAATATTTTTATACTCCTCCCTGGTCATTTGTCCAATCTTCCACTTCTTGTAAGCTTCTTTTTTGTGTTTAAGATCAGCAAGGATTTCACTGTTAAGCCAAGCTGGTTGCCTGCCATATTTACTATTCTTTCTGCACATCAGGATGGTGTGTTCCTATAACCTCAATAAGGATTCTTTAAAATACAGCCAGCTCTCCTGGACTCCTTTCCCCCTCAAATTATTCTCCCAGGGGATCCTGCCCATCAGTTCCCTGATGGAGTCAAAGTCTGTTTCTCTGAAGTCCAGGGTATGTATTCTGCTGCTCTCCTTTCTTTCTTGTGTAAGGATCCTGAACTCGACCATCTCATGGTCACTGCCTCCCAGGTTCCCATCCACTTTTGCTTCTCCTATTAATTCTTCCCGGTTTGTGAGCAGCAGGTCAAGAAGAGCTCTGCCCATAGTTGATTCCTCCAGCACTTGCACCAGGAAATTGTCCCCTACGCTTTCCAGAAACTTCTTGGATTGTCTGTGCAGTGCTGTATTGCTCTCCCAGCAGATATCAGGGTGATTGAAGTCTCCCATGAGAACCAGGGCCTGTGAACTAGTAACTTCCATTAGTTGCCGGAAGAAAGCCTCATCCACCTCATCTCCCTGGTCCGGTGGTCTATAGCAGACTCCCACCACCACATCACTCTTGTTGCTCACACTTCTAAACTTAATCCAGAGACTCTCAGGTTTTTCTGAAGTTTCATACCAGAGCTCTGAGTAGTCATACTGCTCTCTTACACACAATGGAACTCCCCCACCTTTTCTGCCCTGCCTGTCCTTCCTGAACAGTTTATATCCACCCATGACAGTACTCCAGTCATGTGAGTTATCCCACCAAGTCCCTGTTATTCCAATCACATCATAATTACGTGACTGTGCCAGGACTTCCAGTTCTCCCTGCTTGTTTCCCAGGCTTCTTGCATTTGTGTAGAGGCACTTAAGATAACTCACTGAATGTCCTGCTTTCTCAGTATGAGGCAGGAGCCCTCCCCTCTTGCGCTCTCCTGCTCGTGCTTCCTCTGGTATCCCACTTCCCCACTTATCTCAGGGTTTTGGTCTCCTTCCCCCAGTGAACCTAGTTTAAAGCTCTCCTCACTAGGTTAGCCAGCCTGCTTGCGAAGATGCTCTTCCCTCTCTTCGTTAGGTGGAACCTGACTCTGCCTAGCACTCCTCCTTCTTGGAACACCATCCCATGGTCAAAGAATCCAAAGCCTTCTCTCCAACACCACCTGCCTAACCACACATTCACTTCCCCAATTAGGCAATCTCTACCCGGGCCTTTTCCTTCCACAGGGAGGATGGACAAAAACACCACTTCCGCCTCAAACTCCTTTATCCTTCTTCCCAGAACCACGTAGTCTGCAGTGATCCACTCAAGGTCATTTATGGCAGTATCATTGGTGCCCACGTAGAGAAGCAGGAAGGAGTAGCGATCCGAGGGCTTGATGAGTCTCGGCAGTCTCTCTGTCACATCGTGAATCCTAGCTCCTGGCAAGCAGCAGACTTTTTGGTTTTCCTGATTGGGGCGGCAGATAGATGACTCAGTCCCTCTGAGGAGGGAATCTCTGACCACCACCACCTGTGTCCTTCTTTTGGGAGAGGTGGGTGTGGAACCCCCATCCCTAGGACAGTGCATCTCATGCCTTCCAATAGGCAGAGTCTCCTTCTGCTCCCTTCCCTCAGATGTATCATCTAGTCCACTCTCTGCATTAGTACCTGCGGAGAGAACATGCAAACAGTTGCTTACCTGTATCTGCATGTTGACTATTTCCCAACAAATTATGTTCATCTATGTGTCTGACAATTTTGTTTTTTACGATAGTTTCAACCAATTTGCCCAGTACTGAAATAAGGCTTACTGGTCCGTAGTTGCCAGGGTCACCTCTGTGGCCCATTCCCAACAGTTGACAAGAAGGGGTGAATATCAGCAGAGGGAAAATTATTTTTTGTATTGACCCAGCCACTCCCAATCTTTATTCAGGCCTAATTTGATGGTGTCAAATTTGCAAATTAATTCCAGTTCTGCAGTTTCTCACTGAAATCTGTTTTTGAAGACTTTTGTTGAAGAATTGCCACTTTTAAGTCTGTTATTGAGTGTCTGGGGAGATTGAAGTGCTCTCCTACTGGTTTTTGAATGTTACAATTCCTGGTGTCTGATTTATGTCTATTTAGTCTTTTGCATAGAGACTGGAGACATGTAGGCTAGTATAGCGATCAGTAGGTTTCCGGTATAGGGAAGTAGATTATAGCCCATGGGGAACTTCATAGGGAAGTGGATTATAGCCCATGAAAGCTTATGCTCAAATAAATTTGTTAGTCTCTAAGGTGCCACAAGAACTCCTTGTTGTTTTTGCTGATACCGACTAACATGGCTACCCCTCTGAAACCTGAAATAAGAGAGTTCTACATGAAGAAGCTTACAAGATCAGGCCCCCATAATTATCTATTACCTACTTTCCCTACTGTGTTTAAGGATAGAAGTGTTGTGATGGCAAATCACCAGGCAATCTTCTCAGGAGCATTGTGTCAAAATAATAATGCCCACACAGCCATGGTTAACATGATTAGTGAAAAGCAAATAAATCTCATGTCATAAATCTATGTTTGAAGAGGAGATCATAGAATATCAGGGTTGGAAGGGACCTCAGGAGGTCATCTAGTCCAACCCCCTGCTCAAAGCAGGACCAATCCCCACTTTTTGCCCCAGATCCCTAAATGTCCCCCTCAAGGATTGAACTCACAACCCTGGATTTAGCAGGCCAATGCTCAAACCACTGAGCTATCCCTCCCCCCCCCAACACATACCACAGTGCAGAGCCTGAGATGTCTGCCTTCAAATCTGATGGGCATCACCTACGATTACTCCTTTACAATTAATCTTCAGCGGCTTGGTTCACATTTCATATACACCGGTGTAACTCCATTGACTTCAATAGAGTTATTCCTGATTTACACTAGTGTGAGAAGAGAATCAGACCCAATCACTGGTATTCTTTGTGACCAAGGTCAACTTTGTATCAAAATGTTCCCCATTATTTTCCCTGTGGAGGGTATGTGATATATGCCCAGAGGACCATATATAGTAGGTGACCCTTCACTGGATATAGGTCATAGATCCTAAAGCAAGGAAAGGATTAACAGATATTGTTCAAGTCTGATATATTTTTGATCTTCATACATATTATAAAAAATAAACAGTGTTATTTCTGAGTCATCTAAAAATGTCAGCCTGATATAACTGATGAAGATAGCCATGATTTCCCTGCTGTTTCTTAAGAACTTGAAGTAAGATGCTTCGTCTTATGACACCATCTTAAGGGAAAACACTTAAACATA
This sequence comes from Lepidochelys kempii, assembly GCF_965140285.1. Classification (NCBI taxonomy): domain Eukaryota; kingdom Metazoa; phylum Chordata; order Testudines; family Cheloniidae; genus Lepidochelys; species Lepidochelys kempii. The sequence goes on along the minus strand of NC_136382.1, from coordinate 180,868,287 downwards.
ATTACATTTTATAAACATATCCCATTCAGCCTTTGTAGTTTCATTTCAAGGGAACTACTTGTAAAGCAATTTAGTACTTCTTGTGGGGTTAAGTTTTATTCAGCCCATACAAGGAGAAAATAACTGGCCCATCATTTAGCAGAGTTTGTTGTTTATACATGATAATGGGAACTTATTTCCCACGCATACACTGTGTTCTATAAATTTAAGAAAATAAATACATTATTGAGCGTGTTACAGAGTTTTGCAAAATATAAAATATATTTGAAGTAAACTGGCCTATTTATATGCATAGTTAGTGGAGATTATGTATTGAATATGCTTTTGCACTCTGTTTAGACTGGGATAAATAAACAATAACAGTGAAATGAAAATATATATACACATTTTAAAAATAGTTTCCAGGACCATTCTCTTCCTCCACTAAATTTGGTCAGAAAAAGGTATTCTGATCAGTACTTTTTTGTCCATATGTCCACTATGGAACAAGAGCATGAAGCACTCACAGTGAAACCCATTCATCAGTAAAATTCCTTAATCTGTGCGGTATGCCCAGAGGAGAAGGCGGGTGGTGGTGGTCGGGGACTCTCTCCTCCAGGGGACTGAGACATCTATCTGCTGCCCTGACCGGGAAAACCGAGAAGTCTGCTGCTTGCCAGGGGCTAAGATTCGTGATGTGACGGAGAGACTGCCGAGACTCATCAAGCCCTCGGATCGCTACCCCTTCCTGCTTCTCCACGTGGGCACCAATGATACTGCCAAGAATGACCTTGAGCGGATCACTGCGGACTATGTGGCTCTAGGAAGAAGAATAAAGGAGTTGGAGGCGCAAGTGGTGTTCTCGTCCATCCTCCCCGTGGAAGGAAAAGGCCTAGGTAGGGAGCGTCGAATCGTGGAAGTCAACGAATGGCTACGCAGATGGTGTCGGAGAGAAGGCTTTGGTTTCTTTGACCATGGGATGGTGTTCCATGAAGGAGGAGTGCTGGGTAGAGACGGGCTCCATCTTACGAAGAGAGGGAAGAGCATCTTTGCCAGCAGGCTGGCTAACCTAGTGAGGAGGGCTTTAAACTAGGTTCACCGGGGGAAGGAGACCAAAGCCCTGAGGTAAGTGGGAAAGCGGGATACCGGGAGGAAGCACAGGCAGGAATGTCTGTGAGGGGAGGGCTCCTGCCTCATACTGGCAATGAGGGGCGATCAACAGGTTATCTCAAGTGCTTATATACAAATGCACAAAGCCTTGGAAACAAGCAGGGAGAACTGGAGGTCCTGGTGATGTCAAGGAACTATGACGTGATCGGAATAACAGAGACTTGGTGGGATAACTCATATGACTGGAGTACTGTCATGGATGGTTATAAACTGTTCAGGAAGGACAGGCAGGGCAGAAAAGGTGGGGGAGTAGCACTGTATGTAAGGGAGCAGTATGACTGCTCAGAGCTCCGGTACGAAACTGCAGAAAAACCTGAGTGTCTCTGGATTAAGTTTAGAAGTGTGTGCAACAAGAGTGACGTAGTGGTGGGAGTCTGCTATAGACCACCGGACCAGGGGGATGAGGTGGATGAGGCTTTCTTCCGGCAGCTCACGGAAGCTACTAGATCGCATGCCCTGATTCTCATGGGTGACTTTAATTTTCCTGATATCTGCTGGGAGAGCAATACAGCGGTGCATAGACAATCCAGGAAGTTTTTGGAAAGCGCAGGGGACAATTTCCTGGCGCAAGTGCTAGAGGAGCCAACTAGGGGGGGTGCTTTTCTTGACCTGCTGCTCACAAACCGGGTAGAATTAGTGGGGGAAGCAAAAGTGGATGGGAATCTGGGAGGCAGTGACCATGAGTTGGTTGAGTTCAGGATCCTGACGCAGGGAACAAAGGTAAGCAGCAGGATACGGACCCTGGACTTCAGGAAAGCAGACTTCGACTCCCTCAGGGAACGGATGGCCAGGATCCCCTGGGGGACTAACTTGAAGGGGAAAGGAGTCCAGCAGAGCTGGCTGTATTTCAAGGAATCCCTGTTGAGGTTACAGGGACAAACCATCCCGATGAGTCGAAAGAATAGTAAATATGGCAGGCGACCAACTTGGCTTAATGGTGAAATCCTAGCGGATCTTAAACATAAAAAAGAAGCTTACAAGAAGTGGAAGGTTGGACATATGACCAGGGAAGAGTATAAAAATATTGCTCGGGCATGTAGGAATGTTATCAGGAGGGCCAAATCGCACCTGGAGCTGCAGCTAGCCAGAGATGTCAAGAGTAACAAGAAGGGTTTCTTCAGGTATGTTGGCAACAAGAAGAAAGCCAAGGAATGTGTGGGCCCCTTACTGAATGAGGGAGGCAACCTAGTGACAGAGGATGTGGAAAAAGCTAATGTACTCAATGCTTTTTTTGCCTCTGTTTTCACTAACAAGGTCAGCTCCCAGACTGCTGCGCTGGGCATCACAAAATGCGGAAGAGATGGCCAGCCCTCTGTGGAGATAGAGGCGGTTAGGGACTATTTAGAAAAGCTGGACGTGCACAAGTCCATGGGGCCGGACGAGTTGCATCCGAGAGTGCTGAAGGAATTGGCGGCTGTGATTGCAGAGCCACTGGCCATTATCTTTGAAAACTCGTGGCGAACCGGGGAAGTCCCGGATGACTGGAAAAAGGCTAATGTAGTGCCAATCTTTAAAAAAGGGAAGAAGGAAGATCCTGGGAACTACAGGCCAGTCAGCCTCACCTCAGTCCCTGGAAAAATCATGGAGCAGGTCCTCAAAGAATCAATCCTGAAGCACTTGCATGAGAGGAAAGTGATCAGGAACAGCCAGCATGGATTCACCAAGGGAAGGTCATGCCTGACTAATCTAATCGCCTTTTATGATGAGATTACTGGTTCTGTGGATGAAGGGAAAGCAGTGGATGTATTGTTTCTTGACTTTAGCAAAGCTTTTGACACGGTCTCCCATAGTATTCTTGTCAGCAAGTTAAGGAAGTATGGGCTGGATGAATGCACTATAAGGTGGGTAGAAAGCTGGCTAAATTGTCGGGCTCAACGGGTAGTGATCAATGGCTCCATGTCTAGTTGGCAGCCGGTATCAAGTGGAGTGCCCCAAGGGTCGGTCCTGGGGCCGGTTTTATTCAATATCTTCATAAATGATCTGGAGGATGGTGTGGATTGCACTCTCAGCAAATTTGCGGATGATACTAAACTGGGAGGAGTGGTAGATACGCTGGAGGGGAGGGATAGGATACAGAAGGACCTAGACCAATTGGAAGATTGGGCCAAAAGGAATCTGATGAGGTTCAATAAGGATAAGTGCAGGGTCCTGCACTTAGGACGGAAGAACCCAATGCACAGCTACAGACTAGGGACCGAATGGCTAGGCAGCAGTTCTGCAGAAAAGGACCTAGGGGTGACAGTGGACGAGAAGCTGGATATGAATCAGCAGTGTGCCCTTGTTGCCAAGAAGGCCAATGGCATTTTGGGATGTATAAGTAGGGGCATAGCGAGCAGATCGAGGGACGTGATCGTTCCCCTCTATTCGACATTGGTGAGGCCTCATCTGGAGTACTGTGTCCAGTTTTGGGCCCCACACTTCAAGAAGGATGTGGATAAATTGGAGAGAGTCCAGCGAAGGGCAACAAAAATGATTAGGGGACTGGAACACATGAGTTATGAGGAGAGGCTGAGGGAGCTGGGATTGTTTAGCCTGCAGAAGAGAAGAATGAGGGGGGATTTGATAGCTGCTTTCAACTACCTGAAAGGGGGTTCCAAAGAGGATGGCTCTAGACTGTTCTCAATGGTAGCAGATGACAGAACGAGGAGTAATGGTCTCAAGTTGCAGTGGGGGAGGTTTAGATTGGATATTAGGAAAAACTTTTTCACTAAGAGGGTGGTGAAACACTGGAATGCGTTACCTAGGGAGGTGGTAGAATCTCCTTCCTTAGAGGTTTTTAAGGTCAGGCTTGACAAAGCCCTGGCTGGGATGATTTAACTGGGAATTGGTCCTGCTTTGAGCAGGGGGTTGGACTAGATGACCTTCTGGGGTCCCTTCCAACCCTGATATTCTATGATTCTATGATTCTATATGGAAACACCTTCATTCATTATTACACCAACTACAACTCAGTCCAGTTTAAACACTGGAAATGAAAACTTCAGAATGCTTTGGAAGAAGGTTTGTAGGTTGGGATTTTCAAATGTGCCTGAAGGAGTCAGGGGTCCAAATCCCACAGATCATAACTCCGTTTAGTGTTTTTGAGTCAATGAGCTCAAGTTTTAAGACTGAGAATTTTTAGTCAAATATTCAAAAAATATTCCACCAAACATATATTTTGACAGATATTGCTGCTCACTATATAACGTATTCATCAAATTGTGTTTAACTGGCTCTATTTACCACCTGCTAAGATAATTTGTGATTTATTTTCACTTTGATTCTCTCTCTTTTTTTTTTTAAGTATAATACTTGAACAAATTGTAATTTTGACTTGAATTAAGTCCTGAATGAACAGCATGTGCTGTTTTACCTATACTCCTTAGCAGCTCTCAAATTTACTCCTAATCCCATTTTACAGCCATAGTTTAAAATCAGTGTAAAAAAAATGTTAATGTGGCCTCTACTTCATTGCACTTAGCTCTTAAATCCACTCCTTTATCCCAATTTCTAATATACATTTCAAAATTACTAATGAAATAAGTTGCTACAAGGTTTTTAATGGCTGCAGCTGACAGGCAAATACAACACCTGATAACTATCAAGTGGAGGGAAGATATTTTAACCCATGCTGCTTTTACAAACTGTTGAGTTGATTACATGACTGCTGTAGATTATATTATTTGAATACAGACCAGTATTCTTAAACAAACCCTATTTTTATAAAGTATTTTCCCACATTCCCAAGTACCATGCTCAAAACACCCAGTGGACATGTGCTAGTGTGTTGTATATACACAAATCCCCAGTTTGCACACATGCATCTGGCACTGCATACAGTCATACTGTAGTGCAGTCCCAACTGTGCAATAATTCAGTAACCAACTCCAGTTGGGACTGAGTACACTGACAGGTCAAAGCCAGCAGCAGCTCTCTGGTCCATCTGCAAACGAAGTTCCCCTGCACTGGAAAGAAAGTCTGAATCTATAATAGTTGCAAAAAGTGTCTTGTCCAGATTTGGTTAAGTGTGATGCCGCAATTTCACCAGATGCTTTGCAAATTTCAATATGGGGCAGGGGAGAGAAAGCCAAAAGTGTTAGGCTAGTGCTTAAGTAAGGGAAAGAAATTTCACTCAGCTCATCAGAATTTCACAAGATTCTGAATCTCACAAGATTGTTCATGAAACTACAAGAAAATGTCAACATCAGAAAGAAATTTTGCAAAGCAAAGTCAGATGTTCCTCCAAGCTCCAGCGACCATGATATAATTTTTCCCCCAACTCCTCTTTTTTTTCAGAACTTGCTGAAGATGTGGGGCTGGCAACACCTGTCAGAGAGCATCAGATGAATTAGTGCTCACAGCTGAGCAGTGGTTGACTCCTAGATTTATTTTCAGAGGCTGGTATGAATGTGGCACAAATGGATAACCATGATGAATCTATCTACTCAAAGAAATTAATTGATTCTGTTTAGTGCTTCTGCTGTTATTATTTAAAAATCAACAACCTAATTTTCATTAATATTTCCCAGAAAAATATGATTTAGACTGTTAAGTGGATTCACTCATCTCCCTCAAGGAAACTGCTTAAGATAAAATTACAAATATGTAGGTAATTTATTCACTTGTCCATGTGTATCAAAACAAAATATGCTTCTCTACATATGCTGACCAACTAACCAGCTAGTAATATTTCTGAAAGCTGCTTAATACTAAAATTAAATATACTTTGAAAAGTATATGCCTTAATGTAATTTCTCTGCGCAGAATCAGCAAACTTTTGTGAGATGGTAAAGCTGACTGGTACATTTTCCTTGGGAGTTAAACAACCACTGATGTAGTATCTACACTGGGAGTTCCTTCCAAGTTAATAAAATAAAGGTGACTATGGCATTTCTCCACGTCTGAATTTAAGAACTGTTTTAAAAATTAATATCCCTTCAAGAAATAGATATACACTCAATTTAACCTTGCAAAGTCAGAAATTCAAACAAAGAACACACATACCCAACCAAGACACGCTGAAGGCCAATGGGAAAATCAGACACAGCCACAACAAGCAAGTAGGGAAAACTGGATCCTAAACATTTAAGTTCTAACTAGCACACAAGATTGTTCCTTGGAAAATTATGTGCATTTTAAGTAAAATATGCTTTCACATGAGAGATTTATGAGTGTGATCTGTCTTGATCACTCAATTAGTTTACCATTTAAAAAGTCATCAGCTATGAACAATTGTCACCCAGTGGTATCTAGTATCTCCCTAGGTAACCCACTGGAATGGGTTACCTAGGGAGGTGGTGGAATCTCCAGCCTTAGAGGTTTTTAAGGCCCGGCTTGACAAAGCTCTGGCTGGGATGATTTAGTTGGGGTTGGTCCTGCTTTGAGCAGGGGGTTGGACTAGATGACCTCCTCAGGTCCCTTCCAACCGTGATATTCTATGATTCTATCTGAGACACTGCAGATATTTCCTATTCTAAGTATATGGAAAAACTGCTGTGTCTCAACTCTCGCATTTGGGTGGTAGGTTTCAGAGTACCAGCCGTGTTAGTCTGTATCCGCAAAAAGAACAGGAGTACTTGTGGCACCTTAGAGACTAACCAATTTATTTGAGCATAAGCTTTCGTGAGCTACAGCTCACTTCATCGGATGCATTCAGTGGAAAATACTACTTGGAAAATGTAGCGCTTGGAAAATGTAGACACAATTAAAAGGTCAACTGTGCTTAATACCTTTCTTATTCACCCTTCACTGTAGTAGGTGGATACTCAAATACTTCAGTGGTGACCAGATTGTACCTTGATATGAGAAAAGCTGGCAGAGGAGGTAAGGAAGGAGAAACACCACTTGGGGTTCTTACAGCATTTTCTCCAGAAGATTCCAGCAAAGGTCAGGGTTTTCCCACTACAAAACAGACAGGGTATGCTCAGTCCTCATAATCTATATATCTTGGGGGATCCTATGGGGGCCAGAGTCTTCTAGGCAGAAGCGTTTGCAATACTCCTCTGCTCCATGTAACTTTCTCCCACTCGCTGGTCAGCATGGTTCTGGTGAAGTATTGCTGACAGCTCTTCTCTCAATAGCCATTTCCCCGGGGATTGGTCCTGCTTTGAGCAGGGAGTTGGACTAGATGACATCCTGAGGTCCCTTCCAACCCTGATATTCTATGATATTCTATGATAACTAGTTGCTGGTGAAAACTTCATCTGTTTATTTTGCGTGGCAGATACTGCACTTTCTCAATCTCCCATGTAGGTAGTTTGGTGGCCTATCAGCATGTTTCACAGCTCATATCATTTTGCATTAATCAGCAACTTACATTAAAGAGGACACCTAACCTTGCCTTTTTGTTCCTTATGAAAACATGAAAAATGTTCCTTAGGTTGTAGTTGTTCAGTTCATCTGTATATTTACTATAGGATTTTGTTCATTAACATCCCTTCATACTCAGAGTCTGAAACTCCCACAGATCTTGTTACCCTCTACTGTTGTTTTCATGGGCGAGTGAAGTGGGATGAATAGAACTCAACATAGAAGTTATTCCTTCACCAAATCTTTGACTATTTTAAATATAAAAATAATTTGGGAGATTCTGAAATGTTCTGATAAAGCTCTTGTATTTCCATTTTCCAGCCATGCCCCAGATGTTGAGGTGTCATAAATCTCACAAAAACATGTATCCAAATGAGATTTCTAGCTCAGTTTTAAACACTGAAGAGGTCTAGATAAGCATTTGAGATTTTAGATGTTTACCCAAAATAAACCCAATCTCAGAAACAGAAATAGGCCCAAGACAAAAAGTTTGCATAGTGATCTGAATTCCTCTAAATTTTCAAGCAGTGAGGGGATTGGACCTGAAGCCTGCATTGTTTTCATCTCCTCACTATCCTCAATAATTTTAGGTTTGCACACCCATAAGTATTTTAGCTTTAACGGGATGAGAAAATCTCCTTCAAAGATCTAAAGCTAACAGAAAAATATTAGTGCATTCAGCCATATCACTCTCCAGCTTGCTCATCAGGGAGGAAGTTCATCTTAGTAACCTACACAGTTTCTGGGCCATCATTTCTTTTGCATTGTATGAAGCAGAACTAAAATAAAGGAATGGAATTATAATGTAGGTCAAAGGTTAAAGCAAAAGAGGAGGATGAAGAGGAAATGTAAGGAGGGAATCAAAGGACACTTTGTGTGTGAGATGACCTGGAACAGATCCTACAGCTTGCAGCAGCAGCCAATTATATGTTAAATCTTGGTGTGCTTTAACAGCTATTTTAGAGGCTAGTATCAGCAAATTCAGTTGTTATGGCTTTCAATAATTTTAGTACATGAAGAACTGGATGTGGAATGGACACTAATTATTTTGTTTGTGTAGGAATTGACCCCTCCTCTTCCGTTAAGTACGTATGATCTCAGAGCAGTATGCAAAGATGTGAAGCAGTAATAGGAAAGACTATCATTGCTTTTGTAAATTTTTGGTAACTGTACTTATGAAGACTGTTCATTCTTGTGGCAGCTCTAATAGCTTGCCAATTAGAAGAAAACTCTGTCATCTGTCTTTATATATGAACAATTTGTTGGGTATTTACAAGGCTCCTACAGTGAAAGTTTTGCTCAATAGTGCAGAAAGACTATCCGCTATTTTGCTTGTTGTCCAGCCACAATATGAAATTGGAGGGAAATGTATTGTATGCCTGAATTAGTATAACCATTTCTAACTATAATTCTATCCACAAGAAATAGTTTATTTTCATTCACATTTTATGATGTTTCTCCAAATTTTCCAGTCGTTTATAGCAGCTAAGAAATATGATTCATTTTGCATGAGATGAGCAGGTTTCCTATGATCTAGTGTTTTAGTCATAACTAAACACTTTTATGATGCTGTTAATTATAAATATATAGGTCCAAATCCTCCAGTGGTATAAGTCAGAGTAGAATTCAAAGAAGAATCGTTGATTTATTTCAGCTGTAGATTTGCTTTGTGTGTACATGAATGAGTTGTTTTCATGATGCTATACAAATTTGTTGCTCGTATAAGACAAAGAATCAGTCTTTAATCAAAAACATAAGTAAAAAACAGAGTTAACCTTAAGCCTGAAGTAGTCTTTCAGAGCTATTACTGATCTACTGCAGGGTACCAACAATAAATTTAAAGGAGTCCAAATGCAAACAGCACTGTTCAACTTTTATTAATTTATATTACTGTATATGTTAATTAAAGTGGTTTTACCTTTATCAAAAGAGCTGGAGAAATTTGGAAGAATCATAAAATGTCTTTTCCCCTAGTTTAGCATTTTATGAAAATGAAACCAAATCCCAATGAGACCAGACTTGGCCTCCATGGGATTCTGTGTAAATTGGTTTCTGTTTAAAAAAAACAACTGGTGGAAGTTCAGAAGAAACACCCAACGCTACACAGCAATAAGAGAATATACACATATATTTCTTTGTCAGAAGGATTTTACAGTATGGATGAGGTAGTTCTCATAAGAACATAAGAACTGCCATACTGGGTCAGACCAAAGGTCCATCTAGCCAAGTATCCTGTATTCTGATAGTGGGCAATGCCAGGTGCCCCAGAGGGAATGAACAGAACAGGTAATCATCAAGTGATCCATGCCTGTTGCCCATTCCCACCTTCTGGCAAACAGAGGCTAGGGAAACCATCCCTGCCCATCCTGGCTAATAGCCAATGAAGGACCTATCCTCCATGAACTTATCTAGTTCTTTTTTTAACCCTGTTATAGTCTTGGGCTTCACAACATCCTCTGGCAAGGAGTTCCACAGGTTGACTGTGCGTTGTGTGAAAAAAATACTTCCTTTTGTTTGGTTTAAACCTGCTGCCTATTAATTTAATTTGGTGACCCCTAGTTCTTGTGTTATAAGGAGCAAATAACACTTCCTTGTTTATTTTCTTCACACCAGTCATGATTTTATAGAGCTCTATCATATCTTCCCCTAGTCATCTCTTTTCCAAGCTAAAAAGTCCCAGTCTTATTAATCTATCCTCATATGGCAGCTGTTCTATAACCCCTAATAATTTTTTTCCCTTTTCTGAACCTTTTACAATTCCAATATATCTCTTTTGAGATGGGATGACCACCTCTGCATGCAGTATTCAAGATGTGGGTGTACCATGGATTTATATAGAGGAAATATGATATTTTCTGTCTTATGATCTATCCCTTTCTTCATGAGTCCCAACATTCTGTTTGCTTTCTTGACTGCCACTGCACATAGTGTGGTTGTTTTCAGAGAACTATCCACAGTGACTCCAAGATCTCTTTCTTGAGTGGCAACAGCTAATTTATACCCCATCATTTTATATAGTTGGGATTATGTTTTCCAGTGTGCATTTGTAACCCACACACCTTCTGTGTGTGGTTTTTTGTCTCATCTAGTGGCACCAAGACCACTTAGAGAGAGATTAATGAGTTTGCTCAACAGCCTTAGCTAACAGCTAGCTGGGTTTTAGCTCGTGCAGTAGAGGTTCATGCACTAAACTCCAGAAGTCCCAGGTTCAATTCCACTCGCCGATGACTGACGTGTGTCGGCGTTACACATTATTTTGCATTTATCAACACTGAATTTCACCTACCATTTTGTTGCCCAGTCACCCAGTTTTGAGAGATCCTTTTGTAGTTCTTCGCGGTCTGCCTGGGACTTGACAATCTTGAGTAGTTTTGTATCATCTGCAAATTATGCCACATCACTGTTTACCCCTTTTGTTATCAGATTTTCCTGTTATTTTGGGTTGCGCTCATTTATTAGGTTTACTCTTCGGGGTGTGGGGGCGGGAGGTTCTCTAATTTTATCAATGTACTGCTGGTGTCACTTGGGTTCTCATATGGAGAACACAAGTGTGTCCCATTGATTATCCTCATTCCACCAAGTTTCTGTGATGCCTATTATATCAATAACATTATTTTTTCTTTTAACTTTTTCCCCTCCTTTAACCATTCTGTATGGGGGGAAAATACTGTTATTTTGCCCAGACAGATGAATCAAGGCACTGATGAGTTAGTTATTTTCCAAAATCATAGATACAAAACTACAAACATCACAAAATATTCCAAAAGGTTCTGAAGTTTTGGGGAAGAGAATATTTATTGGAGAAAAACATTTTAAACAAGTGAATAAAATATTTCCATAAGGGACTCTAGGATATACATTTTTAAAATGAGGTGCACAGAGATTATACGCATTATGCCCCTGATCCTCCAGAGTGCTTAATTTCAGGCCTTGTGAGCAGTCCCTTGAAATCAATGGGCTCACTAGTAATTTTGTTAAACATGTATATTATTCTTTGCAAGATATGGGCCATATTTTGCAAATCCCTAACTTTGAAAATGTGCCCACCAGTTTTAGTGTTCTTGGCTGCAAGAATAGAGATAGAACAATAATCTAACTGGTTTCAAAGATCATGAACAATTCAGTTTTTTCCTTCTCTTGTATAGTGTGTTTTATTGAAAAAGCCAAATTGCATGCTTTCCTCCTCCCTAATATCTGTGATGTCTACAGTTTTAGCTTGTGAAAAATCTCTATAAATCAAGGGTTATTTTAATCTCAGTACTTTCTCCTTCACTGCTTTTAAGAATAGGCTGTGTGCGTTTGAGTGTGTGCGTGACTGTGAGTGTGTGTAGAAGAGAGAGAGGAACAGTTTTCCATAATTGTAAGAGGAATTTCAGAATGAGCTCTAAATAGTGAAAAATCATAGCTTTTATCCACTTTGCAGTTTTTACCCCACTTGAATTTTTAATAATTTCCAATACGGGACTATTCTACATGCCAATTTTCACAATATTGCCAGCGATTTTCTAAAATGGTATAGCCACTTTTTGCTAATAGACCTTACTTTAAAAAAAACACTTAAGTAATTATGTCATTCATATGTCAGTCCATTATCTAATGTAACTGTATGTATCCTGCATAAAATCCATTTTCATCTCCTTGTATTATCCATTTTTTTCAACACTTGAATACACAGCAAAATGTTATCCCCTGGATTACACACTAGAAAATTATTTCCTTTTCCCCAAAACATAGTTGCCGTAATTTCAATTATCCCCTAAGATTAAAAAAAAAAACCATAGAGGCACAATATATTTGTTTATTTCTTTAGCATTTTGTCCAATAGATCTGCTTGAATGGATAAAGCTGAGAAAGCCCACTGTTCTTATCTATTACTTCCCTGCCTTTTGGGGCAGACAAGAGTTTTAGGGCTTCATATGTTTAACGGATTTTTTACAAGCACTTTTTATATTTTGGAATTGCAATGAATGTAGCCAAAAAGAGAACCAATCCATCTTAACCCTTCAAAATAAAATTGGGAGTCACCCCTCTCCCCACAAAAAAGATCAAACACACAAACTAAACAAAATCCTACTCAGGAAGACATACAAGAAACCTTTGACTTATCATACAAATACCATAAGTAATATGTAAATATATACTTGGATATAAATATAAATTAAGAATCTGAATTTTTCAGCATGGATATATACTTACCTGTTAATTTGGAGAAGCTTTCTACTTAACTCCACTATTCCTAGAAATTTTCATGATTTCTAAAGAGCAAACTGCCTCATGTGAGTCCCAGTTTCAAGGCAAGATTGAAGTTAATGTGACTACTCTCATTACTTACGGATGTGTGTACATCTTTTGCAAGATCAGAGTCTTAAATCACAATCCCTTTGGGGCAGGGACTGCCAGTTACTAAGGGCTAGTCTACAGTAGAAGCACTACATTGGCACAGATGCTCCGATGCAGCTACGTTGCTGTAGCACGTCTGGTGAAGATGCTCTATGCTGATGGGGGGGTGCTCTCCCATGAGCATAAATATTCCACCTCTGCAAGAGGCAGAAACTATGTCAATGGGAGACCATCTGCTGCTGACATAGTGGACAGCACTTAGGTCGATGTCACTTGTGTTGGTCGGGGGTGGCTTTTTCACACTCCTTAGCGACGAAAGTTGTATCAACTCAATCAATAGTGTAGACCTGCCCTAAGTATAGCACCAGCACAATGGAGTCTCTACCAGTCCTCTAGGCCCAACTGCATTACCAATACTAAATAGCAATAATAAAATAATAATAATAATAATAAAATGAATGAGTTACACTATACTGTAGCACATTTTTTTTCAACCTGAAATAGTTTTACTTGTGTAGGCTTGTTCATCCTTTACAGATATTTTAACACAGCTTTGGGGGGACAGGGTTGGTAGTATTGAAAGCTAGCATTCCCCATATTCTGTACTTTGTCTCATTATCCCCCTCAGTATGCTAGTGAAAATTAACGTAGCAATATCTTTGCTAGAAGAGACAAAATGTAGGTGGCTTAATCACCAGTCCAGCTTTCCCTCCTTTCCCTTTTCATATTTTAGGAAGTCTATATATTAAAGAATTTCATTTACTACTATAGTTTACCCATTAGGAATAAACTCGAGAGCAATATCATCATCATCATCATCATCAGTAACTTCTTCGCCAGTCCTAAGCTAAGAGAATTACAGACTTTTTTGATTCTTAGCCACTCTTTTTTTCCAGAGCCTTCTTTAACTAGTGACTGTTTCCCCTGGGCTTTCTCAGCATTAGCATTCATTCAAATGAAATCTTTGCTGCTTCATATTAAGGAAATAAGGGGTTCCTACTGCATCACAAACACTTCACAGAATGGTCTCTGCCACGTAAGACAAGGTCAAAAGTAGAGTTGGGTAGAATTTTTGGCGAACATTTTTTTTCCCCAAAAAATGCAGATTCGTTTTGACATGTTCTAAATGAAATATTTCAATTAGAAATGCATTTAGTTTTGTATTTTAAATCCAAAGTGAAATGAAACATTTTCAGTGGAATTAAATGTTTCTTCCAATCCAAAATGAATTTTTTTCAGCTTTTTTGCATGGCCAAAAAAATTTTGAAGACATTAGCTTCAGGTCAACTCCCCCAAAAGTTTGTTTTCTTCTGATTTTTCAGTTCAGCCACCGGACTGAAAAAACTCAGTTATTCACACTGCTCTAGTCACAGGCACATTCCCTTGCACTAAGGCACTTCAACTGACAGACTGTCTTTGAGGCAAGGTACAGACTGTTTGCTCAAAGGTTGCATCAAAAGCAGGCATATTGCAGTTTCCCACCGCACATAATTCTTCTCTAAATAAAGCCATTAATATTTGATCACCATCTTCCTCTATAAATTTGTCACATAATGCTCCTGAGCTAGACACGTAATCAGAAAAAAGCAGCCCAAGAAACAGAGATGAATGAAATTATAGTACTGCCAGAAGACAGCAGAAGAGTGATTGACTAACTCTTTAGAGATAGTGCTGTAGAGCAAAGGCCACCCTATTTTTGTATTACTAAAATCTGTATTATATAGCTAAAGGGAATACAGTATCCCAAAACCACGCTTTCACCCCTCAGCTCAAGTCATTCTGTTTATTCTTCAATGCCATGCTCTATACTACACATGACTGGCTGTAAAATTCAGTAAGTTTGTTAAAATCAGATTAACATCACTGTGGGGGCAGAGAACCCACCATAGCTAGCATTGCCTTCAACGGTTCTTCTGAGAATATCACTGATCTTGAGCATGCAGATAAAATACAGTAGGAAATATCAGAATAATTGACCCTTCATCAGGAATGAATGAATGTCATGATTCATGGCACATCTTTATTTTTTGCACTTCAGTTAATTTATAAGATAGTTATGGAACAGTTCATGATTGGGTGCTGGGAGGGGACACTGGATAATTAATTATTATTATTAAACACTTATACCTCATATTTACAAAACAGGCATGTCATCAGATCTTGCAGTCCAAGGACATGATTGTGACTGGCCCTGGAGAATACCAAGAATATCACCAAGCTCTTAACACAGCCACTGCTAAAGGCAGAAACCTGAACATTCAAAACTCTTTGGATAACTATTATCAGCATCTAAGAAAACAAAAAGGCAGGTGATATGCTGGATCAGGTGATTGGTAGGCTATTGAGCCTCTCAACTCTAAGTCACTGGTGCAAATCTAAACTAAGTTGGTAGTGGTTGGAAGTTGTTTCCCCATGGCAGCTGTTCAAGAGTTGCTGGCCTCAGTTTAGTTCCCAGGTGACAGGTGACCATGTGACAAAAATCCACTGCCTCTCTAGGATTTATTTTGTCTTCATAAGAGAGGCCAATGCTTAAATAGACAGTGAACAAATCTTGTGCCCCTACAGTTGATCCCTAGAGAACAGTAGGGGAGGACAGGGACAGTAGGGCAGCCTATACCACCACTGTCTTTCTTCTGTCAATAAATGAAGGATCTCTGACTGCAGGGTTGTCAATCCAGCATGGTGCAGCACCAAGAAGTTTACTAAATAAGTAAAGAGCACCAAAATGCTCCTGTAGCGCTCTGAAGTATCTGGGTTCCCTGCCTAACCCTGCAGCATCATAGCCTGTGTGTCAAGGCCTAATATTCCTTTCTGCTCTGTGCTGAAAACTCGATCAGTGAAACGCTGCAGAACAGCACTTTATTCCTGAAGGTTGGGATTTTAGTGACTTATTCTGCACTTTTATTGGCGGAGACTGCGTAAGTGTGAGTCCTAACCTTTCCCTTCTGACAAGGTCAATAAATCTATGCTCTAGTGTGCTCTCCGAATCTCACTCTCATAGAGTTAAAGAAAGGTTGATTGAGTCCTCCTGAGTCTTTTCCAGATGTCTACTATGTTATCGTAAGCATACAAGCCAGGAGAATGGAAAACACATTGCCTTTGTTACATGTTTCATTTCTTTATAAAAGGTACTCCTTCAAATAGACATTGCTTGTGTAGTCAAATGTTAGGAAGAAGGAATCTTTAGGCATTATTGATATTTACATCACCAGTGATACCCTATATAGTCTGTGCATGTGTGCACAGACAATGCATGTACATTAAAAATAGAGCTGTGACCGAACCAGATTCCCCATTTCCAAGGAAATTTTATTATTTCAAAAAATTTCCATTCCAACATGGTTCGAAGCCCAGCATTTCAAAGTTCCCTGCAAATTCTAAAATAATTTTGTTTCATGTCAGTCGAAAAGGTTCATTCTAATTTTATCCTTTTTTTTGTTTAATTTTGTAAACAAAAAAATCCTTTTAACAGTTATTGTACAAAATCAAAACGTTTTATTCTGAAAATGTCAAAATTAGACCTTTCAACATTTTCAGAATGCTTCTTTCAATTTTTTTGGTTTTGAAATGAAATTTCATAAAAATTGACAGGTTTTCCCAAAATGTTTCAATTCCGATCAGAGATAAAAGTTTTGGCGCACGCACTTTGACAAAAGCCTGGAGTTTGATTCATTGAGCCTTCTTTCTCCCCCTAACTGCACAAAACAGGGGTGAGAGCGGGGTGGGGATGGGGGAACCTGAATTAAATCCTGATTCCATTCAAGTCAATGCCAACATTCCCATGCATTGCAATGGAACCAAGATTTCCACACTTCCAGAGGAGCTGGTGAAAAAGAATCCTGCTCTTCAATACTCCCACTCCTGTTCTTTCCATGGAACGGGCTCCAAAGAATCCTGTTGGCCCAGGCTCGCATCCTAGGGGCCAGCGAGGGCCGCTATGGATTGGCATGAGGTACCCACATATCTTCCCAGATCTCTAATCAAGCACTAAGAAATCATTTTTCAGGTAATTTCTTCAGGTATCAACACCCCCCATTTCTCTGATATCATATCTGGTTGTTCCATCATCTGTAGATTACTGAGAGTACGGCCAGGCATTTAACACCCACCTCTTCACTATCTGCTGCTCCCTAAAACTCCTTTGCCCTTTTGAAGAAAAGACGAGCATTAAATGAGGGTCATTGAGTGCATCTTGTATATCCAGCACAAACATTTAATAAGGCAATAAGCACAATAAGTAATGACCATATAACAACCAAAAAAAAAACCCTCACTAGAGAGATTTAAAGAAGAAAACTATCTGAAAAATGTGATATTTATCCAATATTGTAACTCACGCCACCAATAATCATCCAATCTTAGGGACCTTAGACTTCACCGGTGAGCTGGGTCACAGAGAGGATGTAGACAGCCTGTTTTCTCTTCCCTCATTCCCTACAGCAACAGAGAGGGATGCCTACTGCTGCTCATTGATGCTCCTCCATCCCAAGGGACACGGTCAGAATCCCAGCCAAAGAGTGCATATGCCATGGTACACAGCATGCAAATGCTAGGAGAGGCACTGTGGCCTCAAAAGGATTTATACACCTAACTCCCAAATCCCTTTGGGGATATGAGCCTCTGCTTCCAGTAGAGCAGCAGCAGAGCGTACCTCAGAACAAAGCCAGAGCTGGCACCCCTCCACCCTGCACCTCTTTCTTCCCGAACAGCCCAGCACTTAAGGGCAAAATTTACCCTCTTCAACATACACAATTTAAAAGACTACTTAGATGGAATTTTAGCTAAAATGATTCGTCCTATTCCTAGCTGCTAATGTGTTATAAGAAGGGAATGGTGCAAAAAACTGTCCATTTAAATGAAGTGAAGGCTGCTCATTGTGCTGTAAAAAGCTACCATTGTAGGAAGGATGTTGGTCAGTTCTCCATAACAGCTAAGCAAAACCTCAATTCTCAACCCCCTTAAATTTCTGGGGTGTTGGGTTTGAAATCCTGGCTTTGACTCCTCCCCCTGCCCTTCTTCTCTGACTTTCCTTCCATCCTGCAGGCACAGAGTCTGTTTTCTGGATCTGCTACAAGAGCAGCCTAAGTTACCAGCCAATTTGATAAGATTTCTGCTTTTGGAGGGGGAATTCTTAAAAACAGCTTGTGATATTTCAGTGTGGTGAACCTGAACCAAGGGAGACCTCAAACCGTAGCTCTGAGACTCCTAGTTTGGACTCACAGTTAAATTTATTTGATTGAGCTGATGAAAATTGACCGGATCAAGCACGCAAATCTGACACACAGATATCAAAATGAATTTAATTAAATTACGTAGTTAGATGCGCACAAATCTCACCACAATAATTATTTGTTTGTGAAAACACAAAAATGAGGTGTGGTGAAGGACAGAATGAAAATCTGGCTCTAAATATCTACTTTCAAAAACACAGTATTTGCTGAATTGGAAAACATACATTTCAGCTTCCTAGCTGCATGGAAGAAATGAGAGAATGAAGAGAGAGAGACATTTCTACTGACAGATGAGCTAAATAGTCAGCTCTGCCTTCATCAAGCCTCTTACACAAAATAGTAATTCTGCACTCCTGAGAGGCACTGGCTGTTCATCCCAAACACATAATTCAGGGCTAAATTCTGGCTATGTCCCCTACATGAATGCTGGCGTCTGCATCACACATTTGGATTCAGTTATGTTCTA
This sequence comes from Lepidochelys kempii, assembly GCF_965140285.1. Lineage (NCBI taxonomy): Eukaryota > Metazoa > Chordata > Testudines > Cheloniidae > Lepidochelys > Lepidochelys kempii. The sequence continues at coordinate 180,849,813 of NC_136382.1, read as the reverse complement.
ACGAAACACTGGTTTCAGAGCAGCAGCCGTGTTAGTCTGTATCCGCAAAAAGTACAGGAGTACTTGTGGCACCTTAGAGACTAACAAATTCATTAGAGCATAAGCTTTCGTGGGCTACAGCCTACTTCATCAGATGCATAGAATGGAACATATAGTAAGATATAGATATATAGAGATACACATACAGATAAGTCAGAAGTTACCATACACACTGTGAGAGGCTAATTAGTTAAGATGATCAGCAGGAGAAAAAAACTTTTGTAGTGATAATCAAGATGGCCCATTTAGATAGTTGACAAGAAGGTGTGAGGATACTTAACTTAAGGAAATAGATTTATATCCCACAGAACTGCAGCCCTAGAAACTCAGTCTGCAACTCTATCTAGGTATGTATTTATTTTCCATAATCATAATATCTGAGAACCTTCTTCTACTTTTAAGAATTAGATTGACAGAACAAAAGAAAGTAGTTTACAATTTGCTAGAATAACCAGCAATCTTTGTATTCAAATGATGTAAAGCCTATTTGCAAGAACAGTGCACAAAATGACTGAACTTTGCTTTACTAACAGGATGAGAGAAGAAAAGGAGCATCACAGAGCATGCTCATTCCAAAGTATCTTATTCTGGCAATACTGAACTTCAGCTGGAGTCATTGTTAGTGACCAGGGTACTTGTCCTCCACCAGTAATATTGGAATATTAACATTCATCAATGTAATTTTTACCTCCAGACTGTGCCTAGGAGGAATAAATTAATCAGGAATAGATAAAGAAGGAGGAAGAGCATTACATAAATTCTCTGTATCTGTGTTATGTCTGTCCCCACTAATCACAGATGCTGGAGGCTATAAAGTAGAACTTAAGTAAATACATAAAATTTTCCCTATACATGTTTCTGTTGCAGTACATTTAGACTGTTTGGTTCAATGAGCATTTTTCCTTTCATAGATAACTTCCAAACCTTTAAAAAGAAAAATTTAAGGAACTGTAATATCTCAATTCCTTAAGAGAATGTATTTATTGGTGTACTTAAAAAATACACTTCACAATGCAATATTTAAAATCACTTCCTCTTTCATTTACCAAGAAGGTCTGAATTCAAAACTTATGTGTTTTGTATACCAGAGCTGATGAAGCCACAAACACCTAAAATAGAGAAGAATAGCATTTTTCTGTACTGCTGTGCATGGCCCAAGCTATTTATAACAATATCAGCTATTATGCAGGGACTGTGAAATCCTGAACTCATGCTTGGGGAAGTAAGTGAAGGAGGTGCAGCTTTTCAAATGGATCAGGGTTAAGATATCCTAAAGTACCTAAATAACTTAGGAGATGATGTCTGTTTTCAAAAGTGAGCTAGGCAATTTTGAAAGTGGGATGTAAGCTCCTAAAGCACTGCAAAGGCAGCGCTCACTGGCAGTGTCACCTCATGGTCTGGGTACTAGGTCTCTACTCACTCCACCTCCAATGTCTCTCACTGGCCACTATCACGTCCTGTGGCCGTCTGCCTTTTGGTGGGTATTGACCCGACCCTCCTGTCAAGTCAACAGTTAGCCGTATCCTCTCTCAGAAAACAGAATCTGAAGGAAGATATCAGGCCCCATGCCCTCTCGAAGGGGGAAGTGTAGGCGGGAGGAAGATGACATGCAGGTATTCAGTCCCTGCTGTGGAGTCTTTACTCTCACTGGGTGTCCCTCAGAGGGAGTCTGGAAGAGAGGGGTTTTGTGCCCTCTCTAGCAATGGGGTTGGTAGGGGAGCCCGGGCCCTTCCACTCCACTGTGTTCCATCCCAGGACTTTGCAAGAAGTTCAGTGTTCAATGCTCAATGCACAATGTTCAGCACCTGGGAGAGCCTTAAGGCTGCCTCCCAGGGCCACTTCCTACCACTCACTACCCCACCAAAGTCTTACAGTTTGACACCATATTAAAGAAAGGGAGAATAACTGAAACTTCAGCTAGTCTGGGCTCAGCAAGCATGCTCCTTCTCCCAGGGAAAGGTTTCTGTATTGTCCTTCTCCAGGAGCTGTCAGGGTAGGTCCATCTCCCTGCCCTGCAGACCTCTTCTGAGCTGTCTGGCTCCCTTTTAAATTCCATCTTCAGCTGGAGCAGGTGGGGATGGGCAGGGCCACCTGGGCCCAGAGTTACTCAGTTCCAGTGTAGGGTTTATACACCCCATCACAGGCACTTTTGAACATTTTATCCCAGGCCCATAAAGTTCAGATCTAGATTTATGTTTCTGGGGTATTCAGACCTGTGGTTTTGGTGAGGGACCATCTCTAATATTAAACTATATTTATCACATGTAGGTTTAATGTTTCATATACACACAAAGGCTACAATCCATGGAATTACTCCTGGACTTAAAGCTAGGCATACACCTAAGTTCCTTAATGAACTGGAACATAATTTCCAACCCACTTCCCAGAAGCAAAAAACCAGGACTGCGTCTCACAAACTAGATCGAAACTAAAGAGATTTAGGAAGAAGTTAGTTTTAAACAAAGTGTAAGCAAAGTTAGGATGAGCTCTACCCTGACATCTGGTGGTGAGTTGTGGAAAAGGATTTCAGGGGCTAATCTCGTTTGGATAGGCAAACCCACCCCATCTATCATGATGCGACTGCTTGCCCAAATGGTTTCTTTGGCTACTGTGGGATCCCCAGTCTCTTTGTTATTGGGGAAGGAGTAATAAAGTGTTGTTATTATGTGAATCTGTTTATGTGAATCAGGGACAGTAGAACTGTACTTGGCATTTTATGATGGAGGGACTTGACCTCAACTAAGTAGCACTCACTAGGCAAGGGCCATGGGTTCCAAAGCCCAGTGAACTGAGAGAGGCTGGGAATAGATATCTGTACCTGATAGTGTGAGCCCTGTCTGAGGGCCCTAAATACCACTTTGACCCCTCCTCTCTCCACTGTGTAATAACAGAGCTATTTTTGACTCCACTAGGAGTCTTGTTACATGCTGCAGAGCTGAAATAACTGAAACCTAGGTCTAAGTATTAGCCCTATTGTGGGCTAGTGGTTCTGAGTGCACCAGCCAGGAGGGGGCACTAACAGCTGGAGATACTAAGAGTTGAAATAACTGAAAGCTGAAGACATATTGGTCAGTGGCTAGCAGGATGGCTGGTGGAGAGGAGTGGCTGGTGGTGAAGACTACAGCAGAACCCCACAGAGAGGCATGGCCACTGACCAGAGCAGTGGTGCATGTAAGATGCCCCCATACCACCCCCCACTTCCACCCAGGCTGGGAGGTAAAACTCTGCAGATGAACTTCTGAACTCTGGGAGCTGCACAGACCAAGGGCAGAAACTGTGGGTGGGGCGACTGTTGGGTTGCTGGACTTAAGATCCTGATTTAACAGTGTTAAATGATGGCTTCCTGTGCCACAGTTCCATGTATTGGCAATACTGATGATACTCAACTCTGGCTCCTTTTCATTATACCAGAAGGAACCATTTTTCTCATCCCAAATTCTGATGGAACTGAATACCACAATGAATGCCAGCTATTTTAAGCTCATTGAGGATTTACTAGCCTCATCCTTCTTCCTGAATTAACAGGCAGCAGCAGTGGCCAAAATTGCCTTCTGTCATGATGGTCTAGCCAGCAGATTGCATACTTTCCTATAAGATGATGACCTTGCCAGAGAAATCCATGGATTTTTCTATTCAAGGCCCAGCTTCTGCCTATCACTTTAACTGGGGCTATCTTTGAAGGTATTCACAAGCAGCAAATAGAGTAGAATGCAGCTACCACCCTTTTGATGCCACATCAGCCATAGCATATTACACCTGTGCATGGCATTCAGCACGGGCTACCAATACACTTGCAGGTGACATTCTGTGCTGGAATATTGCCTAGAAAGCACTAAATAGCTATTTCCAGTGACTACCTGTGCATTATGCTTCATTTACTACTCCTGGGGGAATACTGCACCAAAAAAAAAAATTATGCACAACATTTTAAAATTCTGTAAAAATTCTGCATATTGTATTTGGCAAAATAACACTATATAATCATGCCAGTTTCAATTATTTTGGTAATTTATTTCAAAAAACCTATCAGCAACTATGTCTGTAACAATACAGACACACAAAAATTCCCCCAGGAGAAGAGAGTTAAAGAAACCCTTTTGACAACCCAGTTCCTACTTTTTCTGCCCTCTCTCCTCCAAAGCCCAGCTGGGGGTCAGATACCCACACCCTCCACCCGTCAGACTCCAACCCAGCCCAGATGCCCACACCCACGCCCCCCAGAGCCCAGCCATGGGGCACCCTTCCCAGGCCAGACACCCGCACCCCCTACCCCCAACTGTCCCCCCCCAGCCCAGACACTTGCACCCCTTTGCCCCAGAGCCTAGCTGCAGGTTCCATCCCAGCCCAGACACTCACATCACTTTGCCCCCAGAGCCCAGGCACAGGGCGCCCCCACAGCCCAGACACTTGTACTCCTTCACCCCCACAGCCCACCTGTGGGCCACCGCTAGCCCAGACACTCGCATACCACCTCCTACTGTGGAGTTTTCTGCATGCCAGCTCCTTCCTTCAGGGCATTCTGGTAACTGCAGCTACTGGGAACTCTCCAGCTGGTCCTCCTCCCCCTCACTCTGGAAGTGCCTTCTATTTGTAAGCTGGGGAGCTAGACTCGGCCAGGTCCAGTGGCCTCTAGTGGTGATCTGCAACTCTGCAGCCCATTTCTGATGGATGGAGGGCGGGGAGAGGAAATTCTGCGCAGAACATTAATTTCCGCACAAATTCTGCATTGCTCAGTGGCACAGAATTCCCCCAAAAGTAATTTAAAGCACCTATGTTCTTCAGGAACACTTCAGGTATCTCACTCAAGGATGGACTTCATTGGAGCCAGAGTAAGGGCATTTCCTGAGATCAAAACTAGTAGCCACTCTTGCCAGAAATCCACTTGAGTCTAAACCGGGCTACTGCCCAGGGACACCCCCCTGCCCTGTGCCAAGCCAAGGGCCACCACACTCTCCCCACCCCATATTCCCTGTGGGAGGTAGGGAGGGTTGCCAACTTTCTACCCACACAAAACTGAACACCCTTGCCCCACCCCCTGCTCAACCCCTCCTTTGGGGACCTGCCCATTCTCTGAGGCCCCACACCCCGCTCATTCCATCTCCCCTCCCTCTGTTGCTCACTCTCCCCACCCTCACTCACTTGCTCATTTTCACCAGGCTGGCTCAAGGATTTGGGGTGTGGGACGGGGTGAGGTCTCTGCCTGGTGGTGCAGGCTCTAGGATGGGGCCAGAAATGAGGAGTTCAGGATGTCGAAGGAGGCTCTGGGCTGAGGCAGTGGGTTGGGGCATGGGAGGGTGAGGGCTCCAGCTGGGGGTCCAGGTTGGGTTGTGGGGGTGTGAGGGCTCCAGCTGGGGGTGTGCGCTCTGAGATGGGGCTTGGGATGAGGGGTTTGAGGTGCAGGAGAGTGCTCCAGGCTGGGACCGAGGGGTTCGGAAGTCAGGATGGGGATCAGGGCTGCGGCAGGGGGTTTGGGTGTGGGAGGGAGTCAGGGGTTCAAACTTTGGGTGGTGCTCACCTTAAGCATCTCCCGCAGGGGTCGCTTCTACTGATCCCATTGGCTATAGTTCCTGGCCAAAGGCAGCTGCGGAGCTGTCACTTGAGACAGGAGCAGCACGTGGAGCCCCCTGGCTGCCCCTATGCCTAGGAGCTGGAAGGGGGACATGCGGAGCCATAGCAGACAGGCAGCCTGCCTTAGCCCCACTGCGCCACCAACCAGACTTTTAACGGACTGTTCTGCAGTGCTGACCAGAGCTGCCAGGGTCCCTTTTCAACAGCGCACTCCATTTGGAAACAGGACACCTGGCACTGTCTTTCTCCAGCTGTGTTTCCACGCTGGCACATTTGGCCACTCTCCCTGGCAGCTGGGCGGGAGGGAGCTGCTTCTCACGCTGCTGAGGACAGCCGCTACCGGTCGCTGCCTTTGGGCAGTGCAGCAGCTGCCAGAGAGAGCCTGGCGGGGGAGGCAGTGGTGTGCCACACCCACACCCCACAAGCTAGGCCCAGCTGCCAGTGACAGGGGCCAAGCAAGCTGGGAACGTGCTGTGGAAGAGAAGGGACTCCAGCCAACCAGCAATTGCGGGGTGGGGTGGGGGGTGCCCTTGACCCTGCATGCCCTCCCCAACACATCACCTATGTTCACAGCTGATCTAAATGATGTTAAAAGCATCCAAAGGCTATGCGGATGGGTGCCTTGTAAAAGTGGCGAATAAAAACAAATGATCATTTTTACAGTAGCCTATAAGCAGATCTCTCCTCCTTAAGAACTCTAAAAATCAACAGGACCACCTTAAAAGCAGTCTGCCACTTTATGAGCAGTCAGTGTTGAGAATACACATCAAGTGCAATATGATCTCAGATACTTAGTCCAATGGGGAGGCACTTACTGCATTCTGCAGGGGCTGAAAACAGTGGAGTAGTATTCCTGGAAGCCATACTAAGAAGGAATTACAGTAACTGAGCCACAAACTCATGGGAATATCAGCCTCACCAACCCCAAGAGATCAAAATTAATGAGTCAGGCCCTGAAAAATCTCATGATTTTAAGCCAAACATATTTTGGGTTCTGATTATCTGCTTTCAGATTTTTGAGCCTTTAGGGAGTCACATTCAGGGGTGCCAGAACTGGGAGGTCAGGGGAGCCATGCCCACCCACCTTTTAACATGGGCATAGTAGCCTCGGCAGGCATGGAGTGGTGGTGGCAGGAGATGCCTGGCCTCTTCCTGGTGGGGGGGCTGAGGTGGGTTTTAGCCCCCCTTGCCACAGGGGCCTGCCCCCTGCTCCTCCTCTTCCTTGTGAAGCCCCTCCCCCTGGCCAGGCCAGAAGCTGCAGCCAGCCATGGTAAGAACTGCCTAGGGAGCCCAGGGTGCTGTGTGAAGCTCTGGACCCTCCAACTGCCTTGCAGGGGGTGGGAACACAGACCGGGGGCTGCCCTCAGGCACCTTGGCCCCCTGCCCAGAGCAGGAGAAGGGTCTGGGTCTCTCCACAGCGGCCGAAGCTCCCTAGGTGGTTCTTATCATGGCCTGGTTCCAGCTTCCGGCCTGGCAGGGTGTGGGGCCCTGAAAGGGAAGAGGAGAGGTAGGAGCTGGGCCACAGTTCCAGCACCAGTACCCCCGCCCCCACAACTTTTACAGAGGTTCTACAACTTCTGGTCACATCTTCAACCTTTTCTCTGGAACCATGAGGGCTGGAAAATGACTTTTAAAAAAGAAAACGAAGATTTTCATGTAGACATCTGACTTTCGGAAAGATACCACATCTTGCAAGTCTCATGATGAAGTTACGCATATTGGTAACCCTGGAATATACGTGATGGTTGTTAGGCAGTCCTGGGATAATTGTTTTGTCAGAGAAATATAGAAAGCAGAGGCGCTACCATTACGTCCCCACAAACGAGCATACCAAAATACTAGTTGCCTTGTGTTATCACCTCTCCCAAACAGGATGAATATCTCCTTTTTAGCAAATATTCCTAACATTTCCTTAATCTGAGAATACATACTTTCCAGATTTCCTGGGGCTGTTTAGTTCTACAAGCAACGCTTAGTAGCGAATTACCAGAATATGGACTATGTTATTTCTGTGATGTAAAACATTGCAGATGAGTTTAAGAAGTCTGTGAAAGGCTTTCATATGTCTTGCATTCTGCCCTCTAATACATACATGTCTATTACCTTTTTGAAGCTGTATGAAATAAGGTAAGAACGTATTTTCTGTAGCGTTTTCATACTTGTACATTATCTACATAATACTTATACATTCTTAGAAAAGCAAAGGCCACCTGATAAATATTTCTACATTGCTTTGTTACAATAAAAGTAAGTGTTGTGTTATCTGTCACTTTTATGCTTAGGAGCTGATTGTTAGCAGAAGGGACTCAGACCTGAGCATTGTCTTAACTACTTACAGTAACAAATCCTTCTAGTACTAGCCTTAGTTCCCATGGCAACTGTCCAATAATTTGCTGGGTAACATTTACGTGATAAACAAGCCTGGAAATCATTGTTGACTCACAGTAGGCGAAATACTGTATGTTTTGTGCTGAACTTTCAGAGGCAGTAGTTACACTGTGCCGCTCTGAGGTTTCTTATTCCACATTAGAAGATGCTCAATCTTCTCAGAGAAGTAATAAGATTAAGCAATTTCCCCAAGCATCATAGAATATTCAACACAACTTATTTTAATGTGATCAGGATAAAGGCAACATCCTCTGCATCTGTCACCACACTACGCATTCACAATTAATTAAGAAATGCATCTGCAAAGCAATGCCTCATTTAAAAGGATCCCTTGAAGGAAAGGAAAAGAGAGGAAAAAGCAGCCAAGCACACACACAATTCTTTGACATTTTAAATTTCAGTTCTAAAAATAAATGCATGCACCAAAACAACAGAATACAACCCCATATCCATTTCACCTGTCCTACTACCCTTTTGGCCTATTTGTTGCTATTATTTACTTTCAAAAGCAAATATGGACACTCATATACACTAGGCATCTGAAGCAGCTGGGGGCATAGGACATATACCACCATGGGAGGCTTGCAATGGCAACGCTACATGTCAAACAATGTCCATAGAAGCTAGATTCAAGAGGAGTTGGATTTTTCTCAGCACTGGTTTTGTAAAGCAGTGCTTCATTCGAGCAAGCTGCCATTGGCAAGCAGACATTGAAGAATGTATATGGCAGAGGAATGACTGTGTGAAGGGACCTTTAAGAGCGGAGGGAAATGACTTTGGTGGACTTCTGAGTTTTCCTATTGGCATCATCTTATTCTATGGCCACATTACATTTATTTAGGTCTTCCCTTGCCCTTGTTCAACACCTATTATTATACATTGTTATTCCCACCTCTTCTGTCCCTTCTGTGGGGTCTCATGCCTCAGTCAAACAAATTTGACTTCCCAAGTGCTTGTGATGAGAGCTGTGCAAATTTTGGTCATTTCTACTGAGATTTGCTTTATATTGGTTTCAGTTCATAAGGGTACATGGAGACCCAGAAACTCAAAAAAATAACTCATGCTGACAATATATGGTTTGCACCTGAAACCATAAATTGGCCCAAGCAAAATTCAGCGAAAGTCTTGATAAACTGGTTGGAGAGGGATCTGAATAAATAATTCATACAGCTCCAATTGGAGTGACTGAAGAATTACAGGACAGATTTTCAAGTTTAGATTTGTTTATAGATTTGCATTTGTTTATAGATTCATAGATTTTAAAGCCAGCAGGCACATTTATCAGAGTAACAGCCGTGTTAGTCTGTATTCGCAAAAAGAAAAGGAGAACTTGTGGCACCTTAGAGACTAACCAATTTATTTGAGCATGAGCTTTCGTGAGCTACAGCTCACTTCATCGGATGAAGTAAGCTGTAGCTCACGAAAGCTCATGCTCAAATAAATTGGTTAGTCTCTAAGGTGCCACAAGTACTCCTTTTCTTCAGGCACATTTATGATCATCTAAGTTTGACTTCCTGTATAACAGGACAGAGAACCTCACCCAGTGATTCCTGCTTCAAGGCTGTAACTTTTGGTTAAGCTTGTCTACATCTTTTGGGAGACATAAATTCTTAGTTTGTTTTTAATTTATTTTTAAAAAGTTACAAAACAGTGGCAAATATTAAAATACATGTCATCATACAGAAGCAATTTAAAATATGAAAAAAGGAAATACAAAAAAGTTTACATTAGCTAATAACCTATAAACAAATGAAATTTTCTCTTAATAGGGATCAAAGGAAAATATATTTCCTGGTTTTGAGGCATATATTTTACATCATATATAACAGACAATAACAGATAATCAGATTTAAAGGTTTCCTGACTCTATCCCAAATTTTAGGGTCAAGATCAGCAAGAAGTTTAATTTCCATCTTCCAGTTTTCTATATATCTTTTATGTGGAGAAACCTGAGGTTTTTAAAGCATTGTATAGATTTTAGATAATACAGCTAATTATATAAGCAGGTTAAGTATTAGTTATTCAAAGTTTGATAAGAATCTGATTGTTAAAGCACTATGTAACTTGCCATCCTATAAATGCAAAAGCATCTTTATTCAGGAACACACATAAATGAATGCTTAATTTTAAGCATAGAATTTGCATGAGAATGATCACCTTGCTACAGAATAGTTAACAAAAAGGTTTGAAGAATCAATAGCAGGAATATTAAATTCCATAAGTTAGTTTTAAAAATCTATAGAAAAGATATTACTCCATTACATGATATGGTTCTCACTCAGATTGGACGGCACCTACTTATGTGAATTGATACCACATTATTCAAGTGTTGTAGAATTCAGCTCTACAGGTTTTGAGAGTAATTTCTACAGAACCCTATTGGTTTCAGCGCCATCAAATATCACAGAACGAATACCACAGGACAAGAAAGGTTAATTCATGTATATCCGGATTTTTTGATTGGGAAATTTATCCAGTCATGACTTTATCATCTGTTACCATCACTAGTGTGATTGGTGCTTTCAAGGGTAAGACAGAACTGGTATAAAATCCTGGCCCACCCTTACTGAAGTCAGTTGGAATCTTTATTATTTTTTCCAGCACCAGACACCTGAATGATGCTTAACAAAAAATAAAGTTCTGATTTAACTATCCAGTCAGAAATCTTGATATACACAGATTTGACAGACCTATGTTTAACAAGATTTGTGACTGACAGCCATTTGCTCTACATGACCATTTTATGATATAATTATCTGATGCTATATCTACACATAACAAAAAATTTGACTGACAGACTAACAATTATGTATCGCATCCCATAAATGAAGACGCATACTTGACATCCAACCATTTTGCCTTGTGTTTGTAAGCTAACATCAGCTAGCAGCTTTGTTTTGAAAGGAATCCCTCACAATTATTGCACATGTCCTAACCTCCTCCACAGCAAGTTGAATGCTTCACTTATTACTTTCACTACTGGCATGTATTCTAACCTCACATCACTGGTCTCTGAGCTGCCATTACATTCAGTTTTCATGAGCTTCTCTACAATTGGGATGTGCACTATACTGGAATTAAATTAAAATGGTTTAGTCTTCTAAGCTCCTGGGCTTAATAATGTAACCATTTATTCACTGGAGCAGGTGGAAACGTGTAGTACTATGTTAGTAGGTGTAGACAGACTGGATTGTGTAAACACAGCTGGAGGAAGCCAATGAACAGGAGAGGGCTCATGACTGGATTATCTTGTGCTGAAGAACAGGAGGGAAGATCAGAGAAGAGGAGGAAGCCATTATTTAAGATTTGTTTGAACAATTAATGTAGGCATAGAACCTTAGAGTTTAGATGTATGGTTGCCTAAGCCACTGAGTCCTAACCACACTGCACAATGAATTATTTGCACCAAAAGGTTGTTTTCCTTTTTCTTATATACTCTTACTTGTGAAACTGGGGTGGGGGAAAGTGGAAATTTGTAACTAATAATAGGCAAACTTCAAAAAAGTATGGAGGTTCAGTTCAGATAAGCTCCCGGATGTTCCTCAACACATTGAAAATTGAACTACTATGGCTGACATTTGTTTACTTTAATTTCAAATCCCCTTAAACCTCCTGGGTTAGGAAGCTTGACCAAATTTTGGTGTTATTGTTCATTTTTTACTTGGCAGAGACTATGTGAAAAGGACCAGAGGGGTAGAGAGGCACATGCTAATGAATAATAGAATACATATTTATCTCAAATACATGGAGCCCACAGTGAAATTTTCAAATGTGCCTGACTTACCAGCTTCAGCACCATTTTCAAAACTCAGGCACTTAGTAGCCTAAACCTCAGTGAAAGCCTATGGAATCCCCCCCTCCCCCCACTTATGTCTTTTTAACCTTTTTGTGAGGCAGCAGTGAGGGGTGGGGGGCAGAGAGGAAGCATTTATCTAGCTCAATATCCAACAGCAATTCAATATAGCTGGGCATGAATCCATCAGCCCTGAGGAAATTCCAACTGCAGCTCATTTCCTCAGGAACACAGGCTAACACAAGCACATCAAACACAAGTACATCTCTTTTCACTGGCTTCCCATAGACCAGTGTTTCCCAAACTTGGCACGCAGCTTGTTCAGGGAAAGCCCCTGGCAGGCTGGGCCGGTTTGTTTACCTGCTGCGTCCACAGGTTCGGCCGATCACGGCTCCCACTGGCCCTGGTTCACTGCTCCAGGCCAATGGGGGCTGTGGGAAGCAGCGCGGGCCGAGGGACGTAGCAGCTGCCACTTTCTGCAGCCCCCATTGGCCTGGAGCGGTGAACTGCAGCCAGTGGGAGCTGTAATACTATTATAATACTATTATAGTATTAGGGGCTGTTCTAATACTATGGAACAAACTATCACATGAACTAGGGACCATCACAAATCTCACTACCATATCTGAATCAATCATGATTTCCTTAGACCTATTATTTCCCTGGGAGTATTAGAAATTCATGATGAGCTTGATCTGAAACCCACTGTTTCCCAAACTGGGTGAGTATACAAGCATGTGTGGCATGAATAACCATGCAAATATAGGTTTCAGAGTAACAGCCGTGTTAGTCTGTATTCGCAAAAAGAAAAGGAGGACTTGTGGCACCTTAGAGACTAACCAATTTATTAGAGCATAAGCTTTCGTGAGCTACAGCTCACTTCTTCAGATGCATATCGTGGAAACTGCAGCAGGCTTTATATATACACAGAGAATATGAAACAATACCTATTCCCACCCCACTGTCCTGCTGGTAATAGCTTATCTAAAGTGATTTCCAGCACAAATCCAGGTTTTCTCACCCTCCACCCCCCCACACAAATTCACTCTCCTGCTGGTGATAGCCCATCCAAAGTGATAACTCTTTACACAATGTGCATGACAATTAAGCTGGGCTATTTCCTGCATAAATCCAGGTTCTCACATCCCCCCCACCCCCATACACACACAAACTCACTCTCCTGCTGGTAATAGCTCATCCAAACTGACCACTCTTCAAGTTAAAATCCAAGTTAAACCAGAACAAATATAAATTCTGATTTTTCACAAATAACTGAACTTGTGACTTTGAAATTCTCTTTCTGCAAATATTTGTGCTATTAAAATTCAAACTGCTCAAACATGCATGAAAATCAAGTATAAAAGAGGCAAAAGATAGCTGAAACCAATTCATTACAGAATTCATCTGAATACTGAGGAAGCATGCACTTTTTCAACCAGATATAATATCAGGTTCTTAAAGAAAGCCATCATACATTGATTAAACAAAATAATATTACTGGGATATATTTTCCTGCTGCCCTGCATTTGTAATTACTTGGGAAGAGCGGGCATTGAATGGCATTGTTTGGCATATTTTCCTATTAGTACGTTAAAATTCTATCCCAGGAATGAAAAGATGTAAGGGGAGATTTTCAAAATCACAAATGGGGGAATTAGGTGTCCAATTCCCACTGAGTTTCACTGGGTACTGGGGCCCTAACTGCATGTTATACTTTTAAAAATGTCACCTGCAGTGTACAGAGACAAATATTGGAAACCATTGCAAATTCTGATTAAAATGCACTGTCACAGCACTTCTGCACAATAAATTTGATTAGTTATTATGTGTGTTGCCTTGACTGTGATAAAAGTCAACTAAACTGGGAGGCAGCCACAGAAAGGTTAATGTGACAGTAGCTGAAGGTTCTTTATTATCATTATTAAATATTTAACACATTTTAGATAGTGCTTTATGGATCTAATATTGATATGGAAGACAATACATGGGGGGCATGGTCTGGAAAGGATGAGCAGGGGTTATCCAACAATGTAAGTCTATAGGAGGATTCTTGCAGACCCCAGGGAATCTGGGGAGAAGAAACTGGAGCAGATTTTTTTACACCTTTTTACAGGTTTAGATTATGCTTCTCTCGTGTGAACTTGCTTTGTTGACCAATATAATGGGAGATCTTTGGAAATTCTCATTGGTTTTAGGAGTAGTTGTGGTGGAATTATAGCACAAGTGTCTGAGCCAATGTAGCAGAATCTTTAACAGTATTGCCAACTCTTGTGTGTTTCCATTTAGTGCATTTCTTAAAGCTCCAGCTCTTGAATTCATGTTATCACTTGGAAAACTCAGCTTTTATTTTAAAAATAATAATATTTCTAGTCCTGATGGGTGCAGCAAAACTCTTAAAACTGCAAACCCTAAAGGCTCAAAAATAAGAAAGCAAACAAAAAGATCCCAACTTTTCATATACACGCACACAAATATGTCATGATTTTTAAGCCATCTTTTCACTTTGTGGGCCTGACTCAAGCTATTTGAAAGTTTGGGGTTATCAATAATGCCACAGAATTATGGAAATTCATGCATGGGCAAAACAAAAGGTTTCTTTGTCATTGTTCAGTGCCCATTGCCTTGGATACAGAGGTGGGAACTGGTCACTGGCAGCTGGTGTGCAAGTCATCTGTTTTTGCTTGTTGTCCGCGCATTTGAAGATTCTCCAGCTCTGTTTTGTTCTCCCGAACTAATAACCCTGGCACTTTTGCTTTGAGTTTCAAGTTCAGCAGAGCCCTTAAATTCAAAGTGAAATTCAGCCCAAACTGCAGAAATTTGCTTAGCACCAGTGATGTTGTGCTATGAAGACACGGGACTCAGGAAGCTGTACGTAAACTGTGGCACTTTGAAGTGTTGTTATACAAGGTCAGTTGTTCAAGTCAAAACATCTAGATTTTGCTTTGTGTCTGTCATCAGGGCTGTCCTCCATAGCATGAGGTACTTTCTATAGTTCAAATCCTCTCTTCTGAAGCAAAGGCCAAGTAAACCGGCTTTGAGAAGAGTTCAGAGGAATGGAATTCTCCCTCAAGGCACATAAAGACACTGCAGCACATGGGAGTTCCTTAGGCACGATAAAGAAGCTCGCAATAGATCTTAATAATCACAAAGCTATTGGTCACATCTGTAGTCCTTTCCCAGGAAGGTGCCACAGAAGAAGCCCAGCAGAGAACTTCTGTTGCTTGCAGAAGTGAGTAATTCTTTTGCACAAGCTACCTTTTCCCCCTCACTCTACACTCAGGATTGCACCATTTCCTGTGCTCTAAACGCCCACAGAAAAGGGGTGATGCAGCATTTTTTTTTTAATATATGCTCTAGCTCAAAATGAATTGTTTTGGGGAAGGTCTGTGGCCTGTGATATATAGGAAGTCAGACTAGAGTATCACAGTGGTCGCTTCTGGCCTTGGAATCTATGAATAAACCTATGAATTTGACCTTATGACTTTAAGTCCTAAGTCTAATAAAACTGTAGCAACAGATGGATATATAAGCAAAAATAAATTGTTAATATGTTCCCTCCCATACATAGGCATGCACACACAAACACACAACTCCCAGGAGCTATGGGTCTTGACTTGGAAAACCTCAGAATACAATAATAAAACCACCAAACACGAACAGCTTTGATTTTGATCAAAAGCTTTTACTTATGCAGTTTTTCAAGGATTCTGAAGGTATAAAGTAAATGTCAGACACAATTTAAAAAATTACTGAAATAATTTCTGCAAAATACTTCAATTCACACTGGGGCAAATTATACTTTAATTTTGATTACACACTCATTGAGGGCACAAGTCCTGCACTAAGAGGGTAATTGCAAATGCAAATCATGGTGTTGTGGATCGAACTACATGTTTTTGCAAACAAATGTCAATCCTCACATGCTAAGGATGCGTGTGCAAATCTGTGGGTGTGGCTTGGACTTTTTAGAATTTGTTTTCAATACCAATGGGTCTTTTCTTCCAGTTCCGAGTGTATTTTCGGTCTGTTTCTGGGGGGTCTTTGCAGGATTTAGTACCAATATGCACTGCTTTGCAGGATTATTTCATTATTTCCATGTGTATTTCCATTTCCCTGCAGACAGCCCTTGTGTGGTACAGAGTTTGTTCAGTATGAAACCCCAGTGCCTACCTCTGTTTAAAAGATGACACACTTTATTAGCCTTCATTTAACATCTGTTCAGGCTGCAGACAGATTAAAAAATACATTATGTAATTAGCACTGATTTTATTGATTGCCTGTTGATGTGTGTTACTAACAGCAAATTTGATAAGCTCAATGCAAGAAAGAATCATGCAATCATTGTGCAACACATTTAGAAAATGACTGCCACCCATAGACTAAAATTAATATAACACAACAGAAGTCTATTAATAGTTAGAGGAATGAGAATAAGAAACCCCATGAGGTAAGCAAAAGAAGTCTCTCATCCTTGCTTTCACTGCTGCTGTTGTTTACAGACTGCACTGTTTAGCAAACAAAAACACAAATTAAATGTTCTTGATCTCATAGTTTTACTTAGTTAGCTGGGAGGCCACTGAATCCTTATTAAAGGGAAACGGGTCTCCAGTTGCCATGCCTTAAAATAATCATGTTGGATAAAAAAAGAGAGAAGTTGGGTGAGCTAATATTTTTGGGACCAATTTCTGTTGGTGAAAGAGAGAGGCTTTTGAGCTATAAAGCCTTTCACCAACAGAAACTGGTCCAATAAAAAAAAAATACTTTACCCCCCTTGTCTCGCTAATACCCTGGGACCAAGTTGGCTAGAACAAAACTGCAAACAAAGTTGGAAAAAGGGCATTTGATTTTTAATGTATAGTGAAATTAAATTTGTATTTTCTATAGCTGAAGTCTAGTTTAAAAAAATGTTGCTGAAATACATGTTGCTATCAACATGACAACATACCAAGGACCAGATTCTGCAACCCTTGCTCATGCAAATAGTACTTACCATGTGAGAGGAATGAATGTTACACCTTCCTACAGGGTGGTGCAGTGGCATGCTCCATCTGTGTGCCTGGAAACTAGGACTTTTGTGCCTCTGCTGTACAGTGCCTCTCACATCTCCTCCTGCATCCCACCCATTGCCTGTCAGACACAACTAGCCCTGTACAAGTGTAGTGATTGTTGTTCAGGATATGCTGTGCAGAGATAGAGTACAACTTGCAGTATGTCACATCTCACTCAGATCTATACCATTTTGCACTGCAATATCCCAAGATCCCTCTCTCCTCAAACAAGTGCTAGTGTCCTGTCAAATTTCGGCTATCTACTCCCGGTTATTTTCATGTTACAGCTGATCAAAAAGGTCATGACTCATAATAATTTTTATATAACTCCCCGCCCCCCAAGTATTTTCCTCTCCCCATGTGCTCCAAAATAGAGGAAGTTTTGTTCAAAATTTCCAAGGATATTCACCTGTGGGTAGAGAGTCCAAGCTTGGAAAATTCTATCCCCCAAGGTGAAAGTTTGAGTAGTTAGAGCAACTGAAACAGAAAGGAGAAAGGAAATAATTCTTCACCCTTTATTCTAGCAGTCACCACTGCTCCTGCTATAGTGCTTTGAAAATGTATATAATAGAGTTAACATTTCCATAATACAAATTATTTTAGATGGATATTTCAGTTCAATCTTTATTTCTGGATGTGTAAAATTAATGTACCGCAGTTGAGGAAATTAAGGAAGGATGTTATTAGTAGATATATCCTGTCCGGAGGCATTTCAAGAGTGAGTGTCTTTAATAAGGAATCACTATTTCTTTTTGAAGTAGGTCACAGGTGCAAAGCAAATCTCCTTTTCATAGAAGCACTCTAATACAGAATATTGATGACTAACTGCATACGGCTGAAGTTGTATAGTTAACTTACCTAGATGTATGATCAGTTGCAAACACCCTGGAAAATGTTGCAATTCATACATAGCCATTTGCCCCATTGTTTCCTTTGTCCTTCTTCAATGGTTAATGCCTAATGAAGGTGTGAAAGTTCATGAAATGGCACCAACTGGACCAGCTGCTAAAATGATATTGTGTCCATTATGCAATCAGCAGGACCTTACAGTAGTTTTCAATTGACACACAATTATGCCCTGTTCTACTGGCTGTTGGTTTTCTGTTTATGTCTGATTTCTCCTCTTCAAAGGAAAGAAGATAGGAAAGTGGAATTGCAATCCAGCACTGATTTAGTTGGTATCTCTTGGTGGATTTATGACTAGCATTGATGTAATGTGAATGGAACAACAATGCCAAGTTGTTTCAGGACACTGCCAGCAGCGGGTAGCAATATACACTGAATAGGTCAGAGAGAACTGTAAAAGAAAACAACTACATTAGGATTATTAAGACAATGTTGCATTGTTTCCCTTCTTATGGATCAGTAAAAATTAAACTGAACACCCAAAAGCATGTGTTGAAGATTTTAATTCTAAACCATTGCTTTTAGGAGAAGGATTTCTTGAAAAGAACAGTTCTAAAACTGCCCTCAGCACTCTGGAGGGTTATTAACAGACAAACCATATATAGGGCTCAAGCATACTTAAAGTCACTGCCCCCATGTTGGGGGTGATACAGAACTACCCTGTGAGGGTCCAATGCAGGCAAGAAGGTTAAATGAAGTCATAATGTCATATGGAAGCCACTGCTTCCTGCAGCTCCCTTTGGCCAGGAATGGCAAACCGCGGCCACTGGGAGCTGCGAGCGGCTGTACTTGTGGATGCTCAGGTAAACAAAGCATCTTGTGGCCCGCGAGGGGCTTACCCTGAACAAGCCGCGAACCAAGTTGGGAACCCCTGCACTAGCCCAATAGTTCATATAAAACAAAATATATGTTAATGATGTCACAGTCAAACAGCCAGTCATCCTTTACTATCATAAATTTAAAAGTCAGTTCTCTGAAAGACATTCCTAGTAAGGAGATGACCCAGCAAAACTTAGTATAACTTCTCTCACAGAAGGAGTTCTTTACGCCAATGATTCTACTCACATGAATAAAGTTACCTATGTGCCTAAATCTTGCACAATCAGGACCTAAATTTGGCTCAATTTAGTGGAATATAAATACTGTGTTTAGAAAGCAGGTTTTATATATATATATATATATATATATATATATATATATATATATATATAAACCCTGTACATATACAGTGTAACATTTGCAATATAGATACATTTAGTAATGTACTTGCAACATCTCTAACTTCTACAGATAAATCCAATAGCAACACTGCACCACTTCCATTGCCTATCCTCTGTCTGGTCACTTTAAATTACAGAGGGTAGCTTTGATTGCATGCTTTACAAGGTTTAAGATTAAACTGAGAAGCTTCGCCTTGCATAGCAAGGAGGGGAGGCTTGCCCCAAAAAAATACTTGAAAGAGATTTAGTGCTGTGTAAACGTGGCACTACCTCATCAATTCCTGCAATGTATTTCTGTCATCACATTGTAAAGCCAACGGTGACAGTAGCCAAAACTAATTAAGTATTGTCAACTAGGTTAGCCTTTTACCATTATAATTCAGCTTCATGATGTACATCAGGCTAAATAATCCTAGCGGTACCATCAAATTTATGTTTGTGGAAATAACTCACACACCCCCCCTGTAAATTGGATATCTTTGCTATATTTTTAAGGCAATAAGTGCACATCAGGATTTATATCCACAAAGCAAGCACACTCTCCATCTTCTCGGGGAAATTATATAAATGTATATATGTTATAGATACACGTGTTCACACCATAGTCCTTTTTAGGACTAGGAACTGCACAAAACAGAGCTCACATGTTCAATAGAAACATGAACCAAATGTGGTAGTCTAGGCATTCAGATTGGTTACTGAGATTAGCATATGTTTACAGTAATGTTATCCTGTCCACCCTATTATCACAAGAGCACCAGTCATCAAAACATGTCAACCCAGAGCTCTTTCTGTGATTACGCAGACACACATGGGCTTCCATTCTGCTTGGACCAGTCATGTAGTGAAGACCACAGCCTGGCATATAGGGAAGAGTGAGGAGAACAACTGGGAGCAGCAGAAGCAGCCCCAGGAGCTGGGGATGAAAGGTTCTGGGAGGAGTGCTGGCAGCTGGCATGCTAATGAGATGATGCTTGGTGAAATCTCAGACAGTTATCTGTTAGGTGGTTTTGCTGAGCCATGTATTGCATTGATATATAAGTATCTGAGGCTTCTTCAGCTCAGTTATTCAGCCTTGAAACTGCAGGTCTTGGAGTATCACTAAAGCAATGTGCTCAACCCCTTTGGGATACATAGCAGTGACAGATCAATCAACCAGCTAAAACAGATTACTGAGTGTGCTCTACACAGTCCCAGTGTTGCCAACACTCACAATTTTGCCATGAGTCTTATGATAATTATTATTTTCCTTAAAGCTCCAGCCCCTGGAGTCAAGTGAATGTGTGATTATTTCAGCCTTCTTACTTAAAGAGAAATTAAGTTTGTAGTCCTTGCGGCTGTGTAGAAAGCTTCAAAATGTGACCCCAGTGCAATCTAAAGGCTCAAAAAGCAGAAGGCAAATGAAAAGAACACCAAATCTGTTATTTTTACATTATCTCATGATGTTAAAGCCAATCTCATAATTTTGGTGAGCCTGACTCATGATTTTTGAACATTTGGGGATGGAACTACTGCAGTCCTCATCTGCAATGTTCACCTAGCTGAAAGGCATTTAAGGAAAGGGTACAGCAGAAAATGGAGAACTCTCATGGCTATAAGAAAGTCTCTTTGGAGATTAACCTTATAAATAGACAAACTGCCCATGTGTATTTTTGTAGTATCCCATGAATAAAATGGATTATACTTCAACCACAGCCTACTTGTACTTGGAAACATTTTATTTTCATGGTACATTTAACTAATGCTGAATTATAATTGAGCTCATGTGATACCACATATTATGCAAATATATTCATTATGATTCCTGGTATTACAATAGATAGCAAATGAATTGATAATTACGTGACACTTAAAATAAATAAGATAACACTCTCTAAATCTCTCAGCTAAGTGTTGCCTTTTAGAACACATTATGTTGGTACCATTATCTGATATAATAAACAGTAAGAGGTCTGGGATGGGAGTGGTGATGCAGTATCTGCAATAAATTGACTAAATGTGTTTTCGCCCTATAAATCATTTTGCAAAGTGCTGTTATGTGTTTTAGGTGCAATGAGGTTAGCTCACTAGATAGGTGCCCAATACATATTCAATGTCTCATAATCTAGCAACCGACCACAAGGAAAAACATGAGGTATTTGAAGAGGCATGAACCAGATGACATTTTTACCCTTAAGATGAGGAATACTGTCATGCAGACAGCTCCATGTAGCTTTAGGACACTCTTTCCATAGACAAATATTTGATCAAAAGCAAAATGGAATGAGGTTGCACATGGACTTCTACTGTTAGTTATTGTCTTACCTACTCTGGATGTTACTATTTTGGAGATTTGAGATGGAGTCAGTGCTGCTGTGGAAAGCTGGAGAAAATGGCCAGCCCCTTAAGACCTACCTCTTGCTGATTGTATCTGAGGGTATGTCCACACTGCAATTAGACACCCGCAGCTAGCCCGTGCCAGCTGACTGCTAAGCTAAGGGGCTGTTTAACTGTGGTGTAGCTGTTCAGTCTTGTGCTATAGCATGAGCCCTGGGACCCTCCCACCTCACAGGGTCTTCGAGGGGAAACTAGATCTCTCTCATAGAAGTAACCGGGAGCAGCAGCAATTGTCAACAGTACTGCGGAACCAGTGGGCAAAGAGGAGAAGAGGCAGCTCCTTCACCCAGCTGGGTGATGGGAGGGACCAGAATCAAACACCCCCATATCTCAAACATTAGTTTGAATTCAGGGGTCAGGCAGGACAAGAATTTGACCCCACCCCACCATGGACATATTATTAGCCGAGAGCTGGAGAGAGGAAACAGGCATAGTTTCCCCATATGGTCTGGTGACAAATTTTAGTTCATTTCCTGAGGGGATCAATAGGAGGATGGGCACAAATAAGAACCCATGTTCGAATTCCCAGCAGAAAAAACCCATGGCTGAAGTATCAGAAATACACTATAGATCCTCCAGAACACAGCTGAGGCATATTGGCAATCTATGCTGGACCAGTTATAAGGATAAATAAAGGACTGCACTTTCTTCTAGTCCAGTGAAACTGGCATCTTTCCCAAATAGAGTTTATATTTTTATTTTAGAAGGTGCATTGTCTGCATAAGGATGCATCCGATGAAGTGAGCTGTAGCTCACGAAAGCTTAGGCTCAAATAAATTGGTTAGTCTCTAAGGCACAAGAAGTACTCCTTTTTTTTTTATGAATACAGACTAACACGGCTGCTACTGTGAAACCTGTCACCACCATATCTTATTTTCCAAGCTAAAAACGCTTCCTATAAATCCTGAGAGCTGGAGCTTTTCTAGCTTTTTGTCACTGATATCTCTCTCTTTTCACAAACATAAATATTAATATATTATTTTCAAAACCTTTTGCATGAAAAACAACCCAACAAAAATGTCATAGGCATTTTGGTCACTCCATTTCTGATCACAAGTGCCTTGTATAGATAAAGGACAATGAAGATACTCTGATTTACCATGGTTACACATTCTCTATTTAAACACATAGCATGCAAGGTTGCTAATGCTTCTTCTGCTCCATCACATTTTCCTTTCATTTTGCAGTCTGTGCCAATGTTAAAATGATCAGTGTGTTCTGCCAGTATCATAAATTTTCTAATTGGGTTCAGATTTTTTTTTCCAGGGAATATGTGTAGGTACAGTACCTGACTTCTGGTACTTTAACAATGATCAGCACTGCTAATTTCCCACATGGCCATTTTAAATCGCAGAAGAAAGACAAATAAACTGGCAATTAGAATGCAATCAGTGGAGGTTAGTACAACATCTGCCTTCCAGTCATGTGCTTATTGTGTAATATAGTGCTTAAAGGGAAAATGCAAGGCAAATTTTTGGCCCAAAATTTAGCTTTGGATAAAAAAATTGAGGTTTTACAAATTACTAACAGCAGAATTTCTTTTTTATTTAAAAAAAAATTCAAAGGAAATGTTTCTTCACAAATCAGTATTCTCCTGCTGTGATTCCACCCTAAACATTGCAGCACTATGACATTGAAATTTACTATCAACTGGCTAGAAACAAAAGTGAAATTGACTTAAATTTCATTAGCTAAGAAGAGACATAAGCAAAATGCAGACAAAATCGCAAGTTGTAAATATTCTGAATTATTTTCCCTTATACTAATTTAGGTGTCATTTATAATGTAAGTCAGAAAGTTTGCTTTTTCAAAATATATTTTCAACCCTATGGTGTCACTTTAAGATATGCTTTAATGCCAGGAGTCACATACACCCTTAGGGGTACTTTGGAGTTTGAGGCATAGCCCTGAGTAAAGGCAGTGCGCACAGTTGTGTTGGCTGTGTGAGAGCACCAAGACACATTGTGCCTCAGCAGCACCCTCTGACACACAATGCACCATGTATAAAAATTGCAACAGCTGATTAAAGGGTGAAGCATGCTTCTACCATGTGTCCAACCAGCATGTAAGGGTAGTGGAGCTTGTCCCTACCCTTTTGCTTGTGAAGCATCTGGCATTCAGCTGCTACTCTAGCCATAGCACCCAAAGCCATGATCCAGGCAGTGCTAATGTGCCCATGAAGAGGGTGGAGACCTAATTCCTTCCTCCATCCCCATCAGGACTCAATACACCACAGCACAAACTAGACCTAATTGTACAATCTTCCAATCCTTAAAAAAATGTGCTGATTCATCCCGTCTTAACAGTTTAATAAGCAATCTATTAAAAATGTTAAGATTTCTAACACAAAATGCAGATTAACTAGAAGTAAAAACTGATAATGCCTATTTCTGATCTCGTGACTATGTTGGGTTAAATAGTGACTGTGAAACCTGGGGAGAGGAGAAAGAAGTAAAGCAGGGTCAGAATGAAATATCAGGTGAACACTCAAGAAGGCAAGAAGAAAGATTAAGAAAGTGTAAAAAAAAACAGAGCAGAGGGGGAACAATATATTATAATTTAAAAATATGGTCTATGGCACAAACATAGGACCTGCTGGTTTATGAGTAGTGTTTTCCATGCTTATTACTGCACATAATATAGGCTGCTCTTCAGACAAATATTTTAAAAAGGAAAATAAAACTATTACCTCTGAAAGAAAACTGGGTTGAAATTACAGGGACTATAAAGGGAGAGAAACTTGCAAACTCAAACTCAGTTTGAAAATCTAAAGAACAATTTGAGAGGCTCACCAAACCGGCCAGCACACATGGAGGTGACAAGAGTCTTTGTGCACTTCCCAGTCCTCCTCCTGGGGCACTGCAGCTCAGCACTACCCTCTCTACAAGGCCCCGTCTAGCCCAGAGTGTTTTAATGGAGATGTATGCATCAGTTCTGCACTGGAGGATTTCCAAAAGAGGGAATGTGGTTCGGCCCAAAGAGGGACCATTAAGTTAGATCCGTTGGTAATACCTAATATGTTAAATAGACCAGAAGATTTCTTTTCTTCACATAATGTTGCTAAGAATAACAAAGTAGTGTACTACTGAGAAAAATACATGCTGTGGTAATAATAGCTTAGAAAACTCCATCTAAACATGTGCAGTCCTCCTTATGCTGTTTTTCCATGCAACGACTAAAATAGAAATGTTATGAGATGCTCCCACCAATGATCCTTTTTATGTTGGCAACAAAGGTTCCCCAATGTAACCCCTGGAGGGGATATGAAAATGGATAGAAGCAACATCCCATGACACGCACAGTTTTATTTATGCCACCTACAGCTTTTGGCTGAGATTTATACAGTAATTTAAACAGGTAATTAAGAACAATTAAACTGAGGTTTATAGACGATGATGAAACTGGTAGTAAAAAAACCAAACTGTAGCTGAGTTACCACTGCAAACAACATTGAATAAAACAGCATTTGGAATGTACTATACTGAACCTGCACCTCCTTTCCAAGTGGCAGTCCCCTAAAGAGAGCTAGAGGGAAAGGACTGGACTATGCATCATTCTGTGAGGCACAGGGACCAGTTCAGCCTCTAAACATGATTCTAGGGACTCTGTGGTGCTTAGTGAACAGGAAAAAGAACTGACATCCAGAGGGCACTGTGGTCAGGCCCAAGGAGAAACCCAGAGGGCTGATACTGGACAAGGAGAGCTAGATGAAAGCAGGAAGGATGAGGGAACCATATGGCTGCTTGACAATGCAGAAGGATTCTCCACCAAGACCAGGACTGAACTCCTGCCAGAGGGATCGCAGACCAGCACTTTATTACTATGTTAGATGATTCAACAAAAAAGAAAACACCAGGCTTTAGGCCAGAGTAGTTCCATAGCCCCTCCACTGGGCTACCCTTAGGGTCAGAGTTAGGAACTCATGAGTTGATCTTACATCAAAACTGTCTAAGCCATTATACTAAAGTATCTGTACTATTCCATTCTGCCAATCAAGAAAATAACCTCCCTTTACTTACTAGAAGGGTGTGCTTAATGGTGACCCATTAAGGGCTAGAGTCTGTGGACTCTTCAGTACTTGCCTCCAAGTTTGTGGCAAACAGATCACACTAGCAAATCTCTGAAAGGGACTGGTGTACCACCCCACTCACGATTACAACCTACAGATGGGACAGTTACATACTGATGACAATGGTGGAAAGAAATCCTTGTGATTCAGTTGGCTGTCTGGCAGGCATGGGTACAAAACTGCAGGTGAGTAGCGTTAGAATAAAGTAACTGGCTTTGGGGAGGGAGATGAGACAAAAAGATAACAGAAGGGGAGTGCAACATTAAAGGATGTCTCTCAACAGACCCTGATCTGAAATCTTTCTTGAATCAGAAGTAAGGAAGAGAAGAGTCTGTCTGCCGTTATGTCTATTGATTCCAGCATTTAGCCACTTAGGCAATCCCACATAACAGCACATTCAGAGAAAACTACTTAGTTCTGAACTATTTCATGATCCAAGAGAAGA
Organism: Lepidochelys kempii; assembly: GCF_965140285.1. Taxonomy (NCBI): domain Eukaryota; kingdom Metazoa; phylum Chordata; order Testudines; family Cheloniidae; genus Lepidochelys; species Lepidochelys kempii. Next base: position 180,823,961 of record NC_136382.1, on the reverse strand, counting down.
GAAAGGAAAACAAGGAATGGCTCTGAAAGACCAAACCTCAGAGCTTGGTGGATGCAACCCTGCTGGTGGATGAATAAGAGTGTGACAGTGAGTTAGAACAAGAAATGGTCCTAGACTTCAAGGTTCAAGTCAATGTAGCAGAAGTGAAGACAACCGCTACTGTATATATTTTCAATATTTTCCCACAACCATTTAACAATCAACTAAAAACAGAAGCCTTGGTAATCCAATCAACTCATTTAACTAGAAAAAAGTTTGTAAGCTGCCCAGTAGATGTAATATATGTAATACCATACTAGGCTATCTCTGTATTCTTTATTCTCTTCTCTTTAATGAAGAAATAAGTTATTCATTCCATAACAGTCAGGCAACTTTTTGATGCAAGAAAATTACTACCTAAAGGTGAAAGAGTAAAAAACAAATACATTCTGTAATATTAGTCATTTTTCACTTATATGAAGTCTGTAATTATCAGCAACTCCAACAGACTGAGGGTCAAGAGGCTCAAAATATATACTTCCCACACTGCTGAAGAGAACAACTCAATATTTTTAATTCATAATTCCCCAACCCAAAAACTTAGGGCAGATCAGCCAGCTAATGTAAATCAGCATAGCTCCATTTCTTCAATGGCTCAGGCTGCCATAACTGTGACAGACCCTAAACACTATGCTAACTTAGGGACACAAAAGAGCCCAAGTTTGGGACGGTGGGAGGGTGGCTTAAAGCTGCTGGACTGCAGGTAATGTTCTGTGCATCGTAGAGATGCAATACAAATGCTCACCCCTTGTCTTTGCAGCTGTAAATCTTTTAAAATAGAAACCTTTAAGGAAATAAGTTAACAAAAGTGTAGATTTGGTTTGTCCCAGCCTTTTTGTTGTAAATAATTTTTACATTCCATTTCCCATAATAGTGTATACACAGATCAAAGTTATAGACAGGTATTACACATCTGCTTTTTACTCCATGTTTATCTGCAAACAAAGGAAAGGACATGAGGAACACCACAAAAATACAGCAGCTATTTCATCTTTTGTTGAAGATGTCAGGCAATTAGGCACTGAAATAAAACGACGTGTATTTATGTAGATACAAACTAAAATGGTCCTGTTCTGCAGGTTAGTTAGCGGTGACTGTGAAGTGAGAGATGAAAAGGAAAGAAAGAAAATAAATAACACAGAAAGACTGAGTAGATGAAACACGTATAGAATTCAGAGATGCAATCAGTCCTTGCAGATTTTCATAGGTTTTATGACACTCCCAACAGAAAACATTATTGTACAGACTAACATTGTTTTTTTATATTACCATCTTAGTTCTGTTCATCTCAGAAGAGATTAATATTGATATTAGCATTACACAAAGCATATATTTTAAAAGGCAAATATTACAAAAGCCTAATAATACACTCAGTTTTTGTTTGGATTAATCCACTGTGCGAATGATCAGAAAGATAGAGTCCCAGTCTTGCCACTTGCAGGGCAATTATTATCTGCTTCATGTTAGTGGCCTCTTTACATTATAAAAAAAGAAATATTATGAAGGCCCAAGAAATACATCTGAAATTTATGTTTGGATTAATTCAGAACAGGAACTATCACAAGGGATAGCAGGAATCCAAGCCTTGCCACATTTTAGAGTAGGCTGCAAAGCTATTCTTGTAGGTGTTTCCACAACAACTGAGCAGCAGAAGATTCTCTAGACAACAGAATCCAATGGCAGCATAAGGGTGAAGAGTTTAGGACCTATATCAAAAAAGGTTTGCTGTCGTTCCAGGGGTGGCAGCCACTCCTGACTACTTTGACCACTACTCACTTTTGCAAATATGCATGACATCATCATTACCTTGTACCAAACTTAGCCCCTTGTTGCAATCTTGTTATAATCTAAATTGTGAGCATTCTGGGGCACGGACAGTCTTTGTTCCTCCCATTTTTGCAGTGCATAGCATCATGGGACAGCTATACACCACCCATATACCCAAATACAAGTGACAATAACATTAATTTCCTACAGCCTGGACACTGATGTGATGGTTCTACTAGAAATGCATAGATATGGTAGACAGATAGCTAATCAGACACAAATTCCTTGATTATTGGACACATCTAGCTCTTGATGCATTTGAAATACTATACTATAGCAATTTGGTGGAAAAAGCCCCACATTATTGTATCAACCAGAGTCATAAACCTGCTTCCTTAGTCTATACTAGAGATGGGTGATATTTTTATCTGAATAGTAAATTTCAGGGAAAATGCATTTTCAGGGCAACAAACTATTTGCGAATTTGAGTCAATTTCAGTGAATAGTTTCAGCTGAATAACTAAAGAAAGGCTGGTTTCAGAGTAGCAGCCATGTTAGTCTGTATTCGCAAAAAGAAAAGGAGTACTTGTGGCACCTTAGAGACTAACAAATTTATTTGAACATAAGCTTTCGTGAGCTACAGCTTCATCAGCTTCATCGGATGCATTCAGTGGAAAATACAGTGGGGATGAAAAAGTCATGACGTTTTTGATTTTTCATTTCCAAATGATGGTTCCTTTTGAAATTTAACAAGATTTGGTGGGGTTTTTTTGGTTTAAAAACAAACAAACAAACAAAGGTTAACACACACCCCAAAACATTTGGGGTCAAAACAAAGTTTTCTCCTGTTTTTTTCATTTTGTTGAGAAAAATTTCAGTTTGGGTTCAAAACTCACCATCTACTCCTCGCTCGGCGCCCTTCCCCCCCACCCCCAATTTGACCTTCAAACTGAAAAATGAATGATTGACACACCTCTAGTCTATACTACAGTAGAGATGGAACAGAGAAGCGCAAGACTATGGAAAGAGTGTTGCAGGTGGCAGGGATGTCTAAAGGATGAAGATTATAGACCACTTTGGGATAAATCACTCTTGTGCTCATGAAATGGATTTATATAACCAGAGAAGCACAATGACGCCTTTAATGCTTTTATATGACTGCTCACCAAAGAGGAATGATTTTGGTTTGTGTTGAGGATACTTCAAACTTTAGATCTTTGAGGGGGGCAAATTGACTCTTGGGAGATCAATTTGACCCTGGTAATAAGACCAGCCTAACTCAGCAATGAGCATGTGTCATAAATATAAAGGGAAGGGTAACCACCTTTCTGTATACAGTGCTATGAAGTCCTTCCTAGCCAAAGGCAAAATCCTTTCACCTGTAAAGGGTTAAGAAGCTAACGTAACCTTGCTGGCACCTGACCCAAAATGACCAATAAGGGGACAAGATACTTTCAAATCTGGAGGTGGGGGAAAAGGCTTTTGTCTGTCTGTGTAATACCTTTGCCGGGAACAGATCAAGGATGCAAGCCCTCCAACTCCTGTAAAGTTAGTAAGTAATCTAGCTAGAAAATGCATTAGGTTTTCTTTGTTTTGGCTTGTGAATTCGCTGTGCTGGAGAAAATATGTATTCCTGTTTTTGTGCCTTTTTGTAACTTAAGGTTTTGCCTAGAGGAATTCTCTATGTTTTGAATCTGACTGCCTGAAGATTATCTTCCTTTCTGATCTTACAGAGTTGTTCTCTTATCCTTTTTTGTTCTTCTAATAAAGTTCTGTTTTTTAAGAATCTGATTGGGTTTTTTTAGGGTCCTAAGAAACCCAACCTGGTCTGTGCTCAACTTGTTTATTCTCAAGCCTCCCCAGGAAAGGAGGTGGAAGGGCTTGGGGTGACTGCTGGGGGAAGAGGAACTCCAAGTAGTCCTTTTCCTTGGTTCTTTGTTAAAGCACTTGGTGGTGGCAGCATACCCTAGTCCAAGGGCAAGATTTTGTGCCTGGGGGAAGTTTTTAACCTAAGCTGGTAAGAATAAGCTTAGGGGGTCTTTCATGCGGGTCCCCACATCTGTACCTCAGAGTTCAGAGTGGGGAAGGAACCTTGATAGCACATCATGTATAATTCTGCTGAGTGAAGAAATAAGCCTCTTTGTCCATATCCCACACCAAGAGATAGATAACCTACTGGCTGCAACTGTTGATCAGGAGCACATTGTTGTTCCATTCAGAGCCCCGCTTGTGGTCCCTTGAATGTTTCTGTTTATCAGCAAATCTCATTGTAACATATGATAAAACTAAGCATTAAACTCTCTTGCTGTCACACAATTTCCATCATACTATGGCTATGAATAAATAGCCACAGAAATAGCTAAACACTTTAAAACATTTCTTGTAAATAAGGCTCCAATGCTGAATGCATTGTATGATGTTTTAGAGGACACTGGGTTACCTTAGTCACAGCACAAAGAGGAAAAGATTGCAGCTGTATTACAGTACATACACAAGAAATAAAAATCTGAAAACATTTTGCACAAAAGGAAACATATGACTTTAAGTTAACTTTAGTATGCATTATACAAATAGTGTGGAGCTTTTTAAGAGTTAAAAAATTTTAAAAAATCAAATAAAGTACAGATGAGTGCTGCACACTTCAATGAAGCCCAACAGTTGGTGCTCTAGCGCACAGTTAGATGTGCTATAAAATTGTCCTCACATGAATAAATATGCTCAATGGCTGTCTTTCACACAGAGAAAGTACTATCTTGGGAATTGGCCAATTAACAACAGTGGGAAACCACAAAGTCATAAAACATAAAAATACACACACATGAATTTGGGATCTTTTCTGAATCCTGTTTCCCATGCTGCCTATGGAAATCTTCACTGATGCTCAGGATGGACATATATTTTTGGTAATGTTACTCTTTAAAAATATGCTGCAGATTCCGTATTGCAGTTTGGGACAGTACTACATTCCACTAGAGAATTAAGCTGAAAACCCCAGAATGGTTTGGATTCAATTTCTGCTGCTGGCTACAAAGTTCGGCAAACTCAAACTCCTTTGGCTCCTACAGGAAAGATGGAGTCAAAGGTTATGAAGTTGTTTTCGACCAAACTTAGGGATGTTACTGGCCTCTTCCTCCACCCGTGTGATGGAGATGGCCCAGATTCCCTGTGTCCTGGGGCCCTAACAACATATAGAAGCAGCAAGTTTCCTGTTCCCTAAGGCCAGGGACCTGGAGCATGGGTTCTTCTGTACCAGTAGGTGCAGCACAGCAGTGTTCCACTTGTGACACAAATGTCTTCGTTTGAGCTGGTTGGAAATTTTCTATCCAAACTGTTTTGATGGAAAATCAAATTTTTAACTCAGACAATTTTGCAAAAAAATGTCATGTTAAAACCAAAATATTTCTATTTGGAAATGGTGTCTCATGGGAGTTGTAGTTCTGGTGCCTTATACCCTCATTCTCTTCTTTGGGTCAGGATCCCCAGCCATTCTACATCTATCATGATGCACCACAGAATCTTTGCAACAGGGGAGCCCCTGGGGATTTTTGGTTTTAAATGTTTGGATGAAAAGTCAAAATTTTCCAAAGAGAAAGTCCCCAACATTTTCTGACCAGTTCTAGTCTTCATGTCTTTGCATGATATAAACATTGCAACATTTTAATATTGTTTTGTGCTGAACCAGACTCACCATGTTCAAATTTATTTTGGTAGATTTGATCATCATTCAGTGAGGAGATATTCCACTCAAGCCCTTCCTAATAGACATACACTGTTGCTGAATATATGCTAGAGTAGTGTGTCTAAAAACTACCTGCTTCTAACAGGTAACCTGGCCCCTTCAGAAACTGCAAAGATTGAGGGAACCTTTAATCCCAGTTAACACAGAACTCTGGGAAATAGTGAATCTGATGGCAGCTTGCTTGCTTCTACACTGGAAACTGAAAAATTAAATCGTAAAGGCCTTAATATCTCAATCAGGGCACTTTGTGCCTACCAGAAAGGTTTCTATAAATCTCTATTATCTTCAATAAAATTATTCATCTATTTCTCCCTTTTGCTTGTCCAAAACTCCATTGCATCAGAGTTAAAGCAGAGATTCAGAAGCTGGGATATGCTCTGGAATGTGAGATGAATGTGGTGAAAGATGAAGACACAGGAAGAGCGTTAGCGGCATCCATGGCTACTACAGTCAGAGAAACTTAGAGAAGCTTCCTGGAATGCCCTCTTTTTTTCTTTTAAAGAACTGATCAGCCTACAGAGATGAGCTTGCCTTTAGAACAGGGGTTCCCAAACTTGGTTCATGGTTTGTTCAGCGTAAGTCTCTGGCGGGCCGCGAGTTGCTTTGCTTACCTGAGCATCTGCAGGAATGGCCGCTCGCAGCTCCCAGTGGCTGGGCCACTGCTTCCCGCAGCTCTCATTGGCTGGGAATGATGAACCACAGCCACTAGGACCTGTGAGCGGCAGTACCTGAGGATGCTCAAGTAAACAAAGCATCTTGCAGCCCGCCAGGGGCTTATGCTGAACAAGCCGTGAACCAAGTTTGGGAAACCCTGCTCTAGAAGGGAATTTGTAAGGCCAGTAAACAATTTTCTTCTAATGTGCCCACTAATAGATAATGGTTTAATCTTCAGAAGATCTTGGTTTTATTTTAGGAATACAGCACTCACAATATACAACAAATATTTTCCACATACTGTACTCTGAGGATGATTGTCCCATTGTCAATAATAGGAGTTTTACCATTAACTTTCATGCAGTCAGGATTTCAGAAGTTTAGTCACAGATAGCAGAGTTACTCTCTTCTCATGACAATAAGCCCAATTTTTCACTGAAAATATAAAACTATCTATTCTACAAGGAAAATATTCCTAAAAGACTAATTTTTCAGTAAAATCTAATGTCCCTTGCCATACAAAATGGGCAAGAAATACTTGCAGTGCAAATGACTGCACAGAACAAAACAGAAGAAAAGTAAGGTCTCCATGGTTGATAGCAGTGTCTGTCTCTCCCTTGTAGAAGTCTGCAGCTGAATACAATATGGCAGCTGTCTCTGCAGCAGGGAGTGGGGGACTTCTGGCCATTTAAAGAAAACACAACAGAAAAGATGCACACAATTCCTAACTTTAGCACAGCAGAAGAAAAGTTTTGATTGCATACATATCTCAGAAGATAACAGGCTTTTGCAAAAGCAACTAGTCTAATGGGAGGAGAATTAAAGACAGAATATATTCTAGACATGTGTGGAATAATCTGATCAGGTTACATCAGTCTCCATTAATATGAAGAATAAAATGATATAATTAAAATATAGTCCATACTAAAAATACTTAGTACTTACATAGCGTTTAAGAGTGTGATTTTCAAAAACTCTCAGCATTGGCTTGACTGCTTCCATTGTAGTAGTGGTAAAATTGCCACTGAATTCAGTGGGAAAAGTTAGACTAACAATGAGAGTTTATGAAAATCCCACCAATATGGGATCTAACCACTGGGGAAGCTCCTGTATCCCAGTCCCATGCTCAGCCCACTTGACCATGCTGTGTCTCTAGGATGCATCTAATGCAGCAATTGCTCTAGAGCAAAATTCCTGGAAGGATAATTTAATATGTAAATGTATTTTTTGAGTAAGGGCATTTTGGAAAGTGCCCCTTAAAGTGTGCAACTCTGGCTACTGAACTGTTCAATGAAGAATTAGTTCCTGATCTAAAACCCTTCTGATTATCATCTGGAGTTGCCTACAGGTGCATGTGTTTCATAGTTTGAAGCATGGCAGAGTCCACCTAGAAGATGGAAATGTGATACTGTTAAATGAGCATCTGTGAATCATGCATAAAATTGGGATTAAAAAATAAGTGTACTTCAAGTGTATTTTTTCCAGTATTTTCAATAGGTGCCTAAACAGCAGAATTGCCACAATTATAACACCAAATAAATTTCAAATGGCTATTAAAATAGCTGCATTAAGTGTAATGTTAATAACTTCAATTGGCAACTTTTTGAAGAAGGTGCATTTGAAGAAAGACCTTCAAGTACTGACCGCATGTACGGAATGTGTTATGCAGTTAATTTTTATGGAACTCCAACATTTACTTGCTAAACAGTTTATAGGATCCATCAAAAGAAATTGGATGGGACTGCCCTGTCAATAGTAACAAACTGTATTTTGAACTGTTCACTGAAAGTATTGCTTCAAGTTTTCAATATTTGCAACTTGAGATGTGACACAGGGAACCTTAAAGGATTAGTATCAATCTTAGAATCAAATGTCTGGTGTGAAAATTCAGTTGCAAATCTGAAAATTTATTTTTTGGAAATTTTATTTAATATGAAATCATAAGCAAATTAGCATTTAAAGCAAGTGACATTATATAATAATTTGGCTTAGAGGTGCAATTGAAAATAATACAGTGGCAAATATATATAAAGTGTATGAACCTTTACAATATAGTCAATAGATGTCTATATAAACTTTAAACATATTGTTGCTCCTGAAGGCTGTGAGATCTCTGCAAAGTCAATTTGTATGAAATAGCAGCTGAGCAACCCATGCATGATCACTTGGAAGTTTGGGTTCTAAAGAGCCTGATCTTTTGGGGAAATCTGTCCATAGCTTGAACAATTAGTTTTACCAGTGACTTCAGTGGATACCGAATCAGGACAAAATGAGGACAAAAACTCCAAGCACACAATACTGGAGATTATAATAATGAATATGTATCCATAGCAATCCCTCCTTACTTGTTGAAAAACAAAAATAGACCTTTTCTCTCCAAAATGTTCTAGTAGGGAAAACCCTAGAGTAAGTGCATAACTAGCTAGAGACTATAAACCCCCAAACTGAAATTCACACAATGGGCAAGCAGCCAGGCCAACCTTTCAAAGAAACTTGTTAAAAAAGAATATGGGGATGAAATGAAACCAGGAACATGCCAGTGCCAGGAGTCCCCAAAATAGAGCTCCTGGTTTAATAATTTATCAAGAAAAATGTGGCATTTATTTTTGAAGCCAGATGTAGGAGAACCCTCTATAAATTGAAAGTGTATATAAAATTCTTACAAGACTGAATAATAAGTAAACAAAGAAAAACAAACCTGCAGGCACCATATTGATTTTTCTTTCTGACATCAGGGATTGAGCCAGAATAGCAAGAACTGTTTGATCAGTCAGAGATATTGCACTTGAGAGAAATAAGCTTTAAGGTTGGTTGTCTCTCCCCCTCCCTCAATCCAGTTACCCAGCCAAGAGAATAACTGCTGTCTCGCCTTTAATGAAAAACTTTCATATGTAAAGTCTCAGTTATATTTCTACCTAATCTGGGGGCACAAGAGCTTCCCCCAACTCCAAGAAACCTGCCGGGAGGGGAGGAGATAGAGAGTGTGAGCATGTACACTGCCAGGTTGAGTCAACTACCCTTGACCACACTTTAGACCCAGCACCTGGTCCATATACCCACACTCTGGTTGGTCTTCACCTTATCCCAGCTAATTTGATTAATCCTCTAGCATTCAGTGGTGGTAGTCTATACCTGCAGTGCTCAAGGTTTAAACCCTGATGACATAAAATGGCCCTACTGGGTCAGACCAAAGGTCCATCTAGAATCATAGAATATCAGGGTTGGAAGGGACCTCAGAAGGTCATCTAGTCCAACCCCCTGTTCAGTGCAGGACCAATCCCCAATTTTTGCCCCAGATCCATAAATGGCCCCCTCAAGGTTTGAACTCACAACCCTGGATTTAGCAGGCCAATGCTCAAACCACTGAGCTATCCCTCCTCTAGCACACTGTTGACTAATATCCAGCTTCTCGTCCACTGTAACCCCTAGGTCCTTTTCTGCAGAACTGCTGCCTAGCCACTCAGTCCCTAGTCTGTAGCAGTGCATGGGATTCTTCCATCCTAAGTGCAGGACTCTGCACTTGTCCTTGTTGAGCCTCATCAGATTTCTTTTGGCCCAATCCTCTAATTTGTCTACGTCCCTCTGTATCCTATCCCTACCCTCCAGAGTATCTACCACTGCTCCCAGTTTAGTGTCATCTGCAAACTTGCTGAGGGTACAATCTACGCCATTGTCCAGATCATTAATGAAGATATTGAACAAAACTGGCCCCAGGACCAACCCTTGGGGCACTCCGCTTGATACCAGCTGCCAACTAGACATGGAGCCATTGATCACTACCCATTGAGCCCGATGATCTAGCCAGATTTTTATCCACTTTATAGTCCATTCATCCAGTCCATAATTCTTTAACTTGCTGGCAAGAATACTGTGGGAGACCGTAACAAAAGATTTGCTAAAGTCAAGCAATAACACATCCACTGCTTTCCCTCATCCACAGAGCCATTTATCTTGCCATAGAAGGCAATTAGATTAGTCAGGCATGACTTTCCCTTGGTGAATCCATGATGACTGTTCCTGATTACTTTCCTCTCTTCAAAGTGCTTCAAAATTGATTCTTTGAGGACCTGCTCCATGATTTTTCCAGGGATTGAGGTGAGGTTGACTGGCCTGTAGTTTCCCAGATCCTCCTTCTTCCCTTTTTAAAAGATGCACACAACCTTAGCCTTTTTCCAGTCATCCAGAACCTCCCCCAATCGCCATGAGTTCTCAAAGATAATGACCAATGGCTCTGCAATCACATCCTCCAACTCCTTTAGCACCCTCAGATGCGGCGCATCTGGCCCCATGGACTTGTGGTCGTCCAGCTTTTCTAAATAGTCCTGAACCACTTCTTTCTCTACAGAGGGCTGGTCACCTCCTCCCCCTACTGTGCTGCCCCTTGCAGTAGTCTAATACCTGTCTCTTTCTATTAGCTGGAGTTCCCTCCCTGAGAGGTATCCTCAGTGCGAAAGGATACCACAACATCATCTGGAAGGAGAGCTCCAGTTAGATGCTCTTCCTTCCATGGGACTTTCATCCTCCTCAACAGCACAGAGGCTGTCAGATTGGGAGTGGGGCCATTCTGCTTTGTCCCGGAAAGTCTCATCTGTGTACCTGTCTCCCTCAGCTACTTCAGTTCAGCCACTCTGGTCTCCAAAGCCTGTATATGGTTTCTGAGGACCAGGAACTCCTTGCACCGAGTGCACACATATGCCACTTGCCCACAGGGCACTTAATCATGCATGCTACATTTTGTGAAATAAACTGGGTAGCCCCACTCTGTTGCTGGACTTCTGCCTGCTTTATCTTTTTCTCCTGGAGCTGGTTCCTTTGTTGTTGTTTTTGTGTATTTCAAGGGGGTGTTTTTAGCTTTTAAGTTTAAAGAAAGTTGAGTTCTAGTCCATGCTCACACTCCCCCTGTAAACTCCCTCGCCAAACTCCCCTGTTAGCCGCTCCTGGTCGCGAGCATGACAATGCATGATGGGGAACTATCACTGTGGCACACAAAAGAATTTGTTTTCACCTTTTCCCTTTAAAAAAATGTCGGAAATTAATTTAAAACCGCTATGTAAGAGAACATATTCTTTTGGTTGCAACAATCTAGCCCTTAATCGGTGAAGATGCCAAATTTAAGGGTGCTCACACAATCCTAACTAAGCCCCTTTGTGTTATGACATAGTCTTTAATTCCATGATCACATATTTTTTCTACAGGATCCCTGCTTCACTCAGTGTACAGGAGAGGATACACAAGGGCACCTAGTTAAGATTGCAAGAGCAACTGTAAATCTGTCTTTTTTATGTTCAAGTGCTAGACTTTGTTACCTGTATAACATTTTAACACCATTTTGAAATGTAATATACAATAAGACTGTGGGCAATGTAAGATTTATTATTTCTATAATTATTCACTTGCTAACTCTTAAGTGCCTGGGTTTTCTAAATGATGTAATAGATAAGTAAACTGTCATCACTCAACAGCCTTCCTTGCCTTTCAAGTTACTTGTGTGTATAATGGGTGTGGAAGACCACACAACATTTGAATGACAAACAATAACAATAATTGTATTAAATATTCTGTCAGAGTTGGGTAAACTTCAAATGAAGGCAGATGTGACTTTACATGTTGGTGATGAGGAGGACTTCAATGGCATCACCAGAAGAGTGAAGGATCAGTTCATCTGAGAGATCACGGGCATAAATTGTAAGTGATCCAGGTAAATAGCTTTTTCTCATTAAAAATGATGAACTAGTTCATTTTAACCATGTTTTAAACCTAAATACCTGTGAAAGTGTCAAACTATAAAGTGTCAAATAAATATATATTGAGGTATTGTGTATCCCTTATTCCTTCTTTTTCTCTGTCTTTATTCTCTTCTTTCTTCATAAGCCTGTCTCTCCTTTTGCAGTCATTCTCAGTGTCTATATTCCCTTAGACTATTTTTATGTTTAATACTTCTTAAAGTTTTTTTTTAACCTAGATCAACATTTTCATGTCTCCAGTACATTTTCTTTTCTATTTTAGCCCATCATTAGCTTCTTACTTTTCCCTTCAGTGTTTCCTCTATTACTTATTATTACTTTTCAATATTTCTAGCTCACCATACAGAGAAGGGATAAGCAGACCCTAATGCAGTTCCTGCTCTTTCAATCACTTTCTCCATTCTCTTTCACAATGTCCTTTCCCATTTCTCCTCTGAACCCTTCTTTCCTCATTTTTTTTCCTTTCCTCTCTCTCTCGGTTGCTCAACACCTGCAAGCCACAATTCATCTGAACAGAGAAGCAGCTCACTAAGGAATCCTTGTTAGGGCTGCTGTATTCTATGTGACAGTGCTCCATGACTTATATCACGGATCAGCTGGCTGACTGGGATGCAAAGGCAGATGTCACTACTGTTCCCCACAGAAAAGCTGAACTGTGGTGTAAGGGGACAGCTGTTGAGTTCTGAGTGGAATTGTTATTGTTCAAGACAAGAATATTAATCAAGACCTTGGAAGATTAGGAAAAGCTTAATTTCCCCAGTTCAAGCAACTGAGGAGATTCCTTCTTGTACCTTGAAAGAGCAGGCTGAAAACAGTTACATTATTCATAAATAAAAAGGAGTTTTTCAAATTCGTGTTCCCAAGGTGTATGTAATTAACCAAGTAGGAGGACAATCATTGAAGGCTACACTGGAATCTTGAAATCTCTCCTGAGTAAGGGGCAGCGTATAGTTGTACTGCCTCAGGAGCAGAAACGGGGATGAATTATGATTCAGGCTGTCATAATTCAGTCCTGGGGTGAAAATAAATTATGCTGATCCTGTTCAGAAGCAGCTTAGTTGCCAACTCAGCCACTCTGGCCAAAGTTCCATCCACACCCACCCACTCCTCACCCAACTGCGAGGTGGGGAGTGGCTGCCCATCAGCAGAAGTTTCCCCACCCACCCTCTGATCCATGATACAAGTAACCACTGCAAAGGGGAAAAGGGGCATAAATGGGCATGTAGGCTGGCTTGCAACTGGGTCTTAAACAATTGGGGCCTGATTCTTATGATACCAGGGTGACATATCAGTGTTACTCCATTGACTTCAAAGCAAGTTGTTCCTGATTCACACTGGTAAAAGAGGAAGAGCAGAATCAAGCCATTCAGAGCAGGAATTGTTTCCGGTTTTGTGTAGTGTTCAGTACACTGGGGCACTACCATAAAAAGTGCTCATTACATTCTCTCTCTCTCATTTTTCCCAGCCTACTTGCTCTCCAATCAGATTCCAGCTGGCACAGACCTTTTAAAAAGTATTCAGAAAGCCCTCATGATGCAGCATTCACAACTGAGCACATCACATCACCTTCCAGTACTCCCACTGTCTTTGGCATTCTGGAATCACAAGCTGACAAAGTTTTCCCAACTTTTTCCAATGAGACACTTTTGGCTTCTAAAGAACAAACCTTCCAGCAGTAAGCTCAAATGCCAAGGGCCTTATTCAGAGCAACTTGAAGGTCAAAAGTTTGAGACTCAGAAAAACGTCACCACTGGCTTTTAAACTATTCTACTCCTACTTTGAGGCAGAGATGATGCAGTAGAAACTGTTCTATTTTAGGTAAGAGGTCTAAGAGAATGTTCTTCTCTTCTCAGCTCCACACGGCAAAGTAGTATCTGTAATTCAATTAGCCAACTCATTAATTTGAAATAAAAATTCTGATATTTCTTTGCACGCTCCCCTCCAAGCAGCACCACTGACTCCTTCACTGATAGTGGACCTAGCAATCCTCAGGAGAATATCATTAAATCACGTAAATCAACTGTGTACCTGGCACTTGGAATCTCCTAAGGGGACATTTCTCGTGGTACTACTACTGTTACTATTAGTAAGAGCCAACTGGGGCTTCTGGGCACTGTCAGTACTACTAGTAGCGGCAGTGCTGGTCTCTAGAAGCCCTAGTCAGGATTGGAGCCCTATTATTTTGGGCACTGCGTAAACGCAGAAGAGAGACCATCCTTGCCATGAAACGCTTACGGAATCTGAAGAATCTAGTACTGATTTATTTTAAAGTCAAAACACTACACTTCAAGGACCTGTCCTACATCTTGTTCTATTTATTATCTTCATAAATGATTTGAATAATGGCTTAGAGAATACACTTAAAATTTGTGGACAATAGCAAGTTGGGAGGGGTTATGTGCACTTTGGTGAACAAGATTAGACTTCAAAATGATCTGGATAAACTAGAGAACTGGTCTGAAATGGATTGAATTTCATCCTATTAGAAAAGATGCAAAGTACAAAGGAATAATCAATTGCGCAAATACAAAATGCCTAGGAAGGAGTGTTGTCATTTGTTGGGTTTGTGTGTGTTCTCTCTGCATGCTGCACTGGCTCTGGCCAGATAGCTTGTACAGCAGGCTCTGATTGAGCTGCCCAAAAAGACCACAGACTCGCTTCCATAGCAAAGGCACTTGGTCAGGTTTATTGTTGACTAAGCATGGTCCTAGCTGTTCAGATCAATGCCTACAGTTACACTAGAACATGTATGCCTATGACAATGGACTCATCTCAGTGAATGGCGGGACTTTCCATTGCCCCCTTGGCCAGACAAAGACATTTGCTCTGAGACCCCTTTGTTATACACTGATACAAACAAGTTATGTATTGCCCCTCTGATGTGTTTAGTTACCACCCTTTACCTTGTACATATTGGTTTGATCAAAACATCTCTATCCATCACCATGAACTTATCTTTAAGAAGGGCCAATGTGTCCTTGTACCATCCTACGGGAGTGTGTTTTCACCATAACCCTGCATTGGGGTATTCTTGCACTACCCTTGTGGAATGTGTTTACATGATACTTAGTGCCTAGGAATGTCTGTGTTTCTGATCCCTGTTCTTGCCAAGTTCATGTGTCAGAATGTAGGCCATACTTACAGGATGGGGGACTCTATCATTGGAAGCAGTGACTCTGTTAGAGACTTTGGGGTCACAACCCTTAGCTGCCCAAATTTGCTCTCATGAGTTAAAAACCTCTAGTAAACAACTTGCTGCTATTCTTACATCTGCTTTGTAAAAGGGCAGGACCTGACTTGGCCTGCTACTTGCTAACTTTGCTTTATAACAGCAGGGCCTGATTTTTGTTTGAGCCTTAAGCCTTACACCAGACCCCTTATATCAGGCCTCATGTCTCAGGCTCTCTCCTTCTAAAAGTACTGCATTAAAGAATTGGGGGGTTATAGTGGATCACAAACTCAAAATCTAATACTGCCGCAAAAAATAAATGTCATTCTGGTTATTAGCAGGAGTGTTGAAAGCATGACAAGAAATAATTCTTGCACTCCACTCAGCACTGATTAGACCTTAACTGCAATGCTATGTCCAGTTCTGGGCACCACTCTTCAGGAAAGACATGGACAAATTGGAGAAACTCCAGAGGAGAGCAACAAAAATCATTCAAGATCTAGAAACATGACCTATAAGGGAAGATCAAAAACATGGGTTGGTTAGTCTGGAGAGAAGACTCAGAGAGGACATAAGTCTTCAAGTGTGTAAAAGATTGTTATAAAGGGAAGGGTGACAAATTCTTCTCCTTAACCATTCAGAACAGAACAAGGAGTAATGGGCTTAAACTGCAGCATGGGAGATTAGGTTAGGCATTAGGAAAAACTTCTGAACTGTCTGGGTAATTAAGTATCGGAACAAATTATTTAGGGAGATTGTGGAATCTCCATCTTTGGAGTTTTTTAAGAACAGGTTAGACAAATGCCTGTCTGGTATAGTCCAGATAATACTTAGTCCCTCCTAGGTGCAGGGGATTGGACTAGGTAACCTATTAAGGTTCCTTCCAGCCTTATATTTCTATGATTCTATGATTTTCTATCCGCTCTAGATTCAACACCATCCACAGTAAGTCTTATTAAGATGAGAGTTTACTTTTGTATTACTTCCTTTAAAGAAAAAACCTCATACAAAAAAAATCCTACAGTAATCAATATAAAATGATGCTGGTTTGTTTGGATCCATTCTATAAAACTGAAGGCCCTGATCCAGCAAAGCACCAGATCTAAGTGCTTGGTTGGATCAGGTTCTACTAAAAATTATTCCTTTCTATGGACTTTAATGTCAGTAGTATCAGATCCTCATTTTATATCAAGGAGAGGATATGATAAAGCTTCTAGAAACATTTTTTTTAAGACTGTCATTCCATGAAATTATCATGTTCATGAGGCAGAAAGACCAGACCACAATAGAGAAACAAGCTTTTGTGACCAAGTCATGCACCCTATTATAAATGGAAAAGCCTGCTAACTTCAGTTGAACTAGGATCAGGCCTCTTGGGGCTTGTCTATACAGCAAGTTACTGTGTGTCAAACCAGGATGTGAATCAATAGCACACCAGCTTGGCGCACAGTAACTAACTGTGTGGAGCCTACTGGAGTGCAATTTCTGCACAGTGAGTTACTCAGCAGCAAGCTGGTGCACTATAGGTTCCCACCTTGTGAACAACCCTTAGCTGCCCAAATTTGCTCTCACGAGTTAAAAACGTCTAGTAAACAAATTGCTGCTATTCTTACTTAGCACTATCCATTTTTTATTCAGAATTTTTTTTAAGTTCCTGAATTATCAAACCATATCCTAGTGCATGCTGGTAATTTACTAGCTTTCTCAACATTTCCTACAGGCAATCTTGAGAACATTAGCAGTATAATATTGTTGATTGGAGCTTTTCAGTTTTGATTGATTAGGCTTGAAC
This sequence comes from Lepidochelys kempii, assembly GCF_965140285.1. Taxonomy (NCBI): domain Eukaryota; kingdom Metazoa; phylum Chordata; order Testudines; family Cheloniidae; genus Lepidochelys; species Lepidochelys kempii. Next base: position 180,807,057 of record NC_136382.1, on the reverse strand, counting down.
TGGAATTAAATAAAGCATCAGAATATTGTTCTGAGCTAGAGGCCTGTGAAAGTACTTAAGGAAGAGGAGCAAATACTTTATCATTCATAAACCTACTGCAATTTCCTGAAACAATTATTTTGTTTATTACAAAACCTTTTACAGCAAGGAAAAACATGATATTGTACTGTACATAAGGCTTCTGTACATTTTGAGACAGTTCTGTTTCTTTTCCGGGATCTCCCTAAAAAAATGCTGGCTTGAACAGTTTGCATTACCATATTGCATTACCATGCATGGGGAAAGCTTAACCAGAATTCTGGCCAATGTTGTATGTCTTCTCTTTTGTTTCAGAGTAACAGCCGTGTTAGTCTGTCTTTGCAAAAAGAAAAGGAGTACTTGTGGCACCTTAGAGACTAACCAATTTATTTGAGCATGAGCTTTCGTGAGCTACAGCTCACTTCATCGGATGCATCCAATGAAGTGAGCTGTAGCTCACGAAAGCTCATGCTCAAATAAATTGGTTAGTCTCTAAGGTGCCACAAGTACTCCTTTTCTTTTCTCTTTTGTTGTTACTTTTTTTAAAAAAAATCTTCAAACAGCCCTCCTGCTTTGCTTAAAAGCAATGGGGAAATATGTAAAGACCCAAGTGAAAATGAGTGGCAGGCTTGAAACCCAGTTGTTGAAGGGACTGCTTTGACACATCACCATTAGACAAAGTGAAAAAATCAGATTCACTTCTGTTAGCAAAGAAATGGGGAATTTGCACTCTGCCGGGAAAATGGAGATTACAAAGCATCCTTAATCAAGGGGATCTAGCTTTTTATCCATGTAATCACGTAAGAGGAAAGCCAATGACTCCATGAAATTCAGTTGGCACCTCATCAGATAAATCTAGTTAAACTGGGGAGAAAGCAGATATTTTGGGGATGAGCACCGGTACAAAAATCATAAGATGGACAAATTGCTAGAAAGACATTTAGTAGCTGGACAGACCTAGAAATCATTTTACAACACATTTTACCTACCACACTGATATATAAACCAACCTGTTAGGTAAAACAGTGTGTATAAGAATTCTATACTGTTCTTATAAAAAAAACTAAAATGTTCCTGTTAATGATGACTGATTCATAGATCATAAGGCCAGGATGGACCATTGTGATCATCGATTCTAACCTCCTGCAGTACACAGGCCATAGGATGTAGAACACACCATAACCATTGGTGAATTGTTCCAGGGGTTAATCATCCCCACTTTAAATAAAAGTTTGCTTTATTTCAAGTCTGAATTTGTATAGCTTCTAGCCATTGGACCTTTTTATAACTTTGCCTGCTAAACTAAATAGCCTTCTTATTAAAGTTCTGTTCCCCATGTCAGTATGTATAGACTTTAATCAAGTCACCCGTTAACCTTCTCTTTGATAAGCTAAAGAAACTGAGTTCCTTGAGTCATTTGCTATAAGTCACATTTGCCAGTCCTTTATTCATTCTTGTGACTTTTCTAAGTCCACTCCAGTTTTTCAGCATCCTTCTTAAAGCATTGACAGTGCACACCAGTGTCAAATGCAAGAGGTAAATGTCACACTTCAGGGTAGAATTCAGATCAGTTAGAGGTTGTGCCCCCAAATTTTTCTGCTCCTTGTACTTCCTGCCTGGGACACATGCACAGATATAGCCAGCATGTGATCCATGTTCTGTATGCTTTACAGTTCTGATTCAACCCCTTTGAATCCAACATCCTGCCAGCAGTTATCAGACACATTCTTGTTTTTACTAGACTTGGTTAACATTAGCAGGTAACGCCAACATACCTCTAGTCCAGGGGTTCCCAAACTTGGTTCACAGCTTGTTCAGGATAAGCCCTTAAGCGTCTGTAGGTATGGCCACGGCCACTGGTAGTTGTGAGGTAAATAAAGTGTCTCACAGCCCACCAGGGGCTTACCCTGAACAAACTGCGAACCCCTGCTCTAGTCCCAAACCCTCCTTGTGCTCTGCAATGTGCAGCCCTCTCCTGCAACATTCAGAGGAATAATAAGGTCCATTTGCTCCTTTAAAGAGACAAAACCCAGCAGCTTGCCACACTACCTGGAGCTAACATTCACTTTAATTCAAACACAGCAGTGTTGGTTTAATTAAAAGTAAAACAGATGTATTAGCAAAAGATATGATTTTAAGTGAGTTCAAGTACAGTAACTCCTCGCTTAACATTGTAGTTATGTTCCTGAAAAATGGGACTTTAAGCAAAATGATGTTAAGCAAATCCAATTTCCCCAAAAGAATAAATGTAAATGGGGGGGCAGGGTTAGGTTCCAGGGAAATTTTTTTTCACCAGACAAAAAAATATATACACACAGTATAAGTTTTAAACAAACAATTTAATACTGTACACAGCAATGATGATTGTGAAGCTTGGTTGAGGTGGTGAAGTTAGAGGGTGGAAAAGAGTGTGATATTTCCCAGGGAATGCCTTACTGCTAAATGATAAGCTAGCACTCAGCTGAGCCCTCAAGGGTTAACACATTGTTGTTAATGTAGCCTCACACTCTACAAGGCACCATGAATGGAGGGAGGGGAGACAGCATGGCAAACAGAGACAGAGACACACACCCTGTGGGGGGGGGAGAGAGAGAGAGAGATGTGCATTGCCCCTTTAAGTATGCTGACTCGACTCTACGTGCATTGCCTTTAAAAAGATCAGGAAGTTGAGACAGCAGCTGTGGTCTTTCTGTCCTGAGCCCTGTCCTGTCCCCACCCTGATCTATATGGAGAAGGGGTAAGTGGATGGCAGGAGTAGTGGGGAGGGGACACCCTGACATTAGTCCCCCTCTTCCCCCCTCCCCTGCACAGCAAGCAGGAGGCTCCCAGGAGCAGCTCCAAGGCAGAGGGCAGGAGCAGCAAATGGCAGTGAGGGGAGGGACAGCTGAACTGCTGGCAATTGGTAGCCTGCTAGGTGGCTGCTGCACAGGGAACTTAGAGGAGCAGAGAGCTGATGGGGGGGGGGGCTGTCAGTCCACCCTGGTTCCAAGCCCCCACCAGCGAGCTGCAACTGGCTGCTCTTCCTGCAAGCAGTGGACAAAGCAGGTGGCTGCCAAACAACGTTATAAGGGAGCATTGCACAACTTTAAACGAACACGTTCCCTAATTGATCAGCAACATAACAATGAAACAACATTAACTGGGACGACTTTAAGTGAGGAGTTACTGTATTAGAAAAAGTTAGAAATGGTTATGAGCAAACAAAAGTGAAGCATACTTTCTAGTGACTAAAACTTAATCTAGCAACATAGAAGCCTTTGTTCAAGATGGCTTTTCTCACCCACAGTTGTCCAGCAAGACGGCTGACCCCCAGCACTACCATCATGGTTAGGATCTTCTCCAGAAGTCCAAAGTGCTGGTTTCTTTGTCTTCTTAGGCGAAAGAGATAACTTGCAGTTCTTTGCTCCTTTCTTTTTATAGTCCAGAGAACCTCTGAGATGGATTCTTCTGAAGGTTACCCCTCAAAGTAAAATGTATTCAAACTGTGAGAATGGTGACATGGAGTCTGGTGAGGAAGGAAGCTCCATGCTGTTTTTCTCCTCCAGTTTGTGTTTGCTAAAATGCAATTTGCTCTCTTTCCTGCAATCTCCTCCCCTTGTTAGTCTGATGGCCCCGTTTATGTTTTATATGTAAACTGTGGTAAATCCACATACCTTTGTTTAGGATAGACATGTTTAACACCTCTACCTAGGCAAGGCTGTCTGGTCTTGTACATGTGCTAGTATCATCATACAGGGAGAATTCATAACTTTACATATAACGTTGCTACATGCATTTCACCATGTTATTATTGACCAGCAAGTTATTAGTTTTAAAATGATACCTCAAGATATATTTTGTATAAAAATTATTTCAGTAGTGGTGTAGGGTGTGAATGCAAGTGTGCTTAGGGTCACAGCAATATGACCTCTTTACTCCTGCTCACTACTGCCCTGTTGGTCATCTCACATTGACTCAAAGTCAGCTTTCTAAAGCCAAAAATCTCTCGTGTTGCTATCTGCCCTCATGAAGATGTCAAATCTCCTGATATTTGGAACAGAAAAGCCTAGATTCTCACCAGTTCAGCATTGTGTCTCACAGTTGACTCATTTGAGGTTAGGGCCAAAATAGATTCTGTTGCACTCTGGAAAACTGAATAAGAAAACTGTCTTGTCCTGCTTATTGAAAGTTTCCCTCTAAGAAGTTTTAGAGTTGACTCAGCCAATTTGAAATCCCCACATGATCCAAGCTCTGGCTTTTTCACAGGTCTTATCCACAAAATGATTTAATCATAGAATCATAGAATATCAGGGTTGGAAGGGACCCCAGAAGGTCATCTAGTCCAACCCCCTGCTCAAAGCAGGACCAATTCCCAGTTAAATCATCCCAGCCAGGGCTTTGTCAAGCCTGACCTTAAAAACCTCTAAGGAAGGAGATTCTACCACCTCCCTAGGTAACGCATTCCAGTGTTTCACCACCCTCTTAGTGAAAAAGTTTTTCCTAACATCCAATCTAAACCTCCCCCACTGCAACTTGAGACCATTACTCCTCGTTCTGTCATCTGCTACCATTGAGAACAGTCTAGAGCCATCCTCTTTGGAACCCCCTTTCAGGTAGTTGAAAGCAGCTATCAAATCCCCCCTCATTCTTCTCTTCTGCAGGCTAAACAATCCCAGCTCCCTCAGCCTCTCCTCATAACTCATGTGTTCCAGTCCCCTAATCATTTTTGTTGCCCTTCGCTGGACTCTCTCCAATTTATCCACATCCTTCTTGAAGTGTGGGGCCCAAAACTGGACACAGTACTCCAGATGAGGCCTCACCAATGTCGAATAGAGGGGAACGATCACGTCCCTCGATCTGCTCGCTATGCCCCTACTTATACTTATTTCCTAATCTACTTTCTCTAATTGCTGTAGAGCACTATTGCAAGCACTGAAAATCCCCTCCAGTTATTGTCTCCACTCCATACAGTCTCTGCTGTGTCAATCAAAACATTTCTATTTCTCTTTGCACACAATATTCTCTAATACTATTCCTTCCTCTCCATTTAAACTGTGCATTCAGTAAATTCCACATCCTGCTGCTTTCAGGGTCCAGTAATTTTCCAAAGTCCTTAAAATTCTCAATATTAGACAGCTTTGAAAAAAATTGTATCAAATTCATGGGCCTTATTTATTCTATTTTTTCAGCATATGTGTATGTACTTTTGGTTTGTCTCTTTTTCTATGCTGTTCTTTATTGGATTTCTTAGCTTAATTACTTTAAACCTCAACACAATGGTTAAAATCCTAGAACATATTTCTCCTCCGAGGACTGAGAAATGAGCTAGAAATCTCAACTATTCTTAAATTATTTAAGTTTTACATAGAATAAGGACAACAGAAATCTGAATAATTTGAAGAGTGTAAGATTACAGGATAATGAAAGGCTCTCTCTGCTGTTATGATATTTTCAGCTTTTATCAAAAAATGGGCCCTAGTTGCAAAGTTTGATCTGGAGCTCAGCTTTCTCAAACGGTCTAAGATTTTAATTTAGGTGATTTTGGATATAGTGAGCCATAAAGATCAGAGCTAGTTTTGGATCTGAACTTTCCCAAAGTTTGAGGTGTTTGAGTCTAGAAACCGTCCTGATTTAAAACTTTAATTACTGTTGGGCCATATTATCATATCCTCCTTTGGCTAATAACAAACACCTTTACATCTCGCTGTATTGTGCTGCTTTGGAATTGAGACTTAGAATTTATAAATATATGGATTTGGTTTGGGAGTCTTGACAGACTGCAGATGGAGTTTTCCAAAACACACAGGTTTAGTGATTTATTCTTTTCATTTGGGAAACCTCTTGCATATTGCCATTATTTAACAAAGCAAGCTAGTAAAAATTTCATCATGACATGGTACATTTAGCATGGCCCTCTAATTAAAACACTTCACATTTCACAAAGTACTCAAAATTTACTCATTGCCACTGGGACAGTTTCTTCAATCATTCTATACTGGCTTCCATGCTGGTGGTCCTTCCTTCCACTGGACAGGACTTTGTTGCATGGCAGGTACTCTTTATTTAGACTGCTGGATGCACACACATCTATATACTTCTCTGATTCTCTAGCTTCCAAAATAACCAATAGAGGCTGAGCCATGCAGTCTAAGGTTCAGCAAGGACAAGTGCAGAGTCCTGCACTTAGGATCGGAAGAATCCAATGCACCGCTACAGACTAGGGACCGAATGACTCGGCAGCAGTTCTGCAGAAAAGGACCTTGGGGTTACAGTGGACGAGAAGCTGGATATGAGTCAACAGTGTGCCCTTGTTGCCAAGAAGGCCAATGGCATTTTGGGATGTATAAGTAGGGGCATTGCCAGCAGATCGAGGGACGTGGTCGTTCCCCTCTATTCGACATTGGTGAGGCCTCATCTGGAGTACTGTGTCCAGTTTTGGGCCTGACACTACAAGAAGGATGTGGAAAAATTGGAAAGATGCTTAGGGAACTGGAACGCATGACTTATGAGGAGAGGCTGAGGGAACTGGGGATGTTTAGTCTACGGAAGAGAAGAACGAGGGGGGATTTGATAGCTGCTTTCAACTACCTGAAAGGGGGTTCCAAAGAGCATGGATCTAGACTATTCTAAGTGGTAGCAGATGACAGGACAAGGAGTAATAGTCTCAAGTTGCAATGGGGGAGATTTAGGTTGGATATTAGGAAAAACTTTTTCACTAGGAGGGTGGTGAAACACTGGAATGCGTTACCTAGGGAGGTGGTAGAATCTCCTTCCTTAGAAGTTTTTAAGGTCAGGCTTGACAAAGCCCTGGCTGGGATGATTTAATTGAGGATCGGTCCTGCTTTGAGCAGGGGGTTGGACTAGATGAACTCCTGAGGTCCCTTCCTACCCTGATATTCTATGATTCGATGATTCTACCTAAATCCTGGCACAGATTAAGCAATCCTGGAATAGACTGCTGAGTACACTACATCCTCAGGGCTGTTAGAGAGCTTATTCCTTCACTCTCCCACCTCCCTGTCCTTCTCACATGAACAGAGAGGAACAATATCCAAGGTCCAAAGGCACAAACAATTCAATGTTTATTGGGGTGAACTTCCAGCAAGCTTAAATCCAAGTTCTTTTTTCCTTACATTCGAATCCCAACTTACTTCCTGTTTGCCCCTAATTTATATAGTAATATTCTTAGTTATACCTTAACCAATCATTCTACTGAAATTTACCTAACCAATCCTAACATATTGTAACATGATTAGCTAACCAATTATATCCCACCACCTTAATTAGTTTACACCCAGCAAAATTAATTATACAGCAGACAGAAACAATCACAGAACCAGACAGAGACGATGCAAATAAACAATAGTAAAGGGGGAACTATAATGACAACACAATATAGAAGTGAAGATTTCACAACTACATCTATAAAGACATAAGGGTTTCCCACCTGTGTCTCCTGATACATGAGTTCTTACCAAACAGAAAACTATCAAACTAAAATTTCTTTTACATCTTCTAGGCTCTTCCTTTTCTCTGGAGGTGATAGATCGGATCACCTTTCTAACAGCCCCAGATTGCCTTATTTCAATATGACTAGTTTGGAATGTGAGGATGTGACCGGTCGCTTCCCGGCTTATGGCTGCCTCTGCCGCTTAGCCAAAGGCCTTAGCCTAAGAACAGGGTCTCAGACTGTCACAGTGAGAGAAGGCCTTTACATAAGCAGATAGTGATTTTATTTCTTTATTTTATACCTCTATAACTAGCTAAATGATAAACATGTACCTACATTCTTAAAATATAGGCCTTTATAGACAGGCCTGAATATTTATATCCTAACAAGGGCTGTTTACAAGAGTTTAAAGTAGGATTTTCGAAAGTGCTCAGTGTTATCTTGACTCTGACCCATAAGAACATAATATAAGAACATAAGAATGGCTATATTGGGTCAGACCAAAGGTCCGTCCAGCCCAGTATCCTGTCTACCAATAATGGCCAATGCCAGGTGCCCCAGAGGGAGTGAACTTAACAGGTAATGATCTAGTGATCTCTCTCCTGCCATCCATCTCCACTCTCTGACATACAGAGGCTAGGGACACCATTCCTTACCTATCCTGGCTAATAGACATTAATGGACTTAACCTCCATGAATTTATCCAATTCTCTTTTAAATCCTGTTCTAGTCCTAGCCTTCACAACCTCCTCAGGCAAGGAGTTCCACAGGTTGACTGTGTACTGAGTGAAGAACTTCCTTTTATTTGTTTTAAACCTGCTACCTATTAATTTCATTTGGTGGTCCCTAGTTCTTATATTATGGGAACAAGTAAATAACTTTTCCTTATTCACTTTTTCCACACCACTCATAATTTTATATACCTCGATCATATCCCCCCTTAGTCTCCTCTTTTCCAAGCTGAAAACTCCTAGCCCCTTCAATCTATCCTCATAGGGAACCCGTTCCAAACCCCTAATCATTTCAGTTGCCCTTTTCTGAACCTTTTCGAATGCCAGTATATCTTTTTTGAGATGGGGGACCACATCTGTACGCGGTATTCAAGATGTGGGCGTACCATAGATTTATATAAGGGCAATAAGATATTCTCTGTCTTATTCTCTATCCCTTTTTAAATTATTCCTAACATCCCGTTTGCTTTTTTGACTGCCACTGCACACTGCATGGATGTCTTCAGAGAACTATCCACGATGACTCCAAGATCTTTCTCCTGATTAGTTGTAGCTAAATTAGCCCCCATCATATTGTGTGTGTGGTCGGGGTTATTTTTTCCCATGTGCATTACTTTACATTTATCCACATTAAATTTCATTTGCCATTTTATTGCCCAATCACTTAGTTTTGTGAGATCTTTCTGAAGTTCTTCACAGTCTGCTTTGCTCTTAACTATCTTGAGCAGTTTAGTATCGTTTGCAAACTTTTCCACCTCACTGTTTACCCCTTTCTCCAGATCATTTATGAATAAATTGAACAGGATTGGTCCTCGGACTGACCGTTGGGAAACAGTACTAGTTACCCCTCTCCATTCTGAAAATTTACCATTTATTCCTACCCTTTGTTCCCTGTCTTTTAACCAGTTCTCAATCCATGAAAGGATCTTCCCTCTTATCCCATGACAACATAATTTACGTAAGAGCCTTTGGTGAGGGACCTTGTCAAAGGCTTTCTGGAAATCTAAGTACACTATGTCCACTGGATCCCCCTTGTCCACATGTTTGTTGACCCCTTCAAAGAACTCTAATAGATTAGTAAAATGTCACCAACTTCAACAAGAAAAGTTAGGCCAACACCGTTTGCTTCTGAAAATCCCATCCTAAGAGACCTGTTGTTGCTTTTTATGTTTTGAAAATCTCTTATCTAATGAACCTTCACATCTAACTATCAGTAATGTTTGAGCCCAGCTTTTAAATTAAAAACATATTGACTTAGGGGACTTTTCTTGGTATCCTTTGCTCCTTTCAGTTCATACTCTGGCGTGCCTGCTACTCTGGTAAATTCAAAGAGGCTTGAACAACTCATGTCCTTTCCTGTTTTTAAACTACCGTTCAATGCAATAAATTACAATATTTAAAAGGGTACAAAGATGAGCCTTTTGAATACTTTGTTTTTAAAAAAACAAAGTAGTAATGAAAAGAGCAGAGGAGACAACAAATAGTTTTACGTTTTCTTGTGTAGTATAAATGCATTTCACAATCTATTATGGATAAACAAATACCCTGATTCTAAAGAAAAAACCTCTATTTGGGAGCAAATACAAGGCCTAAGTCTTCAGCAATTGGAGTGACTAATTCTCAATTAATAATTTATCTAATGAATTTAGGCTCTGTTTTAGCAACTCATGAGCAAAGAGCAAAAATCCTCAAAACATATTTGTTATCAAAGATAGCCAGAAAATTTTTGGAAGTTAATGATATTTACCAGTTTGTTCTAGTTGAGAATCAGGCCCTAAATATACACTATTTAAGCAGTGTTGGTTAACAGTGTGGTATGAGATAAGTCACTCAGTATTGTTTGTTCCATAATTGGAAAAGTGTGCAAATATATCCTTTACAAATACTCAGGCATAGAACTCAAATTCCCTTTATATAAGCACTCCTGCATGAAACTTAAATGTATTACCATTAAAATTCATACTGGTAAAACTCAATTATACAAGTGTTCACTGAAAGCAAACATGGAAATGTGCAAATTCATATTAAAAAAATATCTTGAGCAATGAATGCATATTTTTGGCAATATTCTCCCATTTAAGTTAAAGTGGCCAGATAAATAAGATCCACCTTCCGGGAGTGTAAGAGTACTTTATTCTTAATTTGGTTTATTTTTCAGAACTACCTGAAAAGGGTAAAACATATTTAAGAGATTACAAAACCAGTAGTAGAAATCAGTTATACAGTATGACCTGTGTTCTCTTCTCCCTGAGAATATACTACTCATTGATATGATTTTTCTAGTAATGTTCCTTTCATAAAGCAAATATAGAAAGTGTATTTTGGTTCCTAGAGGACAAAATCCAATAATGATAATACACAGTGGCATAATTCATGATACTATTGTAAAGCATTTCCATTATATAAACACCTTTTCTTTCCTGGATTTAGGAAGACTGTCTCTGAGTTGACCATACTTTGAGAACCACCACCATATAGGTTTTGTCTGAAAATAAATCTCTTCATTAAGTGTTTCTTCAAATCATTTGGGGGCAGATACTCAGCTGGTGTAATCCAATGCAGTTTCACTGAACTAAATGGAATTATATGGATATCTACCAGTTGATGCTCCTGCCTTCCTACTGATATATTTAAAACATGGATGAGAAAACAAAACAAAAAGCTGTCTGTGGTTGCATATTTTTGCAATCGTTCTCCTAAAAATAGATTAATGGAATGGTCTGATTTAAAGATATGAACATGGTTGACATGGATTTAAATCTTGCAGACCATGTCCAACAATGTGGATGAACATCTATAGCCATTAAAACAAATGCAGTACTTCCAAAATATTCACAATTAAAAGTAGAGCTTGTTCATGGAGATTTTTATTTATTCAAACCTCCTATGCACACAGTAGAGCATGGAAGATTACATAACAGCCTATTATGAATATGCAAACTCTAAATTCTTATTTATCATTTATAAGCTGCATACACAATCATGCACAATAGGTGAACTGTGTCCAAACCAATGACAGCTCGCAGCTTGGGGAAATCTAAAGGCATATTTTGTACAACATAGGAAAATAAAAAAAAAATGCTTAATGGTCATTGTTAGAGCTGGCAAACTATTGACAGTAAACAATTTATTAAAAATGTTTTAGTCCCTTTTTCTGCTTGTGCATTAACCACAAAAATGATTTTTGTGAAATTGTTTGCTATGCTAAATTATTCAGGATGGTTTATACAAACAAGAAATCACTTGATGTTGACAATCTGTCTATCTTCTTTTTTGGTAAAAGTTTACATAGAAGGTCAGGGGGGAAGGGGGTTGAGATTGTTATTGCACCAAGATGTCTCAGGTCTCTTTGGTTCCTGTCATGGGCACAGACTTGGGTACTCTGGAATTTGCAGTGGCTGCATATTGGTTTCCAAGTGGAATTTAAGGTGTTGGTTTTGATTCATAAAACTCTGAATTGTAATCTGGTTAGTGGAACTGGAAAAAGATTCAGGTTTGAACAGGGACCTAGCTCAGAAGGCATCAAGAGTTTAGGAAAGCAAGCCCCACTGAGCAACTCTGGAGCACCAGTGTGTCACATTGGCTAATCAACATGCTTAAGAGCTTTCCTACAACTCTGCTTGCCTGACACATTACTTATTACAAATGAAACATGGTGGACGCAGGCACAGGGTCAGTTTTAGGGGTGGGTGAGCGGGGCAGTTGTGATGGGCACCAACCTGCAGGGGAGGGGTGCCATGTGCTGCTAAACTTCCTTCTCCTTCCACTAAGTTGATTGGCCAAACATAGTTGTTTCAGGTTTTTCGCCTGGCCTTTCTGGATGGGTGGAGGAGGGGGCCAAAACATTTTCTGCCCTGGCCAGACTTACACTACCTGAGAAAAAGTGTGATAGATTCTTTGTGTGCCTGTGGTCTCTGGTGTAAATTAGAACAACCTTAAGCCTTAAATCTATGACCTCCAGGTGCCATTTCAAAAGCAGTGGCTCAAACAGATGATGCAATATCAAGGCCATGAGCCTTATGTCAGGGGAGGCATAGAAGTTCTGACACGCCTAGAATGCTATGAATGATTTTGGCACCTCAGTATGAATGATGAAGAGAATGCAAAGAATAAATGATGGCTGAGTGCCTACAACTATCTAGATTTATGTGAATGCTGTAAACTACATATGATCAGCAGAGGCAATTGAAGTAGTTTAAAGGAAAGAGCTGCCAGCAAGTCATTCTCCACTGGGAGGGGGACCTCAACTTTGGAATCTATTCTGTCATCTTTGTGCAAAAAATAGCTATGGTCTGTTGGCCCTAAGACCACATTGTATGACCTATCTATTGATCCTTGCTTTTTGGAAAGGAGGGGCAACATAAGGGCTTGTTATGATAGCAAAGGTGAGGTATTGGATGGGTTTAGATTACATCAGTGGTTAATTATCTCCTGAGTTTAGGACAAGTACTAGATACTCTTTACCTCATTTTAGGTAATTAGTTTTAATATATGCAAAGGTGTGTAGAACCCAGGATAGGAGCCTTTTTAATGTATTATCAATCAAAAGAAAAAGGAAATAAATATTTCAGTCTACAGGTTTGTGAATTGTTGGTGTGACATGCATTCAATATTCCGGTTTCAGCATTGGTACTCTGTAATAGGTTACTTAAGTCACATGGTATTATTTCTACTTTCTTGATTGGTGTAAAGCAGAGATCTTTCAAGATGGCCACTGAACATTTCTGGCATGAATACTTGTGTGAATGCGTATGTGCACAAGTATTCATGTAACTTTCTTCCACACAAATACTTGTAAATAATATGGGGAAAAGGAAAGAGGACACAAATACTATTAATGGGAAGTCAAGGGTTATTTTTTTTTAATCTGAATGAATGTGCAGAGTTCACCCACCTCTAACCATCTGGCCAAAGAGCCTTCATGGGATGCAGGAGGCTTTGAATGGAAAGAGGGAGGTAGTTTGGTGGAAGTCTAATTGAGATGCTTCTTTCAACTGTGTCAGGTTTTAAAATAATTCTCACTGACTACAATAATGACAACTACTGAAAATCCTTAGTACAGGGCAGAAATGACTATAACTGAGATATACGGAGAGCTTACATAGGAGCTATCCACCTTTTTCTAGCAGCTATCACTATATACATTGATATAATCATAGATTCATAGAAGTTAGAGAGAAAAAAAAAACATAAAAAGGCTTCTCAACCAGTGCAAGATTGTTCCCAACAATGTATTCTACTGTTCCATCCTGTCTAGTTTCTAAAAAAAGTCTTTGCATACAAATAGAGATGTTATTTCCCTGGATTGAGGAATTAAGCAAAAGATCTTAAAGCTTGAAAATGTTGGTAAAAGAATGTATATGGTCCACCTAACTTCTAAAAAGAAAAGATTTTTCAAGCTTACTGTTTGAAGCAGAAGGTCGGGTTTATCACAAAATGAATGCATCAAAACCAGTGACCACACAAAGCTGAGAAAAACTTGTATACCCATCACCCTCCTATGCCTCTTTAATAAGAATTTAAATTACAGCAGATGTATTAAGTATCACCACAAAACTGATCTCAGGCCTTTGCAGCACACAGGTAGGCATAACTGGGAAAGAGGAGATTGGAGCAGAGCTACTCACTCATCAATATCTTTGATTTTGTGGTTTTAATTAAGTCAGACCCTCAAAATTAGCTTGGTCTGTTAACCGATATAAATCAACCTCTTAAAACATGGCTAGAATTAAAATATTTTGGAGATCAAATCCCATGCCCTGAGACTAAGGTATTTTGAGTGATTATAAAATGTACTGCTACCCTTGATTTAATTTTAATGGCATCATTTATAAGTGACATTTTGCCACACAAAAACATTCCATGTGAAATATTATGCTTCAAGAAAGAGAAATTGACTCTTTGAAAGGGGGAACCATTTCTCCTGCTCTATCTGAATTAGATTCAGATATTTGGAGCCACCATGACTATAACCAGATAGTTAATACACAAGAAAGCCTCTCAAACTGAGCAAACTGAAAACTATCTTTGAGCTACAGCTAAAAATACTTGGTTGACCTTCCAGTATGAGATTACTCCCCTCGTTACTAACAACGGCCTTACACACAAACTCATTCAAACACAGATCAAAAATATAGCCCCTGACAGTTGAAACAGTGCTGAAATATGTGGTAGCAAAATTGAAACATACCTCCCCACTCCCCATTACCACCACAAAGATGTAGTCAGATTCAGCTTGGACTACAGCTGCGCTAATTAAAAAATGTTCAGGTTTGATTTCAAGTTCAAGATCCAAGTGTTTTAAAAAGATTTCAGAACCCTCCAATCTTCTGCTAGAAAAAAAAGTACATTTCAGATAGGCTAACACTTTTAATACAGTAGCATGATTTGACTCAATCTCAAAGTCTGCCTTTACTTCCTTCTAAAACAAAATTGCCTGGCTGATTCAGAAACAATAAAAAAGTTACTGAAGAGATGTATTTTAGGTAGCACACAATTTATTTCATGTTGTGCTATACACTGTATGCCATCCTCAAACATTTCCTGGAGTGAAAACCAAGGCTACTCAGGAAGTTCTCTTCTAAATCATCTGAACTTAAATAAAGTTTTTGTCCATCCTGGGATGAAAACCAATCTGAGATCCTAGCGCAATAGAAAGGACAATAATATGAAATATCATATGGCGTTAAATATGAAAATTAAAAAAAAGTTATACATGTTCTCAGAGTTGGTGTCACAATTGAAGTCTATTATTTATTAGCTCATTATATGCATGCTTTGGTTTCAAACACTAAGTCTAATTTCATATTCAGCCTTATGAGGACATCCGGAAAATGTAAGCACATTTTCTGCTTCTCAGAGCAGCCTCTCAGGGACTCTTAATGGCAATGTCTGTGTAGTCTATGGCACAGATTGCATCTGGGAAACTTTAATGACACAGAATCACTGTTTTGCTTGCTGGTAGTGTTACTGTAAATGAGAAAAACAAATTTAATATGATTAAATCACATGTATTAGGTCCAAAAGTTGGGGGTTATTTGCTCCAAATTCTATTTCCTGACAAAATAATGTTGCACAATGTCCTAGTTACAACAACTTGCAGTCCAGAGTTCCCACACAATAATAACTGAAGTCTGCAGTATAATTTTTGACTGTGGATCATAGTCCTACAAAATATTTCTCCTTTCCCAATGGAGATTTTTTTGAGACAGAGCATTCTTATTGCTCTAAGTGAGAGCAGCTGAGTGCCAAGCATTTTGAAATTCTGGCCAATTCATTTAGGTGCCTCAATGAGAGCTGTGGGTACTAAGATCCTTTGAAAAATCTGGCCCTTTAGATACTTTACCTGAGGAAAAAGTCACTTGATATGTAAGTGAATAATGGTACATTTCCCCCCTTCATTCATAGAATCATAAAAAGTTAGAGATGGAAAAGATAGTTTAGAATTAGAGATGGGGCTGAACCAGACTTCACTTTACCTCTCCCACATGTATCAGATTTTTCATGGGTGGAGTCAAATTCCATTTGCTGGATGTAAACCAGCCCCCTACAAAGCTTAGGTCCCTGTTTAGATGCCAAACTGGAAAGCCTTTGTTTTTTTACCCCGATTTGGATGAGACCCAAAATGATGGCAATCTCCAGAGACCATGATTTGGGAACAAATTCTCCTGGGAAAAGCTTCTGGGAGATCTTAGCATGCTAGATTGTGTTTGCCCTCAAAGCCAAACCCAAATCTAATTCAGATTCAGATCTAAACAACACTGTTTCAGCACATCTCTAATTGCAATGCACTGTGCAGGACTTTTCAACTAATTTATCCAGTATCATTTTAAGTGACTAATGAAGGGTTTCCACCACTTCTCCTAGAAGACTATTCCAAGGTTGAGGGGCTTGTCTTCAGTGGGAAATGACATTGTGTTCACCCACACCCAGACTTCCTCTACAGTATGTTCACATTGATAGAATACATCTAAACTATATGTGTGAATCTCCCATCTCTCTTGCTAATTTTCCAGTGAGCCACACTAAATGTGTTTCCCTCTGTGTAGTTTACAGCATTCAAATACATCTAGATAGTTGTATCCATTCCAACCATCATTTATTTTTCTTTGAATTCTCTTCTATTGTTAATACTGAGGTGCCAAAACTATCCATAGGAGTGCTACCACATCTGCAATGCTATGCCTCCCTTGATATAAGGTTCAATGCTTGGATATTGCAACATCTTTTTGAGCCCCTCCTGCTGAAATGGCATCCAGAGGCCATAGATTAAGGTTTAAGATTGCTCTAATTTAGAACAGAGACCATAGGCACACAATGGTGTATTAAAGCCATCTTTGTCCTCCATTGATCATGCACCAAGGGCAGGTAGGCCAAAGGAATGATTACACTTTTCCCCACTTGTATTTAGCATGCTCTTTATTGACAGTAGATGAGGAAAGTACCCAGAGCAATCAAAGTCCCTTGTCAATAGGGCTCACCTTCTCCCATTCATTGATTTTTGAACCACTACTACAAGTGACTGCTACAACTGGAACATCTATCAGAACAGATGTAAGCTTCTCTTCATGTTCCAGGCCTTTCGCAGTCAATCCCCACCCTGTTCATCTTTCATTCACTATTGAGATGTCAACTTCCAATTCTGATCAGCCCATTATGCCAGCCTTCATTGCCCATGTGTTAAATTTTCAAACAAGCATCTTTGTATTTTCTCCAGGAAGCCCCTCTTGCTTGAGAGGAGCTCCCCACAAACATTGACAAAGCTGCCTTATTATCCATCTTCAAATCCCTTCTTAAAATCCTCCTTTGCTGTGATGATTATACAAACTTAACAGGCCATTGAAGTGCTGAGACCCCACCTATCATATTTTGGTAATAAAAATCATATTAATGGAATTGTTATTTCATTGAATACATATAAATACAGAAATACATCATCATATATATGTTCATATAGGAAATAAATATTCATATAGGGTTTAGAGAGCATGGTCCCTTTAAATCTTTGTCCTGAGGTGGCAAGCGCTGATAGGGCCAGGAAGAGGAAGTGCTGTTAGGGGGGAGAGGAATTGAGAAAGTGAGCCCAAGGGTGTTTTAATTAAGTAAATGAGATGCACCTAGGTATGGGGAATGAATAAGTAAGTCTGAGTGAATAAAAGGGGGGTATAAGCTGCTGATCAGGTCTAAGGCTTAAGCTGACTCCAGCCATACCAGGGCTACCCCATGTGAGAGTTCTGAAAGCAAGGGAGGTCAGCCAAACCTTGTGACCCAGTGAATAAAAACTTTCCCTTACTTATGAGCCAGTGACCAGGTCCAGACTTAAGCCGCTAGTCGGTGAAACCTGTGACCAGGTGAACCCTTTCCCTGGGGTGTGAGAGAGTGGAAATCTTCCCTAGTTTATAAGCCGCTGACTCAGAGGACAGGGCACCTTTCCCCGAAGTCTGTAAAACCCTTCTTTAGTTTATGAGCTGCTGACTCAGCGGACAGGACACTCCTGTGTAATTAAAAAATGGATGGGGAACAGTCTAAGAATACCCCTGCACCACCAAAGGGCACCCCGTATACTACATGTACATGCATTATGATCCTAGAACCTGCAGATATTGAAAGAATTGAATTTTTTACACGCATGATAATCCACCTAAACAGCTCCCACTAGAAGGTACCTTTGATCTAAATAAAATCATACACCTCAGAAACAGCCACAAAGAGACTCCATGAGTCTCAAGTGTGGAGTCTAAAGGACTCCCAGGCAAAATTAAAAACTCAAGTGCAGGATTTAAAATAACAAAATGTAAAGCATCTGGATGCCTCCCTACCTGAGCTACTACATCAACTCCCTCAGCTCATTTATATCCCCAATAAGTTAAGGCTAAAAGTAAAAAACAAAACAAAAAACAAAAACAAAAACAAAAACGGGTTAATTTAAAAAGTCAGTTTGGCCTAAAAATAAAAAAAAGCTGCTCTGTGTTCAAGGTCAAGAATCAACACAGATCATGCCAAGTACAACAAAAACAAAATAAACTGCTTTCAGCCCCAGCTGGCTGTAAAAAATATAAACAAAGGCAACACAAGTTTCCAAATTAAAATTACATTTGGAAAGGTTGGCCGCCCAGGAAAACCCAACAGTCTGCCTTTGTGACCCTAAAACCGGTGTGGTTTGGGAACACTAAAAAAGCCACAGGCAGCTGGCCTGAACTAAAATATCAAGCAAAGGTCTCTAAAAGGGATCCCCCCAAAAAAACCCCAGGGCAAAAAAACCCTCCCAAGAGCGGAAGCAAGTTAAAGATTTATTTATTTATTTATTTTGGCAGTGTACCTCTGGACAACCTGTGCACAAAATAACCTCCTGTCCACCTCTCTCTCTCCTGCCTCCAGGCCCGTCCAACCCGAGCAGCGTGTTTGTAAGTATAAAAAAAGGCTGCAGGTGGGTCTATCCCAGGTCATAGCAAAACCGGGCAATAAAAAAAGTTTAAAAAAAAAGAAAAAAGCGCATGTAGTTAACAGCCAAAGAAAATTCAACATCTAAAACGCCAATTGGCCACGCATTCTGTTCAGGTGGCAAGCCTCATGGGGAAAAAAAAAAACTCAGGTGAGCAAGAATGTTTAAAAACAAGACCAAAAGGGGTAAAAACTAGTTAAAAAGCCCACCCTCCTTGCTAAATTGGAAGTAAAACAAAACCTGTGCCCATAAGAAAAAAAAAATGGTTCAGCAAAAAAAAGCAAAATCGGGCCCAGGCAAGCAGGCAGGCAACAAATAAAAAAAAATAAAAACCAGGTTAAAAACCTCTAAGGGCATAGTAAAAAAAAAGCAGCACACCCCTTTGGAACGTTTTGTAAATATTCAAATTAATTTTATTCAAATGTCTCAAGGTTGTAATTCTAAGTATGGGTTAGTATTAGTTAATGTTTTTTCAAGCTGGGTTAAAGCCTTCCCCTGCAAAAGGGCAGACGCCAAGTCTGTTGTAAAAATTTTGCTTAAGAATTTCATTCCCAGGTTTGGCATACCTGTAAGTATCAACAGTAATCATGGTACTCATTTTACTGAACAAATTGTAAAAAAGTTATGTGCAGCCTTGCAGCTCCAACACAACCTCCACTATCCCCACCGCCCGCAGCCTGCTGGGACAGTAAAACATCAAAACGGGATCCTAAAGAATAAACTGTCTAAGATTTGCGCAGAAACAAACTTAAAATGGCCAGATGCCCTTCCAAGAGCATTAATAAGCATAAGGGCCAACCCCAACCGAAAAACTGGACTTAGCCCACATAAAATCCTAACAGGGCGTCCGATGCAACTTCCGGCTCAATTACTGCCAGGCACTAATGAAATGTGTTAGGTCTCTTTATTCATAGGTAAAAAAAGCACTACACAAAAATCATAAGCAACCCTGTATTCATTAAAACCAGAAGACTGGGTCTACATAAAGGTCCATTAGCAAAAAACTGCTCTGGCTCCCCGCTAAACAGGCCCTTACCAAATTCTGCTAACTACCAACATCGCTGTAAAGTGCCAAGAACTAACTGCCTAAACCCATGCGTCTCACTGCAAAAAGGCCCCTGCACCTCAAAATAACCCTCCGACTGCTGATCAGCCTGTTCCTCCTTATGGTACTTCTTTTCCTCCTTTTGGACAGCAGAAAAAAAGAACAAGGTAAAGTGCTGGTAACCTCTCCCTTGTCCACTAACAGAACCACCATACATTCACCATCTGCTAAAAAAACACCCCAGTTATTACAGGGTAACGTGACGGTAACCTCTCCCCTGTATAACGCTAAACCATAACTGTTCCAAAAAAAGGTATGTTTGTTCCGCTAAAAACACCAAAGTCTAGAAATTCTTAACTACAAAAAACATTAAAAATTGGTCCTGGTAAAAAAAATAAAGTATCGTAACCTGGCAAAAAAAAAAAAAACTTGTGGGAACGGCTCTTGGAACTGTGGTATTAAGTGGTGGTTTGGGTTTATTCTGGGGACTGGGCTCTGTGCTTTCAAACAAGTACCTTCAGCATATATAGCCTTCCCTAATTGGCTTTCAAACAACAAATACCAAGGACACCTTGCTGCCATGACCACTGCCCCCTCCATTATCCTCACTACCACTATCACCCCGTAACACATCCAGATGCGCTAGGAGAATAGCGAGCAGATCGAGGGACATGATCGTCCCCCTCTATTCGACATTGGTGAGGCCTCATCTGGAGTACTGTGTCCAGTTTTGGGCCCCACACTACAAGAAGGATGTGGATAAATTGGAGAGAGTCCAGCAAAGGGCAACAAAAATGATTAGGGGACTGGAACACATGAGTTATGAGGAGAGGCTGAGGGAGCTGGGATTGTTTAGCCTGCAGAAGAGAAGAATGAGGGGGGATTTGATAGCTGCTTTCAACTACCTGAAAGGGTGTTCCAAAGAGGATGGCTCTAGACTGTTCTCAATGGTAGCAGATGACAGAACGAGGAGTAATGGTCTCAAGTTGCAGTGGGGGAGGTTTAGATTGGATATTAGGAAAAACTTTTTCACTAAGAGGGTGGTGAAACACTGGAATGCGTTACCTAGGGAGGTGGTAGAATCTCCTTCCTTAGAGGTTTTTAAGGTCAGGCTTGACAAAGCCCTGGCTGGGATGATTTAACTGGGAATTGGTCCTGCTTCGAGCAGGGGGTTGGACTAGATGACCTTCTGAGGTCCCTTCCAACCCTGATATTCTATGATTCTATGATTCAGATACAAACAATACCATATACTCTAATAAAACCCAATGGCCAAGGCCTTTACACCTTAGTAATCCCTATAAAATGGTGCCAATAGTGCAGCAGCAATTTAAAACATTTACAAAGGCCAACAACATAATAAAAAATTAGGGCAACTAAAAAAGGTCACTGGTCTTATTATTGAAGCACAGTTAACCCAGGTACAGGCTGGGGTTGGTAAATTACATGTCATTTCTGCCCTTAGTTCAATAACCGAAAAGCTGTTAACAAAAATGGTATTAAATATCATTAAAATGGTACTAAGGCCAAAAAAAATTGCAGTGAAATCTGGCATGTTCAGAAATTCAGGATTTTCTGAATGACCAGCTCATGGCCATTCAAAGTAATCTTAAGCATCAGGCTTGGCCCTTACTGGTGCTTCAAAAATGCCATCTGATCTGTGGCCATAAAAACATACTTAAAAAATTCCAGGGTAAAACTGCAAACGCTCACAGTGCTCTTTCCAAGCACACGGGACGGTTAAAGGGGTGTGGGCTCCCACATACCAAATCCTGCCGGGTCCTTAAAAAAATGCATGTAAAATTAAATAATTCACCGTAATATTTAAAAAATTAAACCACCTGGTACGCCAGTCAGTGCTCCTAAAATAACACCCAATGTTTACATAAAAATAAAAAGCCAATAAACACTTTGGCCTTTAAAGCCCCCAAAGCTTCAGGGGAATAAAAGCTGAAGCTCCAAAAGTTATCACTGTTTATAACAACGTCTGTTAGAAAAGGTATAAAACAAAAAACTATCCTAACAAAACACCTGCTTTTCCAAGCAAATGATAGCTGTGTAAATGTTAAAACCACCACCTTCCAAAACCTACATTTTAATCTTACCACTGCTGGAAAAAATCATTATTTATTGGCCTGGAAATAAAATCCTAGAATTAAACCATAGGTTTCAAGTACCTTTTACTTAAACCACCTTAATACCTGACCAATTCCAAAACCTATTCTCCCTCCTACCAAAGGTTGAGAAAATCTCTGAATTGCAAGTTCAAATCCATGTGCTTCAAAATATATATCAAATTAAAAAAATACGCTTTCCATACAGCCTATAAAGTGCCTACTTTAGGTACTAATTATAATGTATTGTGTTATGTAACTAAGGTTACAAAACAACCTCTTCATATTAGTACAATAATAATGTTAATTCTTTTATTGCTTTTGTGTAGTTTAAAAATATGTTATTGTTGCTCTAAAAAATGTAAAAACAAACATACCTTTCATGTCCATACTAACCCTGCATTATCATTACATCCAACCAAAGCTTATGGGGCTAATCCATTTAATTTAAAGTCAAAACTACAAGGTTTAAGAAAAACAAAGGTTTTAAAAAAATAGTTATGCTAAAAGCACAAACAAGAGGATGTGTGTGTGCAGTTATTTTAGTTTGGTTGAGACAGCAAAAAAACAAGCCAACTTTAACCCTAATCATGCAAGATTTGTAAAAGCGGGGTTTGTGCAAGGCAGATGGAAAAACTACAAGGGACCTTGCTTTAAAATAAAAATAAAATGCACTGTTAACTAAAACAATGAAAAAATATATAAACAGGACACAGCTATATGTAACAAAAGGGTATAAATATTGTTTTATATTGTTTGCACTTTAAAAATTTGCCTAAGGACAGACACTCTGTGCAATTGCTGTCTTCCCTGCAATTGCATAAATAAATGGTCTGACGTGTTGCTAACAAACTCAGCGTAAAGACTCTGTTTACATCCACATAAGCAAGACACAAGAAGCAATTCTTCTCCTCCATTCCATGCTGATTAGGTTTCAACTGGAGTATTGTGTCCAGGTTTGGGCACCACATTTCAGGAAAGATGTGGACAAATTGGAGAAAGTGCAGAGAAGAGGAACAAAAATGATTTAGTGTCTAGAAAACATTACCCAGGAAGGAAGATTGAAAAAAATGGGTTTGTTTAGTCTGGCGAAGAGAAGACTGAGAGGGGACATGATAACAGTTTTCAAGTACGTAAAAGGTTGTTACAAGAAAGAGGGAGAAAAATTGTTCTTAACCTCAGAGGATAGGACAAGAAGCAATGGGCTTAAATTACAGCAAGGGAGGTTTAGGTTGGAGATTAGGAAAAACTTCCTAACTGTCAGGGTGGTTAAGCACTGGAATAAATTGCCAAGGGAGGTTGTGGAATTTCCATCATTAGAGATTTTTAAGAGCAGGTTAGACAAATATCTGTCAGTGATGGTCTAGATCAGTGGTGGGCAACCTGCAGCCCATCAGAGTAATCTGATTGCGGGCCACAAGACATTTTGCTGACGTTGACCATCTGCAGGCACGGCCCCCTGCAGCTCTCAGTGGCTGCGGTTTGCCGTCCCCGGCCAACAGGAGCTCTGGGAAGTGGCAGCCAGCATGTCCCTGTGGCCCACCGCTTCCCGCAGCTCCCATTGGCCAAGAACTGCGAACTCCGGCTACTGGGAGCTGCAGGAGGCTGTGCCTGCGGACTGTCAACATCAGCAAAACGTCTTTTGGCCTGCAATCAGATTACCCTGATGAGCTGCATGCGGCCCCCAGGTTGCCCACCACTGGTTTAGATAATATTTAGTCCTGCCATGAATATAGGGGGCTGGACTAGATGATCTCTCAAGGTCCCTTCCAGTCCTATGCAATACAGAAAGACCATCTGAGCACACACTTACATGCTTGTATATAGGTATAAATGTCAAAACATGTGGGGAAAATGTCTGTCACTCAAGCAGAATGGCCTCTTCATCAAAAATCAAAGCTCTTTATAGTCAATCCCCAGTGGCCACCTTCAGCAAGCCCTACTGGTGATAGAAATTTATAATACTATCTCTGTTTTAGGGTTTCTGCACTGCCCATCTCTGCACTAGGCAAGATAAAGAGATCCAAATGTTCTAGAAGTATCTCCATGAGCTTGGAGGCTGTGGTCGAGGAGTACACAATGCAGCTTGGAGGAGGGGAGTACAGAGGCAACTTTGAGCCATCTGAGTACTCCTCCACTTTTAAGCTGGACATGCATCAGGTCAGTCCTCCAGTCTAATTTAGAGCAACATGGGTATTGCTGCCTATTCAGTACTACAGTGAATCCCCCTCTTCATCACAGCTACCCCCATACAGGCATAGCGTGAATGGGTGCTGCGCCCACCCATTCTTCCCATTCCCACATCTGGCTGTGGTGAATCTGGCCCACCTTATTGTTACCGTGCTCCAGGCATAGCTTTTTCTTGTAGAAAAAAACACTTACTTTGAAGAAAAAGCTAAAAATTTAGGGGTCAATACCTACTGTCTCCCTAGGAATGTATGACATGATAAACATTTGGTTCCCATTGTCAGGTGGGAAAAAAAGAATGCCAGATGTTATTTTCCAAAATATAAGCAACTGTAGATTTTCCAGACTGTCACCAGAGGATTTTTTAAACAGCTGCTATATCCCTCACAATGTTGGCCTATGCTGTCATTACCACTGGAGATGACAATTCCGAGCTAACTAAAGGAGGATGCATCCAGCTCCTCTTCTGCTGCATAATTTAAAACATTAGAATTATCCTCATTATCCAATTTTTAAACAAGAAGGCTTGCTCAAGCTGACTGTTTTTGGTCAATAAATTAGCTTGAGGTTTATCTTCATCACCCCAGTCTTCATAAAATAGCTACAGTATGTTCTGCCTGCCAATTCATATCATTATACTATGGCATGGGGCAGTGATTTTGTGAGCAGATGTTTCTGCTATCAAAATTATGAGTAGGAATCTACCCTCTGCTTACCAGCAGAGTCCTTCTAGAGATGGAATAAATGGAAGAACTATGATTCAGTTAGGATATATTCCCCATAACTTCAAAGTTTGGCATACTTACCCAAATTTTTGGTTTTCAAAGTATTTTAAACCAGATGGGGGAAAAACCAGAATATTCCTATTTGGCATTCTGAAACCATCAGCCTGGGGTAGAAACAGATTTTAAATTATTTAATCTTCCATTTCTAAAGAGCTGACATACTGACAATTAAAAGTCAGGTTAACCATAAGAAAAGTGATTTCCCCCTCCCCCCCAATTCGGTACTTCACCCTTGGTTTTGTTGTGATCGTTCATCCCTTGCAAAACTAAAACCCTTTAAGAACAGATCACACAGGGCAAGTAGATGTTTAGGCCTCCAATCCTGCAAACACTTGCAAATCTGTAAAGTTATGTAAGTGTACATTTACATGTGCATAAAAACATTCACAGGCTCAGGGCCACAGTCCATGACTATGAGCCAGGTTTATTCATGCACTGGGACAAGGGCCAATGTAGGGGAAAATGGGAAGTGATTTATACCACCTCATTCAGGGGCTGATTTGGCTTCTGGGCCAGATCATGAGAAAATTAAGGGCTCCCTAACTTGTGCCCCGATGCAATGGCCACTATAGATCACAGCTGTGGTACAATATCAGTGAGCATGCAGGACACCAGACATTTCTCCAGTCTCTACCTCTCCCCAGGCCACAATACTCCTTTCATCCCTGTCTCCTGCCTCCAAGTACCCTCTCCACGGCAGCTGCCATTTGTGAATTCCCTACATATCAAGCATCAGCTAGATGCTTTTCTTTGCATGCCTGTATGTAAGGGTTTCCTTTTATGCCAGGTTTTCATTTTTTGCAGGAAATTGTCCACCATGGCACATGAAGAGCAGTTATTCACATTTTCCCTTTTTAATATTTTAGTCATTATGACATTTTATCTGCAAACTCTGCAGGGCCTACTCATGGAGCTGCAGGAAGCATGATGCTTTATGGAAGTAATTCAATATCCAAGTTCCTCGATATATTGAAAATTATCATAAATATTGGTCACAATGAATTGGTTGATTCATGGATTGCTTGGCTGTACCGTAAAGTTAAAAAGAAAATAATCAGTTAATGCAAGATAAGTGTTGTAGCTCAGTTTTTTCCACACAGTAATTGAGGGAAAGGGAGTCCAACTACCCCTGTTGTACTTAGACCTAGACATCCACTTTTCTAGGGTTCCTCTCGACACCTTAAGAGATTCCCCACTGGCACATTATTCACCAATAAGAAACAAGGAAGCACACAGACACCATCACATAGAAAAATCAATCAGGGGTGCTTGTTTTTACAGTTTCTCTTATTTGTATAGGAAACTAGCTGCCCAAGCTAACAGAGCCAAATTCTCAATTTCCTGTGCAAAGCACAAGTGAAAAGGTTTTGTGCAGGGGAACTACATGAGGACTGAGGGATTGGAATTCTTCCCCCACAATTTGGAAGCAACTCTGACTGATTATTACTGCGGCCATTGACCTGGGAAATTTTACCAGTGGATTTATTTATAGACTCACTGGTAACTCTCTGCTTCCAAACCCCAGTTTGGAGATCCACCATATATTGACACTCCATGGCTCCCAGAGGACAAGAAGTCCTCCTGCGTCACCTTTCCATCTTTGCCCCCTTGCAAGCGTCCTGCTATTTGGGAGCCTAGCATGCCTACCCAATCGAGTAGGATTTCCCCCCCCACACACACACCATAGGGAAGCTGCAATGGAAATTTGAATGCCAGTCACGAAGTAAACCTCATGTATGACAAGACTTCATTTAATGAAGCTGGTTTTTAACATTCAGATGGTGAGAGTAGATATCCATAGACCCTTTAGGCAAGCTGAAGGCTTTGATTGCAAAATGTGCTGTTGTAGCCAGAGGCGCCCACTTTTCCCAGAGTCGGTGGGGGCTCGCACCCCACTGCCCCAGCCCCACCCCGACTCTACCCCTGCCCTGCCACTGCCCCGCCCCCATTCCAACCCCTTCCCCAAAATCCCTGCCCCAACTCCGCCCCCTCCATGTCCCTACTGGACCCATTCCCAAATCCCCACCACAGCCCCACCTCCTCCCCTGAGCGCTCCGCGTTTCCCCTTCTCCCCCCTCCCTCCCACCACCTGCCGCCACGAAACAGCTGTTTCGCAGTGCAAGCGCTGGGAGCCAGGGAGAGAAGCAGGATGCAGCAGCGCACTCAGGGGAGGAGGTGGAGGCGGAAATGAGCTGGGGCAGTGAGCTGCCAGTGGGTGCAGAACACCCACCAATTTTTCCCTGTGGGTGCTCCAGCTCTGGAGCACCCACGGAGTCGGCACCTATGGTTATAGCTATATTTGCTGCACACTGGGGGGATGAATCTATTCAATCTTGGAGCTTAGGTGCTGCTTAGGTAAACGTTAGTTTGGAGAAGCTTCAGATATCTGAAAAATTTCTGTCTTCCAGCCCAAGCTTGCAATCTCAAAAGCATGGGCTGTATTGGGAGATCTCCAGCAACTGCACTGGTGAAATTATCCAAATATTCCAGCACTTTATACACTGCATTTGTCAGGATAGTTGTTGGTGAGGTTTTTCTGTGCTTGTTTTAATTCTAACTAGTTCACAGAACTCTGCTTTGTAGAGTAGACTGCCTTTGGGCCTGAATTTGCCGCCTTTGCTCACATATTAGTTACAAGTGCTCACAGAATCAGGGCCTTAACTGCTTTAGTTGGGTTTCAGAGTAACAGCCGTGTTAGTCTGTATTTGCAAAAAGAAAAGGAGGACTTGTGGCACCTTAGAGACTAACCAATTTATTTGAGCATAAGCTTGGGGTGAACACAGTGCTGGTCTACACCCCACTAAAGTCATGTCTACACTAGCAAGCTTAGTGGCACTGCTGTACCCGATGCAGCTGCACTGTTCTAAGATTGCTTATGTAGCTACTTTATGGCAGCAGGAGAGAGCTCTCCTATCCACATAATAAAACTATCTCCACAAGTGGCGATAGCTATGTCATCAGGAGAGCTTCTCCTGCTGACATAGCCCTGTGCATATTTTCACCAGCATAAGTGGTACTTATATCACTCAGGGTTTTCCCCTCAGCAACATAAGTGTTGCCGACATGAGTGGTAGTATAAGATATACTATCAGTGGGGTCTGACAGGGTGTAACTCAGCACAGAACTGAAAAAGTTCACAAAAAATTAAATCTATGTTTTATTTTGTGTTGTACCACTGTCCATTGTGGAGTCTAGCACCTGTACCTACACTCCTTACTAAAGAAAGCAGTCCTAAAGAAGCAGCCCTGCTGAAGTGAATGGAATTACTTGCACAAACGAGGATCACTCGTATCATTACAAGTTGAAAAACTAGACTTAGTTACCAAATAAGTGTGCATCAACAATAATTTAATCCATACAGTTGACTTATTTCAGGTTGCATTACTGAGCAAAAGCTTTTCAATCAAGCAGCAAGCATCATAGCAAGGGCAAACCCAGTGTGCGTCACTCACCATATCTGTAACTTCAATGTTAAAGTCATTCTAATACCTCAGATTCCATTTTGACATTTAAGATGATACATTAATGTGAAGCAATGTGCTCTTGAAGCACATTCCAGTGGAAGTCGGTTTTCTTAAATAGCTACCATCTTTCAAAACAAATTAGGGCCTGCAGGGATTTCTCCCCCTGCTTCTGTAAAGTTCTACTTTCAATTCAGTACTTTGTTCACTTAGTTTGAGGTTATTAAAATTTTTGCAGAAAAAAGTGAATTTTAAATATACACAATATATTCTTTCTTAGAAACAGATTAGAAATTATTCTTATAATAAAAATAGCATTCAGACATTTGAAAAGCTCTGCAGAGAGTAGCTACAGCATACATTAAACCTTCACAACTGCAAATAATTTAGATCACTTTAAGAAAGATTTTTTTATTTTAGTTACCCTCAAAAACAATTGATGATGTCCATAAAATCTTTCCTATAATGGAAATTAGTAGTGGTGCCTAGAATGCTTTAAACTTACAATACACACTACTGGACTGTGATATCTGATCTCAGATTATATTAAATTGCTAATGTATTTCCAGATGGCCTCTGAAGGCATTTGTTTGAATGTTCCTTCTCAGAGTCAAGTATCCTTCCTAACAGGAAACTACATTCAGCTTTCTTCCTTAAATTGAAAAGGGAAAACATCTTTTCCCATGACTTTATTATATATCTACACATAGCACATGCATTCCATCCCACATGTTGTAGTTTGGTGAAAACATTCATACTTTTCAAATTCATGTTTTGGTGACAAGAGATAGGGCCAGATTGTGACCTGTGGCACATGTCCACACAAGGAATAAAGAGGTGAAAGGACTCCTCTTATTCCCTTGTGAAGCCAGCATGAGGGCAGCTTCCACTAGGATGCTACTTCCCCTCCTACATAGATGGGATGAGTGTTACAACGAATATTTTCCCAATAGGAGGCACAATAATGTGATTATAGGAATTTGGAGAACTCTACTTTCAGGAAATGCTTGGTGAGACACAACAATATATGTGGAGGGAGCAATTATAAAGCTTGAATGTTGCTCTGTCTTGGCTCTCTGTTTATGGTCAGACAGAGGAAAGACAGGGGCAGTGACTGAGTCAAGCCAAGCCTTCACTGTGCCCCTTCCCTCCCAATGTGCCATCCAGTGCAGCAGGAAGTACTGTGTGCTAGGTACAAGGTTAGCAAAGATTACTGCTCCTCTGGAGCAGGAAAGAGCATAACCAGGGACCACACTTCCAAGCTCTGATCTGGTCCTGGAGCAGCATAACTATGCACTATCCCTTTCTCAGGCCATGTGGCATAGCAACAATCTATCCCTGCATTGACAGAATCGATTCTCATTTTTTCTTCCTTCCATAGGAGAAAATGCCACAAAGAATACTCAGCATTCTGCTATTGTTAAACCAAATCCTGAGAGGAGCTGACTGGAATTCCCATTGCAGTGAGTGCTCAGCACTCCTTAGGATGTGGTACAAAGGCAGCTTAGAGTCAGACCAAGGGGAGATCTAGAAATAGCAGCAGGGGAACTAGAGGCTGAAGAAATGGCTACTCCCTTTCTACTACCACAGGTACTATGGGCCTGGGCCTGCCCTGAGTGCAGATAAGTATAAGGTAATAAATGATGAACAGGACAGGGAGCATTTGGGAACCTGATCTTGCACTCGGTACCCTGCCTAGCAACAGAAATAAGATCAAATATTGGAACAAGTAGCTAAGCACATCCTTACAGGAGGATGATCACAGAAGGCCAGAGCTCCTCAGTCAGCCACTCCATTCCAGCTGAGGTGATGAAGTTCTGCACTATACCAATAAGAGGCTGTCCCTGTAAGGCACAAAAAGAAAAAATCAGCAGCTGCCTCACTTTCATAACCTTCTCAAAAGATTCATCATTACACATGGGAAAAAAAATCACAGCTTTCTTCATATAAATGCTCCTTTTAAACAAACAAACAAAAAAAGATATTATTTTCCTCCTTTTTGATTTGGGACAAATAATGGTGAAGAGCTATGGCTCTGATTCAACTTCAGTTGAAGCTTCCATTCCATTCAACTTCCAAACTTGAGTGCCTAATCTTATACTGCGTGTAGCAGGGCGGGACTCACCCCTGTGGCACCTCCTGCGGGTCATCCAGAGAATTAGCATTTCCAGCCTCCAGAGCACCCTCTGTAGGCTGGTGTCCTGCTTGCTGCTGGGCCCTGAGTCCCTCCCAGACCCCAGTGCCCCCTTTATGCCAGGGTGCTGCCCCCTGGCAGTACCCCACAGATCTGGATCTCCCCTTTGCACCCAGGGAACCCCCACCCTCCATCCCCACTTTGCCTCAGTCTTTGGCTATTTCCAGTCACCATCTAGCCCCTGCTCCCTGGGGCAGACTGTAGTATAATTGCCACTCATGATCAGCAAGGAGGGTCTGGACATGCTGCTTCTGCCTACCCTTAGGCTGCCCTCTGCAACCTCAGTACCCTTTTCCTAGGCCTTCATGAAGGCCTGCAGACTGAGGGTTTCTCAGGCTGGAGTTCCTCCAGCACTACTCTACTTTAGGTACCTACACTCAGCTCCCAGCACTCAGGCCCCACCCTCTCAACATCTAGAGAAAGACTGTATCCTCCTGGCCCACTGCCCTCTTATAAAGGCCAGCTGGGCCCTGACTGGGGTGTGGCCACAGCTGTGGCTGTTTCCCCTATCTGCGAAGGCTTGCAGCTTTCCCTAGCAGCAGCCCTCTCGCAGCCTCAGACCTCTCCCAGGGTTGATTGCAAGTCCTTCAGGGCAGAAGCAGGTGACCAGCCCGCTACACAGCTGAATCAATCTGCCCATACAAAAAAGAAAGAAAGAAAGAAAAACAGACTGCAGTGAGTAAGCTGTGTCTCACAGAATGTAAATCAGCTACAGAAAAGGACAAATCTGACAGCAATTGCCTGGTCCTTCCAAAGGAATTTGAAAATAGGAAGGAACGACTGAGGGGGGAAGTAATGAGGGCATGAAATAAGCTTAGAAAATAAGATCCATCCAAAGTACAAACATTCCAGTATTGTCTCTAGTCACTAGAATTGTGCTAGCATTAATACCCTTCTGCTAAGGTTTGAGACGTAAGCAATCCTCTACTGTTTGTAGAGCCTGTCCCATATGGTAGAACCAAACAATCAGCTGAAAACTTGTTGCTGTCATTGTAAATGTAAGCAGTCAGGATGAGCTCTACCCTGACACCTGGTGTTGAGTTGTGGCCGGTTGTGGAAAAGAACTTCAGGAGCTGATCTCATTTGCATAGGCACACCCATCCCACCTAGATGGTCACTTTGGCTTCTGGAGAAGCCTCAGTTTCTCTTTTTGGGGGGCAGGAAGAATAAACAGTTATTATCCTGATTATGTGAACAAAGGACAGTGGAATTGTACTTGGCCTTTTGTTAAGATGGAGGGACTTATCATCAACGAAACAGCACTCGCTAAGCAAGGGTCATGGGTTGCAAAACCCAGTCAATTGTGGGTGCTGGTATGAAACGCTAATTACATCTTCTCCACTGCAGAATATCAGAGCTAATTTTGATTCTATTAGGAGTCTGGTTACAGGCTACTGAGTTGAATTCACTTTGGGCTAATGGTACACCAGCACTGAGGCTCCCCTACTACATGCTGAAATCACTAAAGAGCTAAAATTATTAAGAGCTGAAGTCACTGAGCAGTGTGTTAATTGGGGGGTGGGCTGATGGAGCAGAGTGGAGCCCCACGGAGAGGCGGGGCTGTTGGCTTCGGACTACATAAGGTGCCCCTTAACCCCTCCCTTTTCCACCCAGGCTGGGAGGTAAAACTCTGTAGATAAACTTTCGAACTCTGGGGCTGCACTGACCAGGGACAGACTTTTGGGTTGTTGGGCTTTTGGGACCTTGGGTGATTTTTGGGGTTGCCAGACTCAAGGACCAAAGGGACAGGACACGGCCCAATTTGCTTGGGGTGGGTTTGTGCTCATGGTTTGTGTTATGACTCCTGTTGGTGGTGTTTCCCCAACATAATACCACATTGTTTCTCTCTGTTATTAAACGGCTTTTGCTACATTCAGACTCTGTGCTTGCGAGAGGGGAAGTACTGCCTCTTAGAGGTGCCCGGAGGAGTGGTATATATTTGTCCCAAATCACTGGATGGGGGCTCGATCTGGTTTTGCATTGTGTTATTGGAACAGAACCCCTAAACACTGAACCCGGCCCTTGTTGCTGCCAACTCTGATGGGCAGAAGGGTTATGTTTTTGCAGGCTTGTCATCAGTACACTGGCCATTTGCAGTGGTGTTGTGCTGGCTGGCTCCAATGTTTGGGCCACTCTGCTTCACCAGCTGCCCCGTGAGCTGCTCCAGCCATCCCACAATATATCTTCAGCCCTCTGACACCCACTACTTAACACAGTGCTCAGTGACTTCAGCTCTTAGTAATTTTAGCTCTTTAGTGATTTCAGCTTGTAGCAGGGGAGCCTCAGTGCTGGTGCACCATTGGCCCACAGTGAATTCAGTTCAGCAGCCTGTAACTAGACTCCTAATAGAATCCAAATTAGCTCTAATATGCCACAGTGGAGAGAGGAGAAGATATAATCAGTATTTCAGGCCTGCATCAGGGACCCATATCACCAGGTACTAATATCTGTCCCCAGCCTCTCTCAATTGACTGGGTTTTGGAACCCATGATCCTTGCCTAGCGAGTGCTGCTTACTTGATGGTGAGTCCCTCCATGATAACAAAAGGCCAAGAACAGTTCCTACAGCAGCCAAAGTGACTATCTAGGCGGGGTAGGTGTGCCTATGCAAATGAGATCAGCCGCTGAAGTTCATTTCCACAACCCACCACCAGATGTCAGAGTAGAGCTCATCCTGACTCTGCTTACATAAACAAAGCATCAGTAGCGGTAAAAGGAAATCTCAATGGAAAGCAAATGTTCTGATGATAAGACATTTGCCACATGTTTATATTTTGCAACCAGTGACACTGAGAAAGGAGGTAACTGCATTCCATCTCAGTTCACTTTTCCTTGGTACCCTATCTTCAGTATGTGGGAGTATGTGAAAAATGTATTCTCAAAAGAGTCAAAGCAGGAAGGATTCAATTCGCTACTAACAAATGAATTTGTTTTGAGAAGTAAGTTTAACTACATCAAAGGGCACATTACGAAATCAGTCCTCATCTGCCATGATTTAGAAAGATGAGAGATGATTGAAGTGTCCTGGTGTGTTTTGAAGGCAATGTAGCTGAATTTCCTTGTTTTACAGGAAAGCAGAATATCGTAGGCACCAACTCAACCTGGTTCCAGGTTATTTACATAGTTATATATACACACACCCCTATAGGGTATAATTCACAATGCTTATATACACTGGGTCCTTGGTTGTTATAGGTTGGCATAGCCTAGTTGGCTTCAATGGAGCAAAACCAGCTTATAGCAGCTGAAAATAGGGTCCAAAATTTGTGCCAAATTTCCAGTCAGGCTTTGACTTTGTGTCCATTTGTATGTACATAAAATTATGCAGCTACATTTGTGTGCCCACATTTGCAAGTATTAATGGTTGTGTGTACACACACAAGTACTAGAATACTTTAAGGGTGTATGCAAGTCACAGGGACATGCATACACTCATGGAGGTCAAGGACTGTTCATTCATAGCCATCCAAAGTCCTTATAATCTTTCAGTTTGTCCTGCCTTATCCTTTCAAAGTGTGTGCCATAAAAAACTATCATTAATCATGTCAAGCAAGCTACCTAAGGTTTAAATTGAACTGATGCAGCCAGCACTCACTCTGGGCCAGATTCTGCTGTTCTTACCAATACCCTAGTGTGCAAGTTGTCCCATTTAAAAAAGTGAGTCTACTTGCAGAGAGAGGGCATCAGAATTCAGGATGCATGTGCACTTGAAACAGCAATCTCTATGAACTATTTAAATGAACGTCCCACTCACTTTTTAGTATACAATGGCTCAACGGTAGCGGTGCTATCCATGCAACAAAAAGCAAGAAATAGAAAAATATTGAATAATACAAAAAAGCGGTTACTTGTGTATTCTTGCAGAGGAGCAGAGAAGATCAAAACTTCAGGGAGCATGTAAGCAGCAGAAATGGTGGCAACAACTTTCACAAGTAATTCGTAGTGCTCATAAAAGGCAAAAACGTGGGTCCTTCCATATTAAATAGTAACCACCTGTGTGTTGAGATGTGCTAAGTCAATTACTTAGGCTCCACAAAATTACTTTTTCTCTTATTTATGGTAATTTCTTGACTCTTGATTCTAGCTAAAAAAAGGTCAGTGGTTTTTAACCTATCTTGATCCTACATGCACTTACTACCAGACTTGGCCAAAACTTTGAAAGGTTTAAAATCAGTTTGGGGTGCCCAAACTGAGATGCCTTCAAGGGGCTGGACTTTTTTTTTGTTTATTTTTCTTAGAAAGTCAAGTTTTTATAAGTTATGAAATTAGGCGCACAAAAATTGAGGCACCCAGAATGACTCAAAAGTGATTCATATCTTGGCTGTAGTGTATACTATTATGAATAGGTTCACTCAGTTCACATTTGCAAGACTGGGCCACATACATACTAAGCACACTAGCTACAACCTCTTCTGGTAGCATATGTTCTTTCTTATTGAAGTACAGATTGTTTGAGTTGTCCCCCACAAATCCCATCTCCAACCCGAACAGCATGATTTTGGCGAAGTTAATATGGGTATGTAATACCCAACACCAGCTTTCAAACTCAGTGTCCTGATAATGCAAGCACAGCTGTGCTATCAGATTATTGAAGGGATGTTTTTTCCACAGTCCTCAATTAAACAATGTCTGCCAGTTTCTCTTTTTTAGCATATTGCTGAGAAGTTTTGACTTCAGCTGAAGAGACATACAATTTAATATTCATTAGTAATCTCTTTGATTGATAACTTGATTAGTCCTTGCATATGTATGTTGCTCTACCCATCACTTCACAGCTACTATATACATATATTCTAATTTTGATTAGCTAGATATGAATGAACCCAAAATTGACAAGTGAATATATGAAGTCACATGATATTCATACACATTGAAAATAATGACAAAAAATGACAAAAAAGGTAAATTATTGGGCTTCAATTTAAGGTTCCTAGAATTCATGAGATATGGCCTGTTTAATTTTCATTAAACAGTTTTGAAAGAAATTATTGATAATTGAAAACCAAGAGAAAGGGAAATTAAATGAATGGAAACAAGCACAAATGAAAGTCAATTAAATCTATGGCAGTCTGAAAGAAAGAAATTCCAGCATTAATGTTGAAAGACCATGGCCTATTACGAAGAACATGGAGGTGACAAATCTTTGCTTTTCTGACAAGGACATGTAACCGTTATTGGGTTTTTGTGCTAGTAATTAAATACAACACATTTTGGGCAATATTTTTGTTGAAACCTGACAATAATTTCTTTTAGTAAGTGAGAAATTAAATTAGGAAAACTAGAGTAACAGGGATCATATATTTCATCAGTTACCACTTTTAATGACAAATATCAGTAATCATTAAGACTAAATATCAGGCATGAAAAATAGTGGCTCTAGTTTTCTGGGAAACTTACATCCGTTGCTTTCTTCAAGCTAAATCCTGCACATGTGGACATGTTGGGTGGGAAGAATGGAGGAAGCCTGATAGTGCACAAAATGTTTGCAGGCAGCTATGTCTCTGCCTCATTGGCACATACATCATGTTAGTGTCATGGTATTGTTTGGGATTTCTTTTCGGGGGGGGGGGGCAGAAAGGGGATTGTTTATAGAGACAAAGAAGGGGAGAGGGAACAGTGCAATGGGGGTGTTAGCAGAAAGAAAAAGGAGGAAGAGAGAAAGAGCATGGAAGATTTTATATACATGAGTGATGTGTTATAAATGGTTGTAAGCACATCAGTGGAAAGAGTCAGATTGTTTTAAGCAGCCTACTGATTTGTTGGTTCTCTAACAACTGATTAGCCATCTATCGATCATTAACCCTTTATCAACTATTTAGAAACAATATAATGTTTGACCAATACTTTGCACATGTGTAGCTACAGATTGGGTGTCTGGGGCCAAGCCTCCTCCTTCCTTTGTATAGTTCTGGTGCTTCCCAGTCTCCATGCCAGCCATAAGAGGCAGCCCGGCGGGGAGAGACCACCACAATACATGGTTATATTGTCGTACTGCAGTCCCGAGTGTATTTGGCCTGATTTTCAGCATGGTGATTTAAAAAAAACAAACAAACAAAAAAAACCCACCACACACACACACACGCACACACCTTTCAATTGTTTGGTTTTTAAACTCTGAAAATATTTTGCCAAAAGTGGATTTTTTAAGATTTTTTTTTCCAAACAGATTTCAGATTTTTGCCAAAGAGAAATATGTTCACAAAAAAAAACAAACCAACAGGATTTAACCTAGGAAACTAGTGTTTTCAACCAATTCTAGCCTATAGTGAAAATTTCCCTAAAATGAGCATTTTCCCTCTCAATTCTTGGCAAATTTGAATGTCTTATTGTTTAACTATAGTTTGTCATGTTTCTGAAATACCTGCTGTCATAAGTATAAAGGGAAGGGTAAACACCTTTAAAATCCCTCCGGGCCAGAGGAAAAACTCTTTCACCTGTAAAGGGTTAAGAAGCTAAAGGTAACCTCGCTGGTACCTGACCAAAATGACTAATGAGGAGACAAGATACTTTCACAAGCTGGGGGGAGGGAGAAACAAAGCCTCTCTCTCTGTCTGTGTGATGCTTTTGCTGGGGACAGAACAGGTATTGAGTCTTAGAACTAAGTAAGTAATCTAGCTAGATATGCGTTAGATTCCGATTCCTTTAAATGGCTGAGAAAATAAGCTGTGCTGAATGGAATGTAGATTCCTGTCTGTATGTCTTTTTTGTAACTTAAGGTTTTGCCTAGAGAGAGTTTCTATGTTTTGAATCTAATTACCCTGTAAGGTATTTACCATCCTGATTTTACAGAGGTGATTCTTTTTACTTTTTTCTTCTATTAAAATTCTTCTTTTAAGAACCTGATTGCTTTTTCATTGTTCTTAAGATCCAAGGGTTTAGGTCTGTTCACCTATGCAAATTGATGAGGATTTTTATCAAGCCTTCCCCAGGAAAGGGGGTGTAAGGATTGGGAGGATTCTGGGGGGAAAGACGTTTCCAGACGGGCTCTTTCCCAATTATATACTTGTTAGACATTTGGTGGTGGCAGCGATAAAGTCCCAGGGCAAAAGGTAAAATAGTTTGTACCTTGGGGAAGTTTTAACCCAAGCTGGTAAAAGTAAGCTTAGGAGGTTTTCGTGCAGGTCCCCACATCTGTACCCTAGAGTTCAGAGTGGGGAAATAACCTTGACACCTGCTCTTCTTACAGATTTGAAGAAAATGTAGTGAATAATATGTAAATAAAAACCTCTGCCTATTTCTCACATCAGCAGGGCAAAACACACCTTTTTAAAAAAATACCTTTGACGAAAATCTATGAAATTACTTTATTTGTATGTAGGCAGATTTGGCTGATTTTTCATATTCACTTGGACTGAGCTATATAGCAAATTTTGGTCTCTCCTGGAACATTTGTTATATGAATAAGTGTATATTAGGTAAGGATGAGCTCTCATTATTACTGTTTAGTATTTTTACTGTATTCTATATTGCTCTACAATGGCTTTCATATTTGTTCACTTAATGTGTTCATTTTTGGTTTTACAAATTTAGTCATGGCTAGCTGTGAGTTTCTGTAGCAGATATTTTCCTCTAGTGCAACTTTAATAGAAATATATCTAGATATCATTGAAAAAAGTCTTTTCTAAATTTGTATACATTCAAATATATCCAGAGTAACTTGCTAGAAGGAAACAGAGCAATACAAATATCTTGATTAACACTATAACAATTGTTAATTTTTATCCAAAAACAGTCAGAAATGCAATACATTTGTGCTCACAGGTCCCTCCTACAGAGCATTAAATTAGAGTTCCATTTGCAGATTGCACCCATAAGTGCTAGTTTTATAGGCATAACAGCATATTTTGAGATAAGATATTTGAAACCATATATGGATTTCCACTGACCCCAACTCCTCACCTCCTTCACTTCCATAGAGGCACCAACATTTTGCCTTTTATTCTTTCACATGCAGTCCTGAAAAAAACATTGCATTATACCACCATACCATGGTGTGCAACAGAACCTGACCTGCTTCTTCCCCCTATTTTAATCCATACTGATTGGTACACCCCAGGTCAAGGGGCCTACAAGTGGAAGATACAAAGATCTAGTAGAATGGGCTCCTCAGTGGGCACTATTTCCTCCTTCTCTATTCCTCATAAATCCACTCTAGAAATATTCCATTGTAGGGCTGAAGGAATGTATGGACACTGCTTCATTTCCCACCAGACATATGGGTCTTTTCTGATAAACCAAATCTAACTCTAAGCCTTAGCTTGTCTGAGTTCTCTCGCTGCAGGAAGGAACACTGCCTGGGTGGAGCAATTGTGTTGAAAAAGACAGATATAATATACAGGCATCTTAGATAAGCTTTTCAGTGCTGGGCCATATCTTCTCTGGTGTTTGGAAGGCTCCTAGAATTTGGTAGGTGGTAACCTAAATCCAAAAATTCTTGTTCTTTGGAAAGGGTTCACCATGCCTTATAATCATATAGGGCTAGAAGATTTACACACACACACACACCACCCCCACCCCCCAAATTCTTCTCTCATTATTTCAGTTCATATATGGGAAGTGTATGGGTTTATATATACACACAGGTTTTTCAGCCTTGACACATTTACTTGTATTATGAGTTACTAATCAAAGTCTTTAAATATAGGTGTGTACTGTTGATAATTCAGCCATAGATACGGTGTTTATATTTTAATTGCTTTGTCAGATCTGGTTGATATTTTTGTCTAGTATTTCATGCTAATTATTGCAGTTGTTTCTTAGGTCCAGCCCTGCATATCCTGCACATCCAAAATTCCACTGAAGTCAACTACAAAGCCAGTGCAACCAACCATGGCTAAATTTATTAATCAAAACACATAAAAATAAATTCAGGACCAGATCACATATTCTTGGTGCACCCAGAAGTCCACTGAAGTCAATAAAACTACTCACATGCTTAAAGGGGAAAAAACTTGGCCCTTGATTTCTAGGAAGCAAGGAACAAAGCATTACAGAATGCTTTTCTATCATTCATAATTTAATTTAAAACATGACTAGCTAGTGTAACATTTAGGAGCACAATTTATGCCCTTGAGTATACAAAATGGAGCTGTGGGCCAGATCCTCCACAGATGTAAATTGTTACAGCTCCATTTGCTTCACTAGCATTTATTTTCACTGCTGTTCGATGCCAATGGAGCTAGGTCAATTTACACCAGCACAGGAATCTGACTATTCCATGTTTGAATAGATGGCTGCATGCCCAAGCCTGCCCATTAATTTTTGCTCTTATTTAGGCCTGCTGAAGAACCATCTTTTAAGTCAGTGGTTCTCAAACTTTTGTACTGGTGACCCCTTTCACATAGCAAGACTCTCAGTGGGACCCCCTTGTACAGTAAAAATGCTTTTTATGTATTTAACACCATTATTAATGCTGGAGGCAAAGTGGGGTCTGCAGTGGGGGCTGACAGCTTGTGACCCCCCATGTAATAACCTCATGATCCCCTGAGGAGTCGTGACCCCCAGTTTGAGAACCCCCAGTTTGAGTTTTAAGTTGTTCAGGGGAAAATCCCATATTCTACATCAAGTCCTAACAGATAGGCTTGGCAGACTGGTTCTGATGGGGTGGGGAGACCAGAATCTTGCCCCATGCCTTGCAGCACCAGTGCTCTTAATTCTCAGGGCTAATGCAGTTTCAGGACTGAAGTAATATCCACAGTATTCTGCATACCCCTCCATGAATACAATGGCTGTTAATTGGCATAGCTGTGGATCCACCAGCCTTCCCCACCCACACCTTGCCTTCTCTGCTGTCCCATTCCTCTTCCTCCATGAGCACTGAACAGTGATCCCCTCATGAAGCTCTTGTTGCTGATGGACAGGTGGCTCCCACACTTTCTGTAGTTCTGAAGTCCCCTTTGTGCAACACAACTGCATCAGTTTTGTAACAAATAAGACCTGCCACCCCTGCGGAAGGCGAGACAGGGCAAATCCACCCAACTTGTTCTCATGGTCAAGTTCAGCTATATGCCCAATTGTACATGTAATTCATGCACATATATCTGGGTTGTACCTTTTGCACACCTTATTTTATTGCACTGCTTAGGTGAGTAAGTTCTAGGAAGTGCTTTTTGGCACTATAACAGTCCTTAAAAAAATTGTAAAAAGCCACTTTGTTCTTTTATTAGGATACATTAACAGATTTTAGCAGATGTTTCTTTAGTGAGATTTTTGGGTGAGCAGTCATTTCACAGATTTAATATAAATTCCACATTTGTAGTATATTAACTAAGTTGAATTGCTACTGGGAAAATAAACATTGCAGAAAATGCATTGCAGAGTGAAACAGCAGTAAAAAGAAGCTATTCTGTTGAGACAATTCATTTTATTTCATAGAAACATATTAAAGTATGTAGAGCATATATAAGTAAAATGTTTAGATTTCATCTAGGGTGGCTTCAATTTGAGATAAAGATCCCTATTTCTGAGGACTCTTCTCAAAACAGAATACACATATCAGTGTAAAAGAAACTTTTTCCTATAACAGTCTGAAAGGCACCTCTACCTTTTTCCTCTGAGCTACCAAGAGTCATCAAGATGTGTTTCTAGAAAGCTCTCTGCTGATTCTTAGCTAGTGTAAATAGGTGAAGTCAGGTAGTTACACTTACACCAACTAAGGATCTGACCCATAGTTTTCTAAGAATAATCTCATATCCAAGTGACACTACAGGCTAAATAACCTAAACATGGTGTTCATTTACTAGTCCATTCATTTGCCAGCTATCCTATTCTCTGGAGCAATAGAACTGTCACCTTCAGTGACAAGATGCATGGAGGACACTCTTCGTCGTTGATAACAGAACTTCTTCCAAAAGAGATTATGGGACTGTAAAATTTACCAGCTATGAAATTAAATGCAAGATCCAACTTTCTTCTATAGCTTTCCAATAATATACATCATTTAAAAATGCATGCTTCTTGTCTGGGCAAAGGAGAGACCTAAATCAAAGTTGAAATGTGTATTGTTGTAAGATGTTCAGATATCAGAGTGGGTGTCTACTTAACATAAGACATTTCACATTAGTGTCTGCTCCTGTGCCTATTGAAGTCTGTGGGAATTTTATGCCAATTTCAATAGGAGAAGAATCAGGTACTTTCATGTAGCAAGGAGAAACTCTGGGGAGGTAAATGTACCAATTCACAAATTACCATCTGTGAGTAGGTGCAGTTCCCACTCTGCTCTAAACAGAGTGTCCATTTCCCCATTCTTGAGATGGGCTTTATATGTAAATCAAATACAATTAAAATGTAAAGCTCAGCCTATGCTTGAATGTTTGTAGGATTTCCCCTTCAAAGATCCCACCTCTGATACAACCAGGGTGAAGTTATTGAGCCACACCTGCCAAAATAAGTCAAGAGGAATCTTAGTTTCCTGCAGAGTTCCAACCCCTGCTGACTAGGGTTGCCAGGTGCCTGGTTTTCAACCC
The DNA here is from genome assembly GCF_965140285.1 of Lepidochelys kempii. Taxonomy (NCBI): domain Eukaryota; kingdom Metazoa; phylum Chordata; order Testudines; family Cheloniidae; genus Lepidochelys; species Lepidochelys kempii. Next base: position 180,765,188 of record NC_136382.1, on the reverse strand, counting down.
AAAACGGGACCCTGGCAGCTTTGGTCAGCACTGCTGCCTGGGCTGTTAAAATTCTGGTCGGCAGCACAGCAGGGCTAAGGCAGGCTCCCTGCCTGCCCTGGCTCTGTGTGGCTCCCGGAACCTGCCCACATGTCTCTGTGGCCCCTAGGTGCAGGGGCAGCCAGGGAGGCTCTGTGAACTGCCCCTGCCCTGAGCTGCGTGGGTGATGTCTTCAGGCGAGGGCAGCATGTGGAGCCTCCCTGGCCGCCCCTGCACCTAGGGGCCAGAGGACATGTCGCTGCTTCCAGGAGCCTCATGTGAAGCATCTGGAAGCCCCTGCCCCGAACTCCCTTGGCCCCAGCCCAAAGCCCGCTCCCACACCAAACCCTTGGCCCCAGCCCCACACCCAAGCCAATTTGATCAGGGTGGATGTAGTCCACACCTAATAATAGATGAGGAGGTGCCAATTCCAGGGGAGGCAAAGCTGAACCAAAAAAACTTCAGAAGCAGACTTCAAAGAGAAACAGCAGAACTAAAATTAATTCACAAATTTAACACCATTAATTTGGGTCTGAATAGGGACTGGGAGTGGCTGGCTCATTACAAAAGCAGCTTTGCCTCTCCTGGAATTGAGACCTCCTTATCTATTATAGGGAGTGGACTACATCCACCCTGATCGAATTGGCCCTGTCAAGACTGGTTCTCCACTTGTGAGGTAACTCCCTTCTCTTCATGTGTCAGTATATTTATGTCTGCATCTGTAATTTTCACTCCATGCATCTGAAGTGGGGTGTTTACCCACGAAAGCTTATGTTCAAAATAAATCTGTTACTCTTTAAGGTGCCACCAGACTCCTTGTTGTTTTTATAGATAAAACAGTTATTTAAATGCACAATTTATAGCGATTAGTTCCAACACCACCCGTAATAGTATAATAGTCACATAGATTCTACTCCTAAATTCAGAGATTTCTCTTCTTGCACTAGCATTTGGTAGCTATGGATTGTTTTCATTTTGCCTTCGGTCAGTCAGGGTATGTCTATACTTAGACAAATCTGCACTGCTGTGATCAATGCAGCAGTGTTGATTTAGTGGGTCTGGTGAAGATCTGCTAAGTTCATGAATGCTCTCTGGTTGACTTCTGTACTCCAGCTCCCCAAGAAGCATAAGGTAAATCGATAGGGTTGCGAATGGTCTAATCACACAAATCCAAACACTCTTTCCCTGCCCCACCCCTCTTTCCCTGCCCCGTAGGGTTGGGGTACGGGAGAAGGTGTGGACTCTGGGCTGGGGCAGAGGATTGAGGTGCAGGAGGGGGCTCAGTGAGGGAGTTTGGGTGCTGGAGGGGACCCAGGGCTGGGGCAGGGGGTTGAGGTGTGGGCAAGGGTGAGGGGTGTGGGCTCCGCTCATTTGGTATTTAACTCAGGTGGCTCCTGGTCAGCAGTATGGCAGGGCTAAGGCAGGCTCCCTGCCTGCCCTGGCCCTGTGCCTCTCCTGGAAGCGTCTGGCACATCCCTGTTGCCCCTGAGGGGGGGCCATGGGGCTCTGTGTGCTGCCCCTGCCTGCAGGCACTGCCCCCACAGCTCCCATTGGCTGCAGTTCTCAATAAATGCCATATTTGACTTCTACCGGCATGTTTGGTAAGGGACCTACTAACTAAAGCTGGAGAGACCTATTATATTAATGACTATCAAATTACAAGCAGGGCCTCTGAGTTCAGTTTTATTTTATGGGAATTTCTATATCAGATAGTTGCAAAGCTAAAAGGAAAAAAAACTAGAAGCCCTAATTGTACATGGGTGTCCAACGTATCTTACAGTAGAACCTCAGAGTTATAAATATTTTGGGAATGGAGGTTGTTCGTAACTCTGAAATGTTTGTAACTCTGAACAAAGCGTTCTTTCAAAAATTTACAGCTGAACATTGACTTAATACAGATTTGAAACTTTACTATGCAGAAGAAAAATGCTGCTTTCCCTTTATTTTTTTAGGAGTTTACGTTTAACACAGTACTGTACTGTATTTGCTTTTTTCGTCTCTGCTGCTGCCTGATTGTGTACTTCTGGTTCCAAATGAGGTGTGTGGTTGACTGGTCAGTTTGTATTTCTGGTGTTCACTGTAATTCAGAAGATTAATTAAATATAAGCTACTAGAAGTCTAGTCATAATATTAGCTTAAATGGCTCTTTTATGAACTCTGATTTATTAGAGCTAAGAGATTCAGATGTTTTTTTTAGAGTTAAGATAGAGTGACTAATTACTAACTGAAAATGTACTTTAGAGCTCTCACAGTCTGGATTTTCTGTCTCTGGGGTCTAGTGAAAGTCTGCAGATGTGTGATAGGTTATCAGATGCCACGGTGTAGCTCCAGTGAAGAGCCCAGCATAATTAGAAATCATGTTGATTTGAAATAAGACACTGAAACAGTCATCTCCTGATTTATGAACACTTTCAAAAGTCACTCTCTGGTCAAGTTGCTCATGTCAGTTACTGTGACACCTCAGCTTCAGAGTTAAGGCGAAACAATGGTCTGCACAAGAGTTACTCCACCCACAATATCATCTTCTGTAAATGCAACTCAAAAGAGACACCGTTACACAGAAAAAAACTTTAATCCATCAGGTTTCAGAGTAACAGCCGTGTTAGTCTGTATTCGCAAAAAGAAAAGGAGGACTTGTGGCACCTTAGAGACTAACCAATTTATTAGAGCATAAGCTTTAGCTCACGAAAAGCTTATGCTCACGAAAGCTTATGCTCTAATAAATTGGTTAGTCTCTAAGGTGCCACAAGTCCTCCTTTTCTTTTTAATCCATCAATTATCCTATTAAAAGCTCCATTAAAAACCTCACACATTTCCTATATGTATGTTCCCATCATTCCAGATTACCATACTGTTTCTCCTTCATAATCAGTCTGATTTTCCTAAATCCTTCAGCGATGAGATTGCAGTGCTTGTGATATTAAAAGGGTCCGGATCAGAGAGTCAAAGTACAGAACCACTTGGAAAGCAAAGAGAGGGAGTCAATTAGTTTAATGTAGTGGCTTTCAGCAGCACAAAATAGATATCTTCTCAGATCTATCTATCTTTGACGTCCCTTGAACCCTTCATACTAGATTACCAGCCCTTCTATTTCACAAGGACAGTGATACGAAGAATCTCCCAAAGGAACGCACATCTATGTAGCTACAGCTATAATCGCAGCTCAGAAGAGAGACCGCAGAGTGAGTACAGAGGTATGGAACTACCGAAACACAGGCAAATCTGGAAGGTACAATAGATTCTATAGCACATGCAGCACACTTAGTAATGACTAAAAAAAGCTAGTCCAACAGCATTAAAACGAGCTCCATCTTAAAAAGCTTTAGATAACTATTAGCGCATGCCATATATTTCCCAACAAACGTTCACATCACAATTTCCACAGTATTCTGAGCACTACGGGTACTGAACAAAACACTGACGTTCTATATGGTATATACATACTTTAAAAATGTAAAGTGTTTTTATGATTTTTTTTTAAGTTTGTAATCTTTTACCTGTCATAAGGATACTTAGAGCTGGTATGGACAGGGAAAGTAAAAAAAAAAAAAAACTCTAAATCCCACGTTGGTTTATGCATGAAAACGCCACAATGTGTGAATCATAAATGCCTAATGACTAGACATAACATGAATTCCACAGTGCATGCAACATAAAATTCTATAATGGGAATGTGTATGTGATCCAGATTCTATGGCTGCTGAGGCACATCAGTTCAGAAAGTGCATCCAACAACTCAAACAAATCTGCTGATGCTGAAGGACTATTCTGGTTCTAGATTTTGAATCCACTTCCTTTTCCTGAGTCAGACCATTAATAACAAATTCTGCTCTATATGACTAACGTAACTGCACTCTTTAAGGACTAGATGGTCAGTTCACAATCACCCTGAGTAAGAGGCAACTGTAGTTCTGAGAGTTGCAGTGCTCTACTTCATTCCTGCTGTTACTCCCAGGGAGCAATAATCAGCTACTGATCATCTAGATGAGTAGAAAACATCCCCCTATACAGGGATTACAATTTTGGGGGGTGGAGGCAAGTCTCCACCCATTCCTCACCCTTGCCAACCACTCCCCAGTCATCTGGGTGGGAGGTGAACATAAATGTGTCACCTGTTAGTATTTGCATATTGTGACGAAGATACAAGTCCAAAACATAACATAAGCAGTATAACTCCAGTCTTCATGTATCAGTGCAAGTAGTCTGCTACTCACATCTCTTAAAACCATGTACACCAGTGTTGATTTTATTCAAAATCTGCACTTGTTTTGTCCTCATTAACATGTGCTTGTGGACAAATCAAATTTGTTTTTACAATTTACTTTCATCCCAGTGAATTAACATGACTTCCATAGCTTTAACAAGCTTCACGGTAAAGTTAATTTGTAAATACTAATTTCAAAATGCCACTCCTTGTAACAGGTAAGATAACATACCTACAGCAAGGTATGTTCAAATCTTCAAAGCGCTGTACAGATATTAGCCAGTACCTCACAGTGACCTTATAAGGTAGGTAAAAGTAGTATTCCTATTTTAGAGGATGGAGAAATAAAAATTAAGTGACTGTGCCACAAAGATCACACAGCAAATTACTGGCAGAGCCTGAAGCCAACAACTCCTGAGTAGAGCTGTGTGAATAATGGATTTTTTTTTTGGTTCATTGACAGATCCAACAAGAACAAAAATCTATTTGGGTTGAACTGAAATTGAATGTTTGGTAAATCCAAACAGAAAAAATTTCAGGAAAAAAAGGCATTTTGTTTGACCTGAAACAAAATATTTATAATTTTTTTTTTAAATCAAAGCAAAGGAAATGATGGGCTAGATTCACAAAGAAGGAAGAGCAGGAGGAAGTGGTGGTTTTGTGCCCAATAGTCCAAGGATTAGGGCACTCAGCTGGGATGTAGGAGACATGTTAAAATCCCCACTCTGGAGCAGGGGCTTTAAAATATCCTCATCCTCCAGTTTTGTGAATGGCACCTGAATCTAGCCGCAAAAATCTAAACCTTTTATTCCGATATGGTCAAAATGGATTTTCAAATTTTCTTTTTTGTTTTGATTAAAACAGTTTGTCAAAATCAGCATAAATTTTCAAAACATTTTGGTTGACTTGAATGTTCATTTTTCCAGAGGCGATAAAGTCTTGGCCAAAAAATTCCGCCATCTCCTCATGAATTTTAATTAGTCTCAATCACAGTCCATTAAAACATACTGCTTCAATTTAAGTTCTCTTACACTAAACACTGATACATATGTACATGCAGATGATTTGAACATACAGATTTTTCATTTGGAAAAAAAATCAAGAAATCATGCTACTGTTTTGATCGGTCAAGGTCCAGTTTGTAATAGCAATATATTTTATTGTATTTGAATATCTGACAAAAGGCACACACAAACATCCTGGGAGGTCCTGCTTTCTGTAATGCTTGTAAAAAATTGGGGGGAAACCCCTCTTGCAGTAACAATCAGTTTTTTATTATTTGCATGTCAGTGATCTAGGGCCTGATCTTGCACAACTAAAATAAATGGGGGGGTTTGCTGTGGACTTCAATGGGAGCAGAATCATAAATAGTAAATAAGCATGCATCAGAATAGAACACTTTATGAAATCTACCATTAGGAAGTCTCTTGTGTTGGCACTTTGAGACAACAAATCATTAAAGCCATCATCAGAGAACATTGCTTTTTTTTAATATCCTAAAGAAAGACAACTTCCCAAAGAGCAGACTACATACCTACAATTGATTCAGAATCCTTACATATAAAAATATTAACGATTCTGATTATGTATATATATTTAAAAAGATGGCCAGTGTTTTTAATACCAACAGAACATACTTCAACTTAAAAAGCTGTCTCGAAAACGCTTGCAGAACTTATAACAAGAGCTCTTGACAAGTAGATGGAGACAAGATCTGAAAGACTTAAAGTCTTAAAGTCTCAAAAATCCCTTTCTGATATTTTATTATAAATGCTGAAGCGGAGGAGTTCAAAATCATTCTTTATATTGATAAAAGATTGCTATAAAATGCCTTTTAAGAAAAACCTGCTTAATTTTCTACATGTGGAAATGATACTAGAATTGCAGGATATGAATCAATAGTTAGTGCCTGCAATAGATGCAAAACATCTGTGATTTTTAACAATATGCAGTGGTGGGAGTTCAAAAACCAGCAGCTGCACAGAGGAAAAACAAACAAACAAACAAAAAACAAAAAACATACACCAGGATGGGAGCAATGCCAATGCAAACCATTAGGTTACAGTCCTTCAGCAGTGAAAAGGTAAGGGAAAGGTAGCATTTTAACTAATGGTTTTTGTGGATTTATTTTCTATGTAGCAGTAATGAATCATTGCATTTAATCTTAAAGTAATCTTCTTTTAGCTTAAAGGGCTTATGTCTCTTACAGCAGAGAATTCTGTCTGCATAGTATGTGAAGAGAGGGGAATGAGTGAGAAGAAAGGAAAAAAAGATATAAGCTACAACTCCATTTTTCCGCAAAGAGCTCAGACAGATATCAATGTCTATTTTCTGGCAGCTGTCCCTTACAAGACTTCTAACTACTGTACTTCTTACAATTGAATACAATCTGGAGAAGGCACGTACCAGCATTTACTTACATACTGCAATAACTTGGAAAAAAAAAAACCAAAATTGTTGATACTCTGACTTTGAGAGTAAAAGCTGAATGAGGGTGATGTTCTCTGTCACATGCCTTCTTGCAGAACTCTGGGAGTCAGAGTTCTAAACAACAAGAGAAAGAGATATGCCTCTTACAGCCTAATTACAGCAGACAAAGGAACAGACCCTCAGCCAGCGTGAATCGCCACAGAGCCATTTACAATAGTTGGGGATCTGATCCAAAGACAATGACATTAAAATATACTTGTGGCATCTTAGAGACTAACCAATTTATTTGAGCATAAGCTTTCGTGAGCTACAGTTCACTTCATCGGATGCATCCGATGAAGTGAGCTGTAGCTCACGAAAGCTTATGCTCAAATAAATTGGTTAGTCTCCAAGATGCCACAAGTACTCCTTTTCTTTTTGCGAATACAGACTAACACGGCTGTTATTCTGAAACCTGTCATTAAAATATACTGAAGCACATCCAGCACATGGTCTAGTTTATATTCTGCTGGTGTAGACCCTAGCAGAGGTCCTGGTACTGTAAAGTCAACATGACACAAAGTGACCATTGGTACTGTAAAGTCAACATGACACAAAGTGACCATAACCTCTCTTCCCAGGGGGCAGAGATAAACCAAAATTGGGCTGGTCTGGCCAGCAATGTTGTGCTCAGGGCAAATGAAAGGAAATGTGGCTCAGTATATTGACCTGTGTTGCCTCAACCAGCATGAGAAGACCATGAGACTGTACATAACCCCAGTAAAGTTATGACAGATGCATCTTTTCTGTCCCTTTAAAAAAAATCCAGTTAGATCCACAGTTCAATATAGTTGTAACCTTTCCCCCAGTAACATTTCATATCTCATGGGATTTTCTTTCAATCAAGGTAATAATATACTTATCAACTGCATGTCCGCCAAATATATTGCGGTTATCACCAGCAATCATACCAATATATAAAGGGTCTGACCACATAGTTCTGATTCAGACCAGTAGGACAATATATTTTTAAGAGAAAATTATATGTGCTTAACAAATAGTTCAATAGACTGTGCAGTTTCAGTTGATTTCAAATGAAACAGTCCCTTAAAAAAGGGACTGCTTTTGTCTACATATTATATGCTCTAAAGAAAATGAAACAGACTAGAAGATATTGTGTAGACATAAGAGTGAAAGGGGCTTTCCTCTTCCTTCAAGCATTTGATCCAAAGCCTAGTGAAGTCAGTAGGAGTGTTATCAATTTCAATGGGTTTTGCAGCATGCTCGTACATTACTGGGAATTTGTTTTCTGTGGATATTGTTAGCACTTGCTGTTGTGGGTTTCTGGAAGCTTACTTGAAAAATTAAATCTTAATATAAACATTGATTACTTTTTCAAAATATTAACAGTTTGTTTTGATAATACAAGGGTATAGTGTATTTTGGTTATCCTAGGTGTAGTTTAACACAAAATTATATTTTCAATATATTGCACTAAACACAGAGAGAGATTCTGTGCTGTGCCACAGAGCTGACATCCTGGTGGAGCTCTGTACATGGCCATGTACATTGGCCAAACCAGACAGTCTCTACACAAAAGAATAAAGGGACACAAATGGACATCAAGAATTGTAACATTCAAAAACCAGTAGGAGAGCACTTCAATCTCCCTGGAAACTCAATAAGAGACTTAAAAGTGGCAATTCTTCAAAAAAAAAAAACCTTCAAAAACAGATTTCGATGGGAAACTGCAGAACTGGAATTAATTTGCAAACTTGACACCATCAAATTAGGCCTGAATAAAGACTGGGAGTGGCTGGGTTACTATAAAAATAATTTTCCCTCTGATACTCACACCTTCTTGTCAACTGCTGGGAATGAGCCACATCCACTTTGATTGAATTGACCTTATTAGCACTGATCCCGTACTTGGTAAGGCAACTCCCATCTTTTCACGTGCTGTATATTTATATCTGCTTACTGTATTTTCCACTCCATGCATCTGATGAGGTGGGTTATATCCCATGAAAACTTATGCCCCCCAAAATTTGTTAGTCTCTAAGGTGCCACAAGGACTCATCATTTTTATCCTAAGGGAAGTGAGCTATGACGTTAAGCCACCTTAGAACCCTACCTGTCCAGGAGGACTCTGGGGGCTAGAGGGGCCCCACTGGCATAACCGTTAACCCTGGGGCTTCTATAAGTTACATCAGACTCTTAGATTATTGTACAAGCAACAGCACGACTTGGAATCTTCACAGTGACTTGCGATTACTGTTCCCAACACACCCGTTTCTGCCTCCTCGCCCAGCCCCTGGCACCTCTTTCTATAGAAGGGTTTGTGTAGTGGTCCTTGGTTAGCGTGATCATACATGCTGTTTTGACCGGGCAGTCCCTTTAAGCCCGGTCCTGATATTTTGGCAAAAATGGGCATTTGTCCCATTTGTTCTTGCCAACTTGATCAGTTGGCAAAAGCAAACGGGACAAATGCCCACTTGTGTCAAAAAAGTGGGATGCGGAGGAACATGTGGTGGGGCAGGGGAGTGCTGATGGCAGTCCTGTGCTGGGGTGAGGCCAGCTTCAGCCTTGTGTGGCAGGGCTCAGGCCAGCCCTGTGTGTGTGTGCACACACACAGGGATGAGCCTAGTCCCCATGCAGTGTCCCATTTTCCCTTTTATCCACTGTCTTCTGCAATGCCTGTGCTCAGGGAATTCTCCCCAGGCCAGAACAGAGGCTTTTAAAGCTCCTTTTTGCTGTGCCTGTTCTTTTATTGGGTGTACAGGGGCCAGAAGGAGAGTGAGGATCACACCCTTATCTTCCTCCCCTCTGATATGTTTCTATTTGTTCATACTATGTTTGCTCATCACTAAACAGGACAATTACTGAGCACCTATAATCTCCACTGGTTTTGTTGGGAGTTGCATGTTCTCTGCAGTTGCTAATGCTTGTCTAATGCTATGTGTTTAAATGAGTGTGTACTGCAGCAGGTTCCTGAAATCAATGTACTATGGTGAACCTGACACAGCATGCTCTCTTCCATAGCAAAAAAGGCTGATGGCATATTTAACAAACATGGTTATAAACAAACATCTGCTCTGCAATCAAATCACTGTACACACAGTACTTCTGACAATAAGGAGCATCCACAGACAATCCCCTACTCCTAACAGGAGTAGGAATGAGGTGATAACAAACAGTACTCAGCATACCTTCCCCAACCCATTCCCACCATACATATACAAAACCCTCCCTATCTCCATTATTGCCAACCTCAAAGATTCAAAAATCATGTATTTTTTTTCTAAGTTTATAGTGTGTGTGTTTGGCCTGTCCTGATATTTTAAACCCCCTCCCTCCAGACAGACAGAAAGAATTGTTGTCAATGCTTCCAAATTTCTCAAGGCAATTTTGGCCCCTGCTGTAGGAACTCTCACCCCCATATCTGCCAGTCCCCCTACCCAGCAATGAATTCTGTCCCCCATCCACCACAGGAATTGCACCCTCACATCAGTTCTACCCCGAAACCATCCATCCTCCCCTCCACCTCTGCTCCTCCTGGGCTCTTTACCTCGCTCTTCCAGGCCTTGTGGGGGAAAGGCTGCAGCAGAGTCCCCTTCTCCTCCTTCCAGGCTGGAGGGGCAGTAGAGCTGACAATCTTTAATTAAAGAAAAGTAGTACTTGTGGCACCTTAGAGACTAACAAATTTATTTGAGCATAGCCTTTCGTGAGCTACAGCTCACTTCATCGGCCACAAGTACTCTGAAACCTTTAATTAAAAATTAATCTTTAATTCCTGGATGGTTGGCATGTGATAAAACCTCCAGGAATAAGGCCAACCTAAACTGGTAACCCAAGGGAGCATTACTAGGGGTTCATCATCCTCCCTTCTGCCCCTTCCCAGGCCTGGTGTTGCAGGGAAGGAGAGAAGCCATTCCGGTGCTCACAAGAGCTGCAGCTAGTGAGAGATGTCAAGAGTAACAAGAAGGGTTTCTTCAGGTATGTTGGCAACAAGAAAGACAAGGAACGTGTGGGCCCCTTAATGAATGAGGGAGGCAACCTAGTGACAGAGGATGTGGAAAAAGCTAATGTACTCAATGCTTTTTTTGCCTCTGTCTTCACGAACAAGGTCAGCTCCCAGACTGCTGCGCTGGGCATCACAACATGGGGAATAGATGGCCAGCCCTCTGTGGAGAAAGAGGTGGTTAGGGACTATTTAGAAAAGCTGGATGACCACAAGTCCATGGGGCTGGACGAGTTGCATCCGAGAGTGCTAAAGGAATTGGCGGCTGTGATTGCAGAGCCATTGGCCATTATCTTTGAAAACTCGTGGCGAACCGGGGAAGTCCCGGATGACTGGAAAAAGGCTTATGTAGTGCCAATCTTTAAAAAAGGGAAGAAGGAGGATCCTGGGAACTACAGGCCAGTCAGCCTCACCTCAGTCCCTGGAAAAATCATGGAGCAGGTCCTCAAAGAATCAATCCTGAAGCACTTACATGAGAGGAAAGTGATCAGGAACAGTCAGCATGGATTCACCAAGGGAAGGTCATGCCTGACTAATCTAATCGCCTTCTATGATGAGATTACTGGTTCTGTGGATGAAGGGAAAGCAGTGGATGTATTCTATCTTGACTTTAGCAAAGCTTTTGACACGGTCTCCCACAGTATTCTTGTCAGCAAGTTAAAGAAGTACGGGCTGGATGAATGCACTATAAGGTGGGTAGAAAGTTGGCTAGATTGTCGGGCTCAATGGGTAGTGATCAATGGCTCCATGTCTAGTTGGCAGCCGGTGTCAAGTGGAGTGCCCCAGGGGTCGGTCCTGGGGCCAGTTTTGTTCAATATCTTCATAAATGATCTGGAGGATGGTGTGGATTGCACTCTCAGCAAATTTGCGGATGGTACTAAACTGGGAGGAGAGGTAGATACGCTGGAGGGCAGGGATAGGATACAGAGGGACCTAGACAAATTGGAGGATTGGGCCAAAATAAATCTGATGAGGTTCAATAAGGATAAGTGCAGGGTCCTGCACTTAGGACGGAAGAACCCAATGCAGAGCTACAGACTAGGGACCGAATGGCTAGGCAGCAGTTCTGCGGAAAAGGACCTAGGGGTGACAGTGGACGAGAAGCTGGATATGAGTCAGCAGTGTGCCCTTGTTGCCAAGAAGGCCAATGGCATTTTGGGATGTATAAGTAGGGGCATAGTGAGCAGATTCGACATTGGTGAGGCCTCATCTGGAGTACTGTGTCCAGTTTTGGGCCCCACACTACAAGAAGGATGTGGATAAATTGGAAAGAGTCCAGCGAAGGGCAACAAAAATGATTAGGGGTCTGGAACACATGACTTATGAGGAGAGGCTGAGGGAACTGGGATTGTTTAGTCTGCAGAAGAGAAGAATGAGGGGGGATTTGATAGCTGCTTTCAACTACATGAAAGGGGGTTCCAAAGAGGATGGATCTAGACTGTTCTCGGTCGTACCAGATTACAGAATGAGGAGTAATGGTCTCAAGTTGCAGTGGGGGAGGTTTAGGTTGGATATTAGGAAAAACTTTTTCACTAGGAGGGTGGTGAAACACTGGAATGCGTTACCTAGGGAGGTGGTGGAATCTCCTTCCTTTGAGATTTTTAAGGTCAGGCTTGACAAAGCCCTGGCTGGGATGATTTAATTGGGGATTGGTCCTGCTTTTGAGCAGGGGGTTGGACTAGATGACCTCCTGAGGTCCCTTCCAACCCTGATATTCTATGATTCTATGAGACTGAGCAGAGCTACTGAGGTCTTTCTGCTCCACCCTCCTTCCTCCATAGGATGGAAACTAGGTGTGCTCCCGCACCCCCCGCTTGAAGTGGTTTCCATTATATACAGAGTTTATACTTTGGTTCAATGGCTCTCAGCACCCTCACTATACAAATAGTTCCAGCACCTCTGCCTTCCTCCCTCCTTGAGGGGCTTGGGCAGACTGTTCTGCCTGCTTCCTGAAGCAGCTCTGACTGGCTGCTCTTCCCAGCAGGTGGGGCAGCCAGTCAGAGGGGGTTTCCTCCAGCCTAAAATGAAATTTGCGGTGGGGCTGGAGTTTCTCATATCATGAGATTGGTTCCAGGCCCAGCCAAACTCGTATGGAGTCCTGAACCACCAACAAGAGTTGGCAACACTGCATCTCACCCATCCTCAGGAAACACTCTAGGGAGGATTGGTCATGGGTTCACCAGTTCATCCACCCTAGGTCCCAAAAGCTTCTGGTTTTATGCTGCTTACTGAGTTCTTTCAATACCAATTTCTATTTCATCCATTTACTACAAGTCTCAAACAAACCAAAATAAAAAAGAATCAAAGCTCAGTTCTTGTGAAGCATATTAAACTAAGAACAATATACCATCAAATCAACACAAAATAAACAAAGTCAGTCTCAATATTGCATTGGAGTTAAATCATTAAAATCAGTACCAAAGATAATCCTCAAATTCTAAAAGTGAGTCTAAAGGTTGTCGTCTACTTGGTTATAAAAGCCCAGCTACAGAATTTTATTCAAATTAATCACATCTATGCTCTAAATCTGATTATGTAGTTTAACCCTGAATCCAATTATAATCTAATGTCTGAACCACACAGTCACTTATAATGCTTCCTCTGTAGATTTCAATTTTTATGTGGTGGCTAACCCTTTCCTCCAAACCCCCATACCCCAAAATAATACAACAGAACATTCTGAACTAGCAGAAGTATAAAAGCTCATGCTTACCAGAAATTACAGATGAGAATCTCAAGTTCCTCAAGACTTTAAGCTCCAGTACACACTTTAAGAGACAATATTTAGGTCTGTTAAACCCGCAGAACTTTTCTTTCTTGAACTTTCCCTGTGTGGGCTTTATGGGTGCTCACATAATGCATGCACACAGCCACATCTTAATATAACTATAAAAAGGACAAGGACATCTCCAAGCTAATAAAAACAAAAGACAAAATCCTGGGCTAGAGGTCAGAAAGCTTAGGTAGTGAGATCTACATCTTGACAGAGGAAAGTTGCTTTAAAGCTCAGACAAAATATATCTGAAATATAAAGTTAATTTATGGTTCCTGAGAATGACCAGATTCGAGTCTCTAAAGTTCAACCAGAGTGCCTTAGCTGACAGTGTGTGTCAAGGTGGTGCAAAGGAATCTCAGGCTCCAAACACAGATTTTTATCTTTAAAGCATTCTATTTCTTTATATCCAGAAGCAAATAGGAAGAATGACATGGAGGGAACACTGCTAGGTTACATTACTGGTTGAGGACAAACAGTGATCATAATGTTCCTTGGCAGAGCGTGACTGAATAGTATTATTGCTCCAGAGAATTCTGGAACCCTACAGAGTCCTTTAGTGTCTGCCGGTATGGACATTAGTAACAAAATAAAATAACTTCCCTGTGCTAATGGGAGAAAGGCTTAACCTTGGACTTAATCACAAAGGGGAAATGAACCACACCCTCTATAGTTACAGCCCAGTCAAAACTGGAATATACCCATGTACATGTTACAACATAAACAACCAAGATAATCCCAAATTAGGTATTGCAGTCTTTGGGGTTTTTTTTCAAATTAACAAAACAAACAAAAAAAAACATTATCAGATAGTGGTGGAGGTCACATAGGACAATAAGCCCAACCAATTCAAACACTGGGCCAAAAAAGATTTCAGTTAGCTGTGATGGAAAGCTTAAACTTTAGTTGGGTGGCCTTGAACCACCATATCTGTACTGACAGCTTGTCTTTACTACCATGCTTCAGCTGTATCGCATCTGGTGAAGACATGCTATGTCGACAGGAGACTGCTCTGTCAATGTAGTTACTCCACCTCACCGAGAGGCAGAAGCTATGTTGGTGGGAGAGCATTTCCCTCCAACATAGCATGGTCTAGACAGCAGTTGAAGTCCACGTAACTTATGTCACTCAGTGGGTTGGCTTTTCACACTCCTGAGTGACGTAAGTTGCGTCAACTTAAGCAGTAGCGTAGACAAGCCCTTAGACAAAAATTCCCATTCACTTTAACATACTTCCTGACTAACTATTTAAGAATCAGGTATTTGATCCCATCCCTGGATTCAAAGACACACTTTTTTAAAGAATAGCATTAGAACTTCACCACAGGATAATATTAATACTTCACATTTGAAGGTACCTTTCATCAGGCATTTTACAAATTTTTAACCAGCTTCACCACAGCCTTCTAAGTATCAAGCAGAGGAGAAGCTGGGAAATTAGGAAGAAAGCACTTCTTAAATGCATTCATTTTAAATTATAATTTGGGTTTCCAGGGCTGGTTGAATGTAAACACCTACAGGGTGTTTAGGATCATATCTTGCCATATTATTGGAAAGGAAGTTTCCCCTACTTTTGCAATAGTCTCTGATTTTACCTCCAGAAG
The DNA here is from genome assembly GCF_965140285.1 of Lepidochelys kempii. NCBI lineage: Eukaryota > Metazoa > Chordata > Testudines > Cheloniidae > Lepidochelys > Lepidochelys kempii. The sequence continues at coordinate 180,750,160 of NC_136382.1, read as the reverse complement.
TTGTAAATGTCATAAAATACTGATAATGTCTATACTTTAAAGGACAAGAAAAAATGTTTTATTTTGCCTAGATGCATCCTTGGTCTCTCGTTTTAGAGAAAAAAAATCCAACACTACAAAGCAATTAAAAAAAAATTCCCCCATGCCTAGTTACCCCATATAGACACATTTGTTTCAAGGAATAACATATATGTTATGTACTTCAAGACCAATTTATGCATCTACAGCAAGTTAGAACCCAAAAAGGTATATTCCTTGAACATTTAACTGCCTGAAGCAGTTAATACACATAAATGCACAATTCATTTGTTGGGATTTCCAGAAATCCCAATCACATCTACAGTCTTCTAGCCAAGCTTAAATCCTCTTGCCTCTGCCCACCCACCCAGGAAAACAAAACAAACAATGCACCTTGCAGTAAAGCTCATTTGTGCAGGGGACAGAGCTTTCTTATGGACCAGTTCATGACTCTGGAACATACTCCCACAGGAACATCAAAAACCTCACAACCTTCCAGTCCGTGTGACAGGCACCTTTCTTTAACTTGCCTTCTCTGATCTAAGACACAAAGTTGTGTGCACATACAAAACACATACATCAATCACACTGCACCCACAACTCTCCACATACAGAGACAAGGCGAGAGAACAAAATGCACACTTGTCACAGGGTCTACTCACCACAAGCAGTGTCTCCTGTTAGTCATCCTGGGGATTAGCTCTGCCAGCTTGCACTCTCCTTCTGGTGTTGACTTCTAATGTCTTCTCCTGCTCTGCTGCCTCACTCACTTCCCGGTCTGCAGCTTCCTCTCTATGGCTTGTTTCAGAGTAACAGCCATGTTAGTCTGTATTCGCAAAAAGAAAAGGAGGACTTGTGGCACCTTAGAGACTAACCAATTTATTTGAGCATGAGCTTTCGTGAGCTACAGCTCACTTCATCGGATGCATACTGTGGAAACTGCAGCAGACTTTATATATACACAGAGAATATGAAACAATACCTCCTCCCACCCCACTGTCCTGCTGGTAATAGCTTATGCTATTAATTATTAATTATTATTATTATAGCTGCTATGGCTTGGTGCTCCGGCCAGGTCAATGAAGTCCTCCCCTACCAGGGAATTCAGAGTCTTTCCCAACCTGCTGTCTGGCCGGCACCTCCAACACCTTTCACCATGCCCCAGTGGCTGTTAGTGGAACCCAGGCCCACTCTCTATGCTGGGTTCCAACCCAGGGACCCTATAACAAGTAGCCATAGCCCCTGTATAGTCCTACTTCTTCCTGTTGTTTGCTTGGGCTTCTTCCTATATCAGTGGTGCCCACCCTCTCTAGTAGCCTCAAACTCACTCTACGCAAGGTATGATTGCAACCTTTTTACCTACAGCCTCTCCCTGCAGCCAGCTACCTGGCTTTATACAGGACCCATATGTTCCTGCATAGGTGAGCCTGTTCCTCTAATTAGGGCTTTTCTCTCAGACTTGAATCTGCTAGATTAATTGGCCCATTTGGCCTCCATTAACCCCTTCCACTCCTGTGTGCGGTGAACACCCCAACATAACATGACAGATGTTAGTCATGTTGCTTAATGCATTACTAGAAAGTACTCAGAGCTTATGATGATGAGGGCAGTATGAGAACCTATATAGACTGGAATAGCAGTGCCTTAAAGGTCACGTGACTCAAGCTCTGTTGAATCAGGGAGAGAAATGGAAAATTCCAGAGCTGAGAGTCCTCTGCTGGCAATGCCCTGTCTTAAGTTCCCTACATAAAAGTTACATCTTTGTAACCTTGAGCTTCCCAGCTGACCTGCACAGTTGGGTTAAAAGAAAAGGAGTACTTGTGGCACCTTAGAGACTAACCAATTTATTTGAGCATAAGCTTTCGTGAGCTACAGCTCACTTCATTGGATGCACACTGTGGAAAGTGTAGAAGATCTTTTTATACACACAAAGCGTGAAAAAATGGGTGTTTACCACTACAAAAGATCTTCTCTCCCCCCACCCCACTCTCCTGCTGGTAATAGCTTATCTAAAGTGATCACTCTCCTTACAATGTGTATGATAATCAAGTTGGGCCATTTCCAGCACAAATCCAGGTTTTGTCCCCCCTCCCCCCACACACACACACTCACAAACCCACTCTCCTGTTGGTAATAGCTTATCTAAAGTGATCACTATCCTTACAATGTGTATGATAATCAAGGTGGGCCATTTCCAGCACAAATCCAGGGTTTAACAAGAATGTCTGGGGGGGGTAGGAAAAACAAGGGGAAATAGGTTACCTTGCATAATGACTTAGCCACTCCCAGTCTCTATTCAAGCCTAAGTTAATTGTATCCAATTTGCAAATGAATTCCAATTCAACAGTCTCTCGCTGGAGTCTGGTTTTGAAGCTTTTTGTTGTAATATCGCAACTTTCATGTCTGTAATCGTGTGACCAGAGAGATTGATGTGTTCTCCGACTGGTTTATGAATGTTATAATTCTTGACGTCTGATTTGTGTCCATTTATTCTTTTACATAGAGCATCCTCTACAGCAAACAGGGAAAGATAAAGAATGAGCTCTCAAAAATGGATACTCTCATAAAAAAACAACCTTCCACACAAACTTCCTTGTGGCTGGACTTTACTAAAAGTAGACAAGCCATTTACAACACACACTTTGCTTCTCTACAAAAGAAAAAGGACACTAAACTTTCTAAACTACTACATGCCACAAGGGGCCACAGCAATGGTTCCCTCAACCCACCCAGCAATATTGTTAACCTATCCAACTATACTCTTAGCCCAGCAGAAGCAGCTGTTCTATCTCGGGGCCTCTCCTTCTGCCCCTCCACCCCCACGAACATGATACAGTTCCGTTGTGACCTAGAATCCTATTTTCGACGTCTCCGACTCAAGGAATATTTCCAACACACCTCTGAACAATATACTAATCCACAGAGACCTCCCTACCAACACTACAAAAAGAAGGATTCTAGGTGGACTCCTCCTGAAGGTCGAGACAGCAGACTGGACTTCTACATAGAGTGCTTCTGCCGACGTGCACGGGCTGAAATTGTGGAAAAGCAGCATCACTTGCCCCACAACCTCAGCCGTGCAGAACACAATGCCATCCACAGCCTCAGAAACAACTCTGACATCATAATCAAAAAGGCTGACAAAGGAGGTGCTGTTGTCATCATGAATAGGTTGGAATATGAACAAGAGGCTGCTCGGCAGCTCTCCAACACCACTTTCTGCAAGCCATTACCCTCTGATCCCACTGAGAGTTACCAAAAGAAACTACAGCATTTGCTCAAGAAACTCCCTGAAAAAGCACAAGATCAAATCCACACAGACACACCCCTGGAACCCCGACCTGGCATATTCTATTTACTACCCAAGATCCATAAATCTGGAAATCCTGGGCGCCCCATCATCTCAGGCATTGGCACCCTGACAGCAGGATTGTCTGGCTATGTAGACTCCCTCCTCAGGCCCTATGCTACCAGCACTCCCAGCTACCTTCGAGACATCACTGACTTCCTGAGGAAACTACAATCCATCGGTGATCTTCCTGATAACACCATCCTGGCCACTGTGGATGTACAAGCCCTCTACACCAACATTCCACACAAAGATGGACTACAAGCCGTCAAGAACATTATCCCGGATAATGTCATGGCAAACCTGGTGGCTGAACTTTGTGACTTTGTCCTTACCCATAACTATTTTACATTTGGGGACAATGTATACCTTCAAATCAGCAGCACTGCTATGGGTACCCGCATGGCCCCACAGTATGCCAACATTTTTATGGCTGACTTAGAACAATGCTTCCTCAGCTCTTGTCCCCTAATGCCCCTACTCTACTTGCGCTATATTGATGACATCTTCATCATCTGGACCCATGGAAAAGAAGCCCTTGAGGAATTCCACCATGATTTCAACAATTTCCATCCCATCATCAACCTCAGCCTGGTCCAGTCCACACAAGAGATCCACTTCCTGGACACTACAGTGCTAATAAACAATGGTCACATAAACACCACCCTATACCGGAAACCTACTGACCGCTATTCCTACCTACATGCCTCCAGCTTTCACCCTGACTGCACCACACGATCCATTGTCGACAGCCAAGCTCTACGATACAACCACATTTGCTCCAAGCCCTCAGACAGAGACAAACACCTACAAGATCTCTATCGAGCATTTTTACAACTACAATACCCACCTGCGGAAGTGAAGAAACAGATTGATAGAGCCAGAAGAGTTCCCAGAAGTCACCTACTACAGGACAGACCCAACAAAGAAAATAACAGAACGCCACTAGCCATCACCTTCAGCCCCCAACTAAAACCCCTCCAACGCATTATTAAGGATCTACAACCTATCCTGAAGGATGACCCAACACTCTCACAGATCTTGGGAGACAGGCAAGTCCTTACCTACAGACAGCCCCCCAACCTGAAGCAAATACTCACCAGCAACCACACACCACACAACAGAACCACTAACCCAGGAACCTACCCAGGAACCTATCCTTGCAACAAAGCCCGTTGCCAACTGTGTCCACATATCTATTCAGGGGACACCATCACAGGGCCTAATAACATCAGCCACACTATCAGAGGCTCGTTCACCTGCACATCCACCAATGTGATATTTGCCATCATGTGCCAGCAATGCCCCTCTGCCATGTACATTGGTCAAACTGGACAGTCTCTACGTAAAAGAATAAATGGACACAAACCAGATGTCAAGAATTATAACATTCATAAACCAGTCGGAGAACACTTCAATCTCTCTGGTCACGCGATTACAGACATGAAAGTTGCGATATTACAACAAAAAAACTTCAAAACCAGACTCCAGCGAGAGACTGTTGAATTGGAATTCATTTGCAAATTGGATACAATTAACTTAGGCTTGAATAGAGACTGGGAGTGGCTAAGTCATTATGCAAGGTAACCTATTTCCCCTTGTTTTTTCCTACTCCCCCCCCAAACGTTCTTGTTAAACCTTGGATTTGTGCTTGAAATGGCCCACCTTCATTATCATATACATTGTAAGGAGACTGATTACTTTAGATAAGCTATTACCAGGAGGAGAGTGGGGTGGCGGGAGAGAAAACCTTTTGTAGTGGTAAACACTCATTTTTTCATGCTTTGTGTGTATAAAAAGATCTTCTACACTTTCCACAGTATGCATCCGATGAAGTGAGCTGTAGCTCACGAAAGCTTATGCTCAAATAAATTGGTTAGTCTCTAAGGTGCCACAAGTACTCCTTTTCTTTTTGTGAATACAGACTAAAACGGCTGTTACTCTGAAACAGTTGGGTTAGATACTGTAATCAATCTCTTAGGTACCTAATGACAAAACCATGAAGGACTTTATTCAGCAAAAGTAGCACTTTGAATTGAAAGCCAGCGCAATCTCTGGAGCACAGACATAAGGTATTAGTGAACTGCAGGAAAATGTATGCTGGGGAGTCAAAAAACCACAGACATCCTGGTCCAAAGCTACATCGTACCCAAACAAGGTGAAACAGTCCCCTCAGTGCCGGAGGCTCTTACAATCAAAATGAATAGCAAACCCAGCCACAAGCCTCCGAACCTCATCTGTGGAGAATGCAGAAAACTCCTATAAATGATCATTTGAAGGAGCTAGTAACAAGGTGAATTCATTTAGCTGGCTGCTTCCTTGTCCTGTTCCACTCATTAGCTTCTAAAATTGTATTTATCTATTCATATTGAACATACCTTTACTTTGACAATACCTTGCAACAAAGCCCGTTGCCAACTGTGCCCACATATCTATTCAGGGGACGCCATCATAGGGCCTAATCACATCAGCCACACCATCAGAAGCTCGTTCACCTACACATCTACCAATGTGATATATGCCATCATGTGTCAGCAATGCCCCTCTGCTATGTACATTGGCCAAACCGGACAGTCTCTACATAAAAGAATAAATGGACACAAATCAGACATCAGGAATTATAACATTCAAAAACCAGTCGGAGAACACTTCAATCTCTCTGGTCACTTGATTACAGACCTAAAAGTTGCAATTCTTCAACAAAAAAACTTCAGAAACAGACTCCAATGAGAGACTGCTGAATTGGAATTAATTTGCAAACTGGACACCAATACATTAGGCTTGAATAAAGACTGAGAATGGATGCGTCATTACACAAAGTAAAACTAATTCCCCATGTTTATTTCCCCCCACTACTGTTCCTCACACGTTCTTGTCAACTGCTGGAAATGGCCCACCTTGATTATCACTACAAAAGGTTTTTTTCCTCTCCTGCTGGTAATAGCTCACCTTACCTGATCACTCTCGTTACACTGTGTATGGTAACACCCATTGTTTCATGTCCTCTGCGTATATAAAATCTCCCCACTGTATTTTCCACTGCATGCACCCGATGAAGTGAGCTGTAGCTCACGAAAGCTTATGCTCAAATAAATTTGTTAGTCTCTAAGGTGCCACAAGTCCTCCTGTTCAATATCTCAAATGTTACTTCCAGGAAAACCTTGGTTAAGTACATTTCTTTTTTTCTACAATGATTGTCTTTTTCCAAATTTTCTCTGGAGTGAAAATCCTCCTTTCAACTGGTTCCACTAAATGGTTAAATAGAACAAAACCAAATTTATAAATAAGGTGAAAATCTGCTCCTCAGATGGTGGGTAAATGATCAACAGTACTCAATGTAAATTGCATTCAGTGAACCTGCATAGGAGTTTGGAAGGAAAATATTATTTTTTCAACATTTTACTCCATATTTGTCTTCATTCCAATTCATTTTTGGTTGATTAAAAAAAATGAACTGGCAGCATTTATTATTTCCAAAATGTTATTTAAATTGCTTTGTTTACTCTTATTTTTAAACCAGCTCTAAAGGGACATATACACAGAGAGAAAAACCCTCATTATGTGATTCTGAAATCCCCAATATGATTTTACAGTTTCTAGATTCATATTGCTTGACTGAAATGAGTCCATTGTTAACAGCCGACTGGTTTTTAAAGCAGTGGATAATCAGTTGGGTAAATTACCATTTATTTTCTTTAGGACTTATGTACTTTGGGACCAAAAGCCCACAAGTGACTGGCTTCCTGCTTAACTGCTTTAACAATGAGGCTCTCTTTGGCATTGTATGGGGCAGAGCTATGGAGCTTGAAGAAAGCAAATGAATATTGACTTGCGGTGGTGGAGATGACATGTCTCAGGAGGATCCCTGGTGTTAGCAGAAGACAGAAGCTGAGAAGTGATGACACCAGAAGCATGCTGTGAATAAAAAGAAGCTGCAAGCTGTCATGAGAGAATAGAAATTATTGCTAAGTGGGAGGTGCACTTACATCACATCTGACACCAAAGAAACAAAGGAATTAGTTCCCTGTAAACTCTCTCTGACTAGGTGCTGTAACAAATGCCTGCCTATGTGGTATGTGAGCAGTACATCAAATATGATTTATCATGTCACCTTATTTAGGAAAAGCAATGTTATAGTAGTACCAAGTAAGATGGCAGAGCATTTGTCAGTAGTTTCATTAAAAAATTTTATTTTAAGGTATTTCAACAAGAATATTTCACTCTAGGCTGATTTTTAATGTCCTTTTTCCTGTTGCTACCCCAGAAAATAAATTTGCTTGTTTGAGAGGTATTTTCAAAATCCACCCATTTAAAAGCTTTTTTTTTGGGGGGGGGGGGTATGGATGGAGTTTTTCACTATCAAATTATTAGAAACAGAGGTTCTGGCATTTTTAAGAGGACCCTCTGGTTTGCTCAGATCCTCAGCTGGTGTAAATTGACTTCAGTGTTACATATGAGAGATTAGTGTTTTGTGAGGTTTTTTTTAATGTTTACTTGTATCATGCAGCCATAATGGTTTTGATGGGTGAACTTTAAAGCATTCTGTGGATCATCCACAAGTTTAGATGCTCAAACTTTGTCAACTATGCAGATCTCTTGGATCTAAGACCTTGAGCTGAGAATCTTAAAATCTCATGACATTTCCTGCTTCTAGTTGGGCTGGAACTGCCATGAAATACCATAGCCTCTCCTCGAGGCATTACAGTATCTCTGCTTCTTTCCTGATTGGCAGAAGCTGATATCCATACATAATAAAACTCAACTGTTTTAAACTTCCAAACAAATAAAACAATTGGCTTACATTTGAATTATGTCAGCGTGTTCACAAACCTGGTAATGTTGAAGAGAAAGCAGGATAAGTTAGGGGGAAAAAAGTTTCCATTCTCAACCTTGAGATCCCTTCTGCAATCTCAGTATTCAGACTCACTCATTAATTATTAATCCCATCTACATGGAAGGTGTACTCTGCACAAACTCCGGAAAAACACAAATATTTAAATATCTGGCAGCAGTTAAAGCAGGCCATACTTTTTATGTCAGAAACCAATATGCATGAAGACCAACTCATATTGCTAGTTAAATAGGTGCTTGCATAAAAGACAGGCCATGTTACAAAACAGACCTTTACTTTGAAGCTTTATTATGACAAGAGCAATTACATGCTTCTGAGGCCTGAGCCACAATTTAGAGGAGGAGATGCTGAAAGGACAGAGAAAAATGAGAGATGCAAGGAGAACGGTTCAGTCCTCTCTCTCTTTCATCCAATTGTGTTTGACAGAGCATCATACAAGAAATACCTTCTATTTATATATTTTTGTTCTTATACAGGTTGTCGTCATTAAAAAGTGAGTTCAATGGTATTAAACCTTGGATAAAGCTCAGATGTAAATACTTTGTAGTGTAAATTTATATATCATTGTCAAATCTGGCACTATATATAAATCATTCACCAATGTCACAGAAGAAGCAGAACTGCCATCTTTTTCACAATCATGTTAAAAATTTTCTGCATGTTCCCCACAAGACTGGTTGAGGAATGTGTAACTGCTACAAGGCCCGCTGCTACATTTTTTTTTTTTAAACAGAGAGCACTCTACAGGCAGAGCATCACCCTTTTCTTGGGTTAGAAGTGAATATACATCTGATTTCACATTAAATATATGGCATTTGGACCTTTCACACAGCTGATCATTTATGAGCTTGATTGGTATTTCTCTTGTATGCTAGCTTTAAGAATTCTGGATGCTTTTATTAAGCAATGTAAAAGGATGCAGAATTTGGAGAACAAGTTTATTAACACCATCTCTCTTAAGGAGAATTATGAATCAGCAGTCTGGGATAATACTCACAATTTGGTATACTTGTGAATTTGCCACTTTGTACAATTTCTACAACAATGTTCTACAACATTATCAATGATAAAACCACAAGAATGTGGGTTAGGAGGTTGACAAAATATTTGTGTGGTCAGGATGTGACAGTATACACACACCACATGCTATCTGTGGCATGGTCTGCATTAAATCCAGAGTAACAAAATGCACTTTGTTTCTAAATGTCGCCACCAGCAGCTAAAACAGATTTTTGTTTATAGCCTAGTGCGATATAATTTGTTATGTGAATGTTTGTTTATGCTCCCCCTTTCAATTCTTGTTTTGTTAAATTGGATAGATGTGGCATTGTGCAAATTGCAAAATAAGTTTGTGTTGACATGCTAATTTATTAGCACAGAATTATCAAAAACAATCGGAATACCTCTGCTGTGCATGAGGAAGTTTGCTACCATAATAATCTTTTGGAATAGAGAATATGGGTAATTTTTTTTCATTTGCTTTGTCCTGGCTAATAAAGTTGCATCTTTGCTTGAGAGTTGAAATAATTTTGACAGTCACCATGATATATTAAACCACCTGTCCCCAGTAGCTACAGTTTACAGTTCACACACTTTCGCCCCAGTGCAGCTTTATAGGAAACTATATACTGGATCAACTGAAAAACATGATTGAAATGTATGGTACACTCCAGTGAATTTCGAGACTCCATCTACTTATATATATTATTCAGATTCAGGATTTGGGAAAATGAAGCTAGCAAAAACAATTGTTGTGCTGGAATACAATTATATTTCATTTATATATATATATATATATATATATTGTTTGCTGGAGATCTTAAAAGATTTTCCTTTTCTGAAACTAAGTCATGCCCTTAACTTGTCATTCTCTTAGAAAATTTCTGATATTCAAGCAGAAGTGTAATGAAGGACATAAACACTATACTACAGTTTGGTGAATAATTAATTCATAGTGAATGAATATTAAATAGATTTAACCTCTTTTCTTGTTTGCAAATTCTCTGTCAAAATGTTATGATTTTCTAGAATAGATTTGCTACTCAAAATTATTCACCAAGTTTTTGTGATTAATTCTTGACTTGTTCATAAGAAGTTTCTTGCAATACCCAATATTTGGTTTGTTTTTATTGTACTCCGTGCTCTGTTCCTTGAGTGAACAAGTGTAACCCTTAGAATCAAGCTTCTGGTAACAATACTCTCACTTACAAATGCAGCTGGTTGAAATTTTACAAATTTTGAAGAAAGGAGAGAAAAACAAAGATTTTAAACTTTCCCTCTTCCCCTCCCAACCAGCTCTATTTAAAAATATAAAATGTAGTTTCTGTGAACATACTGAAATAGTCAATTCAAATTCACTGTTTCTGTGAACATTCCTGCTGCTAAATTCACTCAATAGTATGTTCCTTGAAAGCAAACACAAAGGGAGCATGAACATAGAAAAAGCTAATTTATTTTTCATTCAGGTGAACATTCACCAAAAATGTTTGGATGCTGTTCACTCAGCTCTATAAAATATGTGCTCTTCCCTTTTGGAAGTAAGCTCAACTTCTGGCAGCTCTTCTGGCAGCTCTGAGTGATGAGGAATTCCAAATGAGAAACTCTTATGTCTACAGTTGCCTTGCAGGCCATTGCTTTTGTAAAGCTATTGAGCTCCAACTAGTACTTGTGCTCCCAGTGCTCAGGTCTTGAATAAACAGATCTTGAGAACCACAAACTATAGCTGAAATAAGATCTAGTTGCAGAAGTGCCTCATGACCCCATTCTCCTCTATGGGTCGGGCTCCCTGGCTGGATTACATTTCCCATGATGCACCACAGTTTCGCACCTGGTGATGCACAGTGGTGCATTACAGGAATCCCATGACCACAGTGCATTGTGAAAGATATAGTCATACTGGGGAGCCGAGCCCATGAACGAGACTGGGGAATGAGTCATCCAAACCACAGCTCCTACTGGGCATGACGGTAACTCAGTGGGACACAGACTAATTTCAAACTGACTTGAAACCAAGTATTTTGCTGTTTCTGAACTGATTTTTTTCTGAACTTTCTGTTTCACAAAAAGTTACTTTTTTTATCCTGATTTAGGACCAAAAAAAAATAGAAAGAATGGAATTTCCCATGGGATGGAAATTCTAATTTTTGACCAGTGCTATTAATAAGCCACCGATATTTTATTCTCCACCCCATCCCACAAATACACACACACACAGAGGCTGCATCTACATTTGGTGCTAGGGGTGTGATCTCCAGCTTGTGTGGACATACTAGCATGACCTCTCATCAAGCTAGCACTCTCAAAATAGTAATTTAGCTGTGAGAGCAGAGGAAGCAGCAAGCAGTGGAACAGGCTAGCTGCCCCAAGAAGGTACCCACAGGGTCCAGATCAGTTTGCATTTAGGGTGACTAGCCTGTGCTGCCACTTACAACTGCCCATGCTACTGCAGGTATACTGACACCTAGACACCCATCAGATTTTACACCCACATAGTTTTAGTGGATTAGCTCACTGAGAGCTAGCATGATTATGTCTACATGAGCTGGGGATCGTACTCGGAACTCAACAGAGACATACCCAGGGAGAGAGAGCAAGAAAGAGAGACTGACTGGGGACAGCCAACATATTTTAAAATGGACTCTGAGAAACAAACTAGACACCTATCAGATTTTACACCCACATATTAGGTCAATTCCCCTCTCATATACACCAGTGCAAATCCATGGTAATTCTATTACTTCATAGGTTCTGTGAGCAGAGTGCTGAAATGTAGAGCTCTGGAAACCCTTGATCAAGATGTATTATATATATTCTAGGATGTGAGCTGTAGCTCACGAAAGCTCATGCTCAAATAAATTGGTTAGTCTCTAAGGTGCCACAAGTACTCCTTTTCTTTTTGCCCTAATTCACATATCATGAAACCCTATTGTAACCATTGGATTTGTATTTGTTGTAAGTCAGATCAGAATTATACCCAGAATATTTTTCTTTTTTAGGATATATGATAAATGTGTCTGTGTATATAATACAAAGCATTTAAAATCTGTCTGAAAAAGAACATGTTCATAAACAATGTTGGGCAGTGTTTAATAGTAATATAATGAAGCCCATCAAGGGAAAGCATAAAGATATTGGTAGAGCTCCACTACTCCAAGTGTATCTCTGAAGTGATTACCCTAAGTGACTCCCATTCCCATTACAGTCAATTAACAAGTCCCTCTGAATTATACTTACCTTATTATGGCATTCTTGACTCCCAAGAACAGCGTTATAGAGAAGAGCCAACAAACCCCCAAAATACCCATAGCTCCATTGAGAAGCTGCTATGGAATCTTAGATAGCTTCAATCAATTATTCAATGGCCCTGACAGATTAGTCTCCAAGTGCTACAGACATTTCAGGATAATTTGCAGTAACTCCTCTGAAATGTCCAAGATATGCAACTTGAGAAACCAGATGCAGGTTCAAACATTTAAATCCCATCCCTAGTGCATATGCAGTACACACTTAAATGTGTTAGCTGTCACTATAAATTAGAACACACAATGACCTTCCTCCTATACTTAATTTCTCCTCAAGCAGCAATATGTTTCCTGAGATAAATTAATAATTGAAGTATTCATAAATATGTCTGGCTCAGGTGATAATGAAATGAACACTGACAGGTAGAAGTGATTAAAATGTATTTTTAGATACTATTTATTTGAGTTAAACATCATTGTTGACAGAACAAGCTGTTTTCTTCTCATCCCATCCCTAGGACAAAAGCAGTTATGATTTTTCAAAAGCACACCATTGACCTAACTTTTCTCCCACTGAAAACAGTTGTAAAACTCCAGCTGACTTCCATGGCAGCAGAGTTGGGTCTGATTACAGACATCTTCAGTGGGATATTCAAAAGCACTCGGCATTGGCCTGTCACCTCCAAATCATTCAGCTCCCAATTTTTTCCCACTTCCTCCCTTTCACCACTGTTAGGGCAGTAGAATTATAGCTTCCTTTTCTTTGAATGAGAGCTCAAGCTATTAGCTCATTTCTGTATCCACTGCCTCTTCTCCTAAAGTCAGAAATGTGTTTTCATGTTTCCCAGGAGACTCCAGAGTCTACAAAACCCCTGCTAACTAAAACAAAGTTTATTTGTCATGGGGTCTAAATTGAAGAGAAAACTTAAAACAAAATGACTTAAGCAGAATATAAATTAGCTAAACAATTATTGCAATGAACACAGCTAGCTAGGCGGCAAAAAACGTTACACAGTGTGACAGGGTCGGGCCAGATGGCTATAGGAGAGTAATAGAAGGCAGATATATTAGTCCCAGGCTAAGTAGGTCCCTTTTCCCTGGGTAAGGTAACAGGGAAGGTTTCAGAACAATCAGGAACCTTCTGGACACAATTAAGACAGGCTGATTAGAACACCTGCACCCAATGAAGAAGCTGCTAGAATCAATTAAGGCAGGCTAATCAGGGCACCTGGGTTTGTAGTGTGCGTGTGAGGAGCTAGGAGCAAGAGGCACTAGGAGCTGAGAGTGAGAACACGGACTGTAAAAATGTAAAAGGAAACTTAGTTTGATAGCATCCTGTCTGGCAAGAACTCACTTATCAATAGCTGGGATGTGAAATCCTCACTTCTGTATTGTTTTGTCATTATAGTTCCCACTTTGCTATTGTTTGTCTGTATAATCTCTGTCTGGTTCTGTGATTGTTTCTGTCTGCTGTATAATTAATTTTGCTGGGTATAAACTAATTAAGGTGGTGGGATATAATTGGTTAAATAATCATGTCACAATATGTTAGGATTGGTTAGTTACATTTCAGTAAAATGATTGGTTAAGGTATAGCTAAGCAGAACTCAAGTTTTACTATATAGTCTGCAGTCAATCAGGAAGTGAGTGGGTGGGTGGGAGGAAATGGGAAGAGGGAATGGGGGTGGGGAATTGGAATCATGTTTTGCTAAGGGAGGGAATGGGAACGGAATGGGGGTAGGGAAATTGGAATCATGTTTTGCTAAGGGGGGAGGGGAATGGGAACAGGGACACAGGTAAGGCTCTCTGGTGTCAGAGCTGGGAAGGGAGACACTAAGGAAGGAAACTGGAATCATGCTTGCTGGAAGTTCACCCCAATAAACATCGAATTGTTTGCACCTCTGGACTTTGGGTATTGTTGCTCTCTGTTCATGCGAGAAGGACCGGGGAAGTAAGTGGGTGAAGGAATAAGCCCCCTAACAATAACTAACCCTGATTAATTAAACAATCTTTATAAAATCAAGTTCAGTACCCAGTAAACATAGCAAATGATCGATGATGTTATGAGAATTGTCAATTTGAATATTAGTGAGAAATGTGAGCATATACATTCTTACTGCTGTGTATATTACATAGGTTACTATGTATACTATGTATACTATTCATATACATCATTTCTTACTGGGGAAATTCACACACTAACCATTTCTGCTAAGGTAAACTGTAGGCTCACTCCTGCAAACCCTTCTACATGTAGGTAATGTTTTACTTTTATAGCCCTCAGTGAGTTCAGCAGAACTATTCACATGAGTAAGGCTAAGATTTTGTCATGGTTATTTTCAGTAAAAGTCAGGGACAGGTCACAGGCAATAAACAAAAATTCATGGAAGCCCGTGACCTGTCGCTGACTTTTACTGAAAATAACCATGACAAAATGGTCTGAAGTGGAAAATGTCACAGAAGTCTCTGGAAGTCATGGATTCTATGACTTCCATGACCTCTGTGACAAAATCTTAGCCTTACACATGAGTAATAGACTAGTCATGTCTGTCACCGTTTGCAGGACAAGGCACTGTCCACATGCAGAAAGAGTGATTTAAAAGCATGTCATGTGCTAAGTGACATAATATATGTTTTGCCTGGAATATATAAACACAGAATTTCTGAAAAAGAATTCTATGTGAGCTTGAAAGTTTCTCTCTCTCACCAATAGAAGCTGGTCCTAGAAAAAGATATTACCTCATCCACCTTGTCTCTGTAATATCAGGGGACAAACGTGGCTACACCAATATTGCCTAGAACAGGAACTTTGGTTTGCACAAAGGACTTGAATTAATGCATCAAAGTAGCTGACAAGCTTTTAAGCTGATGTATACATCAAGGACTTAAGTTTCCCCAAACCACCCTATCATCCTCACTGTGTTTGGTGAAAAAGTGCCATGCACATATTTATTAAACCCAAAATGCTGGATTCAAATTGCCTCAGTTTTCATTTCTGAGAGTTTTTTTCCATAAAAGACATAATGGAAAGTAATTTTGAACAGCATTACTGGTATTACCTCTAAAAGGCTTGGAATAAATGTCTAATCGAATGCATTATAAATGACAAATTTGTAGAGGCTGAGAGGCCATGTGCACGAGGGATATTTTCTTAGCACTGATTAATAGCTGAACTGCATTGAACCATCTACCAGAGTTTCAAACCCAAAAAATAGACCAAATTTATGTTAATAAGGTTTAGATAGTGAACTTGCTGACTTTTACTGTTTCGACCCATGATTAAAAATTAGTTGAAAACAACACTGCCATGCAGCTGAACCATGAACAAGTGAAGTTCAAACATGTACAAGTGAGGAATCAATGGTGCAGCTCAAACTGTAGCACAATACTGAGAAAATCAGGGAGTTGAGGGCCATTTGGATAGGGACCTCTTTGAAGAGATAGAGCATGCCAAGTGAAAAGATAGGTTACCCTCCTTGACATGGGTAGCACTGTGTGAGTTCTGTGATGGTCATGAACTACAGGGTTACATGAACTATTTAGTGTACAAGTGCTTAGCCGAATTAAAGCCATAAGCTGGTATGATAACAGGCAGTACACACCTGGAACACACAGTATGAGCACTGAGGAACCAGGTACTACAGTTGGTCAGAAAAGGTGTGTTAAAATAAAATTTTGAAGAAAAATGGAAAAAAAGAACATAGAGTGCCGAGACAATGCCTGCCTTCAAATGTGAAGTGTTAAAAGCATTGGGTTTCCAACTCTCCCAACTGGCTCTCCCGTGGTAGCTAGATCTTAACATCTTGTGTTGGACACTTATTGCTGCAGTGTGAATTTCAGTTTTTATGGGTGCACTGAAGGGAATAAATCTGTTGAACTGAAAGTAAGTGTGCTAGAGAAAGTGACAGTATGTTGATGTGCCTGAGCGTCCTGATACTTGCAAGCTAATGCTTGCCAATTGGGATTGTGTTGCCTCAATTTATGATTTCCTTGCATTGTAGTGCGTGTATTGTTGTGAGGAAATATAGTTAACCACCCTTAACTTTAAGTTTAAAAAGGATTTGATGTGGGGATATTATATCTGTGTACACACACACTGAACTTTAGAGAATCAGAAAGGACTCTGAGATGAAGACTGAAGGCAGATGCTTCCAGACCATTTGTGAGTGCTTTTTATTTCCCTTTATCCTTTCCAGAATATTTTTAATTAAACTTTTTCCTGAGAGCTTGGTAATCTTCTATTTTTAAAATGAGCCTGCTCACCTGTAAGGTTGTTCCCAAGCTCTAACAGCTCTTTACTTTTATAATCATTATTGAGGCTATTAACCTTGGGACTGTAGAACCAAGCAGATATTCTGCTTATTTACTCAGCTTCCCTTCCTCCCTCAAAAATCAGATGATCAAAACAGAAACAATATACTGTTGCCTGCCTTGAGATAGCATTAGCATAGAGTTTATTTTTGTTAAGGTTCTAGAGGAGCTTAACCGTCAGGTTCCATTATCAAAATGATTAGAGCAGTGAATCACTATAATGACCTATATGTATATAAATCATAGTGGTTTGCTAATACAAATGTATAGCCATTTCTATAATCTAAATCCAACACCATCTATTTCATATGGCTGTTATACCATCAGTGGACAAATTTATGAAGGTGGTATGTCTTTATGTTAAATTAAAACTTTATTGCATTGTGGGTGGGATTGTCAAATCCCCCTAAAAGATTTGGATGCCCAGTTCCTACTAAAAGGGGCAAAGAGTCCTGTGACACCTTATAGACTAACAGACATATTGGAGCATAAGCTTTCGTGGGTGAATACCCACTTCGTCAGATGCATGTAGCAGAAATTACCAGAGGCAAGTATAAATATGCAAGCAAGAATCAGGCTAGGGATAATGAGGTTAGTTCAATCAGGGAGGATGAGGCCCTTTTCTAGCAGTTGAGGTGTGAACACCAAGGGAGGAGAAACTGCTTTTGTAGTTGGCTAGCCATTCACAGTCTGTGTTTAATCCTGAGCTGATGGTGTCAAATTTGCAAATGAACTGAAGCTCAGCAGTTTCTCTTTGAAGTCTGGTCCTGAAGTTTTTTTGCTGCAGGATGTCTACCTTTAAATCTGATATTGCGTGTCCAGCGAGGTTGAAGTGTTCTCCTACAGGTTTTTGTATATTGCCATTCCTAATATCTGATTTGTGTCCATTTATCCTTTTATTTAGGGACTGTCCAGTTTGGCCAATGTACATAACAGAGGGGTATTGTTGGCACATGATGGCATATATTACATAGGTGGACATGCAGGTGAATGAACCGGCGATGGTGTGGCTGATCTGGTTAGATCCTGTAATGCTGTCACTGGTGTACATATGTGGGCAGAGTTGGCATCGAGGTTTGTTGCATGGATTGGTTCCTAAGTTAGAGTTACTATGATGCGGTGTGTCGTTGCTGGTGAGAATATGCTTCAGGATGGTGGGTTGTCTGTGGTCGAGGACTGGCCTGCCTCCCAAGGCCTGTGAAAGTGAGGGATCATTGTCCAGGATGGGTTGTAGATCACTGATGATGCATTGGAGAGGTTTTAGCTGAGGACTGTATGTGACTAATCTAATTACCTTCTATGACGAAATAACTGGCTCTGTGGATGAGGGGAAAGCAGTGGGCGTGTTGTTCCTTGGCTTTAGCAAAGCTTTTGATATGGTATCCCACAGCATTCTTGCCAGCAAGCTAAAGAAGTATGGGCGGAATGAATGGACTATAAGGTGGATAGAAAGTTGGCTAGATTGTCGGGCTCAACGGGTAGTGATTAATGGCTCCATGTCTAGTTGGCAGCCGGTATCAAGTGGAGTGCCCCAAGGGTCGGTCCTGGGGCTGGTTTTGTTCAATATCTTCATAAATGATCTGGAGGATGGTGTGGATTGCACCCTCAGCAAGTTTGCAGATGACACTAAACTGGGAGGAGAGGCAGATACGCTGGAGGGTAGGGATAAGATACAGGGGGACCTAGACAATTTAGAGGATTGGGCCAAAAGAAATCTGATGAGGTTCAACAAGGACAAGTGCAGAGTCCTGCACTTAGGACGGAAGAACCCCATGCACCGCTACAGACTAGGGACCGAATGGCTAGGCAGCAGTTCTGCGGAAAAGGACCTAGGGGTTACAGTGGATGAGAAGCTGGATCTGAGTCAACAGTGTGCCCTTGTTGCCAAGAAGGCTAATGGCATTTTGGGATGTATACGTAGGGACATTGCCAGCAGCTGGAGGGACGTGATCGTTGCCCTCTATTCGACATTGGTGAGGCCTCATCTGGAGTACTGTGTCCAGTTTTGGGCTCCACACTACAAGAAGGATGTGGAAAAATTGGAAAAAGTCCAGCGGAGGGCAACAAAAATTATTAGGGGACTGGAACACATGATTTATGAGGAGAGGCTGAGGGAACTGGGGTTGTTTAGTCTGCAGAAGAGAAGAATGAGGGGGGATTTGATAGCTGCTTTCAAGTACCTGAGAGGTGGTTCCAGAGAGGATGGTTCTAGACTATTCTCAGTGGTGGAAGAGGACAGGACAAGGAGTAATGGTCTCAAGTTGCAGTGGGGGAGGTTTAGGTTGGATATTAGGAAAAACTTTTTCACTAGGAGGGTGGTGAAACACTGGAATGCGTTACCTAGGGAGGTGGTAGAATCTCCTTCCTTAGATATTTTTAAGGTCAGGCTTGACAAAGTCCTGGCTGGGATGATTTAGTTGAGGATTGGTACTGCTTTGGACTAGATGACCTCCTGAGGTCCCTTCCAAGCCTGATATTCTATGATTCTATGGCCAGTGGAGTTCTGTTGGCTTCTTTCTTGGGCTTGTCTCACTGCAGGAGGCTTCTGGGTACATGTCTGGCTCTGTTGATCTGTTTCCTTATTTCCTCATGCGGGTATCATAGTTTCGAGGATGCTTGGTGAAGATCTTGTAGGTGTTGGTCTCTGTCTGAGGGGTTGGAGCAGATGGTTTACAGATCCAGACTAACATGGCTACCCCTCTGATACAGATCCTACTAGAAATTAATGGAAATTGCATGTTCAAATCCTCTTCTAACTTTGAAAATCACATACTGAATATTCAGTAGTACTTTTCTATTTAACTAGTATAAGATTGTAACTCATGGATTTCCATTCCACCTGCAAAAGGGGCCATCATTCATACTAATAATGTGTCTTTAAGGGATGTTGTCACACTGCTCGGAGGCCAACATTTACCCAGTTAGCACAGAGTGGTCTCTGAGATATACTACATTTATGCCTTATTCTAAATTTAGAGGAGTACTGTAGTGTCTTAAATCCCACTGTGTGGTAACTGTCACTAAACATTGACTTAAGGCCAGTCTACTCTACAGCACTACACCAGCACAGCTGCATTGCCACTGTAATGCATCTGGTAAAGATGCACTATATGGATGGGAGAGCATTCTCCCATCGTCATAATTACTCCATCTTGGTGAGAGGTGTAAACCTATGTTGGCGAAACAGCGTCTCTGATGACATAGGTCCAGTGTGGACAGCACAAAACTTGAGTCACGTGTGGGAGAGGGCTTTTTCACACCCCTGAGCACCGTAAGTTAGATCAACTTAGGATGTAGTGTAGAGCTTCCCTTAGTAATGAAGA
This sequence comes from Lepidochelys kempii, assembly GCF_965140285.1. Taxonomy (NCBI): domain Eukaryota; kingdom Metazoa; phylum Chordata; order Testudines; family Cheloniidae; genus Lepidochelys; species Lepidochelys kempii. Next base: position 180,730,066 of record NC_136382.1, on the reverse strand, counting down.
CTGTGTGGTCAACAGTTTTTGCATTATCATAAGGAAGATCTGGTCATATAGTATCTGTTTAGTACAGAGAATATTCTTTTAATATCTCCCTTAGGAGTCACAGCTGTGGGGGAAATGGGCGGCTTTCAACAGAGGTAATTGTTTTTGGAACTTGTTTTTTGAACCCTGCCACCTATATTTATTTATTGTTGTTCAAACATTAGCATAGGCCATGAACTGAGCAGTATGATGCAGGTCAATTTTGAATGAACTAGAAATATATATTTATTTTTTAATCTCTTTCACTATCAACGGCTACATAATTCTCTGGAAAAAAACTAACAAGTTTTATTCTACAAGTTATTAACATGAAAAATAATTGGTATTCACTGTGATTTTCAAAATCTAAAATTATAAACAACATCTAAAAAGATAACATTAATAATATTCTTGCCTTTTTCATTAGGAATATAAAATGATAGCTTCTATTAAATGTTTTTGGAGTATTAAATTGTAAATATAAAGATGGTACCTTTATTAACAACACAGTGTAGCTACAGTACAAGAGACATCTGGGTCTTTCTGTAAGAGGGTGATGTAACATTTTAACATCCAGATTTTGTATTTTTCTAGTTTTTCTTTTTTCCATTCACAAATTGATGTCTTACCCCTTCATACCATGATTACTGGATCTTGGGGGCAACCGCTGCAGTATGGCAAGGACCTAATTCTGCCAGGTATTTAAGCACATGACTATGACATCCACTGAAAGCCTGTGACCCCCATGAAGTAAATAGGAACACCCATATGCTTAAAGTTAGGGACATGCAAGGTACCTTCTGAACTGGATCTTGAATAAACCAATTAGGGACTGGTTTCTGAGTAGCAGCCATGTTAGTCTGTATTCGCAAAAAGAAAAAGAGTACTTGTGGCACCTTAGAGACTAACAAATTTATTTGAGCATAAGCTTTCGTGAACTACAGCTCACTTCACTTAATCACATTCTTAAGTAAGTCCATCTCTATTCAGAAAACCACTTAAGCCCATACCTAACTTTAAGTCCCATAGAAGTTAATGGGATTAAGTACATGCTTAAATTCTTTGCTGAACTGGGACCTAAGCCTTGCTCCTACTCCTATTATTGCTCTCAAATAAAGACCATCTGTCACGGTTCCTCCCCCACTCTGAACTCTAGGGTACAGATGTGGGGACCTGCATGAAAAAACCTCCTAAGCTTATCTTTACCAGCTTAGGTCAAAACTTCCCCAAGGTACAAAATATTCCCCCCGTTGTCCTTGGACTGGCCGCTACCACCACCAAACTAATACTGGTTACTGGGGAAGAGCTGTTTGGACGCGTCTTTCCCCCCAAAATACTTCCCAAAACCCTGCACCCCACTTCCTGGACAAGGTTTGGTAAAAAGCCTCACCAATTTGCCTAGGTGACTACAGACCCAGACCCTTGGATCTTAAGAACAATGAACAATCCTCCCAACACTTGCACCCCCCCCCTTCCTGGGAAATGTTGGATAAAAAGCCTCACCAATTTGCATAGGTGACCACAGACCCAAACCCTTGGATCTGAGAACAATGAAAAAGCATTCAGTTTTTTACAAGAAGACTTTTAATAAAAAATAGAAGTAAATAGAAATAAAGAAATCCCCCCTGTAAAATCAGGGTGGTAGATACCTTACAGGGTAATTAGATTCAAAAACATAGAGAACCCCTCTAGGCAAAACCTTAAGTTACAAAAAAGATACACAGACAGAAATAGTTATTCTATTCAGCACAATTCTTTTCTCAGCCATTTAAAGAAATCATAATCTAACACATACCTAGCTAGATTACTTACTAAAAGTTCTAAGACTCCATTCCTGTTCTGTCCCCGGCCAAGACGACTACAGACAGACACAGACCCTTTGTTTCTCTCCCTCCTCCCAGCTTTTGAAAGTATCTTGTCTCCTCATTGGTCATTTTGGTCAGGTGCCAGCGAGGTTACCTTTAGCTTCTTAACCCTTTACAGGTGAGAGGAGCTTTCCCCTGGCCAGGAGGGATTTCAAAGGGGTTTACCCTTCCCTTTATATTTATGACACCATCTGACGAAAGTTTATGCTCCAATACGTCTGTTAGTCTATAAGGTGCCACAGGACTCTTTGCCGCTTTTACAGATCCAGACTAACATGACTACCCTTCTGATATTCAGCAACTGAGACTCACCATTCTGCCTTATCCTTCAGTTCCTTCTTGTTGATGCTGTGTGTTATCCCCATGATGGAGAGAGGCAGAGGAATAGAAAGATCCAATACAAGTATGCCTCAAAGGAAAGGGAAAAGAGCTATTACTAGCAATGGTAGAGGGTGTGGTGGTGAGAGAATGAGCTGCAGAGCCAGAAAGATGATCTGAGAAGATTTGTCACATTACATTGCTACTGACCATCTCCTCCTTTCTTGCTTATGTCATATTTTCTGCCCATCTTTTCTCTCTTGCTCTCTTTCTCATTCAATAGAGATGCCATTGTGACACTACACCCCATATTCTTCACAGTGATATTATTTTGATATGATTATGGCATAATTTTGATGTATTTTAGAATCTTAGAATATCAGAGTTGGAAGGGACCTCAGGAGGTCATCTAGTCCAACCCCCTGCTCAAAGCAGGACCAATCCCCAACTAAATCATCCCAGCCAGAGCTTTGTCAAGCCTGACCTTAAAAATCTCAAAGGAAGGAGATTCCATCACCTCCCTACGTATCCCATTCCAGTGCTTCACCACCCTCCTAGTGAAAAGGTTTTTCGTGATATCCAACCTAAACCTCCCCCACTGCAACTTGAGACCATTACTCCTCATTCTGTAATCTGGTACCACCGAGAACAGTCTAGATCCATCCTCTTTGGAACCCCCTTTCATGTAGTTGAAAGCAGCTATCAAATCCCCCCTCATTCTTCTCTTCTGCAGACTAAATAATCCCAGTTCCCTCAGCCTCTCCTCATAAATCATGTGCTCCAGCCCCCTAACCATTTTTGTTACCCTTCGCTGGACTCTTTCCAATTTGTCCACATCCTTCTTGTAGTGTGGGGCCCAAAACTGGACACAGTACTCCAGATGAGGCCTCACCAATGCCGAACAGAGGGGAATGATCACATCTCTCGATCTACTAGCAATGCTCCTACTCATACAACCCAAAATTCCATTAGCCTTCTTGGCAACAAGGGCACACTGTTAAGTCATATCCAGCTTCTCGTCCACTGTAACCCCTAGGTTGTTTTCTGCAGAACTGATGCCTAGCCGCTTGGTCCCTAGTCTTTAGCAGTGTATGGGATTCTTCTGTCCTCAGTGCAGGACTCTGCACTTGTCCTTGTTGAACCTCATCAGATTTCTTTTGGCCCAATCCTCTAATTTGTCTAGGGCCCTCTGTATCCTATCCCTATCTTCCAGCATATCTACCACTCCCCCCAGTTTAGTGTCATCTGCAAACTTGCTGAGGGTGCAATCCACACCATCCTTCAGATCGTTAATGAAGGTATTGAACAAAACTAACCGCAAGACCAACCCTTGGGGCACTCCGCTTGATACCGGCTGTCATCTAGACATGGAGCTGTTGATCACTACCCGTTGAGCCTGACAATCTAGCCAACTTTCTATCCACCTTTTATAGTCCATTCATTCAGCCCATACTTCTTTAACTTGCTGGCAAGAAAACTGTGGGAGACCATATCAAAAGCTTTGCTAAAGTCAAGGAATAACACATCCACTGCTTTCCCCTCATCCACAGAGCCAGTTATCTCATCGTAGAAAATAATGAGGTTAGTCAGGCATGACTTGCCCTTGGTGAATCCATGCTGACTGTTCCTGATCACTTTCTTCTCCTCTAAGTGCTTCAGAATTGATTCCTTGAGGACCTGCTTCATGATTTTTCCAGAGACTGAGGTGAGGCTGACTGGCCTGTAGTTCCCCGGATCCTTTTTCTTCCCTTTTTAAAAGATGGGCACCACATTCGCCTTTTTCCAGTCATCCGGGACCTCCCCCGATCGCCATGAGTTTTCAAAGATAATGGCCAATGGCTCTGCAATCACATCAGCCAACTCCTTTAGCATCCTCAGTTGCAAGATAAGTTATGTGAGATATCATTAGAAAGGTTATGATTTACTGAATATGATTATCCTATTTGTATGCATGTATCATTTTTGTATCTGAAGTTAGGAATATTGGCTCTATATGTCTGTTACAAAAGTGTTTCTACCTAGGAAACACCCACTAGGCAAAAGACTGTCAGTCAAGATGGCTGGCTGGGAAGCGTCCATTCAGGTTGAGCCATTAGGAGAAAATAATAGGTCTTAGAAGGAGCTTATCTCCCACTAGGGAGTCTTCCTGGGGATGCTACAAATGGCATCTGAGTAATGGCAGCTGTGGCACTACAGGGACATGTAACCAGGTCACCTGGTACTGGACTCCATCTTGGAATACCAGTGTTTTACCACTGACTGGCATGGGAACTAAACTTTGAGACAAAGAGTTCCTGCCATATTCAAAAGCTATTTAAGGCAGGGGAATGATATCATCATGGCTCTTCACTGCCTCCCCACCCAAAAGGACACAGTGAAAGACCTGAGGAACAAGGATTGAACTGGGGGGAAACGGACCCAGGCTAAAGGGATTTTTAGCCTGTGAAAGGAACACCTGAGGTTTATAAGCTGTAAGCAAGTGCAGCTGGCCCTTTAAGAATCTTTGCAGCTTGCTTGAATCATCATTTAGGGTGAGAATTTGCTACTCATACCCAATCTCTTTAGTATATTAAGCTTGGTTTGTGTATTTTGTTTGTTTGCTAGGTGATCTGCTTTGATCTGTTTGCTCTCCCTTATAATCACTTAGAATCTATCTTTTGAAGTTAATAAACGTATTTTTGCTTTGTCTAAAACCAGTGTGTGAGAGTCCTAACTTGGGGCAGAAAGGTGTTGCATATCCTTCTTCACACTGAGGGAGGGGACGAGTTTCATGAGCTTATGCTGTACAGATCTCTGTGCAGCACAAAACGGTATCATTTTGGATTTACACTCTAGAGAGGGGTGTGCACTTGAGTAGCTGTGCAGTTCCATAGCTGTAACCTCCGTATGCAGAGCTGATCATAGCATCTGTATGTACTGCAGGTGGGTTTGTCCCTACCTATATGTGTGCTGGAGCCTGGGAGAGGGCTTGGCAGGCTGGTCACAGCAGTACAGTTTAAAGGGAGCCCAGGCTGGTGGGTGGGGGAGCTCAGTGGTACCCCAGTTCCAGGTGGCACCCTGGGGGGAACCTGTCATAGCCATGTTTTTGGACAGGTATAAGAGTATGACAATGGAAATGTTTTACAAATGGATAATATAAAAGGGACACACAGTAGTTTATTGATCTTTAACCTCAGCAAGATACATAGAGCATTTATTTTTAAAATGTATGTGTTGACCTATCTGAAGTGCTGCCTGAGAATTTTTCACTTTTTTAGGGGGAGGAAGTCTTATCACAAATGGCAATTCATAATTTACTTATTAACATTTCAGTTCTCAATTTCCAGTTTTAATTGTGCAGTGCCCTACTGGTAGGTTAACCCTGGAGTTATTGCAATGTGCAAATTCGCTTCCTATAAATGTAACACAGATTGAAAAATGATTGCAGAAAAGAAGTGAACTGTGATGTCCATTAATTAGATAATTACTGCTGCATGTTTTTTTCTCATAAAACTCTCAAATGGGAATAACGTATTTGCAGGAGTCAGGAACCTCTTGTGCCACTGAGACTTCTGCTTTATTCTTCCACATTTAGTGGCTAATTACATTTTTAATCACAAAAATTATCATTGCAAAAATAAAAATATATATTACCAGAAGTAGCATTGACGTTATAGAGAGTGGAGTCTTTATTCTCAGTACTACACAGACTGGAATCTTACTTAATAAAGTGGCAGATTTTGCCTGGCATTTTTATGTGGTGATGAGATTGGGGCAGGAGGGGCAGGGAAGGGGTATAATGTTCCTTCTCCCAAAATGCTACCTTTGTGCAGCCCACATATGAACCACGCTAAATTATACTCCCCTTCCTTAAGAGAAGTACAGGGGCTGCTCCCTCCTTCAGGAGCACACTACCCTGCCCCTCAAAATGGATGAGGAGGCAAGGGGATGGGGGGAAGTGGCTTTGCCTGGTTTCCCTGTGCACCTGTCCATAGAAATGAGCTGCTTGGCTGCTGGAGCATACCTATTATTACCTGGAAGGCAAACACAGGGATGGCAGAGCCCTGAGGAGGTTGTTTGGGTAACTGAAAGACTGGTGATGTCTGGGTGCTGACATCCAGTTGAGCATAAGCAAATCTCCCACTTGCTGGTGGAAGGAGGGTAACAAAGTGATTCACAGTCCTGGGCATCCTGTGAAAGTGCCACACACCCAAGCTGACAGTGTGGTGATGCAACCATAGGTCTCCCAGGGTGTTCCCTGACCACTTTAGAGAAGTATAGTAGAGGGCCCTTATGGGCACAATTAATTTTCAGCTCTTTCCACATCTTTGGTGGAGCCCTGGTGTGCACCCAGCATAGATACTTTTATCTACCCTGCTCTAAGCCATTTACCCTAGCTTTGACAGTAGCAGACTGCCAGGTCTTCACCATGACCAAAGAAATAAACTCATCAAATAGGAAGAAACCAAGGCTGAAGTTTTATGAGGGGAGGACTCAAAGTTCATTTGGATCTTTACTGAGTGATGTATCTCTGCACAGGGGGGTGAATTTGATACTGTACTCTTGAGCAGTTAACCAAACAACACCTTTTGAGATTCCCCCATAGCTATTTATGAAATATACCATCCTTTTAAAAAAGTATTCGTACCTACCTAATGGTTGTACCAGGACTAACCACAACTACTTCATTCATTGTAGTGAACATTGAAATCCTCCCTGTGTGGCCTGAAGCATATAAGAGAAGGGAGGTAACTGAGTGAGCTCTCTTCTGGCATCTGCTGGAGAGCAAGGGGAGTTTACTGTGTGAGCAATAGCTCATTTGCAGATTAACTGTGAATAACTGGGGGACACTAGGTATAAACTGACTAAGTTTTGTAATTGGGGACAATATTTCAGATGCCACTCTGTTGGGAACCACCTTGGCAAGGCCTGGACAGTGGCTGGCCTTGGGGTCACCCTGACACGAGTGATGTTTGCAAAGGTTGGGTATGAGACCCCTGGCCAGAACTAAAGAGGACTGTTATGTTTGTGACTTGCAGCTGAAAGCACTTCTCTCGCTGGTGGGTTCCTAGAGTCAGGTAGGGTTCCTTATACCACTAATCCCTTTTTTAAGAAGCTGAGCTGAGAGTAGTAGCTGCATCCTGTAATGGGGGCAGAGCCTCAGATCAGTCCCCAACTGAGAAATAAAGTCTGTGGCCAGAGTGGAGTTGCAGTTCCAGGCCACCACCAACAGCACATAGGTCAGAGCTACCATTCACAGCCAAAGGATAGAGAAAGGTGGCAGTTTGGGCTATTAACAATGGTGAGTGGGGAGAAGTGTTATTTAGGGCTGAGTGTATGGAAAACAGTAGATCTGAGGGATTATGAGCCCCAGTGTCCATCCCACCTAGAAACTCTGGTGAGGCCTACCTGACCCAACATCACAGCTGAGTGTCTCTATAGTTGCTCAGGTAGTTGAGCCCAGCGCTGCTTAGGCAAACTGGAGCTAGATTCTCCTTGGACTTCCTGACCAACCAACCAACTGAGTGGGAAGGTTACAATACTCCATCAGCCACTCATGGCTTTTTATGACAAGGGACATTTCCCTTCCATGCCGCAATAAAGGTTTCCTGTTTAAAACCTGTTGATCACTGTGCTTGCAAGTGGGGAATAAATTGCCTATCAGTGCCGAAAGTGATTTAGATGTATACAGGTTCCCAGGTTACTGGGTGGGGGCTCAAGACAGAGTTATAAAAGTGTTAGAAAAAAAGCTGGAAAATGAGGACCCAGCCCTTGATTGTTGCCAGTGTCATTGGGAGAAGAGTTACACCTACACCTGCATCACTTTTCTCCTCAGCTAACACAATCCATTTTTATTATAAAGATTGTTACTTTTTAAAGTGAGAGGAGAAAATATAAAAGTCAGTTAATAAAGAATATTTAGTCAGTAAAGAATATTATAAATTATTTAAAGTAAAATGCATCATTAATGACTGGGAAAAGATTGTCTGTAAAAAAGACTTGTTTTAGTCACTGTAAACAGCGTAAATACCAGACATCATGCAAAATTAAAGCAGAAATTGTCAGCGGATAATTATAATTTACTGTCAACTTTGAGGTTCCTTATATCTTTCTGTATTTTTGTTTCTTGCATGTGATCTTATTTATTATAAGAGTCCTTAATTGGAAGGATTCCCAGTCTACCTCCCACATTTAGTTTCACAGTTTATTTCTTCCTACTAGACAGAGGAAGGAAAATATATATTTAGCCAGGAAAAAGCTAAGTCAGTCAAACTAAAACAGTCCATTTTTTTTAAAGACAGACAAATACCATGCACCAGTCATAACTCTGTTCACCTTTTTTTTTTATCAGCAGCATTCTAGTGTCATGTTAACCACACTTCCACTATAAATCTCTATTTTCATGGGCTCATGACATGATCAAAAATAATTCTTCCCTGACTGAAGTCTGGGGCACTTTGTCTCTTCCTGGAAGCTGAGATATAAAAAAAGAAAAACAATTTGGGGACACATTGTGACATCAGTTTTTAATGAACAAATCTCTTATGCCCTAATTATGTACTATAGTCTGAACCAAACCCCAGCCTCCATGAGAAATACTGGGGCTGCCCAAAGACATAAATGTCTGTCCATACAGAGTAATTTGTAAGATTGGGGCCTTGGAAAGCATTAACAGAAGTCACTCAAGCTGCACTTTTTAATCAGATAGTTAAGTACTCAAGTACTTAAGTACTATTTAAGTACACTTAAGTACTATTTTATTTTCCCTTTCATTATATTATGCATGTCTGATTCACCATTGTGTTATTCCAGTTATATGGCAGCGTAATACCACTGGCGAGACATGAACCGGATTATAAACTTCTTTTCATGCATACATTCAGAGATCTGCTTTTCAATTTTTGACCCCCTCGTATCGCACACATCTGGAAAAGGACAGGACTTAGCATGGCATAAGAAGAAAAATGTGGAATTGGTCACTACAGCTGGGTAGAGTAAACAGGAAACAAATAATTGTTTAACCTTAGAGCATATTGTACTGAATTTTTACCTCTGTGTGAATTCTATTTATCAAGCATTGCCTATAATTTGTAAGATAACATTTTCCATTTGCAGATTGACTTTCAAAACATGTTTTTAAGATTCCTTTGAGAAAAATAAACTGCAAGAAAGTTGGTCTTTCCTTGCACTGCTAATTAGATGCTTTTAATTTAATAAAAACTGGACAAAGCCATACAAAATATACCACAAGGAGGAAATCTGCATTGCCAGAGGCATGAATTACATGACCTAAATGGTCTTTTCCATCTCTCATACCTATGGTTGGTAATTAAATTGTGATATTTAAAGAGGGATGCCTATTTATTTGACAATTCCTATTTATGAATCCAGCTGAGAATAGCATTTATTTCACACTCATTTAATCTCTTCCATCACAAATATGCCAAGAAACCCAGCAACCTTTTGCTGGAAAGTCATTTAATAAAATATGAACAAAAGTAAGATGTGATGTTCATACTTGTCAAATATGATCATTCTTAGGCATTTCTGATAAACTGGGGGATTGGGAGATTAACACACTATAGATCAATAAATTCTGATACGGACGCAGAAGATGTAGTCAGCTTTGTTTCTAGTGTTAATACCCTGAATGATACAATTCTTTTGTTTTCCTGGGAAAGCTGAGAGAAGAAGCTAATAGGCTAGGTACCATCACAATTAATGGACTGTAAATGGATACATTGTTGCTAAGCAAATGAGGCTAGTGTAATATCCTGGGAGGGTTGCTCTGTCCCAGTTCTGTTATGTACCCTTTCACACTTTGCTGCATGATGACTGGCCCTTTGGGCATTACTTGCTGGATAAAGTGAATCATCAAGGCACTGATAACTTCTTAGCAAACTTTGCATATAAAAAAAAATGCCAAGCCCTGGGTAGACTAGCCATTGAGAGCATTTGTGCTGTTGTTGCTATTACTCCCAAACCCCTCTTTCCAACCCCAAAAAAGGACCTAATTGCTGCTTGTTTTGTTTTTATAATTGGTAAATCTGAGACCTTATGGGGAAGGAAATTTATATATATATATATATATAAACACTAAGAGGCTAATTAATTAAGATGTGCTATTATCTGCAGGAGAAAAAAAAACTTTTGTAGTGATAATCAAGATGGCCCATTTCAGACAGTTGACAAGAAGTGTGTGGCTGCTTAACATTTCCCCATGTTAAGCATCCTCACACTTCTTGTCAACTGTCTGAAATGGGCCATCTTGATTATCACTACAAAAGTTTGTCTTCTCCTGCTGATAATAGCTCATCTTAAGTAATTAGCCTCTTAGATTGGTCTGGCAACTTCCACCTTTTCATATTTTCTGTATGTATATATATCCTCTTACTATATGCTCCATTCTATGCATCTGATGCAGTGGGCTGTAGCCCACGAAAGCCTATGCTCAAATAAATTTGTTAGTCTCTGAGGTGCCACAAGTATCCTGTTCTTTTTGAGTATACAGTATGCAATCCTGATTCATACCCACTCTCCATCCCCCAGGCTCATTGTCTCAATCTACTTCCCCACTGCTCCTGCAAGTTTTCCTGGCATCCCCTTTGTCCCAGAATTAAGCAGCTTGCTTCTCCACACTGCCTGGGATCTAAATGCCCATCATGGAGATGGCATTTAGAGCACAGGAGCGACAGGCTCCCTGATTTCAGTTCTGGTACCCACACTGCCCACAGCAGCCCAAATCAGCAACTGCAAATATCCACACTATCAGAGAGAGAGAGAGAGAGAGAGAGAGAGAGAGAGAGAGAGAGTATATTTAGAGAATGGCTAATCCCCAGGTACAGCTTCCAATACACTACCTCTAGACCCAGGAATTTTCCCGCGCAGTGAAGTGGAAGTGATGGGAAAGTTTGCCAAAGTTTCTCCTTCACTTTGACAGTCCCTATTTCATGTACCGCATGCTGGGTAATAACTTGAGAAGACTGCATGTTTCTAAAACTCAAGTGGTGCTTTATTAAGAGAACAATTACAGAGATACTGCAATCATAGCTGGCATTCCAGCCATGTGCACACAGACTGATTTCCTGGTGCTGCCTCCAAACTCTTCCTTCCTGCCTCCCTCCAAGTGCTGTGCAGGTTGCTTGCTATGCTCTCTGTGAAGTTCCCATTAAGCCTTCCACTTACATCAGCAAAGGAATAACAGGATTAACTCATTTTTGTTCAAGGGACCTTGTCATCTGAAATTTACATTTTGAAAAATGTAAAAAGCTTGTAAGAGGGAATTCTTACAGAAAATGTTTTCTTCCGGGGAGGAATTATTCATTCCCCTAGATTTCTAGAAACCTAAACACAGGAACAAAACTGACTTAATTGTCTAGGAACAATCTCACTGGCCAAGGTGAACAAAATATAAAAAGTAATAACCAACAGTGAAAAGTAAATTTAATTTTTCAAATACTTTGAGAGTTAAGGTACTCAAAAAATAGGAAAGCTTCTTTATTGTCTTGATCGTGTCCTTTTGAAAGTTGTAAATATTAGGAGTGGAGTTAGAGGTGGCCAGAAATTGAACTCTGTCTCACAGGAAATTCCAATATTTCAATATTTGTTTTCTACACAAATTGGGACAGAATGTAGTAATAATGAAACTTTTTCATGGAAAATTTTGATTTGGAAAAGTAGAAACATTTCATTTTGATGGAAAATGTAGAAGGAAAAATGTTTCAATGTTCACAAATTGAAAGTTTGTGTTTTGGTTTGCCGAACAGACAAAAAAAACAGCCCTACCATTTCCTCAGGGCAGCACCTTTTCCCCTTGTTTATACTGAATCAGTGTAGATGCCCAATAATTCTCCAGTGAATGTTAATGAGTATATTGTTCATATTTGTCCCAGTTTTAATTTAGGCAATATTCCCACTAGAAACATTGTCTAATTAGAGCATCCATTAAAAGTCCTCTTAATTTTACCAGCTTTTAAATAATTATTAACTCTTACTAAAAAGCATTTTATTCCAATTACATTCAGGGACACTGCTTTACATGCAGCATGTACCTACATTAATCTGTAGAGATATGTAGGAATTTAAAACATAGGTATATGTTATTTAATTTTATATGAACTTTGACATAATGCCATTAAGAAAGATAACTTGCTTTGTTAAGAAATGCTGGTAATTGTGTTGCACTTTTTTTCCCCAAATAGTTGTAAGTTAGCCTTTATATACTGTCAGAAATCTATTTTACATAATATCATATACAGATATGTATATAGTATATATTACACATAAAATCAACTGAAGTCCCATTAATACTCTGAAATGTGACTGTGTATAAATGACAACTTCTTACTATGCTCCCTATGTCTATTCAAAGCTATATCTGTTTACTTTACAGTAAGTTTTACACCTCTTAGAACTACAGAACCCATATAATTCTGGAAGAGTGAGCTGGAATCTGATCTGGCTTGTGCATCATTCTCTGAATTGTTAAGAATGTTAAAACTAGAATTTTTATTGTTGGTGCTATTCAGTCCAGGAAGAATCCAGCACAGCTTTCAGATTTTATGCTGAATTACTATAGTCCGTATTTACAAATAAATCTTTTTAATCTATACAGTTAGCAGATTTAATCTAAACAAGGAACTCCACAGTGTGAGGGTTTTTTCCTATTTGAATCGCTTTTCAGAATGAATCACGTTTTAAATTACTATAACAATGAGAATATGAGTTAGACTCATAAAAGCAAAGAAATTTAGTGTAAATATCCTGGGTGAAATCCTGGCCCCCTGGACTAAAACAAGGTCAGGATTTCACCTGCTATTTTCAAAATAGGGACAAAATTCTTTTCTTGGGCCAGTGCAAATAATTGTCATTGTCCTCAAAGGCAGCCACCTAGATGTATAACTTAGCCCTATGCATAAAATGTTTTGATTGAGGGAATTAATTTATTATCCTTGTTTTGTGAAGCTCACAAAAAGAATATATTAGGTTATATATGAAGAAGTACCTTCACTTATGAGCTGAATTAAACTATAATTTCTCCTTTGCATAATGTTGTTTATTTTAATGTATTTTTCAATCTAAAGAATGCTCCAAGGTAGAATTATTATTGCAACTTCATCCCTTCATTTTATTTTTACTTTCCATTTGCTTCCCTAAAGATTTCTTAATCTTTCTTCCATTTCTATTGGGTGAATTTGGAATTTTTAATCTCAGCAAGTAAAATCCCAGTCCTGTCTGGCCTTGTGCAGCTAAACCCCATGTGATGAAAAATTTGAACAGAGGCTGCAGAATCTGGCCCGTAGATGCTTGTTTTGGAGACATTTGTGCTGTATTCTGAGTCATATACAGAATTCATATATTTCTGAAAATAGAATAATTCAAAAAGGTGAGGATTCCTGTCTTCACCAGCTGAATACTTAAGATTTTGCTTTCTAAACACTCATTGAATGAAACTGATCTACTGTCAAATAGCTACTAGAACAAGAAAGGTAATGTATTCATCTTGAATAAATTATTTATTGTACTAAATTCAGGAATTAAAATTCAGATTTAGGCTTCACCTACTGCTAATGAATTATCTGAAGGAATCACCTCTGATTTACACCAGATTACAGAAAACAGGAGATTTCATATTTTCTTCAGAGCTGAGTCAGGCCATGTGAAGTCAATTGTTGCTATGACAACGTATGAATCAGTGAGAAGATAAGATGACTGAATATAGAGAATTAATTTACTTAAGATCATTCATTTGCTCTTTGATAGGAGGCATATGCTTATTTAGAAAGACTAAACCAGCACATTCTAATTACCATGCATCACTTTTAATAATGTTGATAAAACATAGTGCAGATAGTTGTTGCTAAAAGAAATACATACAGTGCACATTATTCTTGCAGGTAGCTTGGTTTATATTTCATTAATTTTGCTTTCTGATTAAAGGAACATTGGTAGATAACATTTTTATGTATTCTCTCTCTCTCTCTCTCTCGCTCTCTCTCTCTCTCACACACACACACATACATACATACACACAAACAATTTGATACATATGTTGGGAATATAAATAAGTCTTTGCCAAGGCACACTGCAATAAACCACTCAACATTAAGAATATCTTTGTTTGCCACTGATTTAAACACAAAAACAGCCTAACTGGGGACCAAGAAAAATAATCTGTAATTTTTCCATGTAGAAGGTAAAAATGTACCAAGCATGAGTCATTGGGGTCAGCACAGGAAGCTTCCATAGTGAATGGACAGAAGAGCACCATTACCACCACATTTGCATATTAATATTAAGTCCCTCCCTTAGCTTTGCCAATTTTCTAACTACTGACAACTGGCCCCCCGCCTCACCCCCTGTTCCACCTCTTCCTCCAAGACCCCGCCCTCTACTCACTCCTCTCTCCCCATTCCTCATAGCTGGATCCTCGCCATCCCACCCCCCTAACTGGACTCCTTTTGCTCCAGAGCTGCAGCCTGAAGTGGAGCCTGCCTGCTAACAAGATGCAGGTATGAGGAGGCCCCGGCTGAGCAGGGATGGTGCAGGTTAATGACCAGGTGCTTCCCCCACCCCCCGCCAGCGGTAACCAGACTTTTGGTGTCCTGTCAGTACATCTGACAAGATGCTGCCAGGTCCCCTTTTCAATTGGACTTTCCAGTCAAAAACCAGGCACCTGGCAACCCTACCTCACAGGTACAAAGTACTCTTTACACAGTGCCATCTCAAGACATCTCCACCTACATGTCCAATGGGACAGCCAACACCCAGGTAGTTTACTGTGGGCTGATGTCCCAGTTAATCAGCATCCCCCTTTGGTCAGACAGGGCATTGCACAGAGTCTGCTCAGACTGGAGGGGCTGTCAGTCTGCCCTTCTGGTCTGAGTCTCTAGTCCTATTCTGGAGGCAAGGGTATTCATTTCCATCCCACTGGGGTGTGCAGACTTCCTCTTATGTTGTGCAGGAGTCACCTGGGCCTTCTCCTGGATGGGCTGGAATCCTCTTTGACTCTTAAGACACTGTTAAGGGCTAGATAGGGGAACCCAGGACCACCCACTTCACTGGGTTCCAGCTCAGGGTCCTAACCTCAGGCAGGCAAAATCAGTCCTTAACAATTGTCCTGCTACCTCCTTACGACCTCCCTTGGTTCTTGTAGGCTTCTGCAACCTGTGGCTCTGGTCATATCTTCTGTGGGTTGCTGTCACTCTGGAGTGGATTCTTACCAGCTTGCTGGCAGGACCTTCTTGCCTGACAACTTTGTAGAAATGGAAGTCTTAAAGAAAGTTACATGACTCATAAACTGGATCAACAGTATGGGAGCTCTGTAAAAAAACAACAACATATAGACAAAATTTGCATATGTTTTAACCTCAATAACATTCTAAAACTACCCATTAACAAAGAGAGGAAGAAATTCTGCCAAGACTCACAGAGGTAAAGGCCTTGCCAGTTTCAGATACCAAAGATGGTTTCTGTCAGATAAAACTTGATGACAAAGACAGCTATTTGATGACCTTCTGGACTCCTTTTGGCAGATACATGTACTTGTGAATGCCAGGAATGATGGAAGAGTACCAGAGATGTTAATAGAAAGAGCTAGACAAACTCAAAGGGGTTGATGTAATTGCAAATGTCATCTTGGTATTTGCTAGAGCTGCTGTTTTGGTATATTGTTTTCTTGCTGCAGATGGGTCAGAATTTATCTAATCTTCACAAACTGGACAGGGGGTCCATAGGTTATATATCTTGCACAAGATATTATCAGTGCCATGGCCATCTTGTAGGATAAACTATAAACAGTGCATAAAACTATGGCAGTCCTATAGTCTTTTACTATCTGAAATACTGTGCAGTTGACTCACATTGATATAGACTAACTGGAACAGAGGTGAAATGATATAATCTTTGTGAAACTAATGCAGTCTTCCCACACATAATGAATTGTTTTTCTATTAATGGCTTCAGCTCATTGGAAGATCTGTCCATGGTTTTCCCCAAAAAGAATGTCTGAGGTGGGTCAGAACTAGATCTTGTTGGGAAATGATATTTTTCCATTGAAAATTTGACAGAGGAAAAATCATTTTCATCAAAAAATTCCATTATAAATTTTGTTTTCATTTAAAAAATTGATGAAATTTCAAAATTTTCCAGAACAAGCAGACACTTTTCCTGAAAAATTTAATCTAGTCAAAATCCATTTTCCATTTAACAGTTTTGATGGAAAAATATTCAGCCAGCTGTAATCATAATAAATTACGCCAGCTGCAATCAATCTTTCTGTTTGCTGGGAAGAATATTAAAAGACAGCCAAAATCCAGAGAGGATCTAAGTGAGATTTTTATTCTAAATTTGTACAGACAGATGATTCACTACTTATGTGATTGTCATGATCTAGCATTTCATGTACTGGTTTGGATCAGGCTACAGAAAATTCTTGTTACTCTATCATGTTTCATGATTTTATGATTACAAATAGGAATAGGATACAAATAGGAATGGGAAAACTGGTTTAGTTAAAATAACCCTCACGCCCCAAACCTTCTGTGATGGATTCCCCCAGGGGTGCCACCTGAAACTGGGGTACCACTGAGCCCTCTGACCCACCAGCCTGGACTCCCTCTCACACTAAGATGCTGTGACAAGTGGCAGACCACTCCTGGTTTTTCACGAGCATTCACACAGTAGGGACGCATCCAGCGGCAGTTATATGCTGGCTGCCTGACCAGCCACTGCATAAACCAACAATAGAGAGGCTACAGTCAAACTAACCCACTTCCCAGCCTAGGGCCCCAGAGCTGTACTGTCCTGCCCTGGTCCAAACCCCAACCAGTATGAATTTATTATCCAGTTCGCTTCCCCCTGAATGTGGAGAGGAAATGCTCTGAGCTAAGATTCCCAAGCACTTCCATCCAAACTCATCGGTTTAGACTAATACATTTATTAACTACAAAAGATAGGTTTTAACTGATAATAAGTGAAATAGACCAAAGCAGGTTACGTAGTAAATAAACAAAAACACAAACTAAGCTTAACATACCTTGACCTTGAGCAGGTCACTGAAGACTATGTGGCTCTGGGAAGAAGGATAAAGGAGTTTGAGGCTCAAGTTGTGTTCTCATCCATCCTCCCTGTTGAAGGAAAAGGCCCAGGTAGGGACCATTGAAGTATGGAGGTAAATGTGTTGTTACACAAGTGGTATTGAAGAGAGATCTTCGGATTCTTCAACAATGGGATGTTGTTCCAGGAAAAAAGATTGCTAGGAAGAGATGCGATCTACCTAATGGAGAGAGGGAAAAGCATTTTCACAGGCAGGCTTGCTAACCTAAGGAGGATGGCTTAAAACTAGATTGGCCAGGGGATGATGAACTAAGCCCTGAGGTAAGTGGGTAAATGGGATGCCAGGAGGAAACACAAGGAGGAGGGTGCAACAGGGGAGGCCTCCTGATTCATACTGAAAAAGTAGGGCAATTGGCTAGTTACCTTAGGCGCCTGTACGTGAATGCAAGAAGCCTGGGAAACAAACAGGAAGAATTGGAAGTCCTGGCACAGTCAAGGAACTAATATGTGATTGGAATAGCAGAGACTTGGTTGGGTAACTCATGTGACTGGAGCACTGTCATGGTATAAACTGTTCAAGAAGGACAGGTAGGGGAGAAAAGATGGGGGAGTTGCACTGTATGTAAGAGAGCAGTATGATTGCTCAGAGCTCCAAAAACCTGTTGAGAGTCTTTGGGTTAACCTTAGAGACAAGAGCAACATGGGTGATGTCGTGGTGAGCGTCTGCTATAGACCACCAGACCAGGAGGATAAGGTAGATGAAGCTTTTTTTGGACAACTAACAGAAGTTTCCAGAAAATAGGCCCAGGTTCTCATGGGGGAAATCAATCACCCTGACATCCATTGGGAGAGCAATACAGCCGTGCACAGACAATCCAGGAAGTTTTTGGAGAGTGTTGGGGACACCTTTCTAGTGCAACTACTGGAGGAACCAACCATGGGCCGTTCTCCTCTTAACCTGCTGCTCACAAACAGGGAAGAATTGGTAGGGGAAGTAGAATTGGATGGCAACCTGGGCAGCAGTGACCATGAGGTGGTCGAGTTCATAATCCTGACAAAAGTCATGCCTGACCAAACTGATTGCCTTCTATGATGAGATAACTGGTGCTGTGAATATGGGCAAAATGGTGGAGATGATATATCTTGACTTTAGCAAAGCTTTTGATATGGTATCCCACAGTATTCTTGCCAGTAAGTTTTAAAAGTTTGGATTGGATGAATGGACTATAAGGACTAGAAAGCTGGCTAGATCATTGGGCTAAATGGGTAGTGATCAATGGCTCAATGTCTAGTTGGCAGCCGGTATCAAGCGGAATGCCTCAGGTGTCTCACATGAAAAGAAGAGTAATGACAAAGAAAAATCTGTTTACATGAAAAGGAGAGAAATGATAAAGCGGAATCAGCCTCACATGATGACAAACAGCAGTGAGAAAAAGTGCATGTAGCGGGGCAGTTACCCTGCTCCTGTGAAAGGCTAGGCTGACTGGGAAAGCAGCCACAGCTGGGGCCATGCCCCAATCAGGCCACAGCTGGCTCTATAAAAGGGCTGTGAGCCAGGAGCTGAGTCAGTCTCTCTCTAGCTCTGGAGGGAGAAGGATCTGGCTGCTGATACCTGAGGTAGAGCAGTGCTAGGGAAAGGCAAGAGGAGCTGGGGAGCTCCAGCCTGGTAAATCGCCAGGCTGAAGGCCTTGTGCAAGGCCTAAAGAAGGTAGTGGGGCTACAGAGATGCAGCCTGGGAATGGGCAGAGGCAGCTGGTCCTAACCCCTCGCCAATGATGAGTGGCCATGACAGACTGCATTTTGCCCCAGTGAGTGGGGGCTAGATGACGACTGGCAGTAGCCATTGAGGGAAGGTGGCTGAGAGGGTGTGGGGTTCCCCTGGGAGGGGAGACCCAGAGCGTGGCGGGGTACTGCCGGGGCAGAACCCTGAGGTAAAGGGCATCGGGGTCCAGAAGGGACATGGAGCCAGCGGCAGGTGAGTCACCGGCCACGAGGAGGTGTTCTGAGTGCTGGAGAGCTAATTCCTAAGACAACCAGCAGGAGGCGCCACACCAGTGAGTCTCACTTCCCTACAGTGCACACCACAGATTGATACATCAGATCCTGTTTTATGGCCAGCAATCCTAAAGTCTGCTGATATTGATCATACAATCTTGAACAGGCCGTGCAAAACTGAGGATATGACGTTTCCAGTAAATGAGCAGAAGTGACGCTTCTCAAAGCCACACTGCAAAAGAGTGCTCAGAAATGGGGAGAAACTTAATGGGTGTTGGCTAGTTTACTCAAAATCAACTAACAAAGTGTTCTGTTTTTATTGCAAAATATTCAACAAGAATGCCAAATCATTGCTTGTGCTTTCTGGGTACAATTACAGGCATAACTTAGCTGATGCTATGAAGCAACATGAAAAGTCACTCAGCCATTTTCTGACCTATTCCAAATAGATGGAGGTCAGGTCCAGGCTCAGTGAATCAGTGCATAGACGCAGGAAACCAGTACGTTATTAATGTAGAAACCTAGCATTGGAGGAACATGCTCAAACATGTGATCTCAGTTACATTTTCCCTTGCAAAGAATAATTTGGTTTTTGGGGGATCATTGGATAAGTTGTTCACTGAACATAACGGTAATTTTCTCGGTTTGGTAGAGCTTCTTGGGAAATACAGTCTCATGTATGACCACCTATGTTGAGTAGTTTGTAAAGAAGCTATGGACCATTACTGAAGCAAAACAATTCAAAACGAATTGATTGACCTTATGGCAAAGAAGGTGCTTGATAACATATTGTTGCAGCTTGGCAAAGTGAAGTACTACACGACAATAATTGACTGCACTCCCAACATTAGTCACAATGAAAAGATGTCATTTACAGTAAGATTTGTTGATGATGAGGATGGCTGTATCCAAGTAAAGGAACACTTTATCTGTTTTTGGTCTGTGGGCGACTCGTCTAACAGAACTGTTTATGAATGTTTTGAATGAGAATAAAATAAAGCTTCAGAACTGCCATGAACAAGGCTACGATGACAGCACAAACATGAAGGGAAGAAATGGTAATATCCAGGCAAGGATACTTGCCCTGAATCCAAGAACTTTCTTCATACCTTGTGGCTGCCATAGCCTCAAGCTGGTTATGTCAGATGCAGCATCATCTTCTTTAGGTTCAATATCTCTCTTCAGAGTACTGCAAAGGATATACATCCTGTTTTCAGCATCAACTATCAGATAGAAGATCATCATGGACAATGTTACAAATCTGACCATGAAGCCGCTAAGTGACAATCGCTGGGATAGCCACATTGACAGTGGAAGGCCAGTGAAGTACCAAGTGATTGAAGTTTATGATGCCCAAATGGAACTGGCACAGCTGAGTAAAGCTGGGACTGGAATCCAACACAAAGCACAAAGTCTGGCAAACCAGATCACTAAATTCAAATTTCTGGTCTCAGTTGTGGTTTGGCATGATATCCTGTTCCAAGTAAGCATTGTAAGCAAGGCATTACAAACTCAGTCTGTGGACATTGCAACCGTTACTACTTTGATGAGTAGCTGCCTTGATTTTGTTGTGGCCTACAGAGACAATGGATTTGAAGAGGCCATCACTGCTGCCAAAGAAATAGCAGAAAATGTAGGAGCTGAGCCTGTCTTCAAGGAAATCTGAATTCATTGGAAGAAGAGACAGTTTGGTTACGAGGGCAGAGATGAGGTGATGTGAAGGTTGGAAGAAAAATTCAAGAGGTAGTTTTTTTGTTTGCTCATTGACACTGCTCGAGTGTCCATTGAAGCAAGGTTCAGACAAATGAAGCACCACGAAAAGATATAGGAGGTTTTGTATGACCTTAGTAAACTGCCGGCAAACAGGAAAACACTCTTGAACAACTTTACGGACCTTCACCGGCCACTGAGACATGGGGAGTGTTCGGACGTCAATGATAAAGACCTCTATGTTAAATAGGACATCTGCAACCTTTTGCAGCACGGGAAACACTCTCTACTTCAAGTTCTCAGATTCATTCATGATGCAAAGCTGAAGGACACTTTTCCTAATTTGTGGCTGTCTTTGAGGATTCTGCTCATGCTGTCAGTCACAGTCATGAGTGGTGAGTGCAGCTTTTTGAAGTTCATGCTCATTAAAACATATCTTCAATATGAGAAACTGACATCGCTTGATATTTTATTGCTTGAAAATGCCATTGGCCAATCTTTGGATCTCTCTGATGCTGTGCTTCAGTTTGCAAGGGCAAAGGTGAGAAAGGTGAGAAAAACAACCTGTTGAACTAAAGGCTGTCACCTACTGTAACACTATTTAACAATATTGGTGCAGAGTTCAATTTCTTAATGTTACTACATTTCAGTTATTCTTAAAATTAAAAAGTTTCTATAAGATTAGAGGAAACAATTTTTTATTTGCATATATATGGCATGAATAAATACAGATTTATAGATCCTAACATGCACATTCATCATCTTATATACAGGGATATATCATGCCTGCAAATCATGCATCAAAGTCATGAAATGGGCTACAAATGCAATAAAAATAAGGTATTCAAAAGTTTAACAAATGGAGGAGGGGTGCTGGAGATGCTCCTCGTCTGTGGCGCCATTTGATCTAGGGCCAGTCCTGCTCTTCAGGACAATAAGCCAATCCACTGCTCACTTTGCAGTCAGGTTCCCTCTGGAAGTGGCTTTCAAACCCCACTGCTCCAATCAAATCTCATCTTCTGGGTTTGATATTATTATTAGTTTTATAGTACTACTAGGATAATGGGACCTTGTAGCCCTGGTACATCAGCAGCCCCTGCTGACCTGCCACTTTAAAATATAATAGTTAGTCTGGATTTTAAGACAGCGCTGAAAGATTTCCCCCAAACATCAGTCAAATTTTTTTCTTTCTGGTTTTATTTTCATCACTGAGTTTCACATTTTGGAGCTGGAGCATTGTCACAAACTACAGGGCTTGGGAGATGAAATTTTAGTAAGATACTGTATACAGTAGTGCTTGATGTAGCAGAGATTACTTAGTTGGTGAAGGAAGCAAAGAGAGCTGCAGTATTGATGTAGTTAGGGCAATATGCTGGGTTGTGATGTGGAAAAAATAAACACTGTACGTGCATAATATGTCCTGACAGAACTTGAAAAAAGCAAAACTAATGTATTTATTCATTGTTGCTTTTTTTTTTATTAAAGGCATTTGTGACTTTGTCATTGAAGCTTGTAAAATTACACAGGGTGGGGTGGGGGTGGGGGAAAATGATGTGTGTTCAATGTGCCAGACAGGACTTTTGAAAAACAACACAGAATAATATTATACTTCTTCAGTATACCATATAAAAATATGCAATTTAGACTAAGGCTCCAGGCAATTCTATCATATTTTGCTTCAAAAAATCATTCAAATCACCAAGGAGGTAAAAGCGTAAAGAAAATCCCTCGACATTACACTATATGGCCCGTAGACTTAAAAAATTCCACGCAAAAGATCCTTCAACAATAAGATATATTATCAATTTCCAATTTTTTGCCCCTCCCTCTTAAGACTAATAGCTGAATAAATTTCTTTCATATAACAATACACAGGATCTGAGGCATGTCATGTAAATATTAGTATTCTATTGACTAAAATGTTATTTCTAGAACAATTTTTCTTCCAAGTGTAAAGGATGGCGAGACATTAACTGCAATAGTATAGTACTTTTTCACTATATGCCACTATAATTTAAGACTAATGGTTCCTAAATGTAGTAGAAGAAATATTATTATTCTTAAGGGAAAGAGATCTTCCATTAAAAAAAAAACCCTTACAATCCTGAATGGGAGCTGTTGGTGCTCAGCATCTTTGAAAAAACAGGCCACATTTATTTCGGTATTTCTATGTGGATTTAGGTGTCTGAATTTAGGCATCTAAGTTTGAAGATGTTCACGTAAATAACAAATAACAATAATTGCTGGCAGAGCTGGGAATAGAAACCAGAAGAGCTGTGTGACAGGCAGCAGTGTAGGGTTCTGTGAGTTGTGATGTGCTTTTGATTGTTTCAGCTCATGTAAGTTTCCCTCCTTTCAGTTCAACCCCCTCGGCCCCCCAGGTACAATTGCTATGGTTTGTGGGTTGAAGCCACTCATGTCAGTTAAGAATCACATGCTTACAATTCAAAACCATAAATTCTGTAAGAGTCACTGGGGGGCTGCTTCAAGTTTAGACCACTTTTGCCTCAGAGGTTCAAAAAATTATACCATTATGAACATTATGGTAACTGGGACAAAATATAACATGGTTTTACAAAAGGTAGTTCGTGCCAAACCAACCTGATTTCCTTCTTTGAGAAGGTAACAGATTTTTTAGACAAAGGAAATGCAGTGGATCTAATTTACTTCAATTTCAGTAAGGCATTTGATACGGTTCCACATGGGGAATTATTAGCTAAATTGGAAAAGATGGGGATCAATATGAAAATTGAAAGGTGGATAAGGAACTGGTTAAAGGGGAGACTACAACGGGTCACAATGAAAGGTGAACTGTCAGGCTGGAAGGAGGTTACTAGTGGAGTTCCTCAGGGATCGGTTTTGGGACCAATCTTATTTAATCTTTTTATTACTGATCTTGGCACAAAAAGCGGGAATGTGCTAATAAAGTTTTGTGGACGACACAAAGCTGGGAGGTATTGCCAATACAGAGAATGACCAGGATATCATACAGGAAGATCTGGATGACCCTGTAAACTGGAGTAATAGGATGAAATTTAATAATGAAAAGTGCAAGGTCAAGCATTTAGGGATTAATAACAAGAATTTTTGTTACAAACTGGGGACGCATCACTTGGAAATAACAGAAAAGAAGGAACTCGGAGTATTGGTTGATCACAGGATGACTATGAGCCGCCAATGTGATGTGGCCGTGAAAAAAGCTAAAGCGGTCTTGGGATGCATCAGGCAAGGTATTTCCAGTAGAGATAAGGAGGTGTTAGCACCGTTATACAAGGCACTGGTGAGACCTCATCTGGAATATTGTGTGCAGTTCTGGTCTCCCATGTTTAAGAAAGATGAATTCAAACTGGAAATACAGAGAAGGGCTACTAGGATGATCCGAGGATCCGATGATCTGTCTTATGAAAGGAGATTCAAAGAGCTTGGGTTGTTTAGCCTAACCAAAAGAAGGCTGAGAGGAGATATGATTGCTCTCTATAAATATATCAGAGGGATAAATACCACAGAGGAAGAAGAATTATTTAAGCTCAGTACCAATGTGGACAAAAACAAATGGATATAAACTGGCCATCAGGAAGTTTAGACTTAAAATTAGATGAAGGTTTCTAACCATCAGATGAGTGAAGTTCTGCAACAGCCTTCCAAGGGAAGCAGTGGGGGCAAAAGACATATCTGGCTTCAAGACTAAGCTTGATAAGTTTATGGAAGGGATGATATGATGGGATAGCCTAATTTGAGCAATCAATTGATCTTCAGCTATTAGCAGTAGATATGCCCAATGACCTGTGATGGGATGTTAGATGGGGTGGGATCTGAGTTACTAAAAGAGAATTCTTTTCTGGGTGTCTGGCTGGTGAGTCTTGCCCACATGGTCAGGGTTTAGCTGATCACCATATTTGGGGTTGGGAAGGAATTTTCCTCCTGGGTAGATTGGCAGAGGCCCTGGGGAGGTTAAGCTTTTCTCTGCAGTGTGGGGCACGGGTCACTTGCTGGAGGATTCTGTGCACCTTGAAGTCTTTAAATCACGATTTGAGCACTTCAATAGCTCAGACATAGGTTAGGGGTTTTTTACAGGAGTGGGTGGGTGAGACTCTGTGGCCTGTGTTGTGCAGGAGGTCAGACTAGATGATCATAATGGTCCCTTCTGACCTTAAAGTCTACGATTCTATGATTCTATGTTACACAGTTCTACTCAGTAATCATTGAATGCGGCCTTGCCTGTTCTTAATAGCATTCTGTATTGACATACAGTGGCTCTAAAACTACTCATGATTATACAGTACATTCAGCATCACTGAAATGCAGACAGCTCTAGGGTAGAAGCAGCAGCTAAATGGTACACTGCATAGCGGTTGGGGAAAAGAGGGATTTTGACTCAGTGCAACAAGGCAGAACTTTACCTTTAGCAACATACCATCTTTAATCCTCACTTAGAGAAGACAGGAACTTGTTTTTTATGGTTTTGTCCAAAAGGTCCACACAGAGTAAACTGAATGCTATTGGATGCATCTACCTCCAAAGGATGAAGGTCTGTCTGAAGTGCAGACCACTGCTTATCGTGGTGAGCAATATTATCTCATTGTTTCCTCCCCTGTCCATTTATATGTTGTCTTGTCTTTTAGTTAGAGTGTAAGCTCCCTGTGGCAGGGACCGTCTTTTTGTTCTGTGTTTGTATAATGCTGTGATGGGGTGTTCAAACCTCACGCTGGAGAACAAGGGGTTCAGGAGCAGCTCTGGGCCCAGGCAGCCCTGTCCAGCCACACCTGCAAAGCCTCTGCAAGCTGAAGGCAGAGCTTAAAGAGGGAAGCAGAGCAGCTCAGAAGGGGGCAAGCTCAGTGGAAAGGGACAGATCTCTGCTCTGACCTCAGGGGAAAAAATAGACTGGGAGCTGTTGTTGCCTGAGACCTGACCTGAATAAACCCGCAAAGGAGAGACTGGTGACAGTTTGGGAAAGTCAGAAACTTTATTCAGGTTTTTTATTTAACCTATGGAGGAATAGAAAGGGGGAATTCAGGTAGG